>NC_137699.1:49516016-50116016 GCF_964034855.1 Anser brachyrhynchus
CAGGACATTTCTAATAACTTTCATGGAAGACTTGAAGATTTGTTTTTTGCATCTTCAATGAAAAAAGAGCAGGTGTTTATGGGAAGGGAGGAAAAACTACTTGGCATATCTAAAATTCAGTCTCAAGTCATCAACAGCTTGTAAAAGCGATTTGCCCTCATAAATGCTAATGGCATTCTTGTAAGCTTAGATACTATATACATCAAATTATACAAACACCCTCACTTTCTCAGAATACTTGGCCATGTTTTGAAATTTAGCACAGCAACATTTCAGTCAGTAGTAAAAATACATGTCCACATGCATTTTTAAACAGAGAAGATGTAAGTGCTAGTGTTATAAATATTTTTAACTTTACTCACATCATGTGTCCATACACAAAACCATCATAACCTAGTATAAGCTAGGAACAGTTTGTCAAAGGTGTCACCTTACCTTAATGGTATTTTGAAGCTTGCATATTTCACTTTGTTCAGCAACACTTGTCCCTTGCACTTTGGAAGACTGAGAAAAGAAGAATCATACCTCCATGTGGTAATTGTGATTAATACACATATTTTTCAAGTAAGCACATCTTCATTTGGTAATCAACGTTAGAAAACAACAAAGGTTACGTGAAGCAAATACGAAGCTTCTAACATGAAACAAAGTTCAAATCTATGGTGAAAATGCACTCAAAAAAGTGTATTTAAAAAAAAATCAATTTTCCATTGATTTTTTTATTAGGTGCACATCCATAATGGTAGGTGGGGGGAAAGTGGGGGCATGACACTACTGCACCTAGTTACACATAGCAACAGGATTGCTTAATTTTACTCCTGTATTTCCATGTAGAGGAAGTAGTATCTCTGAAATCAGGCTATAGTTGAGAAATGATGACTCACATCAACAACAGCTTGAAAGCCTTTCTTGCATCCACAGACCATAAAGTACAACTGACGTATTAAGCACTGTGATACTATCTAGCACTTTTGATAGTATCATGTTGTCAATAAGCAGTTGATATCACAGCTAGATAGAAGAAAAGTGTTTTTTGAAAGGCTCCATAAAAATGAAACCCTGAAGTAGTATTAATATTTTAGGTGAACGTTTATGACAAGCTTTTCCTTACTTGATAAATCACACTTAAAAGCATCACAAAAAGGCATTGGGAAAACAATTACTGAATGTGTCCCTAGTCATGTAATGGCAAAAAAAAAAATGACTAAGATCATTAGGTTTCAGCTCTTCCATCAAATCATGTTGCTTCTATAAATTTTACAGCATGAAGTTATAAAGACTCACTTCCAAAACACCAAATGCAATGAAAATACTAATTTGGAGGGGAGGGGAAGACAGAGGGGAAATCACTCACCTGTGCAATCTGCTTCCAGTGGTCCACCTCAGATTCAAGCCTAGAAACTTGATTGGACAATCTGTTTATTTCCTGTTGAGACCAGATTAGATCTCCAAAATCCATGTCATCTCCTTCAAAACCTGAGGAATGTCTAACCACTGGAACAAAGGAAGCCGACGTAGTAGCTGGTTGCAAACCAGCAGCTGACTGTGATGACTGAGCAGCCGTCTGTACTTTCTGCAATTGTTCCTGCAGTGCATTCTGTCTAGCCTTCAGATGGCTGATTTCCACCTGAACATACAGAATGCAATGCATTGTTTCAGTAAGAGTATCAAAATATACTCTATTTGTTCTCTTACGAAATATTAACCAACCAAACAACTCCCCCCCAGCATAAATTACTGGTCACTTCCACTAAAAAAATAAAAGAAGAAAAACCCTTGAACAGTCTCCTAATGGAGAAAAGCAGTCTTAGCTGACGTGTTACAAAGCATCTCACACAATGTATATATTAAAAGTGTTAATACTTTTTAGTTAAGTATTTCAACACCTACTTCCATAGAGGTTTTTATTGATTTTTTCAGCAGCCTAGATACCTATGTACTATATCAAGATTCAAGCTAATAGATTGTCCAAAAACAACAAAAGGATGTTTAAAGAGTTTGTTCAAATATGGAAATTAAACATAGCATTATATATGTTATTTACATTATATTTGATTTATTTTATGCTCGACATTTCAATATATTGCAAATTTACTTACATTAAGCTAAAATTAGCTGCATGCAATACTCCCATAACTACTCTGTTATATTTTCTGAGCAGAATTCTACACATCTCAAAGTTCTGCTTCCTCTAGTTCCCCCATGTATTTACAAATAAAGCAGAAGTAAAACTCATTTTGTGTAGTATTCTAGGCCTAGTGGCAACTGTCTTCATTTAAAAGGCTACAAAAGCTCATGTTACCCAGTGGGTGATAAAATTGGTGTGTTTACACCGAAGGTGCACTTTCTCAAATTATGAAAGGTAGCTCTGTTTCCTTTAATTGTATACTTTAAGATAAATAATTACAATATCCACAGACAATGTAACTTTTTCAAATGAGAGTTTGCTCCCACCATCTTCCTTAAAAAAGGCCGTTGACCTAGAAATGCAAAGCAGTTAAAGTACCATTTCTCAGAGATTACAGGAACAAAAATTCTGACACACACATGACATTCCCAGTTTTCTCTTTCCTCACTTATCTCCCAACAGCTCTGCTTACTTTACGTGACTCAATGAAATTCATGTCTTGGTCTCTCAGCGTCTATATTAATAAACAAGCAATCTGTAACAGTATATTCACAACTCTGACACTTCAACTGAAAGGCCACAGACACTATAACAGCAAAAAAAAAATTAACATAATGCATATTGGACATACCTACATACTTTACTCTGTATCATACCTCTTTCTGTTGCAGCTGATTTCGGTAATCTATAGATAACTGCTTTACTTGAAGCTCTGCTGCTTCATGCTTTTCTTCTAAATCACTACAGATTTTTTTCAGTCTCTCATTCTAGCAAAAATGAGAAATGCATGTTAGTAAATTCTGAACGGTTCTTATAGAACTAGAAAAGCAGAAGCCTGCTGAACAGTGAAAAAAAAATCATTTAAATAGTATAGATTTCTCACATTATTTGACTCAAAATACACAGTAGCTCTAACTTCCATGTGTGGTCCCAAAATCAAGTTCACACACAAGCTTTCCATTTTTGTATGACATGGTGGTTTGCAGTGGTCAGAAGTAAATGCCAAGAAGAAAAATTCAAGGCTGAACTACACGTGGAACTTAAAAATAGCCACAGAGCATAAACGGGGGCTAAGATCCATACAGACCGTTATTCTGACAAGAAACATATCAAGAACCTAAAAAAAGAAGCAGGAAACCATTACTTCCCCAAAATACTATCTAGCACTTCAACGCTCTTGAGAGCAGATGTCATACATGGAGTGGTTGGTTTACAGACGAACAGTCACAAGGCCAACAAGCCCTTTGAAGGGCACATGGGATTTTTAAGCGGCCTTGGAAGAGCACAAGCATCTGCAGCTATGTCAAAATGACTATACTGGCAACAGAAAGAGAACTGCATCAGGGCAAGGGGGAACACATACACCCATCTTTGATGCCTGTAGCAGACAACGCGCTGCCAAGCACGACCAGGCATCGTGTAGATCTGTGGTCATATATATACGTACTGGGTCTGGCTGGGACGGAGTTTGCTTCCCCTGTGGTGGCCCATACAGTGCTGTGCTCTGCACCTGCAGCTAAAACAGCCCTGATACAGCACCAACGCTTTGGCTCTTGCTGAGCAGGGCTGGCGCAGGAACAAGACTTTCTCCAAAGCCCCCAGAGCCAGCAGGCTGGGGGTGGGCAAGAGGTGGAGAGGGGACATCGCCAGGGCAGCTGACCTAAACTGACCAAAGGGATATTCCATGCCATATGGTGTCACACTCAGCAATAAAAGGTGGGAAAGAGGAAGGAGAAGGGGGAGCAGTCTCGTTATCAAGACATCTGTCCTCCCGAACAACCGCTACATGTATTGAGGCCCTGCTTCCTGGGACGTGGCCGAACATTGCTCATTGATGGGAAGTAGAGAATAATTGCTTTTTTTCTCCCCGCTCTTTGCTTCCACACAGCCTTCACTTGTTTTTCCCCTCTTTCTTTTCCCTTTAATCAAATTATCCTTATCTCAACCTGTGAGCCTTTTTCTTTCCATCATACTTTCTTCTCCCCCTCTTCTTTTGAGGAGTGGGAATGAGAGTGGTTGTGGAGTTTAGCTGCCCGGCAGGGTAAAGCCACCACAATACGAAATACTACAAACCAATTAACCCTTTACCAGCTAAAATTTACCAAAACTTACAAGAATTTTGCATTTGCAAGTTTTTCACAGCCAAAGTCTACTGCTATAGTACAAGGCCCCACAATGAGCAGGAACAGTTGCAGAATACACCAGTGAGCACGAGATGAAAACTCACGCCACATGCATATTCCTATAAATATATTTGTCCCCCTGACTGTGGTGGCAGTTAGTCAGCAAAGAAAAGAGATGTTACCCTTTTTTTCCAGATTTTCCTGAAGCTGAGCAACTTTGATGCAACATTTCATCGTTACCAGAAAAAAATCATACTAACTGGTTTTAATTACGGTAATGTTTCAAAATTTCTTACTTCAGACTTCTGTGCTGCATTAATACTTTCTATTTCTCTGAGTCTAGAATTGGACACATGGAGCTCTGTTGCTGCATCTGAAAGAAAAGGGAAAATTTTCAGTTTTATTAACCAACTCTTAATCTGTTGAGAAGACATTATTTAAGAGCACAGCCATTAATAAGTATTTTTTCTTTAGACTGCTTTAATGTTCATTCCTATGTAAATATCAATAGCTGCTTTTATCTGAACACATTATTTTTCAGACCAGAACCTTTCTGAACCTTATTTAGTTCTCCCTCACCTAGTCTTCAAGTTGGATCACAAAACTAATGGCAAAAGTATGAAATTAAGCTTTAAAATAAGTGAATTGAAAAAGTTTTTACTTGTCTGTTATGTGTCACAATCAGTTTTTCATTTAGGACTTTCCTCCTGACACGATGGTCGTGCGTGACTATTTCTCAACAATTTCATGTGAAGGTTCAAAAAAGGAACTAGCTCCACAAGGTACATACAACAGTGACTAACTAAATTTAGTCAGGAAAACAAACAAAAAATAACAAAAATCCCCACACAACAAAACACCAGTCCTGCCCCCTCCATATAAAGGGGAAAAATCCCTGTAAAACTCACTTTTGTTTAGAAAGGCAAAACAATCTGACCATACCAATTTATTTAACACAATAAGCACATTATTCTCCCCCTGGATCCTTGTCCTCTAATGATCAATTTTCTTCAAATAATCTATGTTTACTTCTCCCATGTCCCAATTTTAATGGGTAGAAATAGAACATTTCCTTTTATTAACGAAACATAAAAATTTATTGGCCATAATGCAACCTCGACATTTTTTTCAAAACTTGAAATAAATAGACTTGTGCAACTAAATACTGTATTTTATAATTTCCTATGTGATGCTTAACATTGATGCTGCTTAAGTGCTGCAGAGGCTGCGTTACGCCCATAAAAACTGTTTAATTGAAGATGTGAGCGTCTGCAATCCACAAACACCTTCATTAGTTTGGCTGGCAAAGCAGCGAATGTAAGAGATAACATTAAAAATTAGGATAAAAAGGAAGGAAAAGAACTACTTGAGAAGTGTTCTTTAAAGACTTTCATGTACCATGTGGCCTAGGGAGCAGAACACTTCGATGCCATTGGATTTTTACATCCCCAGGTCAGTAAGCCTCGTACCCCATAACAACATACTCTACCCTAAAACTGTTAAGAAATGGAAGTTGTTCACAGCAGCATCTAGCAGTATCTTCCAGCACGTCTGGAAGCAGCTACTGAACACCAGCTCTCTCCTGCACAAACCGAAGCACAGATCTGCGTATCGGAATCACAATTCAGATTTTAAAACCTGAAAACAAAGACACTAGATGACTACAGGGTTTATCAGTGTAAAGTTAAGTTTCCAAACTAAACCAATATGGATTTTGCAATTTAAAATAATTCACAGTATATCCTTCAGAAAAGTGGGAAAAGGTAACTTCTCGATTAGAAAAAATCTCTCTCTTCTAAGCATTTTACACATATATCAAAACACCCATTTATATCAGACCACTGGTGTCACACTGCTGTCAAGATTTATACAATACTTTCACGATGTTTCGCAGCTGTGGAGCTGCAGACAAGGCACAGTTGTTTAAATCCACGTTCTAAGGGGAGCATTCACAAGTTCTCTGTGGTTGGTATTCTTAACACTTATTTTAGAATACTTGCTTTTTCCAATAAATTGTAGTTTTAGGATGGCAGATACTTGTGATTTTAACCTATTGATACTTAATCGCCATTTTATACGTTTGCTTTACTATAAAAATCAGAAGTTTTACTCAAATACTCCTATTAGAAAAGTATTACTACAAACAGAAAGAAAACACTATAGTCTAGAACAAATTTATTATGACTTTATTATCCTCTGATGCCTCAGCTGTCTTGTTTTGACTGTTGTTTTGGTTGCTTGATTTTTTAATACCAGTCATTCTAGCCTCTAATCTCTATACAACAAGGGCCGTGATCCCCTGCTTGGCTGTACGAAACAGTAGATGTTGACTGCCCTACCGAAATATAAATAACAAAACCTCAGAAGCCCTGGACCTTTGCCTGTGTGACACGTCAGACTTCAGATAACACCAGTGGCAGAAGTTTTGTGGAACCACTCTGCAAGCACCTAATAAAAACGGAGACTCAGATAAACCAGACAAACACGACGATGACCGCCGTGTGTTGTCATTAGGGCTGAGCACCCCACGCCATCCACGCTTCAGAATAATAAACCTACGACAGGTTCGCCTCCCGTGTTATACCCTGGGAATGCGTTTGTTTACCCCGCGGATCCCGAAGGGGGAACAAAACGCAAACAAAGCGAGCCCAGGCACCGCGCCGGCAGCTCGGGGGGCTCCCTGCGGGCACGGCGGCTCCCCGAGGGGCGGCCCCAGGAGCGCTGTGACCCCCCCCGTCCCGCCCCGTCCCCTCTTACCGCCCACTTCCTCGGCGCCCTCCAGCAGGATGTCCTTGGTGAAGCTGGAGAGCTGCCCGGTGAGCGAGGACAGGCTGCCGCCCACCTGCCCCAGCGACTGGCCCAGCCCCGAGCCCAGCCCGCCCAGCCACGACGCCATGGCCGGGCCCGCTCCGGGCTCCCTCCCTCAGCAGGACCGCGGCCCGGCAGCCGCCTCGTCGGGAGAGAAGGGAGGCGACCGCCTGCCCCCCCCGGGGGCCGAGGCTCCCTCAGCGGGCTCGGCGGAGCGCTGCCGCCGCCCCCCCTTGCCTCAGCGGCTCCTCCCGGCCGCCGCCGGCGCTGCCACCTCGACGGCCGCCATCACGGCTCCGCCCCCAGCACCAGCGAGGCGGCCGCAGGCGGCTACAGCGCCCCCGGGCGGCCTGGCGGGGCCCCGGCGGCTGCCCGCCCTGTGAGGGACGGGGCCCGGCGGGCGGGGTGCGGTAACCGCAACCCTGACTGCTGTATAAATTGCAGCTTTTTCAGATTGGTATTTACCACCTTCGTAGTTATCCATAATGAAAATCTAGTAGTCATCCACTATTTCTATCTCCAGTAAAACACACACAGAATTAGAGTACCCAATTAGAACACCTTCTACGCGAAATTCGGGAAGGTGTTGGAGCTGTGTTACAGTATAAAATGTAAACACAGAACTTAATTGGTTTTGCTAATTTAAAACTGCTTTTAATGGAGAACTAATTTTCCCTTCTTAGGAGAAATGCCAAAAGGAGAGAGCCAAACACGCCATCCAGCATTTCCTGCAGTTTGCAGTGCTCAGAACATCTTTTAACATAGCTCATCCTAAAATAAAATGTCTGTATGACATAAACGACCCTTCTTTTCCAATCTTCTGTGGTTAATTCCTTTTCAGAGAAAACTTTTAGCACATTTTAAATAAGATCAGGGATGTCATCCAAACAAAAATATTTAGAGATGATATAAACACCTCCTGTCACCATTCATTTTATAAAGCCAAAGAGGGAAAGAAGTCAAAGTAGCACAGAGTTGTTTGTTTGTTTTTTCCCCCACTTCTTAAAATTATTACTCTCGAAAAACTGGAAACTGATTACTGAGCAGCGCAACCCATATTTTAGCTGACTGGCTCCATCTCCTTGTGATAGCGGTACTGGGTGGAAATCACCCAGTATCTTTGATTGACTGGCTTGCAGAAACAACGTGGTGTGCCCTGAAAATAAAGCATGTTCTTGTAGAAAAACAGCATTCACTTATTTTAAAATTAGAGAGCATTCAACTTTTAAAAATACAGCATAACTATAACCAACGCCAACTTCTTTGCTAATAGAGGTGTTCTGTGCATAAATTTTGAAGCAACGGGTGAAAAAGAATCAGTGATGAGCTATTACCAAGTTATTAGCAGGAAAAAACTAGCCAACTGTTAACATATATACAATACCTGATCCAAAGCCCACTGATATCAAAGATGAGATTTTAATGTTTAATGCTTCTGTGCCCCATCCACATGCAAATGCTGAGATCAAGAGAGAAACATTACACTGTAACTGTATTTATTTTTAAAAAGTTATGTCAAATACAACCTTACATAGTTGTATCTATTTAAGCAGAATCTTCAAAATGTTAAACAGTACTACCATTTTCCATTCAAAACAATGACGAAGCATTTAAGCTTTCTATTTTAAAAGGTTTTTAGCATCATATGTTTTATATACAAAAAAAAAAAAGAAAAAAATTGTATAGAGATCTAATGCCAAAATCCTGATACTGAAAGTAGAGTCTCAAGATGAAAAATCTACTACTGAAAATGAATTCTAATATACAACTAACATGCAAGAGAAGAACAAAATTATTCCTTTAGGAAATCCTAATTCCACACAGTTTTGTACATAAGGGGGTTCATCTAGCAAAAGACAGAATTTTATCAATATTTGCATAAAGACTATCAAAGCTTTCCTCCCTTCTTGCCCAGTAACATCTAAATAAATACATCTCTTGTAAAACCTTTTTGTAAGTTTCCCCTTCTGAATTTACAGTGGCTGTACCAGGGGAAAAAAATGTGCAACGCTTATTTACTTTTCTTAAAGTAAATAATGTAAAAGCATTTTGATGTTGTGAAAGCAGGTGAAAAGACAGATGGACTTTAACTTATTCTGAAGAACTAGAACTGGACAAGGAAAAGTACATTAAATACTGAAGCATTCATTCAATTCCCCAAATGCAAATAAGGCAAAAAGTGTGTATGCAGGTTAAAAAATAAAGTTTATTGCAAACCCCTTTGCTTTCAAGATAAAAAGTTGGATACAAGAAAACTACTCATTTGAATATAAATAATATTTGGACTGTTTATACAGTGTAAATGTATTAATATGAAGACCATCAACATGGTTTTAACTCAAACAACTGATCATGTGCATGTGGTGAGAATACATTATCTCTTGGAGTTTATTTTAAAAAAAACAAAAAAAACCCAATGTTTTATGAGTAATTATGAAGATTTCCCAGAAGTTAAGCTTATTTAATATAGCACAGTACTGGCTTGTAACATGAACAACCATTTCACAAGTCCCTAAAAAAGTTTCTACTTAGTCTTTTCTTGGCTTCTTTTTTGGAATCCTTTAAAGCCAAATTTAAAGCACGTGGTGATAACAATAATTGTGCAATAATAATACTTACAAATATGAGTGCTGGTGCTCCCTAACTCCACTCCCCATAATATTTCCCACTAAGACCCCTGTTTGTACATTTTCATCAGCATGTTTGAAACAGTTACTAAATAATAGAAAAATCTCAAGACTTCTCGAAATAACTGCAACACTTTCCTGTTTTTTTTTTTTTTTTAAAGAGCCCTGTCGACTTTGTAATAAAAAAAAGCAGCTTGGAAACAACACTATTTGTTTGAGATAGGGAAATAATACTACTTGTTTGTGCAGAAGTTATTTTAAGCACAGCTATTATGCCCACCACTCACCATTTTATAAATTTGTGATAAATGAAATAGTCCAATATTAAAACACATTGCAGACTTAACTTTGTGTTGGTAGTACTCCAGCTGAGAAATCTATATACGCCTTGCAGTGTGAAGCCTACGAATTAATGAAGTATGAAAAATAACAGAAGCACATGCTAGCTGAAAATTACATTTATACTTGCTGCTTATGTTTTGTTGAAGATGTTCAAGTGGCACAGAGCCCAAACGTAGGAGGAGAGTAAGCCAGTGGCATATCAGATTAGTTCCAAGCCCAGAAAAAAAAAATGACAATTTATATAGTTCATATGTATAATACCATGCCTAACAAGAATTGCATTCAGGCATGACTGCATTACAACACTTTTTCCTCTTGCTTTCATTACAAAACCATGAAAGCAGTTTACAGAATTATACTTACAGAACGAATTGTGGAAGATATCTAGCAAGTATCACTCATTCCCACTATACCTTTGATCTCTACAGGCAGAAAACCACAAATTATGTCAGATAGACTGTGAGGAAAACAGTAAACGTCTGTTGGATGAATGAAGTATGAAGTTCCCTTAAATATCATATCACAATTACAAAATATATTGATAAGTCAATTTGTTTTTTACAATAAGACTTTGGCCTAAAGCTACAACATGGGGAAAAACAATCTTTCAGCTTCAATAGGAGTAGGTTCTAAATTAGTAAATATCGTATTTATGAGCATAGTTTGGACATGTTGAGAAGTGTTTATCATTAAAAGAATGAACACCAAGAAAGTGAGATCAGAATTTTTGTTTTTATTGACAGCTTCTTGGCAGGTCCACACAACTTGAACTTTAGATCTGGGTCATAAAACATGCTCTGTCAAGAATTAGCATTAGTCTTTTCCTTTGGTGCAATTAACACACAGCTTAAATTGTTACCTCTGAACTGCATGACTAGGCAGCTACGCCTACTTTACCAAACTTGACATTCCTCTGAATGTCAGACTGGTGTTTGTACAGTGATGCCGTTTCTCCACAGAAAGGAACATGGTTAGCCCTGTAATCTGACTCACACATTTGTGCTTTTCAGGCACTGTTACTTTATATTCCTCACATATTAGAACACTTGGGTGAAGGAACTTACAAAGTAACATGGAAGTTCAAATCCAAACCTCCATGCTTTAGTGATTACAAAAACATGTAGTTGTCACAGGTTACAGTTAATACATTTCAAGGGGCCTAGATTATTATTTTTTAACATGACTGCTATACCATATAGCTACAGAAATATTTATGATATTCTTACAGAAGATAAAAGGCTCGAGTTCCAAGAACTGGTATCAAGTAAGTCTTAACAAGCTTTGCCAGCCTACACCTACTTATTAAATGGAGAGTCTTATTTCAGAATCACTTTATGGCACAACAAAGGAAGGAAAGGTAAAGCTGTGGATAATTTGCAAACAAGCAAAGAAATAATTCAGTGCTTTACAGACTCCTTTTCTGTTTTCAGTTTCATATAAATTTCAGTCAGAAATCTACATTCTGAAAAATATAGCATTTCAAAATGGCATTTGCATACATGTAACATTTTAAAGCCATTGTTTGGCTGTATTACTTTAATATATTACAAAGATTGATTACGTGCATGACAGGATTCCTTAAAAAGCAAAATTTTAAATCAACTTCAAAGAAGTACTGCTGTCTCATGTCGAAATCCACATCATCTTACACATACCAGTGGTTATGGTGACATTATTGGAAATTTAGCATACAGAAAACAGAATTCTACCCATTTATGTTTAATATAATATTCTAACCTATCAAGAAACCATCGCTGTAAACAGAACTTTACTGAGAGGTAAGAGCCCTTTCATGTACAGTACTACTTGATGCTGAATGTAAATTTCCATCTAACTACCATTCGGTCCATACTAACTTTGTTACTATTGTGTAATGATATAACATCAGAATATTTTGATAAAGAATTTGGGGTTTATCTTCAAAAGATTATTCTTAAAATGCCTGTGCTAACTGTTAATGCATTAAGTGGTATACAGCTTACATACTGTACCTACAACACTTCCATATAATTTATATGTAAACAGAATTTGTATTTCAAGCACCATTTAGGAAAACGAAACTTATCTGAATTGTTGCACTAAGTTGAAAGTCAAGTTTGGTCACCCTATTACACACTCATCCTGGGTATCAAAGCAGATGTGTTACAACCAATAGAATAAACTATCCCCCATCCTTTGCTCCCCAGTTTCTCAGCATCAGAAACAGCATGATAAAAAATTTTAAGGTGCATGAATAAAGGCCATTCCTGAAAAAGCTGCAACATTCTGACAGACACTCGAGAAGTATTTTGGAAAGAACACCCACACAGACATAAATATTCATTCTTAAAAGAGCTACTTGCACAGGGGTCACTTCAGACTGCAGGAACGCACGCTGGATATGTGGCACTAGTTTTTATGGCACCCAAATCTTCCCCATCTCCTTTCTCCTAGACTCAGTTAACAGCTCTTTCATACTAAAAGGCCAGAACAAAGGGTTAAGCTCAGAGAGGAAAAACTCCAGGAGGGATAAAAGAGAAAACCTGTTTAACCCATTATATTTTTACTGTAAAAACAGTGGCGTAAACAGAAGGAGCATAAGAAAAACTAACTAAGCAAATTAAAAAAAAAGTAATGGCAATATATCTGCCAAAAAGACAAAATGGCAAAGCAAAAACCCTACTTTAAACATGGATCTGAAACCTACAGTTGGAAGTGAAAGGAAAACCACAAAGCATTAGAAGGTCACAAGTCACTGAACATTCAGAAGTAACATTATAATCTACAATACACTGGAGATTTTCTGTTGAATTGCCAAGCATGAAGTTTATGGATTCAAGTTTCTCCTGCAGAATGGGTCATTTCAAAAGTGGACAACAGGACCAAAAAGTTGACATCAAGTTTATGACTCATTCTGAATGACAAGTTATCTAAGATAAACATAATTGAATTCTTTTTCCCATCTCAAGTGTTTTCTTATAATTACTAATTTATGAACATAATTTATTATCTATTTTAGTATTAGTATTGAAGGACATCAGCTGACAACATTTTTTGTCTCCTTTTGTATTCTCTAGATAATTCTTCAAAACAATTTAAATTTGCTTTTTAAATGCAAGTTACAACTGCTACATATCTACCTTCAGCCACACGAGTAGTTTAAGTAATTTTAACAAGCTACTCTTGTGAACAGATATTCTGTAGCAGGAGTGCTACGGTTTTCTAAATTAGTGCAAACTTTTTGACATTTGCAGATTCCCTCTAAATTCTGAGCTCCAGCCCCCTTTCATTCCTGCTTCCAAAACTCTGAAATGAACCCTGCTCGTGCAACATCCACACAGTAAGATTATAATGGAGACTTAGTGTTTTGACAATAGAGGACGGGAAAATTGTGATGTCATTTCTTCTCTTCAGTATTCAAGTGGTTTCTAACAGATTCCAGAGACATGTTCATGGCTGCCTGAAGCATGTCTTCTTCACTCATATCACCTCCTAAAGAAAACAAAATTATATGCATATAAATTGTAAGAAATGCACAGAGGCAGTTCTCAACAGCAGTTAAATGTTTTTTTTGTTCCTTCTGTTCCTATCTATCCTGTTCCCCCCTTCCTCCTGAAACTATTTTTTTTTTCTTTTTTTAAAAAAACACTTATTTAAAACTATAATTGAACATTTTACACTTAGGTTTCCATGCACAGTAGTTAGTTTGAATCAAGTCATGCACACAAATTTTGGATCACCAGTACTTAATAGCGACAAAGCTTACATACAGATCCCACCACAGATTAGTTTCTTGAATTATGCCCCAGCCAAACTAAGCAACAGTAAGCAAAGCCAGAACTCAAATTGTCTGATAATTCACTCTGAAACAGGATATTGACATTCACAGCAGAATAGGCTTTTCAAAGAAAGTGATCCTTTCCTTTACCACCAAAAAAAGAGCAACAGCTGTGATGCATAGTCAGAACAGCTGCTGGGGTGAGAAAGCAGGCAGGCAAGGAAAATTAGGAAGCAGTGCATAACACAAAGGTGAAAAAACCTTACAAATATTTCAGAGTTGGAAATACGTTTAAAAAACAATACCTGGGTCGGCTTCCAGAGTGCTTGAGCTTATAGCTGGCTTATCTTGTAGGTTCAGGGTCTGATCTTGCTGCGGCAGCTGTTGTTGCTGCCTGAAATAATTATAAATTTATAAGAAAATAAAGTTAATATCAGACTCGATAGTATGAATCCTGAATCCTATATCTCATTGTAAGGAAGGCCAAGAATGAGAAGTATAAGTAGTATAAGCTGCTGTTCGGTAGAATAACACACCCATACTTGAAATCTCTTAAATTGTTTCCCCCTGCTAGCCTTCAGACTTCTGTTCTCCCAACATTATATTCTAAATTGCACTTTTCCCAGAATTTGTGCTTTATCCTCTCATGCAAAATCTAACTTTTCTTATCCATAGCATTTCTCCCTGGTCTTAATTTCCTTCATCACTACAAAATAGAGACAAGGAAAAGCTACAACAAGACCACAAGAATGTGTTAAGAACACAAAAGTGAAGCATCATCTAGATGACTTCCATGTGACGCTCAGTAGAGACATCACTACCAGAAGCAAAGTCTTAGAGCAGGAACATTTTCCTTCAAAAAAATGACTATGCAAGTTATTTACAGGATTTCGTGTGGAAATACTGTAACGCATTCATTTGCTTCCCTTCTCAAGATTGATATTGCACTCCTAATAGTCGCTCTATTTACAGGCTTAATTTCTTTATAGGAACCATCCTGGAAGAGCAAAATTCTGGTATGCTATGAAAGCCTGTTAAAAGACAAAAGTTAAGCTGGACCTGAGTCAGAAACCCACCCACAGCCCAAAAGCACTGAACAATAAGACATTTACTTCCCAAATGCAGTTTTAGTTTTCTATCAGCTACTTTACTTTTCAAAATATGCTTGTCTTCTCCTTCGCAGTTCTTCTGAAGAAAGGGAGTCTGTCTGACTGGTGTGTGGTGACTGAGGAACATTCGTTGATAATGAGTTCAAGCACTCACTTCGACGACAACCTAAAAATCAGAACAAGACATATCCTACTAATCACAGCAAAATGAAGTTTGAAAAAACCAGAGCTTAAAGCCCCCCTCCTCCCCCCCCCCAAAAAAATAACACACACCCCACCCTCCTCAAAGTGACTTGCTAGTGAAATAAGCACCTAAGCTAACTTCACTGCCATACTCTCTCCTTAGGACTGTTTTCCTTTCCTCCTACCACCCTTTGCCAATTTGTTCTTGCCTCCTAATGATCAATGCTAACATAAAAGTTGCAACTTTTCAAAAAGCAGGAAGCAAGATGCTACAAGAAAGTCTGGATTATCCTTCCAGGCCTCAAAGCCAGTCTATTCAGAGAGCTTGAGCTTGAAGCATACTGAAAGAGTGGCTGACTGAAGCTGATTTCAGTAGCTGCTAAAGCATAAGCAACATGAATGCTAAGTGAAATTTAAATGAGCACTGCACCTTGCATGCTGAGTTGAATGGCTCTACGAAGATCAGCTTCTTCATCTTCCATATCAATTTCCTGCCTACTTAGAGCCAGGGCTCTTTGAAAATTCTCCTCATCTTCATCTAACATGCTTGTTCCATCAAAAGGATGGTTAACTTCTATTGCTTGGTCCACATCACTTCTGGGTAGCCTGTGAAGTCAATACATTTAAGGCATTCAGACAGTAATCATACTTTGAGACTTAAAGTACGTATTTTGCGCTGATTTAACTACTTATTCTTAAACTTTGGAAAAAAATCTATTGTGATAATCTGTTATACAAATACTTTCTCAGTTCTGTATAAAACAAACATGAAAAAACTACAATCATAGCCTTCGGCTGTAAAATGAAGATACTGAAACCCTGAACCTATGTATATATGTTGATGAGAATCTGCTTAACAGGAAAAACTTCAAAAGTAGTAGTGCTATAAAAGCCAGGAATATTTTTATTTGAACCCATTGCTAGTAAGATAGCTACACCAGCAGATAATAGTGCATGTGGTCTCTTCCTTAGGAATCTTTAATGACTACACTACAGTCAAAGATCCTCTGCAGACTATACATACTTTTCACATCACTACCAAGTAGTTCACTGTTTTTATTCCATCAATTCACAACACCATAGTTTACCTTTATGAAGTGGAAGAAATAATAATGAACTTGTTCCTTTGAAAACAGCTTATGCTTTTTTTTTTTTGGAAATCAGTATGCAATTTATTCACAATAAAAATGGGATAAAATTATTTTAAGTAGTACATTATGTGCTCTTGTAGATCAATTACCATTAATGATAGTTTGGTAAGGTTGGCTAACCTACTCTACTATAGTTGGAAAAATCACAATCATCACAAAAACTTTTGGACTGAAAGGGACCTTAAAGACCATCTAGTTCCAACCCCCTGCCATGGGCAGGGACATTTTCCATTAGGTCAGGTCGCTCAAAGCCCCATCTGACCTGGCTTTGAACATCCAGGGCCAGTCACATACAACTTCTATGGGTAACCTGCTCTTATCTATTCATACTGCCTGCAGAGACATTTTGATTTTAGCCTCTTTGCTTACTCTTAAATACTCTTCAGTGTGTAAAACACACTTAGGTAAAGCACTGACTATTCATTAAGACTTATATGAATACAGCTACAAGAAGAAACCCAGTAAGTTTTATCAGTATTTCCTATTAAAAAGTTGGCGTTAACACTTGATGACAGACTGTTTCAGCATAAGGTACTATCATACAACATACACTACTGCCAGTCAAGTAAAACCACAAAACCTGCGAATTCAATTCAGTCACACTACTTTCTACTCAGAGTGGCTACCAGTTAAATTCCCAACCCTGGCTGAGGCCTCAATATACTATTGTACGATTAAATCATCTGTCATCAGTTAATACAATGATGTTCAGAAAAGCTATTTTTATTTTTCAATATATTTGCATTTTCCTCACTTCATGACTCAAGCCCAATCTGGACTGTAGTCCGAATGTACTGAAAACACTTCAGAATTGGTGAAGTACTTGCACTGCTTTCAGCAATGATTTTGCAATTATTCTACTTTGCTACATGTACTCTTCACACTTGCATGCACTCTGCTGAATTAAGGGAGTTCCATGTCTTACATGGAGGAGTTGATTACAATCACTGCTAACTTCTAGAAGACTTCTAGACTGGGTAACAAAGGCAAAAAAAATGCAAATTATTACAGTATTTTTTGCACGCTTAAAAATGCGCTGTTTGTTACTCCACTAATTTGGTTTCATAGTGTGCAATAGCAAAAAGCATTGAACTAAAGGTACTTCTAATTACGTCTTAAGAGGGTTGTCTCCATGTAGACATTTATCATAGAAAAAAATCACACTGAACATTATTAAAATGAAATCTGTTTACCTTACCTCTGTTCTCTTGACTGTGCTGTCTCTTCCCCAATTAGTTTTGGTCTCTGCACCTGCTGTACCCGAATCATCTGCAATAGCTGATCAGCCTCACAGTCTGGCAGGTCACCTTTTACTACAAATATGGAATAACCTGAGAAAAATAAATTGTAAGTCTACAGCATTAAGGTGCACACATCAATACTCTAAAATGCACATTTATATGGAATACAATGTGCAATTTATTAAAATGTAAGGCTCTACCTTTCATTATAAGGACTTGGGTTATTTCACTATTTCAGTAACAAAACTGAGGGTAATTAACTGAATTCATTAAGTTCTAATAAATAATGATTATTACCTACTTTTAGTTAATGAAATTTAACATCTGCAAGTTACTATTACCTTCCTGTTGTAATTGAGCCAAGAAAAGTGCAAGATATGTATCTGATATTAGTTCTGGACCCATCAAGAGAGAGTTCAAGTTAAACCACTGTAATTAAGAAAAAAAGGTTTGAGAGAACAAATTAGCATAAAGATTACTCTGTAATCCATTTCTCTACAATGTGGTCATTTTCTATGATGGAATATCCAACTCAGTCTAGTAAAATAAATCATCAAATTAGTAGTCTTTTGAAGCACAATACCTATACTGCTAAAAGTCTCCCTTCAAATACTCTTCAGCTAACAGGAGATCTGAAGCGTGGAAATTATTGCATGTTCTCTCCCATTACTCGACACTGGTACCAGGAAACACATTAAAACAAAAATCTAGATATAACAGCAGAAGAATCATTTTAGACACAAATCTAAAATACTCCTTAATCCTAGTTTTAAAACTGCTAAGAGATGGATGAAGGAAGAAATCTTTCATAAATTAATACTCTATCTTAACACATTAGTAGATACAGGAAACAAGTTGAACTCTTCCCATTATATTAATTAAACATGATGCCTTTAATAGTTGATGATACTCAAAACTATGGTTTACATCTGGATAATTTTTAAATTTAAAAATTAAGTGAACTCAAATATAATACGTCAATAATATAACACAATATTACAATAGTTGACACTCGAGAAATATACACAAGATACTTCCAGTTCCCTGAAGACAACTAGTCGGTGATAACACTTCCACTAGGGACAAACATACTAAATAGGTACGGTAAAATATTCTATCTTTGAAATCCCATATATATTGCAATCAATTTGAAGAACTTTTTTATACCATACCCATTCAATATTATTCAATCTGAACTAGAGAGCACAGTTTCAGACAGCAGAAGAATTCAATCTCCATTCTCAAAAAAAGGCATTTGTCTACCTAAACTTCTGTATATGCAGTCATACACTTGCAGTCAGGCCCATACTGTAAGTCACCTCTGTTCCAGGTGATTATCTACCCATCTGTCATCGAATCACTTGAATTCTCAGTCAAAAAACCCCTTCCCACTGGAATAAGGCAAGAAAACCACCAGTGTAGGAGTGGGGTAAGAATTAAAAGGTTATGTAAACATACATGACAGACAGATTACTGATAAACTCTTAACATAGTATGGAGGAGAAAGGTCTGGTGAACTAATTCTGCTTTAACTGTAATAGACTTAGGGCTTCGACCTTCTTTTCTATCTATTTTGTCTCTCCCTTCTCATTACTCTCTAGATAACACAACCTTGAATTGCTTTGTGTAGCTACAAGCTGCAGGTGCAAGCAAAATACATCCCTCCTCCAACTAAAGAAGTTTTAAGCTAGAATGGTATCAAAAAAGTTCCAGCTGATGTGGTTGTATTTATACTAGGGAACATTCCCATAGCTTTGAGGGACCATTCAGCCTTTTCAATTTCAAATACACAAAAAATGCCTTTAAACAATTATCAGCTATACTTTACAACTAAGCCAGAACAGTAGTTTGCTTACTCACAGGAATAATTGCATTTCTTTTAAACTGGATGACAACATATGTAGCCAGCACTTGGAAAACCGAATTGGCAGAGTGACTCCCACCCACTATGTTAGAATTTAAGAGCTTACTTCATGAACAGTTTATGACAAAAACAAAAACAAAGCCCACCACACCAAACCAACTAATTTATGTTGTGCAGAAGCTTATGCAGCATGATCCATAACAATTTTTGGCTACTGAAAAACAACTGCACTGGCATTACAGGAGACCTGCACGTGACTTGAGTTATGATGTATGTACCACGCAGGTGTTTGGCCACCCCTTGCTTTTAATAGTTATTTCCTGCTTATCATACAACTGCTTCAGATAGTTTTCAAAAACAGTGAAAAGCTGTGATTCTACTTTCCCCAACCTTATCCTTTGGATACCCTTAAATACTAAGGATTATAAATATTCATTAATACAGTGCAACTTCAAATTTTTACTTCTATCTATTGTCCATTTAAACATACAAAGGGCTATTGGCAACTCATTTTTACAATGTTGATAATGTAGTCCATTAAATAAGCTTGCATTTACAGGAATCCTAATCTTTATCTAAGACTTCCCCCTCTTCCATACAAACATTTTTCTGCTATTCTTCATGCAGAAAAGCAAGAAAAGAACTTGAGAGGTCACAGAGACTCTATCTCAGCTGCAGCTTCTTATAGGACAGGTTCACTGGGGAATAGATCCTAGGATCTTTCCCCAGGCTAACATTCACGAAAAGCTGCCTGGCATTTTTGTGATATAACAAACATTTACTGAAATCTTTTGTTATGACTATTATATTAAAGCAAATTGCAGCAAAAGCCTGCAAAAGGCCAACACATGGTCTACTTGCAACCGTTTTTTCCACCCCCACTCTGAAGTCAATTTTTAAATGAAAAAAGACAGTGTCACCTGTTTTCCTAACTTTCGAACTGTAAACCAGTGTTCCTTATAATTACAAATAAATGATTTTTCATTTCTGTAAAAAGAAAAACAAAAAGGTATAGATAAAATTAAATAATATTGGAGTTCATATTAATGTTTAAGTTTTTTGCTACCACTAATTTAAACTTGCATAATAAAATTTCAGTAATACAACTGCTGACATTACAGAATATTCATACTGCTTTTGTAACTTACAATATTTATAAAGTTGTCCTTTTTATCATATCCATATTACTGAAATCTCATACCTGTGATGCCACAGATACTAAGATGTCATAAAGGCACACAGGAGAGGTGCTCATACACACCACCAAAAGAAAAAAAAAAATCAAAGGCAGAGAGTATAAAAAAATAAACATCAGGATACAACAGAGCTTGAAACAGTAATTTTAAAGACACAGAACTAAATCACTGATTGTCAGTATTTTTCCATAAAATGGAAGCTAAAAATAATAATAAAAGAGTCTTACATAGGATCGATCCCAAGCCTCTGATACTCTGGGCTGTTGAAGAGGATTAGTTCTAAACCCCAAACTTTCAAGGCATTGCTTATGACCTGTCAAAAAACAACACTTTTTAATGAGTTATACCAATCAAATCTAATTTGAGCAACTGCAACCATTTTAGCCACTATCAACACGTGTATTTTTCTCAAAGTTTTGATTTCAAAACATTGCTAGGAAAACCAGGAATCACACTATTCAAATTGCAACTGTCATGAATTTACACGCTAATATAACACGCCTACCAGAGAGGGAGTAACAAAGCTATGATTTAACTAAGACATGTTAATAAACTTACTCCCCAGTCAAAGCTGTAATTTCACCTCCCACAAATACTCATATTGTCATCTCTCTGCTCTCAATGTACTGCTCTGCCCTCCCTCTCCACTCAGTGCAACGTCATCTTTCTCCACAGTAATAACTTGAAATTCACACCACTGGAAGGTCACAGCACCAACTCAGGCTCACTACCACAGAGCTACTGCTAGTGTTTTTCGGTTGACTATCCCAATTCATTTTAAAGAGCTGTCTATCAAAGCTTTCTGATCAATCTAAAGACTTGAAACTTTGCTTTTACTATATGGGAAAGGAACAGAAATATAACAAAATCCTAGGCATTGGTATAGCTTATAAGCTTTTCCCATATTTTAAGATATCAAAATTGGTATTTCGTTAATATTTTAGATTATTTCAAAGTCATTTTGACAGCTAATCAGCAGATTTGAAAATAAAAGTTATCTGAACTCTTCTACAAGAACTTTTTAATGCTATCTGTAATAATGCTGTAAGAAATTTTAAATCATCAATTCATCTGCCTTTCTGCCAGCAAGTTATGTAGCAAGTGAGCAAAGCAATGACAGGACAAAAAAGGTAGAATATACGGAAGGGTTTTTTCCAGCTTCAGTACTGCAGCAACACCATCAAGAATACAAGAAATGCTAAACCGTTAATCATTTTTCACGGAGTAGAAATACAGTGCTGCCCTACATCAGACAATAAGGAAGACAGAGGCTCTGCTCTCAAGGGATTCTGGAACACTGACAAGCACCTCTCAAAGCTATAGAGACAGCCAAAGGTGCAAGGCTTAGCTAACAGCTCGATTCCAGACACAAGCCCCAGTTCAGTGTTCAACACCTTTTTTGGTGTTCTGGTTTAAGTATTTCCTATTACTTACTTCTCCATTACACTCCTTAAAACAAAACAAAAACCTTTGTTTCTACTGTGGCTGGAGAGTGCTGTAAAAACTGGAATGGAGGTACGTCAGCTTCTTCCATTCTGCAGATCACTGCGATAGCCCTGTAACCACTGCCGTGTGTGAGATCACACATATTGCATAAAGAAAAAAATCTGTCAGTATAGAACAATGCTTACTTGAATTGAGAAGAATCCACTATCATCCATATTTACAGAAGGCTGCTGCTCAGCGTGAGATTGGGAGGGAGAAAAGAGAAACGTGGTGGTCAGAAAGAATTCAAGAATAAATAACTGCAAATATGTAAACTAATTATTTCCTACTCAGTAAGGCTGATTACAATGCCCAAACATGCTTATTAATTAAAACCTCAAACATTTAAATTAGAAATGCTTAGTGCTTAAAGGACAGACAGGCATGGAAGATTGTTCCCATCTCTGCCACTAGTTTACAAAAACATAAGGCAAAATTCTCGTCCTTGCCATGCCTGACCTTCCTACCTGTAAGATGATGATAATGTAGCCACCCCCCACCCCCTTTTTTTAAGGATTACTGTAAAGCTATACTAGTAATATTTAAAAATGACAAATCTGAAATACTTGAATGGAAATATCTATAAACTTAAGAAACATCAGCAAAAGAAATGAACCTTCTATAACTACGAAAAATAGCAAGCCTGTGCTACACAATATTAGATTTCAGGCAAATGTCAAACCTCAAATTACAAAGATCTTACCTGTAAAAATGTTCTATATTCTTCACTAGACACTCCTCCCTCTGCCATTCTCATTCTTTCTTCCTCATCCAACTGCTGTGCAATGGAAGATAACTCAACAGGGCTAAAATACTCTCCTTGTAGCAAATTATTCAGGCAGTGCTGAGCACACAACGAGCCTTCTTGCTATCATTGGAAAAGAAAGAAACACCAAAGCAATGACAAAAGCATGTTAATGTTTTGGCCTGAAAAAACATTCAATGATTTAAATCTCGCAAACTTTCCCTCCACTCCCCCCACCATCATATTTTCTTCAAATGTATTACAGTGCAACCTGTAAAAGACACCCCCCATCCTCACCCCACACAAATACGATGGGGTAAACCCACTACTGTATTTCCTAGAAGAAAATAAATTCCAAGTAAAAGTGTTTTTGGAAAATACTGTAAAATTGCCTATGGCCCGACCAAGTCACAGAAGTACTTTGCAACCAGCAGGATAATGGATTCTGCCCTCTTCTAAACTACCACCGTATGAAAGAGGAAGCTTTTTTTTTTTCCTCCTAATTCCCAGTAACAAATACTCTCAGCAACAGAGACTCTTGCTCTTTGTTAAACTTCTCATGTTCACCAGGTGCAGCTATCAGCAATCTGCTCTCCACATGTGGTTAAAGAAATGCAGACCATTAAGGCTTCAAAGAGATTTAAAAGTATACATCTATAGAATTTGTTTCCTTTCTTTCAGGTTACTCACCCAGTTCAGGTTGTAACCAACTCATTTACTGCTCTGAAAGTGATAAGGTGTTGGAAGAGTAGGAAATCTCATTTTCCATAGGCAATTTACAAACAGGAACTAGGTAAGAGAAGCTAGTAACTACGGGTTGTAAAATCTTGCTCACAATGATGAGACAGCGATAAAAAAAAAAATGAATTTAGCATATTCAACACTGAAAATATTTTTGGATAAGCTATTTAAACACAAAACATCCAGCATACTGGAGATCACAAAAATTAATACAGAATTTTTAGACTGTCAACCCAAGTTAAAAATGAATAAATTATAAACAGTCATCATTTTGTTGCACAGAGTAAAACCGAATCTGAATGAATGCATGTTAGGCTCTACCATTTCATACGTGCAGATAAAATACTGTCTTGTTAAAAGAGAGAAATTATAGTTTCCCATCAAAAGCAATCTAAGAAATAAACTGAGAGAAAGACAAGATTAACATCAGTTTTGAAATGCATCTTTACTCTTTGTTTTAATCAATGCTCAGTTCTATTTATAAGATTATGCATTAAAACAAATGTATTAAAACAAAAAACCTCAAAGAATGAAAACCAGCCCCCCACCCTGCCAAACCCACACAAACTAAGAATACAAGAGCCTGCCTTAGAGGAATACTCTTCAAACAGCCATGAAAGCAACATACAAGTCACATGCGTGAATCTCCCATGGTCTCCCTTACAGCAGGAACATTGAAAGTTCCCTTTATTCCACATTACAAAATCATCACTCAATTGAGCAGTGAGTTAAAGCTGGAGCAGCTGTACAGCCAGGGCACAATGGAATTTAGAAGCGTCATCCTCCACAGCTCCTCCAGCTCATCTTCTCCCCACAACAACAAACCCAAGACACAGCAGCTCCGGTCCTATTGGGACCACAGCCCTGCTGCTGGCCAAGTGATACAACTAAAGCAGGGGAACCTGCTCAAGAATCATAGGCTTCTTCACCAGAGCTGTACGAAACCATTAGAAACAAACCAGTATCTATACGATATCTTTGAAATTGAATTTTATTGCAGGCTTAAAACATGTCAATGAAAGGGCCTTTCTGTACTTGTACAGAAAGAGTTTTATCTTCAAAGTGAAAACAATGTTTGTATGCACAATCTGTAAAAGCGCAGAAGAGAAAATCGATCTTACAGTTTGTAAGAGATATTACTTTCATTACTTTCACGCAGAGAATTCTGTATCCTTCCATAATCTGAAATCCCCCTGTTGAAACCTACTCTGATATAAACTGCTGTCCTGCTTCCAGTGTTTTCAACCACTTGAATGCTATCAAAGACAGGGCCAACTTTTACACTGAGGGCTCCTTAAATCCAGAGCATTCCTACATTTTTTGCAAATGTCACTCCCCTGTTACAAGTGCCACGTTGCTTAGGTCTTCGTTTAGTTGAAAGTGTATCAATTTCCTTTATAAACACCCTATTTTCTCATCCTTTTTTTAAAATTGAAATATCTTTAGTGTGCAAATTCAAGTGGGGTGTGTGTGTGTACATTCAGCATTTTAAGTATTTTGACAGGACACGAAATTGTGTGCTTGATGGAAAAAAAAAAAATACCCCCTAAGAAAAAAGACAAAGGTTCGGGTAAGGTTCCCCTATAATAACAACAACAAATGTATGTATTTGGTAGTCTAATTTAAAACAGGCACACAGGCACTTTGCTAACTGCATAACCAACTGTCTAATAAGCACTTACGTTCCACATTCACGTGAGACACAAAAACAACCAGAAAACCCACAACCGAAACCAGCAGCAGCTGTGAACAACAATCAGTTTATAACTTGGAATCTAGCATGCTCCATCACTTTGATTTCAGCAGTTTTTAATTCCAAAACTACAAAGCAATTTTACTTGTGAGAACTTGAAGTTTCAGTTACCATTTCGTCATGCAACAGGCCAGGCAAGACAAAAGGAAGGTGCGCTTGTTTTCAGCTCATTGTCAAACCTCGACTGGGACTCAAGGTCACTGTAGCACAGGGTGTAACAGCTGAAATCCAACTCTTATCCCCTGAACAGCAGCTGTTTAACATGATGGTGTCTGGCAAATTTTGTTACCCAAACCCAGCCTGAAAGAACACTCCTCAGGTTCTACTGATTCCAGAAAAGAAATTTTAGAAGTTGGCTTACTTTACTCATTAAGTAAACCAGCAAGTATCCATGAGAACAGCATACAGAGACTAGTACTACCATTAAGACAATAAAAGTATCAGCAAGTTACATGAAAAACAACTAAGTTTCACACTGAGGCACAAACAGCTCCTATTTGGGAACTCTGCTAAATCACGGTAGCTTCCAGAAGCACATCCTCCAAAACAGGAAGCTGCCTGGCACCCAGAAGCCCAGTATCCGAGTTAGGATTTCCTTACCAGCACTCCATTTCCTCGCTCATTACACAACCCAAACCGAGGCAGGTTCAGCCGAGAAGCAACCAAGAAACCAAAAACCGTTCTGCTTGTCACTGCTCGTCTACACGGGAGGCTCTCTTCAAGACACAACGGCGTGCACCTGAGCACACCCCAGGCCCCTTCCTAAAGCCCCCGAGACGTGCACGGTGACGAGGAGGCGCTGAGGCCCAGCCCTGCCCCTCTCCGAGCCCTGGCGGCAGCTCCTTTCCCCACAGGGCACCGCGGAGGAGGAAGAAGAGGAGGAGGGGGAGAAGCCGCAGCCCCGCGCTGCCAGAGGAAGGCTGTCCCTGCCGGGGGAACACCCTCACAGCCTGCCCCGGGGCTATGGGGGCTCCAGAGGCAGCGCGGGGAGGTGAGGCCCGGCCGCCGCCCCACCTCGGCTCCTCGGGGAGCGCACCCCCGGCCCGGCCGCGCCGCCCCCCGCCGCTGGAGCCCCCCCAGCCCCTCACTCACCCGCTCGTGGAAGATCGCCTCCATGTTTACTGCCAGCGGCCGCCGCCTCCCGTGCCCCCCGCAGCCAACCAAAGCTCGCCTCGCCGGGCGCCGCGCGGGCCCCCTGCCGGCCGGGAGGGGGGGGTGCGCTGATTAGCGCCTGGCTGATTAACGCCTGGCTAATTAACGCCGGGCTCCTGGCCGAGGTAACGACGCGAACCGAGGGACGCCCTCGGCTTCCTGTTCAGCCAGGCCTGAGTGCCGCGTGGGGGCCCAGGCTGGAAACAGCGCAGCGAGGGCAGCTCCCTCGGCGCTCCGCCCAGCCAGCCTGGGCGGCCACGGGGAAGGAAGGTCCTCCACGTTCAAAAAAACCAAAACACAACAAAAACAGCTGTAAAACAACAAGAAAAAATCCCTACCAACTGCCTTTTGGGCCATTTTAAAGTATCCCCTTGAAGTCCACCTCGTAAATTAGCTACAAACTTCCACACCGTACAGATTAATAACAACGTAACTGACTTTTGCATAGTTTTTTTTCTTTATTACATCCTCTTTTTCCAGAGTATGACTTACAGGGACAAAAGTTTCTCAACAGTTATGGACTTCCTGGACGCAAATTAGTCATATAATTAAATCATCTTCCAAAAGTACGACTGGAAATTAAACTAGCAGTGATGGATTGCAGGTGTTCTTTTCTGTAGCTTTATATAGTCTTAAGATGAAAACCGTAATTGTATTCTTTCAATGCTCGAGATAAGATAATTAATCAAGTGAAAATATTCCTCATTTCATCAACAGTCTTTATTTCCATGTTGTTTCTTCACCAGGCTTCAACTCTCTGTGTGGGAAGAAAAACAGAAAAGAGACTACAATTAGGATGATTTTTGTAGAATAATTACTAATATATATATAAATTATTCTAGAATACCTTGATTTTGAAAGTTATCTTAAATTTTTAGAGGTTTTTGTAATATGCAGAAATAACAGCTAAATGTCACCAGCAACTGCAAAGTGGTCATGTAACAGTGGCACAAACTATATCATTTTACTTTGTTACTCAGAACTAATCTAGCTGACACCAGAGTTTTAAAAAAAAAAATCCACCTGCAAACTGATAACATTCCTATGAGTCCATGCTATGCAGCATGATTTTTATTTCTGTTATTTGCTTAACCCCATGGTGTAATGTAAAATTAAACTGATACAGATGATGCACTGCTTTAAGTTATCTAAATTCTCCCTGAGAAATTTGCCAGCAAGCTCAAACTGATTACTGTATACAATCATACCTTTAAGTGAAGGTACAGCAATTGCCAACATAAACATTTGTGCTAATTTAAAAAATGATTACTTTTAATTACAAACTTACACAAGCATTGAGTTAATAAGTGCTGTGATAATTTTAAATTTAGGACAGAAGCTTGCTATTATCCACTGAAAATTAAAATTCAATGACTGTTTCCCACTGAGGTTTCAGAGACAAAATAATGGTTTCCATATTTCATGACTAAGAACTGGCCAGCAGTTACTAATTAACAAGCTTTGGACAGGCAAAGATTTTTCTACTGAAGTGTATATACCTTGTTTTTCCAATTACTTGATTTCAGATCAATAATTAGTTAACTAAAAACTAATTAGGAGCTGAAAAAGATCATTTTCCATTTTAAATTGACAAACATTAAGATGCAAGATATTCATTCTTCCACCTGTAGAATCTTCATGGACTTGGAGAGTTGGTAAATTCATACCCAGAGAAAATACTTCCCTAACTTGCTAGTTAGTTCTTTATGCACTTTATAACTCTGCTTCCCCCAGTTAACAAAATAACGTTAAATGCATGTTACATACACACTCCCACACAATTTCTCCTGGCCTATAAATCCCCCCCAAACCCTTTTAGATATTTTCCTTGGAAATACATTTTACAGTTAAGTTTGGAGTGGTATTTTTACTACAATCCTTCAAGATTTCTTTTTATTAGTGGTATTTAAGAACAACAGTGCTAGCCACTAACAATACTATACTAAGATTTAGTTAATGCCATGCCACGGTAACTACACTGTGAATGGCAAAGTATAATGGAAGCAAATTGTTAAGTTTTATTCTTTTAAGATGTCTGTTTCCTAACACCATAAGTTTATTATTCATCTGTGTGTTTACTTTTTATTTTGATCTCATGTAGTGCATCCTTCTACTAAGTTTCTTTAGACTGTACTATATATACCGTACTTAAGACTCTAACAACAAACAGAGAAGCACTTTAAGTCTACTTGGCAAAATAACTGAATGTATGTGTTTAAAAGGCATAACTAAAGCAGACCTTCTATATAATAAGCTCTTGTTTCGGAAGGTTGACAGTTTTTCATCGTTCATTCTGTCCAAATAGCATCCAATCACGAATCCTAAGGGAACGAGGATGTGAACCCAGTGATCACGCACAACTTGGGCAAAATTCACCATGGCTGCTAGAAAGAAAAGTGTAACAGGTTAAGAGCTGCTAATAAATCTGTAAATAGAAGCTGTTGCGTACCTGGAATATTTAATTACACTTACTAGGATCCTACCATAGAACAACAGATATGTGGGACACTAATAGATATGAAGGCCACAAAACACTTCCTATGGGATACATTTTGTTCTCAAATACATACAAAAGTTTCTTAGAAATAATCCTAACCAACTCTTGGCCCTGGGAAATAGGATTTTATCCTAAAATGGGAGAGGAACATCTCTTCTCAAATATCACCGGTAAAACAGTCGCGTTTAACCCATCAATTTATTCATTAAAATCTAATCATGCAGAAGTTTGCTGCTCTGCAGACCATCAGAAGTGCATTTATAACACAGAATCCTACCGATGCGCGCTTTATTACCATTAACCGGACACATGGGAACTGACAGGTGAAGAAAACTGGTCGTTTGTAAAAACACATTGCGCGAGTTTCGCCGGCCTCCCCACACCACAACCTCCCAGCCTCGCTGGACCGTTTATGAGACAACGAAGAAGTTTATGACCCGTTCCCGGCCCTGGGGAGGGGAGGGGAGAGGGGACAAGACTACGACGACCCCCCCCCCCCCCTCACAGCCCACCCGCCATTACCGCTCCTCGCCGCCGCCGGGCCCCGCGCAGCGGCCGCACCAAGGGCAACGGGCGGCGCGAGCAGGCCGGGAGAGCCCACCGGCAGCACGGGGAGCGGGGGGAGCCTCCTTCACCCCCCATCGGCCCGGCGGTGGTGCCGCCCGTTCCCCTTCCACCTTCCCTCCCCCTTCTCCCCGCCCCTCACAAGATGGCGGCCGGCGGCGCCGGGGCGGGAGGCGGCGGTGGGGGCGCGCCCCGCGGGGCCTGAGGGCGGCCGGAGCCTCGAGGTAGCGGCGGCGGCGCGGGGGGCACCGCTGCGGGGCGTCCCCTCGCCGGGAGCGGCGGGCTCGGCCCGCTGCCGGGTGGCCAAGGGCTCCAGCGCTCCGAGCCGAGCTCCTTCTCCTCCTCTTCCTCTTCTTCCTCCTCTTCTTCCCCGGTGAGCCCCGGCGGCGAGGCGCGGCCCCTGAGCGGCGGGGTCTGCCCCGGTGCGGGGCTCCCCTCACACCTTGGGGGGCCGCAGCCCCGGAGGTGCGGTGCTGGTCCCTGCGCTGCTTCTAGTGATCACTTATTTTGTTTTTTTAAGATATATTTCTAATAAACTTCGAAGCTTTCTCTAACAACAAAAGACCCGTAAGGATCAAAAGTTGATATCTGAAAGTTAGGGGTTGGCATCTAGCAGCTTTATTGAACAATGTTCACCATCATTGTCGTGCGTGTTCTCAGAACTTAAGAGAGAGAAATCTAAGGAAAGGGAGGGAGATCTAAATAAATAAATTTTTCCTTTGGATTACTTAATAAAATGTTTTCTTCTCCAATTCAGATTAGTTCCTTCTGAAATCAAACACTTGGACAGAAAAATGACATCGATTATCAAGCTGACCACGCTTTCAGGGGTGCAGGAGGAATCTGCCCTGTGCTATCTATTGCAAGTAGATGAATTCCGTTTTCTTTTGGACTGTGGCTGGGATGAAAACTTTTCTATGGACGTTATTGACTCCCTAAGGAAGTAAGTAGCTTCCACGCTTTAAATAGGTCTTGTCTTTTTCTGAAAGTTTTCAAAATGCCAGTCATTGGTATCTATATGGTGATGTTACATCCAAAATTGTTCTTACTTGCTCAAAATATGCCTTATGTGAAGGGTGCTGCTAAAGGATACTACTAAACATCTCTAGTAAATTTTTTTTAGTCTAACAAGTAACCTCAATTAACTGTAGTTCTCAAACTATTCAGTTTGTTTTGGTTTGGATGTTTTGTTTTGTGTTTTTACATACACTCTGCTCTGTATCAAGTTTATGGGAGGCTGACCTTGGCCCTAAAATAGTTTAGGATGTTTAACTAAGTTTTAAATGAAAGAGGCCTTATTGTATAGAGGCTGAAGATAAAGTAGTTCAACTCTTGCCTCGTATTTCAAGTTTAACGAACTGTCAGTCTGGAAAACGGCTTCTGTTAGTATCCCAGCCCTGTCAAGAAATCAACTTGTCTAGACTTTAATACTGAACTCTCGCACGTTTACAGTGAGGAGCTTTCCTGATGCATGAGTTGATTGCTGGTAAAAGACTGAAACATAAGAATTCTGTGAAACATAAAACATCCTGTGTTTTTAGTTATGACTTTTTAAAGTAAAATCAAAATTTATATACCGCTTTTCTTGAATTATAACTTGACTGTTTCAATTTGAAAAAAAAAACAAACACAAAACATTTGGATTTGATTCTTATCAATATAAAGATTATTGACTCTTGGATTCTGTTACTTGTCTCTTCTTATCTGAAGAAAAGTTGTAGTCTGCTTTAGGTTTTTAGATATATAAACCTGCCTGCACCAAAAATACTTTCGACTCTTCAGTTCATGAACTTTTTGGTGTCAGAGTAAATGTTAAGGTCTTTCTAATCAAGAATTTAATGTGAAACTTTTTAAAGTTCATACATGACCCAGGCCTTGAAGTTACATTTTCAGAACTCACTTGCGTATTTAAGTTCTAACATTACTTGAGAACATTTGGAAATATCTCCAACTTTTAATGAAGTTTTTTAAACCTGGAAGGATTTGAATTTTCTTGTTTGGCATTCAGATTGTGTAGTTGTTCTCAAAATAGTCATAGTCAGAAGTGTATAATACCATTCAGAACTCTTTTCACCAACTTCTGTTGTCCTTCCTTTGTAGACATGTACACCAGGTTGATGCTGTTCTCCTTTCTCATCCTGACCCTCTACACCTTGGTGCTCTCCCATATGCGGTTGGAAAAATGGGGTTGAATTGTGCCATTTATGCAACTATTCCTGTATATAAAATGGGACAGATGTTTATGTATGACCTCTATCAGGTATATTTAAGTTCATACTTTAATACGCAACATCGTTGGTAAGGTAGATGGCTCAAGTTTTTGAACATTCTTTGCTTCTTATTTGTTTTAGTCCCGCCATAATACTGAAGATTTCACACTCTTTACGTTGGATGATGTAGATGCAGCCTTTGATAAGATACAACAGCTCAAGTTTTCTCAGATTGTGAACTTGAAAGGTAAAGTTGTTCTGTAAGGAACAGTTTTGATAAACTGCTTCTAGTGACTGTTACTTTCATTAACAGTTAAGGTAACTTTTTAAAAGGGGTATGTCTATGAAAGTTAAGCATTTTTGCAAGTCTGAATTCAGTAACACTGTGCCAGTCTATATCAGCTGAACACATGGCATTAGTAATTGTATATGGTAGTGGGTAGAACTTCCATTTAATGAGGAGGAGGCTATGCCAAAGCATATTTAGGGACTAGTTTCTCCTTTTTTTTTTTTGTAACTTTTCTTGGTGTTTATTCACATCTCTAAAAAATACTTATTCATACCTCAGAGCTCCTCAGTAACCAGTGACACAAAAGCAAGTTTTCCAGAGAACAAATAACGTGCAGATAGTAAGTTTTAGCATGTGAATGGTTTAACGAGGTCTTTGCAGACTCTGAATGATACTCAGTGTAGCTTATTGCTAGGAACTGTGGCGTACAGATAATCAGCATCTTTTCGCTGTTGCTGAATTCAAAGATCAGAATGAAATGGAAACGCTGTCCTTGCACAGACACACATAAGCTGATCACCAGCAGCTTGTCGCCAAGATCTCCCAGCTCCTCAATGCTGCTTGCTGAAATTCTTGCCCTGTAATTTGGCATCCCATGTCCATTTTTCTTTTCCATTCTTGAAAGGCTGCTGACGCTTTTTCAAGGTATTTGTAGCAAGGATATATCTGTGCTACCAACTTTTACATCTGGTAAGAGTTTTAGTGAAAAACTGTATCAAAACACCTTACTTTTTTCATATTTAATGGAAGTGACTTGAAGTTTTGATGGATGCATCTAAGAAGGTAATGCACGTTCTAATCATTATTAAAGTTCTGCAATTGTGCAGTTCTAGGTGGTGTCATGGATCAAAGACAATGAATAACGGTCATGGTTGCTCTAGTTTTACTCTGACAAAGATCAAGGCTAGCATGAGTGACAAGAAGCAGCCATGCATTTAAAAAAGTAAGAAAAGCGGCATGTAGTGCTGAAAAGATCAGTCATCCCTGACTGTAGCACGTAGACATCTTTCCTTGGAATTCTTTCACTTGCATGTTTGTTGTTCTGGCAAATTTCTGTTTTTTGTAGCTTACATTTTTTTTCCTAAGCACTTAGACAGTGAATGATACAGTAAGTATTTTGTGTTGCAGCAGAGGGGGGTGTGCCTTTCACCAGCTTACTTGCTTTCCTGGGATGTGTTTGTTATGTAACTTGCTGCTGTTTAGGTCTGTAGTTACAGCAGCTTGGCAATGCCACTGAGTACTGGTGGGAGGCGGCGTGAAGAAGTGCTCTTTGCTTTAGTTTCTTTTTCTGGAGACAGAGTAGAAATGAATTGCAAGAAGTGTAACATCGTGAAGTTACTGGTTAGATGGCAAGGAGAGAGATGCTACTGATTTTCACACTTCATTTGATTTTTTTCCAGGTAACAGTTTTGGAGTTATTTTTTTACTTTTTATTTAGAGTAATGGATTTTAGTACATGTGATGTACCTAAAATATTGAGAGGTTTTTAAAAGATGGTTCTTTTTTGTAGGCAAAGGACATGGTCTGTCAATCACACCATTGCCAGCTGGTCACATGATAGGAGGCACAATTTGGAAGATTGTCAAAGATGGAGAGGAAGAAATTGTTTATGCAGTTGATTTCAACCACAAGAGGGAGATGTAAGTTCAATGTAGCTATCTATATTTCTTAGATGTGTTAGGTGTGCATCACTTTGTGTAATAAATAGGTATGGAAGTAGCAGTGCTTTTCCATACATAAGACCACTAATTTCACATGCATTCAGATGAATTGATTTGAAAGAAAGACAAGAAAATAAACATTGAAACATTTTTTCGCATTAATAGTCCTTAATACGTTTTGTATTATGCATCAAGCCAAATTTAATAATTGAAACATAGAATCATAGAATATCCCAAGTTGGAAGGGACGCACAAAAATGATTGAGTCCAACTCCTGGCTCCACACAGGACGTTCCAAAAATTAAACCACATTTTGAAGAGCATTGTCCAGATACTTCTTGAACCGTGGCAGGCTGGGTGCTCTGACCACATCTCTGGGGAACCTGTTCCAGGCTCTAATTTAGGTCTGTTCCAGGTATAATTAAAGTTATATGAAAGAGGCTTTTGGGGAATGAGAAGAGAAGAAGGTAGAGAAATGAAACTAATTGAAACTGCCTTTGTTCTTACTAATCAATTGTAGATATTAAATATAATTTATGCTATGTGTCAACCGCCTCAAAATTACTTGTACGTTAGGACTTTGAATCTTTTTAAACATCCTCTTATTCTTGGTCTAAAGTCTTTTCTGTAAGAAGCTCTTTGATTTGTTTATATGTGATACAATAGTTTTCTATTATTGAGGAGTTTGACTTCTGTACACGTAAAAATCTGGAAGCTGGCTGTCTTATTTTTTCTTGTAAAATGGAAATGCAGAAAGTGAGTTTTGACCTTTTTTCCACAGCCATCTGAATGGATGTTCTTTGGAAATGTTGAGCAGGCCTTCATTGCTTATTACAGATTCATTTAATGCTACTTATGTACAACCCAGGAGGAAGCAACGGGATGAGCAGCTACTGAGTATGTATTCTGTTCTGGGGTTCAAGATAGCAGTAACAGGTTTTATTACCACTGTAAATTGTTTTCCTGTAAGAAGCTCACCAGTATCTAAATTAAGAAACTTTATTAAAACTTAACAAATTTTGAATTAGTCTTTCCTGATGGTACTGATCCTGTAGGTAAAACATTTTCCTAAAGACAAAGAATTGTACCCTATATAAAACTGAAAAAGGTGTATTTTATCCAGTATCATTTGATTTCTTAAGGAATTTTTGAATGACCTTCAGTAATGCAATCTTCTTTTTTTTAAGCTCCATTCTACAGATTGTATTTATTTATTTTAAAAAGTAATATCAGGGCAGTGGGATCTTCAGAGCTACCAAGAAAAGTCCAACTCCTTTTAATTTAATTGGAAACGTAGTTTTGGTTCTGTCTTGAAGTTCAATGTATTTCAGAGTTCAGTTTGCTTTTAACTAATGACCGTCAGTGTGATACAGGAGGGGAAAAAACAAAACACCACCCCACAAACACCCTACTTGTGGTTTAAAGTGTAAGCATTTTTTTTGTTTTGTTTTAATTCTTTTTAGCTAATGTTTTGGAGACGTTACGAGGTGATGGAAATGTATTAATAGCTGTGGATACAGCAGGCAGAGTTCTGGAACTTGCTCAACTTCTTGATCAGATCTGGAGAACAAAAGATGCAGGATTAGGAGTCTACTCTCTAGCACTTCTGAATAATGTCAGCTACAATGTAGTGGAGTTCTCTAAATCACAGGTTTGGTTTGTTTTCATTTTAAAATGCAATTGTGAAGAGCATAACAGGATGTATATTCAAGAGCTTTTTTTATTTTTTCCCCAACAGTGTTTAAAAAGAAAGCCAAAGACTGGGTGTTACCTTATTCTAGAGTTGGTATTTCTCTCTCAAATGTTCTGATCAAGTGACACAGTGTCTAGTCATGGCTACTGCTGTGCTTCTTGATACTCGTTTCTACTTTCTTTTTAATCACAAGACTTGTCAGTATAGAGTATAGCTATTAAAAAGTACTCATTTCTGTGGTGTTCACACTCAGCATTATTTCTATACACACTGAGAAACCTTGATGTAATCACACATATTTCAGCCCTGTACTTACTGTCAGGTTTGTACGTTTTTACATTTTTTTCCTGTTAATAATTTTTTCTTAATACATATTTTAGGTTGAATGGATGAGCGATAAGTTGATGAGGTGCTTTGAAGACAAGCGAAACAATCCTTTCCAATTCCGCCATCTCTCCTTATGTCATAGTCTTTCTGATCTGGCTCGAGTGCCTAGTCCAAAAGTTGTTCTTGCCAGTCAACCTGATTTAGAGTGTGGGTTTTCAAGAGATCTTTTCATTCAGTGGTGCCAGGATTCCAAAAACTCTATAATTTTAACTTACCGCACTACACCTGGAACATTAGCCCGATTCCTGATTGATAATCCTTCTGAGAAGGTTATAGATATTGAGGTAAGAATTTGTCCATTTATCTAAAAGTTTTTGTTGTGGGCCATCTGGCGGGGTATAAGCAAAACTGAATTTAGTGGGTTTTTTTTTGACTGCTGAAAATGCTTCTAGTGGTGGAAGGAAATCTGAAATAAGTATATTGCATATATAACATGTTAAGGATAAATTTGCATAAAAATAGATCTTACATTAGGAATTGTTTTTCAGTGGTGTGGTAGAATTAATACTTAACAGAGATGAGCATGAAGTTGCTTTTAAATATTTATTGTTAAACAACGCTTCTTATGTCTTTTTTATTATTAAAAACAAATCTGTTGACGGTTTAGATGCAGATCACAATATGCTATGTATTATTCTTGCTGGAAATGACTTCGGTTTGGGATGAGGGGAGAATCGAGTCAAATCAGTGTAGTATATCTCACCAGAATTAAAAAGATAAGTGAGATTTAGGAATTAAAAGAATACAATTAATTATTAATCATGTTTTCAAATTATTTTCAAGTAGTATACCTACATCTACTCTCTGGTAAATGCTGGCAATTTACAGGAGTCCCCTGTGGTCGCAGTGATAACTTCAATCCTGATGATACAGCCTGCTTTTAGTTTTAGATTGGATTGGAAATGTTCAATTACAGTACTAGACTTATTTCTAGATTTCTGCGTTATCCAGTGCGACCTATATTCTAATTTGCTCTGTGGAAAACAAGAAACAAAACTTGATGTTGCATTGACTACTAGTATAGCATTTTGCAAGGTTCACTTTTTGTTAGTTACACAAAGGTCAAAAAAAACCCTGCTCATTATAGGGTATTTGCATTCAGTTATTGAAGAGAGATGTTTCCTGAAGATGTTCTAAGGAATTTTTATAAAGCTAATTGGTTTTCATACCTTAGAAATGTTTTTCTGTTAAAGTAGTCTCTGCTAATTGATAACATTATTATGGTGTTGCCATGCTAAGGTGCCACACATTTACATATTCTTGTCTGTACGTGACAAACAAGTTGCATTTGCCCTTGGTACTTAAATTAAATGTTATCTTACCAGCAGCATGTAGGAGAAATACTAAAATCATGTCAGCTACTCACAGTAATGTCAATTTTTATTCTATCTGTAAGTTGAGAAGACGTGTCAAGTTGGAAGGAAAAGAACTTGAAGAGTACCTAGAAAAGGAGAAACTAAAGAAAGAAGCGGCTAAAAAGTTAGAACAGTCTAAAGAGTAAGTATGTGGGCTGTTGCATTCTGCTGTTATTGTTAGAGTTGATATTTGTGTGATCAGCTTGATGCGTCAACTGTTTACAGGGATAAATGAAAATCATGGTTTTGGTAGGCTTGTCTGAGGGCATTGAGGAGTCAGAAATGGTTGTCTTTAATCTGTCGTTAAGATAGACCTGTTTCATCTGCTGTTTGTGAACAACTTCTCAGATGCATAAACTGTCCTTGACCTTAGTCAGTGTGTTTATGTAATTCTAAACCTGAATTAAAAAGAAAATGCTGTTCTTCTTGGAATGCCATTTCAGGGCAGATATCGATTCCAGTGATGAGAGTGATGCCGAAGAAGATATTGATCAGCCAACTGTACATAAGACCAAACATGATTTGATGATGAAGGGTGAAGGTAGCCGGAAAGGAAGCTTCTTCAAACAAGCAAAGAAATCTTATCCAATGTTTCCAGCCCCCGAAGAAAGAATTAAATGGGATGAATATGGCGAGATTATCAAGTATGTAGAGAAAGCAGTGATAGTGCCTAGTAACATGTAACAGCTATGAAACAGTTCAAAAATAGAAGTAATAAAAATAAAAATCAGCGTTCTCTCCCTTGCTACACTGTTATGTTCAGTCCTAAACACGGTAACATTTGAATGGCTTCTGTAAAACAGTTTGTGCTAAGTTTCACAGGAAGCTTCTGATAAGGATTGAAGCTGCAGAGCACTGATTCTTGGCATAAGCTTACATCTTTTAGGTTGTGTTTTCACGACTTTTTTTTTTTTGCTTTTATTTTTATGAGAGAAGATTAAATTTTTTTGAACCTGACATTTTTTCTACTTTAAATGACACATAATTTTCGTAAATTTACTATGACAGGAAGGAGCATCTTTCAACCTAGGAAAATCTAGCAATATTTGTACTACTTGTGTGAGGAATACATGCTAGAAACCTTCAACATGCTAATGTTCTGGAAGATATCAAAAGCGTGTTTATTTTTGAGTTATGAAGGTGATATTTTCCAAATGAGCTCTGTTCACATGTGAAAATATTGAAGGCAAGTGTAATAAAACTGTTAGCACTAACGATTCTAAAAGAAGTCAGTAGTTATAATGAGGATTACTTGTTTCTATACTATGTAGTGCTTTGCAGTCACTATAAGACTATTAAAAACAAAATGCCTTTCATCCTTTAGACCTGAAGATTTTCTGGTTCCAGAACTTCAGGCAACAGAAGAAGAAAAAAGCAAATTAGAATCTGGTTTGACAAATGGAGAGGAGCCTATGGACCAGGATTTATCAGATGTTCCCACCAAATGTATTTCAGCAACAGAATCCATGGAAATTAAGTGAGTGGCTTTGTTCTGATTTTTGGTAACTTCATAGCTAGGGAGGGTACTGTTCAGAAGGCCAATGCGTTGTAACCAGCATTCAGCTGTTTTGCCTTCTTTCCAGAACTACTTGTTCCAGCTAAAATTCATGCGTTTTTTTTTCCTGAGAAGAAAAAAAAAATATTTGAAGTGATTGGGTTTTTTACATTGTGACAGTAGGCAGTGGCTACATTTATTTCTCATGCAACAAGAGGGTCTTTTGTAGAAGTGCTAATAGGAAATGTATGCCAACGTGGTATCAGCTGTTAATAGTGCCTAAATTTCACATTCTGTTTTGCTTTGAATTCTGCTTGTTACCTGTTTTGATATGAAGGGATAATTGGAGAATCCCAGTACTACATGTGTCTCCTGAGTCTGTCCTCCAAAGTTTCTGATGCTAGAGGATTCCTTGGAGCTACTAAGCGTGTGCTGATATTGTTGCTTGTAGGGAAAGATAGCGTGTTGTGGGCAGCTCTGCAAAATTCATTACGGAAAAATGTTGTGTACTGAATTGTATGCAGCTGTGTACGATTCCAGTGAGTCTTCAGCTTTAGGAGCCTTAGTCCATGCTATTAGAATAGTGGCACGGGTATTGTGCAAATTGGGTAAAAGGCTAGTTTGGAATTAAGAAAGTGGGATAGGATTCTCTTTTCTTCTCCAGAATAATCACAATTAGCTTTTTACTAGTCTTTCTGGGAGCATGGTACAGAATCTTACAGCTCTTACTCTTAAGAAATATGTACTTTGGTTCCTATGTGAGGAGAAGTGTAAAAGGAAGAGCAAATGATACAACAGTTTGTCAGCACAGATAAGCAAGTGTGTATGTATATTTTGCTAACAAGGGTTGAACTTATTCACGTACTCTTAAGTCACGTTTTGATAACTATGTAAGTGAATTTTGGGAATTTATAGTGTTAAATATATGTATGTGCTGATATCTGGCAATTCTTTATTTTACTGATCCGTAAAACAGCTTGTACTGACAGCTTTTTTGATGTAGAATATTTTAAAAGTATTTTTCATTTTTTAAATCAAAATTTTTGATCAAACTTTGAGTGTTTCAAAATATTTTCTTTAATCTTAAAATCTGTTCTTCTTCTTTTTTTTAATTCAAACTAGAGCTAGGGTTACATACATTGACTACGAAGGACGCTCAGATGGGGACTCAATTAAAAAAATTATTAACCAAATGAAACCAAGACAATTGATCATTGTCCATGGACCACCTGAAGCCAGCCAGGACCTTGCAGAATGTTGCAGAGCTTTTGGTGGAAAAGACATAAAAGTTTACATGCCAAAACTACATGAAACTGTAGATGCAACCAGTGAAACTCATATTTATCAGGTAAGCTACAGGATTGTGTTACTTATGTAAATATTGTCAACTGTAATAAAGCTGTACTGGCAGGCTTTCTTATTTGGCCCTCTGTTTTTTTGGGAGAGAAGATGCACAAAGCTACATATCTGTACACTTGATTTTGACACTGGCAGCTTTTTTCTGTCTTATGAGTAGGCATTCTCCTTATGCTCAAATGAATTTTACTCCTAAGTGCTTAAAACAAAACTTGAATGTGAGATCAGTCCACTTTTGCCTGTAATGCAGAAAGCAAAGTTTATGTCCACGAGAACATCAGTTTGCTTTAGTCTTAGTGGACTTATTGTGTCTGTATTTAAGGTGCCACTGTATGCTACAACTGCTTGCAACTCAGAATTCTTTCTCTAATCTCAAGAGGAGACTTAGCAAAGAAGAAGAAAAAAAAGTATGAGACCCTTTGTACCCAAATAGTACTTGGGAATAAACAAGTACAGTCAGGAGCAAGTTAATGTTAAAGAAATTATTTAAAAGGTACCTCTGCTTACCACCACCTCTTTTCTCCTCACAAAAAAAAAAAAAAAGTGAGGTAATGGTAAAATGTTGCACTTTCTTTAATACATTACATTTAGTTTTCATCTTTAAACTCAAAATGAGAAAACTTGGATAATTTGTGTGAAGCATATGAAAATTTCATATGGTCCTGGTGGAAATTTTGAAGTTGTTCAGAGGAAAGCATCTCACATGCAGTTTAGGTATTGAGTCTTTTAAGCCTTCTGTCCTTTTAAAGTTAATAGGAAAACATCAGTAGAATTGTTGAAAGGTGTTTTTGCTACATTACAGAGAAAAATCTGTTACCTGTGGAAGCAGAAAGCTCCAGTTACTCAAAATTAATATGTTTGGAGATTATTAAAACAGCAGTGTTTTCTGTTTGTTTTTTGTTTTTTTTTTTGTTTTTTTTTTTTTTTTTAAAAAAAGCTCTGAGGATTGCTAGTGTGAAAGAAATGAGATTTCTGATTTTTCACAAAATATTTATCTGAATAAAAATTTAATAGCTCCATATTTTGTTTCAGTTTTATCTTATAAGGGGGTAGTTCAGTCTTCAAAGATTTAAATTTTTTGTTTTCAATTGGAAGCTGTCTGAAGAGATGAAGTACATCGGAGACATTGAATTAGAAAATAAATGGGAGCGGGATGTTGGAAACCTAATGCCTTTTGGGTGAATTGTGTTGCAGATAGTTAATTAGTTGCAATTTCATTTGTACAGTTGCAGCCTTGATTCTGCTATTGTGATCCTGCACAATCTCATGTGGATAGCAGTCTTTCAGAGTAGGGTTTTAATGAGTTCGAGTCCTGGAATGTGCCAGAGGAATCAGGGTAATGTTTTGGTCACTTAGTCTGATATTTACAACATCCCCTCTTGCAATAAAATATTAATTATCATTTTTTTTTAAAGAAGGTTGAAGTTTGGAGCTCCAGTTTAGTAACCTGAATGTAGCTGTGTAAATTTTCCATAGATTTACTAAGGCCAACTGAAGAATCCCTTGGCCACAAAAAAATTCTGATGTTTTAAAAGTCAATGATTGTTCCTGCCATAAATTTAACTTGTTTGCAGTCATGTAAGTTTCTTATTTTAATCAAGAAAAACAAAGGTATTGTTCTTGGTTTCTTTTTTTTTTAAGTTGACTGCTGATATCAAGTTTATTCAAACTGTTTTTTAAGTATTGAATGTCTTGCCTTAGAGATACCAATTTCTTTCTCTCTCCAAAAGACTATGAGTCAAACCTGTGCAGAAAGATGGTGAAAGGGAAACTGCTAATTTTGGAAACTTGAAGTAAGAACCGTGTGTTTTCCATCAAACCAACAGTACTTTTATTTTTGTGCAACCCAGGTCAGGTTAAAAGATTCTCTTGTCAGCTCCCTTCAGTTCTGTAAAGCCAAGGATGCTGAGTTGGCTTGGATAGATGGTGTCCTGGACATGCGAGTTTCAAAAGTGGATACGGGAGTTATTTTGGAAGAGGGAGAGCTGAGGGAAGATGAAGACTTAGAGATGCAAGTGGATATGCCTTCTTCGGACTCTAGTGTCATTGCACAACAAAAGGCCATGAAAAGCCTCTTTGGTGACGATGATAAGGAGATGTGTGAGGAGAGTGAGATCATTCCTACTTTGGAACCTCTGCCACCTCATGAGGTATAGGAACTTCCCTGATTTCTTTCTAGTACTTAGAGGTTAATAACTGTGATCTTATTCAAATGAAAGTCTAACTGAAACTGGTGTTTCATGTTTGGTTTTCTCTTAGTTAAGCCTGCTACTGTTCCTTCAGATTTTAAGCTTTTCAGCAAGGATGATCTGTTGCATTCACAAATAGTGCCTAGCATACAGTTACCAACTATTTGTGAATGAGATCGTAATGTTTCGTATTTGTAGTTAGTACTTGTGGATTTGTAAATCGGTTATTTAGTCACTCTTGGGTCTTGTTCTGTTCTGTTGATGCTATGGGAATTACTTCATATGCTTAAGTAGAAATATATGTCTTGGAAATTCATATACCTCTGCCTCTAGTAGTGATCTGAGTTCATTAATTTAATTTTTCTTTACATTGTTCTTCACTCTGAAATGAAAATAGTTGCTTGTGTGAATAGATGTTATTTCATTTTTCAGTGAATTACTAAAATAACTCCTAATCCATGAATTACATCTTAAGATACTGTTGTACAGTCCTAAATGTAGTCTGTTTCAGGAGTTAGATAAATGTGGAGACAACTCTAAAGTCTCTTCATACTTCGGTGACAGTTGTCATGGATCTGTAGTGATCAGCAGTGCAGCTTACTGCATCTCTGTTCCTGGTCGTAACACGTCATGGAAGATATCTTCAAGGGCAGTTTTGTCTGCAATATGTGAATGCAGAAAGAAATCTTTTTTTTTTACTTGACAAGTAATTTCTATGTTTGCCTGTCCTGGAAACATCTTGCTGCAAGTAGACAGAAATAGAACCTTCTCATTCATAGTCCCCCAGCCTGTCCATAGGCCATGCTGTTGCCAACGCAATGATGAGGAGATACTTGGAAAAATGGAAGACAACAAGTAGCAGGAGTATTAAAATTTTATGTGTTGTTTAAAGGTTCTTGGACACCAGTCTGTGTTTATGAATGAGCCAAGACTATCTGACTTCAAGCAAGTTCTCTTGCGAGAAGGTATACAAGCTGAATTTGTAGGAGGAGTGCTTGTCTGCAACAATCTGGTGGCTGTTCGCAGGGTAGGTGTTCTGTCTCTTAAACTCTTTGGTAAATAATATTCTAAATGAAAATTAAATGTCTTGTTAGTGTAAAGATAATAAACTGAAACATGTCTTTTGTTTCAGACCGAAACAGGGCGCATTGGATTGGAAGGCTGTCTCTGTCAAGACTTCTATAGAATAAGAGACCTTTTATACAAGCAATATGCTATTGTCTAAAGGAGGTTCTGCAAGGTGTTTTTACTTGAACTTGTAAAGATGATGAGGAATTCTCTCAGTCTTGACTTTTTGTAGTTTTCTAATTTATACAAGGGAGAAGTAATTCATAAAGAACAGTTAACTACCCTGAACATGTAAATAACTGCTACTGTCACTCTTCATAAACTTGTTGGTACATTCCATGTTCTTGACTCAAACTGTTATGACTTGCCATCTCCTACGTAACACATTATAAATGAGTTTATGGCTATGAACCCTTTCTCAGGAAAGGTTCACATTGACAGGACGTGTTGTGGTTTGATAGATTCCCTGCCAAAGAGTACAAAGTCATTCTTCTATTCTAAAATAAGATTAAATATGGAAGTGGTTTTTGTCCTTTTTGGAAGAGGCTTGAGTCCTTTTTTTTGTTTGTTTTAAATGGAGTTCAGTTACGTTTTCAGTAGCCCACTTAAAGTTGACTACGTAAATGTTCCCCCAGTGTTCATCTGGCCGTGTCTTAATGTTGTTGCTGTCTGCTCTTACTTGTTTGTTCCAGTACAGCATTTCATATTCTATATGAAGTATTAATCTGCAGGATCAAAAAATTGCTTTGAACAGCTACATTAAGAAGACTGGAGAAAATTGTCAGGCAGCTTAAAATCTAGTGATTGTGTGCTTCAGAGTAACTTCTGTACAAACTTATTGAATTTGTAATTTCTCGCTTTGCAGAGTTATGCCAACTATAAAATCTTTTGAGTTCTGATTTTAATACTTGTGAAGACTAAAGTCTTTATCTATGCACCGCTGTTTGTTCAGAGTGCCATGAACCAAGTTCAAGAAGATCCTTTATCTGGAGATCTGAGTTCATAGGATGTATTTAATGCTTTTGTGCCATGTTTCATACTATTGCACGTTTTGACAACGGGATTTATTGTAGCTGTTGATGCTGGAAATTGTCCTTACTTTTTAGGTGAAGATGAGTACAGTTTTGTGTGGCTTAATTTCTCAGAAATTAATTTATGCATACAAATGGCCTCTTGAGAGTTTCTTTAATTCCATTTTCTCCCATCTGTGAACCACCAGTTTTGGCAGTGGAGGGTTGCCTACTTGTTTTTACATAAAACAGCAGTCATATGTGCTCTCTGTGTATATGTTTAAAAAAATCTTTTGACAAAGTGGCAAAAAAAAAAAAATAGCCCCGTGGGCTATTAATGGTAAGAATTTACCTTGCAATTCATTTTTGACTAATAGTTTATCTGATCTACAGATGATTTATACTGTTTAAAATAGGAACTTGAAATTGAAGTCCATCCTTAACAAAACGAAATAAAAAAAAAATCAGCTAAGCTGCTAGAACTAGATACTGAAAATGTAAAACACTTGAAAATGTAATGCAAAATGAGAACGTGTTTTGTTACATGCAAAAATCTTGGCTAGTAATGACTAAACAGCTCAACACTTCTTTGGCAACAGTATATAAAGAAAGGTTTATTTTCTATTACATTGACAACCAGAACTTCTTAGAAATGCTCTGGTTTTGTAGCTGTTTTGGAGCAGTGCTGTGTAAATCTATATGATACTGGGTGCTTGCTGGTGAATACTATTGTATTACTGTTGTTGATACTAATGAACTTTTATAAAGTGCATTCCCTTTTACGTGATTGTATTGGCCTTAGAACTTTTAACTTGGAGGCTTGGGGAGGGCAGAGATCACATAAGGGCGGTATGGAATATCGAAATAAAATTTTAAAACCTTTAGGAAATCAAAAATATGCTGTTCTTAAGAAAGAGGCAAAGACAAGACAGCATCATCACAAAACTTTCAATCATTTTTTTCGTAACTTATTGTTTCAAATTCAGTTAAGTTTAACAAATGTTAGTGTTATCAATTACTAAATCCCCATGTGTCCTGTTAAAGGACAAAGTAGTGTCATCACTAAAGAATAAAGCTCAAGTATGAGCAAAGCAGCTAATTTTTCTTCATTAGTCTATTCTGCTTGAAATAGTCTGGCATGAAATGAGACCTAGGAAGCTGATGCGCAGGGCAACCGTAGTTGTCTGAGCTCTGGGACAGGAGAAGGCTGGATTTGTGGGCTGGTGAGAGGGAGGAAGTGGAGTACAGGAGATCTGTAGTAACATCCCAGGCTGCAGCTGCGCTGTGAGGCAGGTGTGTGCCTTGGCTACACATTCCTTACTTGTAAGCACTGTGGAACCAGAACAAATTCATGTGAATGTTACCTAGTCTGCTATCAGCTTTCTGAGAGATTATTATTATTTTATTGTTTTTAACTGTGATTTCTTTTAAACAAGAATTGAACTTCTCTGTCTTATTTTCAGTTACCAGTCTGGTTCTTGCTTGTATCTGAAATGAGATTCATTTACGCTCACATCCGAAAAATGTTGGTGCTGCTATGGGCTGTAAGCTTTGTTTTTGACTTCTGCATTTTCTTCATAACAGCTACAATTTAATAGGGAGTTCTATTCCTCACGTTTCTCTCTGTTGTGCTCGAGGGCAAGAATATTAACTTCAAGTCAAACCTAGCTTTGGTACTTATGACCATTTAAAAAATACTTCCTTCCAAGGGTCTTGAATAATTCAGATTCCAAAGCTGTGCTGACACACAGGAAAGCCTGGCACTTGCTGTACCCCACCATTAAATTATGTAGTATTTGTAGGTAAATCTTAACTTTTATATTCTCTTCTTCCTGTTCCTGTACTACCTTTTAATTGCAGTCAAGCACTGCTTATTTTGGAATAAACAAGCAAGGAGATGCCCTACAACCCAAGTAACTGTTGTAGATGGTTCTATCCCAAAACACATTGTGCAGAATCAAGATTGCTTTAATAAGGCATGCCAAGTATTAGTATTTCAGTTGGGAAAGTGGAGTGTGTTGCTGGGGGAAAACACTGCAACCACTAAAACTTTCAGAGACTTCAGCAAAAGAAATGTTATTGTAATGATCTGAAAAAATGCACAGTATTCTGTTTCATGGCTGTTACATGTTTTTGTAGCTTTAAAAAGGTGATGGTGATGAAGATGATCAACAGGTTGGCTATCCAGTAAACAGAATTTTAGGTCTTGCTCTGAAAACTGTGTAAGGAACTGATGGTAGTTCAATATGCGTTGAAATTTATTTTTTAAAACACTTTATTTTTAAAAATATTTCAAATAGTTTTAGAACGTATCCTCTGAGACCTTCTGATTGTTATGACTCAAGGAGCAAAACATGCATCAGTAATATTCACTTGGTAAATGCAACTTGCTGTCGCGTGCCTTTTTTGCTGTAAATACAGAACAGGATAGTTAGCTAAGTCAATGTGAGCAGTACTAGTCTTAAAAAAATGAAATACTTTTGAGCTCTGAAATACTTGCTTAATGTAGAAGGAAAATAGAGAAGCAATATTTTAAATATCTGTTAATTGACAAGTATTTTTGCTTGCCTGTAGATAGAATGTGAAAGTTTGATAACCATGGGAGGTATGGGAGAACTATATTGTTTCATGCAGTGCGCTATAAATTATATTCTCCTTGATAGGTTATATATTACCACTGTGATACAAAGTAAAATAAATTACAGCATTTCTGAGTGGAACTTCCAATAAACCATGGATCTGTTTTCCTTTCCTTGAAAAGAAGGATCCGTAGAAGCTCAAAACGTTATGAAGAAGCTAGTTCAGCATTTGAGCTGTAAGCAGTAATAACCTGCCTGTTGTTGCATAATCCTCTTAGGTGATGCAAGCTGGATCTGTGCTTCAGCAGCTGAATGATAATGAGCTAAGCATCTGCCAAAAAGTATAGTCTGTCACTGCAGGCTGGTATTCACAAATTTTAATAATGAGCACATAGTTGATTTCAATAGTATACTTGTTTTCTCAGATATTACTCATTTTCAGTGCAGGTTTTCTGAAGTGCTGCAAACCTCTCCAAAAGGTATTTCCGAGGGAGTTCTAAACAAATTCAGAAAGATGGTAGTTTCAGTTAAAAAACAAAAACAAAACAACAACAAAAAAAACACATTTCTGTGCAACGCAGCCCAAGGTTGACATCATTACCCTAAAATTGGTTTTGGAGAATTACAGAAGGAAATCAAAGGGGAGGGTTTCTCATGTGGTAATGTGGCTATGGTGCCCTTGCTGATACTTAAGATGAAGTAAAGAAAGCCTTATATTTATTGTCAAATAGCGATGGCGTAACTTTCGCAGCAAAGTAACTATTCCATCTCCAACATGGAATGGATTTCTTTTTTAGATATGACCACAATTATTCCCTTTGTGGCTAATCAGTTTTATAGAAATATTTTAGGTGTCAATTACAAAGACAACTTTAAAACACAGATATTAAGTGAGAGCTCTTGGAGCGTTCAGTTTCTCATGGATGATGTCTTCGTCGGTACCTTCGCAGAGCTGTCATTTAACTCAGTTGGCCTTTCTGCGAGGAGCCTGGAGTAGTTGTCTCACCAGTTCTAAACCGCAAAATTGTGACACCCAGCACAATGCCTTCCTTGACTGGTTTATAGCTATGTAAGTCAGAACAAAAACATGGTCTAGTGAGAGCCACCTTAAGTCACTGAAAAAGAGTTCCTGCTAAGAAAAAATGTTTAATAGCTGAGAAATTGAAAGCTATTTTTTTATTAGGGTTTGTTTAAAGTTGTAGTTTTATGGGATGCCATTGCAGTTATTCTAATCTGCAGAAACTGCTGCTTCCTCTCATGATGTCTCTGGTTTAGTAGGAAGAACAATCAGCTGCAGGAGTTCCTAGTCAGCTATCAGCAATAATACTTTCCTTAAAAAATATTTCACAGTAATTGCTTCAAAGTTGATCTTTTTCTTTCCCCCTTCTAAACCAACCAGATAAGCTCTATAGCATGCTCATCTCAGTGTTACTTGCAGTGTTTCTCAGAAGTAATTCGGAAGAAGGGTGGGTAATCTCGTTATCTTTAGTAATACTCAAATGGTTTAGAAAAATTGCACAAAGGATTTTGAAAGATTTTTGAAAGAAATTGAAGGTAGGTAGAACTCGGTCGTCCCTAGCACTCAGTAACTGTCACCTGTTTCATTTCTCTATCAGTTAGGATGCAGTGGTAGAAACAAGCTTTTAAGGGTCACTTTCTGATGACATTGTACAAAAAGCTATTCAAGTTTAAAAAAACAACAAAAACCAACAGTCTAGCTAACTGGTCTGTTACAGATGCTTCAGGATGTGAACCTGAAAATGTTTTTATGATGTAGATTCTTTCAAAAAAGTGGGAGGTAGAACATATGACAATATTGCTGCCTATTTTGCAATTTTATCACATGCCTGGGGCAACGGTTGCAGTTTATCCAAGTAATTATTTTTATTAGGACTATATTGGCACCTTCTCCTGTTTCCAAGGAATGTGTTAAGCTGCTGGGGGAGGGGGAACCCCGAGCATGATGTGGTCAATACTTGATAAATTATTGGCAGGTGCTACGCAAGCCATAATAATGAACTATTTCATAAAAATCAGTGGGGAATTTTTTTTTTTTTGCCATTTTGCTGCTCCTGAAGAAGCAGCACAGCTGGCAGAGCATATTGCCCGTCACCATGCCAGGCTTGGCACTTGAAAGTCCGCCAGATCGCTTCGTGCTTTTGCGTTCATTTTTTGCCCTGTGTAGGATCACAAGGGTTAATATTGCATTTCAAGAGAGTCCAGCCTACTTTGTGAACCTAGTAGGTACTTGCATTGCATTACCTGCTTAGGCTAGCCTCTGTGCTGCAGGAATCTATAGAGAAATTCTGGTTTTGATGTATCCTGGTAAAATTTCTGTTAGTATCAAAGTTTGGAGTCACTCTGTATAGCTGGCTTTTCATGTTTTATGTAATTTTGTTCTGCCTCAGTATTTCTTTCATAATCTCCCTGATTTTACTAATGCACAATATTGCAAATGCAGTATAAAACTAGTCAACAGACTTTAAATCATTTGTGTATCTCTAAACCTCTTATGCTGATTAAAAGTGTTAAGGCTATTAGTATTTTTTATGTAACTGGGTCTAAATTTAGTTTGTTAGAGTCAAAAACCACTCTGGTTTTGCAAGTCATGATCCTAATCTGCTTCCTGGGGAGTTGATGGCAACAGTTCTTCAGTTCAGCTTTTGTGTTTGTGAATCGATGACTTGAGCAGTTAACATCGTGTTTATCAAAGAAATTCATAGCAACTTTTCATAATTCTCATTTCTCTTCCAGAAGTGTCAAAATACTACTTTTGTTCTTGTATGAAATGGCATTTTAATTACTTCTGGTGCTGTTTTCATTAGTTCTCGATGTTTTTGAAATGTGCTCTGAGTTACGATGTGCCCATAGGCTACTGCTTCGTCCCTGGGAGGAGGGGACTGCTGAAATTTCAGCTTGTGTTAAACTCTTCTGGTTCTTGGTCAGAGCAAAGAAAACAAAATGCTATATTGGAAAAAGTAGAAATCATGTATAGTCCATACCTCCCAAACCCAAGAACTGTAAAATATCAGAATGGCAGCCTCATGCTCTGAAACTATACTTGTTTGTTCATTCTGTGCAGCCCGTTTGCACTGTTTTAACAACTTAATTATTATTTGATTGCTTTTTACATAAATTAATGACCTTATTTCCTTTAATATTGTGCATTGCCTTTGCTCCGTCAAGATCTGTGGTACTAATTGCAAGTTCTATGTCTATGAGGAATCGCTGTAAAAAGCTAGCTTAAAAAAATAAATAAATCTGACTGCATTGGTAATTGAGGTATTAGACTACATAGTGAAGCAAATGGTCAGCTTTGTGTTCGAGGCAACCATCAGAAAGATTGAATATTTGACTAGTGGTCTTGCTGCTAATTATATATAAAAGTGCCTTTAAGCTCGTATACAGAAATGAGTAATTTACGTAATTGTTTTTAACACAAAATTCAAACTTATTTCTTTAATGCTTGTGTGTACGATATCAGAAACAGCTAGAGGCAGCACCGTGTAAGCTGTATATACAAGAGTTAATAATCGTATATCTAACAGTACACAACTTGAGTGCTTCACACTTCTGGTAATTTTACTCCTACGTTTGCAAGACTATTCAGCCGATTTTTTTTAAGAAAGAAATAGCTTCCAAATTATATAGTTATTTCTTTGATCTGTGAATGGAATTTTTCTTTGGCTGTCAGAACGTGTGCTCTAACAATTTTGAAATTGTTTTGAAATAAGCCTCCTAGCTACTGGGGGAATAGTTTTTCCTTAAAGTTGAGCAGCTTAAAGAAACTAAGCATCTCCTTGAGACTGGGGAAGGATATCTGCCTTGGTGTTCTTGGTTTGGAAGTAAGTTATAGATGGAGTGAACAAAGAGCCCTAGACAGTGTAGAAGGTAAGGAAGAATGTCCAAAACTAATGACTTTTCAAGGGAGGTGATGTTCTGCTTTGCTTGAGAGTGTTATGTCTTGCCAACTTTTATCTACAAATTAGGCATGGGTTTAAGATTTGGGAGGGGAGACTTTTACTGGCAGATCTTTCAGTGCCTGCAAGCCTGTCAGGTCAGGAGACAAGAATGGTGTATATGTTTTCCTTCAAGGTAAGATTAGGTTAGAATTATAACCAGCGTCAGAAAGAGTTAGACTTATTCATGAATAAAAATGCAGGGTCTGCAGGTCCAGGTTTGATGGCTGCAAATGGTTTGTGAAATGTACTGAGCTGGGTGGTTTGGCTTAATTTGATTTATAGTTTAGATTATGGGTAAGGGCAGGATTAGGGGCACCAGGTTGCAAATCTGGTTTTTGTACAGTCTTATGGTCAGAGAAGCTGGAACGATGCCTGATATTGGCGAATACAAATGATAAAGAGCACTGACGGCAAATCATGGGTGTTCTTGGCAATGTACGCGTTACCAACTGATACTGGGTTGGCACCAACAATGAGAAGTTACAAGCCACTAATTTCTTGTCCGTTCATGAATGTTTAATATATGTGATGCTCCATTCATTGTCACTGATCAAAGCATTAGTCAGTAAATTTTTGATTAAGCAACTGTGTGACTTGTTGGACTAAGATATTTACTCCCGTGTCTGCTGCAGATGCTTTTTTCATTAACTCTTGATAATAGCATTCTGTCACTTAGTAATTCATTAGGTTGTTCAATCACTTGCAGTGTGATTAAAAATTCCCCTTAATTCCAGATTTCGTATATAGTTGAGTTCCTAAATACTGAAAAATACTGAAAAAAAATCCTCGTATTGAGTGACTTTTCATGATGATGATCAGCCTTTTTGAAAATCCTTGAGCTTTCTAAACTTGTTAAAAACAATACTGATTTCTTTAATGTATGCTTCTGTAAACATTAATTTCTTCTTGCAAGTGTTCTGCTGTATTTTCTGTGTATTGAAGCTCTAAAAGGGTAGATGCATGGGTATTGCACTTTGGAAGTCTGCTGTATACTTATGTTTGTGCAAATGTAAAATCTCTCTCTCCTATCATCCCTGCAGCACACATCTTACTGCACAGAGCTTTGACTTCCTTTCTGTCACTGATGAGAACTGCTAAAGTACAGTGCTGGTTATGTTATTTGGAAAACTGTCAAGTGAGCTGCTTGTCTGTGATTCCAAGATCTCTTTTGTCATTGCCTAGCTCATTCATAGCCCTGAAGGTGGTGACTAGCCCATGACTCTGTGTGAACAGGTAAGAACTGCTGAGCAAGGCATCTTTAATGTCTGGTATGGTTGGACAAGTCTGCACCAGCAGAATGGTGTGCTTCAAGGAAGACATGAGGGAAAAGAGGGAACTGGTGAAGATGGGCAGATTCCAGTTTGATTGTCTAATTATGCTTATGTAGAATGTGCAAAAGAATTATTTTCTGGATCATCAAATTTACTCTATTTGTGATTTACGTTTATAACAGTGTAGTTACCTCCTCCAGCACAGAGCGTTTTCTGTGTTGCATCTGTACAAGTCTTCTACTCTTTGATCTGCTACAGTGCTTGGGAGAAGAGAAATTATTCTTTTACTAACACAGGTATGTCATTTAGTTGAATAGGAGCCTAGTGTTCCTGTGCTACCTATGGAAACTGGAGAATGTGTTTCAGAACATGAGAACCTGAGATCTTTGCCCTGTATCCACCGGGTTTCTTGCACCAGGTCTCCTGCGGTCTTTGCACATTTCTCCCCCTTTAGGAGTGTCTGTTCACTGGTGGGATACAATGGATGGGTGGTGGTCTTAAATGCTTTTGTACAGTAGAGGGACTAAGTTGAGAGAACAGTATATTAAAGCAGTATGCTTTATTTTTTTTTATATCCCAGTTTACAAGTCCATATATTCTGATTTTGTCAGGCACCTCAGTGAGTATTTGCAGGAAGCTGAGCAGCTACCAAAGACTTCTGTAAAGTTTTTTCTCAACAAACGATGCTTTGTTGTTTCTGCTTTTCTAGGCTTTCCAGCTTGTGGAAATGGCAGTTCTGAAATCAGGTGTAAGTTAGGATGTGTAGACTCGATAGCTTGGAGGGCTTGGTGGTTATCTCCCTAAACTTGTTGGGTGCTGACGGCTGAATGAGAGAGAAGTTGCTGTTCTTCAGGGATGTGTGAATGCCTGTATGTGACGTGGCTGTACGGGATTTGAATTCTTCACTCCAGTGGGATCTCTTAGGCTAATGGAGGTTGTATGACTCTGCGTTGCTGTTTATTCCTTAACATTATCTGATAAAACTAGTGTAAATCATGAAATAAACATCCCAATGATCTAGTCAGAAAATCTCTTCCATAGAAGTCGTGAAAGATTGTGTTGTGCCATGTTTGAACCATGAATTTTACTCCTAGAAAAACATAACTGAGGGAAGAAAAGTATTCTATCTTGCTTCTGATGAAATGACATTCAGAACTGCTAAAACCAACAGTCTTTTCAGAACATTGCATTCCTGGCGATAATGTGGAATTTTCATTCTCTATCTTGAATGATAAAACATCAAGGATGTTACAGATTTTTGAGTACTCTGTCATATACAGTAGCTGTAGAAATAATTTATTTCAGAATTCTCTTTGCTAGTTACTATTAACCACATCGTTAAAGAATATTGTAGAAGACATTGTAGTTGGAGATGAAAAGTAATTTCTCTTGCTGCAGTCAGATGAAATTAGAGAATTTCTGTGCAAACATCTCTCCTTTCCTATATTTAAAAAGAAATTCCAATACAAATGACTGCATGTTCAAGTCACTGCTTCAAATAAAATATTGGCAATTATTTTGTGTTTGTTTGAAGACATTCACACACCTTTTCTGTTAACATTTTTTTTTTAATTTCTGTCTGTATATAATGAAAAACTATATGCTGGAACTTAATTTCAGCTTACTGAAGGCAGATGTGCATGTCAGCATAATGAGTATTATTTAAAGATCTTTAAGGAGACAAGTGATTTGTATAGTGAGGTTATTTTTAGAAGCTCAACTTTAAAGGCAGGTTGATTTAATATTCCTGAAGCTTGGTTGGCATGATCTGTGTAACCTTTCTAGTACTTACCAGTTTTTTAAAAGTGAGATTAAGTAAATATGTGCTACAATAGCACAAAATAGTTAGCTGCTGGTTGTAACAGTTCAAATGACTAGACCTTTATATCACCAGTTACCTAACGTGAAGTTAATGTGGTGCAATCAGCTGAAACTGTGCAATGCCTAAACAAAATACTGAGTTTTCTTTGACTTTTATTCTGGCTATGGTTTCATGCAACGTGAAGAACAAATGTGTTCTTTTGGCATCTTTCTGTATGCCCTATTAGTTACCTTCTGAAAGGACAGTTCCAATACCCACTCTATAGCTGACCTGAAACAAAATGTAATATGGCTAGCGTTACTGAACGCCAGTCATCAACTCATTTGTCTGTATGTAACATCTGGTTGTGGTGTCTTGTCTGTTGTGTCTGTTTCACCAGGTACAGGCTTCTTTTCCACCTCTGCACTGTGGTACGTACAGCACTGCAATGCAAAGCCTGTGCTCGCAGGCTTGGGTGTGTGCGCTGTTCCAGCTGTGGGCTGAGACTGGAGCCTTGAAAGACAAAGCAGGGCATGAGTGATGTATCTCCATGTATTCATAAAGAAGCTTCTTTGGAAAAGCAAGATGTATATGTCTCTGTGACCAGAATAAAGTCTGTTTTCTAAAAAGCGCGTAATCTGAAGAAATGATATTTTTGTGTTTGAAATTGCATTCTGTGTTAGAACAAACTGTCTTCCTTTACAGTCTTCAAGTAGCTTAAAAACTTTCGCTTCTGATACCCCACTTAAAAGGGTGTAATTTTTCCTTTTTAATTCCCCTTTATACAGATATTTGAAACTTCCTGTGGAAAATGTTGATTTGCTTTCAATACGTATGTTTTGAAAGCATGAATTCCTTAGCAGCTTGTGTAAAACAAACAAAAGAATCCACAAAAAGAATTGGACTGAAATAATTTTCATAGCAATAGCAACCCGTTTTTGGTATGTATGCTAAAACAAATGGAAATTTGCAGGAGAAAATATAATATCCCTACAATATCCCAAACCTAGAAAAGAGAAACAAATCGGGAATAATTAGAGGATTTTCCACACTCTTGTATCAAAGACTGCTGAAGTGCTTATTCTGCTTCAACATTACTTTAGTATTTTGACTTATCCAGTGATGTAAGAGCAAGGGTAGGTTGAGATTCCCTTTTTAATATTGATTATTATTAGTAGTACTACCAGTAATAGTAGGAGTTTAGCTGTAACAATTTTCAGCTGTGAGATGCAGAGCAGCTTGTCCTGCTCCAGCAGCTGGGCTCTGGCAGAGACCTGGCAGCGCACGGGGTTTCAGTGGCTTTGAGTGGGGTGCCCAGTGGGTGGCAGCCATCCTCTGTCCCGTGCTGGTGGCAGCCACCGGCTCTGAGAAACCAAAGGTGAGGACACACAGACGCAGAGAGGCAATGGAAAAGCGGGAGGAAGGAAAGAGTCGTGGGTGAAGCCGCTGCCACACCACCGTGACCGGCTGCGCTGCCCTGCACCTCACAGGGCGAGCTGGGAAGGGCTGAGTGCAAATGGCCCTGACTGTCAGAGAAGAGGAAGGAAGAGCTGTTTATGTGAGTATGCTCTTTGATTTGACTTCTCCCAATACTCAGGTCAGTGGTCAGAAGGTGTTAACTGGCAATAAATCAAATTAAGACAAGCTCCTTGAGCTAGGCCTCTGTGTCCCCTCAGCCCTGTGGAGGAAACCCTCTCAAGGCCCGCTGACCTGGGTGAGGTGCTGAATTACAGGCTTATGTCCATGTCTAAAATGGCTTCTGCAGTTTATGTTTAGCAACGTTATGGCTCCCATCAAGCAGCATATTTGGTATGAAACCTTCAAGAGGTGTATGTGGTATATGATTTTTACCCAGATAAATAAATGGGGTGGAATATGGAATTTCTTGAAAACAAACTGCTCTTAATTTAGCTGTGTTACTTGCGGTATGGTTAGGCAGGCAGGAGCCAACTAACATCAAGAGCAACAGAGAAACTTGTCATTTAGGAACAGATACTAACAAAGCGTGAGCTGCAACCATATGTGGAACAAATATCTTTACTGCGTCAGGCGTGACTTCTACTTGCTCTTGTTGAGCTGAGCACCACAGGGCACCGGGTGCTCCGGAGGGGAGGCATATGGAGAGGTTCTGGCGGAGGTCAGCCGGGTCCTCACTAGGACAAAGGGCTGGAAGCCTGGAGCGAACATCCAAGGTTGGTAGACACAGGGTTTCTGATAGGAGTTGCAAAAGAAAAATCTCTTTTTCATCTTTTGTTCAGAGCCTTGGATGTGAGGGATCTACCTGCATTTCTGTGTGACCAGATCTTTGGGCTGGTGGGAGTTCTCTGTATTATGGTGTGCCTCGCTGACTGGTTAGAATTGCATTACTTACTCTAGTCTTAAATGTCAAAGTATGTTAGCTGTGCATCTCTTGCATCTTTCATGATACTGACGCTTTTCTTTGGTATTGTCATATGTTTGGTATATGAGCCATTATTAAACCTGTTGGACAAAGACCTAATATTTTCCTGGGGTTGGGGATAGAGGGAAGAGTGTGTTTATGGGGGTGGAAGGCATTAATCTGGCTGCTGGAAAGCCAGAAAATGTGCAGGGGGGACTTCATCCTGCAGGGAGGCTGAAGTGTGGGATGGTGCTGGCTATGCTGGTATACATGCATCCTGGTCTGAACAAAATTCCTCCTTTATCTTTTCTGTTAGTCAAGTAGATGCATCAGCCCTAGTGTTCCCAAGAAGAAAGGGGAAGAATACTAGTCAGACAGGGAGAGAAAATAAGGAGAAACAATGAATTTTTAGAGTGTATTAAATCATCTAGTCATGGCCATTGTAAATGGCCTGTACAAATCACCCATTTCGTGTTGCAACATAAACATAATTATTTATGCTGATTACAAGAAGAAGAAAGATTGTGAAAATCAGCCTGATGGTTATAGGGATGGGATACAAGTGTATTTTAATTCCATGTTGTGGTTAGTATCTGAATGGATTCTTTTCTCACAATTTCTTTGCTTGCCTTCTTTTTGCTACAACAATTTCAAATCAGGTATTCCTTCTGATGGAGCAAGTTTTCGAACCTTAGAGTGAAAGTGTAGATTATTTGCTGGGGACCAACATGCGTGAGTTACAGTAAGGTTGGAGTATAACTGTTGTCCCTGATTCCTACTGCCACAGTAGGGAATTAAAATTAAGTTTGGTGAGTTCAATGAGAGTGTGAGCCCTTTTCCTGATACGTTATAATGTGATGGCTTGTGTAGTATTAGTGATCTGATTGCACCTCAGTTATGTGTTGATGTGTGATTAAAAACTTTTTTTAATGAGCCTCAATTTCCTTTTAAAATGGTAGGGGATTGGAGAGAGGGGAAAAAAAAGTGACCAAAAAAAGTCAAACTTTCCTTGGCTCTGAAATCAGAAGCTTTAAAACCTACAATGGCATACAGGGGCATTGATGTCAGAGCATTTCCTCAGCTGAAAGCAAACACTTGTCCGTTCACCCCTTGGGTAAGGGAAATTGTTAGGAAAAAAAAAAAGAAATCATAAAAAATTGAAAAACAAGGCCGCACAGTGTGCGGAGAGTGGACTTAATTGGTTGCATTGGGAAATCATCAATAAAAGTCCCTTCTTTTGATTTGACTCACTGCAGACTGTCTTTCTCAAGTTGTCACTTGGCTGTACGTGTGGTAGATTGAATGGCATCTGTTTCATTTTGCTGTAGAAATATGCCTGAACATATAATGTGAAGTGTTTGGTTGATCACATTTTTTTTTCTAGTGCAAGGTCTCCAGGGAATCATCCAATAAAAACTGGCAAGTGCTACTGTTAGGAATAAATGCAGAGCCCTTGAAATCAAATGAAGCTTACATGTAATTATAAAACCCACACAGAGATGGAAAACCAAAGCCAATTAGCAAATGCTATCATTTGCTTCTCTCTGGGAATTTAGCTTGCAGTCTCCACTCTTTGTTAATGCTAAACATGAATGTAGACTTGATTGTCGGTAACGCTATCCCATTTTGCCTTAAGAAATAAGACGCTCCATGCTTCCATGCGCCTATTTCGAGACAGAGGTTCCCCAGATCCTCATGAGGTGGGTTGATGCTGGCCGGCAGCTGAGCACACGCACATCTTAGTCAAAACTCCAAGCGTGGCAGCCTATGGTTTGCTATGAGGGAAGTTAACTCCGTTCCAGCCAGACCCAGCATAACACATTTGGATACGATCTTTCAAAACGATGTCCTTCCTTGATAGAGGAATTAGGTGCTGCAAGTCTGATGACTGATGAAGATATTAATATCTCTGGCTAGCTGTAGCAAGGTAAAATAAGGCTAGACTGGAAAAAAAGTAAAGTACTGGAAAAGGAAAAAAAAGTCAAAGAAAGAGTCAAAGTTAGCTTAACAGCTTTGTGGGAATAACTTACAAAATGGGCCTTAATCAAATGTCATGATGATTAATAAGACACTTTCTTATAAGTTTCTAAGGATAAATCCAAAGAGATGAGGTAAGATATGAGCACTGAGAAGAGGGAAGGACTCCTATCTTTATTGCTTAAAAATCAAAGTTGAATAGGAGGCAAAAAGAGAAAGGAAGGTGACAGAGAAAGAAGAAAGCTTACCTGATTAAATCTTCCTAATCATTCTGAAAGTGTGACAAAATATCTAATCAGAAAGGCATTGAAAAACTGTCTAGGGAATGGAAGATAATTTTGTTGAGAGATCTAATACTAATTTTCATCTAAAGGTGGCACTAGCCCTTTGCAGTTGGAGTTTTTGTTGAGAGATGGGAAATGCAGATACCAAGAAGCCCTCAACTAATCCAATGCTTACCATTAATCCCAGACAAACCATCATTAGTATCTGGTTTTATCCTGCTAAGTCCTTGCTGGATCGTGAATTATGTAACCTGTGTTTTATTAACATGCAATGGCAGCTTATTATCAGGCCGGTTACCTCAGAAAATGGGAGTGGGAAAATGCAAATGTGCCACTTTCTGTTCTTTATTGTTTGTTTGAGGGATTTTTCAGGAATTCTTGAAGAAGTGAGCATATGCTTTCTGATTGTTCCATAAATAAACTTAAAACTCACTGAGAGTATTGCCTGGCAAAAAGCAGCTGTTTGAAATATTACTTAGACCTTTTCTATTTAGCCAGTATTAAATGTTGATAAACATAACTTGGAAAATGGACTACCAAACCACTTCTTCATGGTATGAAGGAACTTGATCTGATGTTCAGGTACAAAAATACATACTTCAGTCTTTTCTGAGTTCTTGTTCTTGTGCCCTCATACGTTGTTTGAGGCAGATTTAGTGGGTATTGTATGAACAAAATAAAAATTCAATGTGTAGAGTGTGACTCATTCTGATCAAGATGCTGGCCTTTTCTGGCAGGGCAGGAGTATGTGTGTATGTATATAGCTTATGTATAATATTTGTTTAAATATAATATTTGTGTAAATATATAAATACATACATTTATAAATACATAAATAAGACTCTGCTTTTACCATCAGGCTTTACCTCTGCTGTTGTTAGATCATCATAGCTACCGCAGTGGTATATAGCCATGAGAAAGACGGTGAATCATACAGAACACTAATGAAAGTGTTTTGCTGGTGTCTTCAGGAAGTACAAGCTTAATCTGTCTACTGGGGAAGAAAAAAAATGTATGCTAACAAAACCAAATCACTGAATAATTTTAGGGAAAAAAAAAATCATGAGCTAACACATCATTATATGAATTTTCCTGTGTCTGCTTTTGTCTTTGAGCATTGAATGTTCATTTAGTTTATTTTGAAAAGCTCAGAATAAAAAGTAAAATTAGCTCTTTTCCTAATACTTCCAATGGTTGAATGCATTTGGTAACAGGAAATGTGTGATAGGAGGCCTAGAAAATTGGGCATTCAGCACTCCGGGTAATTCAAAAAACCCTGATGTTGCATTTGATTCTCAGATTAGTGAATCAAAGAATTTTTTCTACAAATAACTGATTTTGATTTGACCATAATATGCAGCAAAGCTTATAATGACCATTTAGTATCCTTTAAATCACAAGATACCTTCTTGTTCGTCTAGAGCAATCTGTTTCCTAGTTATTTAACAATATTTTAAATACTGTTTTTTCCAAAATGTAAATTCATCCAGAATCTAGCCCCTAGTGTGCTTGGACTTCTGAACATATACCAGCTTGTTGTGCTGGTGTTAAATAGCGCTGGGAGAGAAGCAGAAATGTCAGATTGTACTTAGAAGAAAGCAATGTTAGTGACAGAGGTCTTGGGTATCAAGAATCCTGCAGGGCGTGCTTGACTCTGCTATTGACTTGTTTAGATTTCAGCCATATCCATTCTTCTTCTTTATCAATTGGAAAACAGAAAAGCAAGAGTGATAAAAATATGGCTAGCTTAAGGGAAAGGTTAAGTGATAATTTATTCAGCTGATAAACATCCACATTGTGACACTTCTACTAATAAAGTGTGCTTGGCTTGGCAGCCGAAGGGATGATAATAGCCCATCATCTCTTGGAAATGAAATTACACTGGAGGTAAGATGCAAAACGTTAACAGTGAAGGTAATTAACAATTGAGTGCGATAGCAGTTGACAGGGCAGTTTTCCCACTGGGTAGAATTTCAAATGAACCTGAATATCTTGTGAAAGCCTGTTTCAGCTCAACCTCCTGTCTTGTAAATGGTGGATTTGAAACTGGAAGGACCATGTGAAATTCTGTGTGCTTAGTGCTTGCCATAAGGTAGCGATAGTGTGGGTATCTGATCTCCCCTTAGCAGGGGAATGTGAATGTGAACAAATCCTCAATGCTCATAGTGTAATTCAGGAGCCTTGGCCTGAGAGATACAAATAATCATTTGTTGCGATTATTTCACCTACTTTGTCAAATTAGATAAATTAAAGCAGTATGAATTGATCTTGTCTTTAAAATTATCCTATGCTCTTTGTTTTTATATAAACTTTCTATTTTTGCCATTTTTTCTAGTTTTTCCGATGTACATGGGTACAGGGAAGAATTATAAACAGCACTGACAGTTACACCTTGCACCAGGGCAATGATCAAGTTCATTCAGAAAGATTTACAACTTAAGATTAAAGCACCAGGAACTGGTTGATTCTGGGGCCATACTGCAAAATCACCAAGGATATTTGCAAAGTTAAATTCCCTAATAAAGAAACTGTAGTCACAGAATGTGAAATTGGTTGGGGTGTTAGGTTGTTTCCAGCAGGTGGAGTTGGTGCCAGCAGCGTGTTTAGGTGGCAGTGAGCTTTAAGTCGCTGGCAGTATGCAGCACTTTTACATGGGTATGGATGAAAACAGCGTTGTTTTATGCCAAGTCTTACCAAGGTCTCTGTGTGCCAACGTTTTGGTGTCCCAAAAATGTGGGGTTTCTTTTGGTTTTAAACAATTCAATAAGTGCCAGCAGGAAAAGTGCTGAAGTAAGAGTTTATTCCTGCTTATCCCTTCTTTCTACTGTCCCAATACAATTGCAGTAATGGAGAGGACATCCTATAAAATCCAGAATTCTCCTCCTGGATGGTTTTGGCCTTCTATTAAAATGCAGGAGACATTTTCTTGCTGATATGGACTTCCAGACAGGTTTAGCAAATGGAACCCACCATCTTGTAAACTCACAACTTTCTACAGATGTTATTTCCATGAGTGTCATACCTATTATGTTTTTAGGGAGTTATGCCATACTCTGTTTTTTAACTTTATTTCCTAAATGATAGTGTTCTCTGCCCTGCCTTTGACAAGTTGGAATAATGCTGCAGCTGGAGAGAATCCCAATGTAAAGCACTCAGGGGGGATTGGAGAGCAGCGGCTGCTTCGTCAGCACCAGCGATGCGCGTGGGCTGTGCTGGGCAGCAGGGAAGAGGTAAGAGCAGCACAGCCCCTGCAGCCGCTATCAACAGGAGGCACGGTGCTATTGAGAGACACGTACCGAGCAACACGTGCACGTGAAGTAGCAGGTGGTTGAGCCAACTTAAGAAAGATGTGCCTAGGCACGTTAAATCCAGCTCGAATAATCTTCATCAGTGAGGACAGCAGATTTATGTTCCTATGAACAGGCTGTGTCTGAAATAGCGGACAAGGCTCCCAGAAGGGATTTTCACAGGCTTTGGCAGGCAGCCTCCGGAGGGATTTTCACTGGGTGGGTGTTCCCAGAACAGATCGTTCGCATTATTTTAAGGGAAAGTTAAGAAATGAAAGCGTTTCCCCTCTAGTCCAAAACTTGGCCAAGTGTGAGAATGTTCCCTGTCGGCTTCCTGCTCTGCTGACCTGGCTGCAAGATGCCCAACAAGTGCAGATGAGGCTGGAAAAAGCTCTCACCATCTAATGCTGGCTGTCTTTGTGTAGGTGTCCAGGGACTGTGTAACTTCTGTATGCCAGTGTATATGTATTCCAATATACCAGTGAAGCTGAACTGGGGGAACTGGGTGATGCTGGAGGAATGGTGGGTGCCTTGTTCCCCCATCACAAGCTGGGTGCGCTACCACAAGTGTGCACACCCAGCTATCTTCAGAGCACTGAACAGTGACTACTCCAAGCCCATCAGCACAACCTGTGCAGAAGGAAAAGAAATTCAGCTGTGGTACCATGCACAGAAGCAGCAGAAAGGGAGGGCAACTGTCCAAATGCCACAGCCTCCCTCCCTCTAAACACGTGGGAAACTTCTTGCCAGTGGCTGCTTTCCATGGCTCTGTCCCCAGCTGGACACCATTTTCTATGGTGACTACGGAGACAGAAGCTCCCAGCCAGCACCACCAAGCGTTCCCCCGAAAGAACCCTGCTCCTGCTGCATCTGCACACCTTGGGTCCAGCCAGGGCTCCGAGTCTTTGCTGTGCAAAATTGGATGTTGTCCTGGTGGGTCAATGCGAGTGACCTGCCAGGCGATTTTCAGGATCCGTTCTGATAAAGCCAGTCTGGTGAGGCAACGTAGACTGTGGGAAGCCAACAGAGTTTGGAAATTGTTAATACTTTCATAAATTCCCTCAGACCCATTAGAAAAGGCTTCTTCAGCCTAAACCTGGTGGCTACTTAGTCCACTCTTGTCTATATCGTAAATGCAAACAGCCCCTGGAACAAACCTTTGTCTGCTGGTACCCTGCAAGCATGGCACTGAGCAGCGGATGGCGTGCGGCCCCATGTCTGTAGCTCCCAACAGTGCAGGCGATTCCCACTGCAGCATCTGAGAAAAAATGCATCTGCTCTGAGCTGTGCGAGGCTCTATTTTGTTATAGTTTCAGGAAACCGTGTTAGTTTCAGGACAAAATAAGTTTGTTGTTTTGTTTCTGTAAGGACTCTTGCTGTGCCATCTGCCGCCTTTTATTCTTGAACCTGGCAGGTGCTGCATAGCTAATCAATGATGCGTGCATCTGCTTTACCAGTGGAGGTGAGGATCTGCAGCTACTCACCGGTGGTCCTGATGCCCATGCCCTGGAGAAGCACTGACAGGACTCCCCTGCTTCATGGGAAGGGTGGCGAGAGCGTTCCATGCAGCATGGTCCATAATTTTGTCATTTTTCTCACCTCTGCTTTGAGGGTCTGGCACATACGTTAATGCTTAAAAATACAGCCAGCCTCAATGCCCTGCTGAGGGAAGCAGACTTGTGTCCCTTGATGCTGGGGAATGCTGGTTTACACAAGTGCAGAGGTTTTAATTCTTATAGATTTGGAAAATGAGGTCCGGAAGGTTACACTTTATCCATGAGGACTGTTTGGTTCCACGCGTCATGATCAGTGGATGCAAGGCAAGAGGGCTTCTCCCACTCTTGCACTCATGTTACCCATGTTTGGTGTCACTGGCTGTGGTAGAACTACCCCAGGTTTGTAAGTGCGTGTGGGCACACAGGGGCTTCGGTTCTCAGTGAGACCTGTGCCTTAATTTCACCCATTTAAATCCTGATCAGAAACTTGGGAAGCAATGACAGGCCGTTGTGCTCTACCACCCGCTGCTGTGGTTTCTCACAGTAGTTTTGTGCCCCATTTGTTTCAGGACAGGGTTAACTGCTGTTTAAATGAGATTAGTTTTAAACACATTCCGGCTTGGAGAATGCTTCTGGATAATCAGGTAAGAACAAAACAACTGTCAGGCTTCTGAGAACTGACTGACAGTCTCTCATAACAGCGGCTTTCCAAATGAAACAGGTTTTTAGTGAACTGGAAACATTAGAAAGCGCCTGCACTCGAACAAAAACAATACTCAAGTTTTTGTTTAGTTTAGATTTTAACAGTTGTCTTCCTATGTAGCAATCTTTTTTTTCTATTTTGATCTAATATTTATTGGCTTGTCTCCTAACAACTGTGTGGCCTAAGAAAATGTATTGGACAGGTCAGGATTTGACTGAATGGTGCTATAGAAGGTAGCATTGTGTCCTTTAATTTGCATGGTAGAAGTCTGATTCCCACTGTGTTATTTCAGTACAAGTCCATAGAAAATTGGCCTTATGTTCTGTTATCTATACTAGAAGAATCTTCTTAAAGGTATCCACATTAGGTGTTCATGTCAAAAATCATAAGTCAGGCTTGTCAAGTACTTGGTTTGAATTCTTTTATATCTGCATTTCAGTTTGTGAATGTGCTGCCCAGGGAGGCTGTGCGATCTCTGAATTTGGAGATTTTCAAGCCTCAGCTAGACAAAGCCACAGCTAAACGGTGCCAGTGTTAGAAATGGCCCTTCAAGTGAGAGACTAGCCCAAATGGCCAGAGGTCCCTTCCAACTGGCGTTTGTTATTTGGAATCTGAATCACGTTTATGAGCTTTTCCCACAGTCACGAAAACTTAATGCTAACTTTTACATGAATTCATGAAAAGACAAAGGATGATGCCCTAATGTTGAGACTTAAAATAGCAAGTGTGGCAGTGCTAAAGAACAGTGGTGTCTGAGGTTCGCTTCAAACTAACTTGAACACAGTCTCAGTAAGTTTCCAATTTCGCCTTGAGAGCTAGCCCCAAAAAAGATATTGTGGAAGCTTTTTTTAGGAACATTGGACTTGACAAAGTGACCGACCTTCTTGAGTGGATCAGGTACAATAACAGAGATCCATCACAGCTGCAGAACCTTAGGATTCAGCCCTGTAAAGATTTAGCAAGAATAATTCCCTGAGTAACATGAAGCTCCTATGAAATCCCTTGCTCTTCATCAAAGTACGTGGGAAAGTAAGGCTCTGGGCTATATAATGTGCTGCGGAATCACCGGCATAACAATTCTGATCAAAGCTGACACCTCCCATCTGTTTCTATATGCAGTCTGTTCAGCATAAATCATACACAGATGGTGTCGTGGTGTCAGCGTCTCACAGATCATGCTGCAGTCATTGGGTGTTAGCTAGGGCTCAGCTGATGCCTAACTTTGCCACTTTACCCTTAATTGTTGCGCGTGTTTCATCCATAGAAATAACCTTTCATCCATCTGAAGCCAACTGCGTGCTGGTTTCCATGGCGTGGGTGGCCAGAGAACAGGTTTTTCTACCAGCCAAGCTGTTCAGCTTCCAAAGCTGCCTGGCTGCAGTACCATTGTCAACAAGTTTTGCAGAGGATCAGGGGTTGGTAATGCATACCGACTCCCTCCAACCCATTTCCCATCTCTTTGCCACCCACAGAGTTAGCTCGATTCTCAGAGCAACGCATGCTTTCACTCTCTCATCTTACCAACTTGTTAGCTGGGGTAGCTCGTCATCTTGCCTTACTCCACTTGATCCCACAAGGGAAGCAGGCCGGTGGAAGAACAGCCTACCTTCACCTAAAAAACCTCCCATTAGTCAAGGATTTCGAAGGATTGGATAATGATGATGTAGAGTTCAACCATTATTATTTGTGACTACTGTTGAACATCTGGCATTTTAATAGGAGTTGTTTCTGGCTCACAATCCAATCAGTTAAATTCTTCCTCTGATTTCTCCCTGAAGTTGCAGCTGAGTATGTTCAACTACATTTGAATGGCTGAAGTTCATTTTTCTCCTTTGTGGTTTCCTCTTTGGCTGTATCAGGGACCAACTTGGAAATTCAGTCTCGCTGTCGCTGTGATTTAGAGCCCAATCAGCAAAACTGGAGCAAGCTCCAAAATTCCTTAATTCTCCTTGAGATTATTGAGAACCAGAGTCCCGTCTATGTCTGGTTCAGAAAGAGGTTATTGCATCAAAGCTTGGACGTAAGCCTGGACCCGATCTGCACAAGTGGCTGGGAATCATCTGCACCTCAGTTTAAACGAGACTTTTATCAGACCACTGGGCAACCACTTTTGGCAGTGCAGCTGCAGCTCCGTGGTGCTGAGAGATGTTCACTATCAGCAACTCTGGCCCCAGAGCCCGTGGCATGAGGGACTTTTTTCAACGCAGAACGAGTCTTCGTTGGAAGAGACAAAGCTTCAGGAAATTAATTCCTCACTTCAGCAGCAGCTTCAGCTCTTCCTGGGTTTCTCTAAAGCCTATGAGTAAAACACCCTGTGAGTGTCAACACCTGACTGTCTTGAAAATCAGAACAGCCAAAGTTCAGCTGCTGTCTTCTCGCTTTGACATGCATGTCAGCGTGCTCAGGAGTGAGGTACCACGTCAGTGATTTATTTCAAATGAAGCAACAGCAGACAAAACTCCAAAGCAATTTTCAGCCTGAGTAATCACTGCAAATTTGCTCCAAATGTTGAACAGATGGAATCTGTATATGACTTCTCTGAGTATAAACACAAGCACCCTGTCATATTTCAATTGCTGATGTAACAACACAATGTGGCTCTTTCTAAAGGGAAAGTACATGAATTTGGGGGTCTGATTATTTGTTTTCTCAGTGCAGTGAAAGATCTGGTGTATTCACTTGCAAATAACACATGACAATTGCCAATTGGTTTCACTCCATCCAAATATTTGCTCAGCAAAGTGGTAATATGAGTTCTCTGTAAAAGGTGTGTCCTTGATATCAAAACCAATTTATGCTTAATTTGGCTCCGCTGTTGCCATATTCGGTTACTTCCGATATGCAGAAGGGCAAGAAAACACGCTGTAGGAGTGGAAGGGGTATGTATGTCTGTTCCTTGGTTCTCACCTCCTCCTTGGCTGAGCAGGAAGGAGGCATAGTGGTCCTGAGACAGAGCTTTCCTCCTGTTTCCTCACTTGCTCTGTGACCTTAGGAGAGTCACTTGCCAATTTGTGCCTGTATGTGTAAACTGGGAATAAGTGCTTATCTTCTTTCTGCAAAGTATTTTGAGATCTATGGATGAAAAGTACACAAATTAATATTCTTACTCTTATGGTTTAAGATGGGGATTTCAAATGTGGAGAGCGAGGTTCTGTTCTTCCTCTGCCACCTGTGTTCATGACCTTGAATAAACATTGTTGTAGCAAAGGAGGAGTTAGGGGTGAGAGCTTCCTTGTTCTTGAGGGAATGACTCGAGGCCCTGCAGGCTTCCCGTAGGTTGTCTGGGACAGGTTGGCCTGTCTCTTCACGGTTATTCACCAAGAAGGGCCTGGGCTCTCCTCCCTGCTGCTTCCAGTAGGTGACTGGGACCTCACTTTCCGTATGAATGTGTGGAAACTCCATCACTATTCCCTCCCTTGTGGCCTGGCTTTGACCTCTCCATATTTTCCTGTTACTCTGAAGGAGCTGGGACGTTCCCTGTACCTTCTTCCCATGCACTGGTGTGGGTTTCCCATGGCTGTTTTCACCCCTCTAACTGCCTGGCATCACTACTCCTTCCCCCTCTGTCTGTTCTAGACCTGGGTAATGGGAGCCATCCGAAGCCCCTCTGCCTCGCTGTGGCTCCTGTGCACCAGGGCTCTTCCTTCAGAAAGCTTACACTGCTGCAAATAAGTCCCTTGAGATTTACCTGATGCCTTTTTCCCAATTCACTGTGTCCAAAAAACAGTCCTGAGCAGAAGAGGGACCAAGCATCCAGACAATTGCTGAAGCCGATTGCAGCATCTGCTAGAGCCTCATTAGTACCTTAGCTTTTGGATGTAGTTGAAGGATAGATTTGCTAGCTTCATTTGCTTCCAGCAAAAGCTGCTTTAGGCTTACACATGTAGCCAAGAACCTGAAGGAGGATTTAACATGGCAGACCTATATGTTTAAGTTTTACATAATGTTTAATAAGAAAACCAGCTGTCATTTGCTTTCAGTTTGACTGGATCCTCAGCAGTTTCCAGTACTTATGGCAAACTTCTTTGCTGCTGGAGTTGCCAAAGGTGTCAAAACCTCGTGCACAGCATAATGTTTGGGAATGTGTGATCTTCTGAAAAGTGTGCAGGAATTTCCAGCTTCTGCTCTTTCTTTTCAGATCCTGCTAATATAATCTACATAAATACACAGACATGCACCTTTTCACACCTCAAACTTCCTTTTATTTCTCTGTGCTAGTCTCCTCCTCTCCTCTTTAATAGGTATTTTAAAAGAGTTTTAAGGCATCTCTTTGCCGTTGGCAGATTCTCATCAACAGCCTCCACTCTCGATCCAGTTTTATCTGCCTGATTGGTTTTTGTTTTTATTTTAAACTCTCTTCCACCTTGTTCCCTCCCCTAGAAAAGGAGAGAAGAGGAAGGAGGGCTAGAGCAGTGTTCACAGCACAGGTCTCCCAGGGGACTTCTCTTGTGCTTGTGGAAATCAGCTGCTGGAATCTCTCTGCTTTGCCATCACTGTCACCAAGTCCAGAAGCTGGTCTACGAATTTGCTGACTCTGCTCCTGTGAGCTCTGGGTGATCTGATATTTATCACAGGGGCTCGTGGTCTCGCCTCTGAAATGTATCATACTGAAGAGCTGTCAAAATGTTTATCAGTAATAGCGGTAACTGAGAAGTGTGTAGTCTTGGGGCTACAACAGTAATTGCAATACTTCTGCTTTGCCAAGTTTGTCCTGAGTGTGCGTCCCCTCTGACATGTGAGCAATTGCTTTCAAACACACAGATTGTCAGATTTTTGTTGCTCTGATTTTTTCTTTTTTTTTCTGTTTTGCAGTGATGGGTGGCATGTCACGGCTCGCAAGTCACAGGATGGCCTCTTGATTCTCACATGATAAAGTAAAGGAAATTGGTTTTAGTGCCCCAAAGCCCTGCAAGTCTTTGCTTGCTAGGTACCTTTTTTCAGTTGTGTTCTGAGTGGCTGTATAGAGCTTTGTAGGCCGTGTCACAGCTGTGCCCCAACATCTTTAACTGGAACCTCAACACCCTGAATACTCTTTGATCTTTGCTGGTTATTTCCAGTTGACACGTTGCTGCTGTGAGTTGGGAACTGCCGAGTTTCATCCCACTGCCACTATTGACTGGATTTGATAACACTTTGCAACCTGATACAGCGCCTTCCCAATGCTAAGCTAGGTAATTCTGCTAGTTGTTCAGAACTCAGAGTATAAGAATTAAGTGAAAACACATTCAAAAACAGTTGTATTCTAAGTGGCAGAAAAGGATGCTTTTGTTTTTTTCTCCACTCTTTGTTCTGTTGTGGCTTTCGCCATCAAAAATGCAGATTTTGGAAAGTGAGGGTGATAAAATCTTGAGGAAAAACTGATCAGTGATACATTCTGGGATAAGCTTTACACTTGGACCTTGTATAATGAGCTCTGTGGGGAGGGTAGTACTAAATGTTACTGTTTTAGAGCTTTATCTTTCGTCAATATCTCTGGGGGGGACTCTCCAGTATCATGAATCTAATTCATACTGTTTGCAACCGGAACAAACTGCTACCCTGCATGTCTTTCAGCAGCAGCTCTGCTCCTGAGGGACAGGGCATGCCTTGTGGGATTGATCTTGCTTAAGTTTTCAAGACCCAGGTCATGAGCAACCATTTTTCCTCTTCACTGGTGCCACTGAGAAAGCCATCGCTTTTTCTCTCCCAGTTTGGTATTGGATGGAAGAGGCTTTACTAAGGAGAGAGCAAGGGAGGGCATGCCCCTGGGGACCTGACCTCAGTCAGGATGTGATATTGTAGATGATGCTGAAAGAGAGCCTGACCACTTGAAAGATCATGAGATCTGTGTGATGTTTTGTAAGCTATCTGTTTGTTCATCTGCGTGAAATGTAGGTAAAAAGGTCACGTTGCATTTGGGCGTATCACTCTTCTATACTCACAGTATAGTTTTCCAAACCATGTAAGTTGCTCTGATTAAGTTTTGTCATCTGAATAATATTTAGCACCATTGGTGCTTTTTAACTTTCTGCATATTTTAAACTGCTGCAAATTTTGAAATCCTTTCTCTTTCATGGAGGTTTCACTGTTTGAATCCTTGGTTTAAAAAAAAATATATATCTTCCTTGTACTTACACTTTTGAGAGATAAAGCTGTGCCAGTATGCCTTCACAGATCCTGAAAACGGTAATTACAGAAATGGAAGTTGCATATATGCACCAGGAACCTGGGGAGCTGCGGTGTTTTTAGCTGCAAATAGATATACAGCCTAGGAAAGTTTAGCGTGGTGACTCTTGATAACAAAGGCATGTAGGAAATTTTGACCACAGTAAGTGCTTTTCTTTATTTTCTCATTATTATTGCTATTTTCAGTATTATTTTTTGTCATGTCTTCTCAGATGAAACACCCACTTAGTCTCTTACTGGTCTCTACTCTCCACAGGTTTATGTGACAATCTTAGTCGCAGAAAGAGGGGCTGTAGTGGGGAGAACAGGACCAGAAGGCTGCTGGGTAAGTGTATGCCAACTTAGGCATGGTGAGAATCTCTCTCCCTTCATGAAAAATGCTAATTAAAAACAAAATTTATAAAAATCACTTTTTTTTTTTCATTCTCAGCAACTGAACTTCTGGAAACTGTCTCTTTTTTTTTTTCACTTTAGCCAAGTTTATCTAGATTTTGTCTTTCCAAGGGAAAAAAAATATTTCAAAAGAGCCGAGATTTACCCAGAGAAGTATTTGGCTGAAACATACTGTCTGTTCAAAAAGTTTTGAAGGAAAGGTTCTGGTCAGCTTCAGCCCTTGTACTCAGCACAGCAGCTGGTCTGAGCCCTAATATCGGACTGGATGCAGACTGCAGCAAGCAGCCTTCTTCCAACACTTCTGAAGGCTGCTGGTCTTTCACACAGTATTTTTGTCTTGGTAGTTTCTGGCGTTCGGCAGCTTTACATGTTACCGAAGCACCTCTCCTGTGCTGTACATCACTAGCGCCATGAGTGCTGTATCTATAAAGGTAAGGAAGCAGCCTGCCTTGGAGGATGAAAACCCAAGGCCCAGACATCAGCTGAGGCTGAGTATTACTTGATAGAGAACTGTAACATGCATAAATGTGGCCTACCACAGCTTTTGTGACTCTCAGAGTGTTGAAGTTCTGGCAAGTGTGAGAGCAGCCTCAGTGCTGCTCTGACTTGACCTGGCTCATGATTGCTCTCAGAAGCCCGTTTACGCTGGTTAGATCTTCCCCAAGGGCTCTTCTGCAAGCATTTTTTCCCTACAGGGCTTGTAACCTGGGCATTAGCAGCGTTAAGAGTTTATCTCACTTCTCAACATTACCTGGAGATTTTTCCACGCAGAGACGATGTGTATCTGCTTCTTGGCAGAGGTTTATGGCTTCCTTGTGTTGCTGGAGCTGCGCAAAGGTACTACTTTGAGAGCCAGGATCCAGTCTAGAGGATCTGGTAAGAGAGCCATGAGGCCAGCTTCTCTCCTTAGTAAGGAATTTATATTAATGTTTGTGTTTTCATCAAATATATGACTTAAAGTGAAAGGCCGCATTTAACTCATGGTCTTTAGAAAAACAATCCAGTCTTTGTTGAATTGTGAGGTCATTGGTGATGAAGGTCTTGCATCGCTGATTTCAGACAAGGACAATTTCTGCAGCCGATCTTTGAATAGGTGAGCAGATCCTTCGCCAGGCACCCTAAAACACATTTCTGAATATTCAGGAACAAATTTAGTAGCTTGATATTTTTCCTAGCAAATGATGAATTATTTATGATAATTAAAGCAACTGTTTTAGTCCTCTTCCCCCATCATCTTGTTGTAAATCATTTCATTAATCTATCACATCTGCTGAGAGCGTTAAAAAAAGTAAAAAAAGGAAAATCTAAAAATCCACCGCACCCAAAACTCTGTTCTACCTCACTGATTGTTCTCTCAGCCATTAGCTGCTCAGTGCCCCAGTTCAGCAGAGAGGGCCTCTGAAAAGATTTCTGTTGTTTTCCAGAAATCTTTCAGTAAGAACAACATCAAAAAGATGACAGGGAACATCCACATATATTATGCACTGTTAATAGCAGTACCCTCTGTTGGCCTTTTTAAAAGCGACACCAGGTGAAGAAATCTGTGACGACCTGCAACAGAGCAACCTACTTAGCTCTGCTTTGAGGTGGGCCTGTCCTTAAGTAAAGGCCTGCTCAAAACTTTCTGCAAACTCTATTCAGCAACTTCTTTTTTATATCACAGAGAAAGTGCTGGGTTTTGCAAATGCCCTGCTTGCCTGCAATTGCTTTTCAGATTATGGAAAATGGGGCTGTGTGAGAAACTCATTTGCTATTCTCTGATTGCTTTTCACGTCTTGCCTGGACAAAATGTGTTTCTTTTGTAGGACCATATGTGCCAGCACATTCATGTCTGGCATGCTCCTGGCTCTGCATCATTCAGCCAAGGCCCTTCTCAGAAAAACAACCTGAAAAGATCATTTTAGATGCAAAATCAACCCTTTAGTTCTAGATAAGTCCTTTTCCACTGTAGGTAACTAACCTAATAGAGGTTTTAGGTGGATCTTACAAAGGTGGGCCTCATTCCTTTCTTTAACAGTAGAAGTCAGGAGTGGCAGAGCTTCTACCTTGTTTGACTCAGTTACGTCTGAAGTGTGATGGGTTGAATTCAGGTTACTGCCTCATGCCGTTTGTGCATCCATACTGGAGTTAAAAACAGCATCACAGAGCACAGGACCCACTTCATAAGCTGGAGGCTGCTCTTGTTATTCACAGTAGGGTTTGCAGCCTTATTTCCTGTCATCTCTTCAAGTTCCCTCTGAAAGCAGAACTAATGTCTTCCGGGCAAGCTTTTGCCTGGTGCTTATTGCCCTCTCCATGCTCTGTGGACTCCGGTGAACTGATTGCCCCATCTCCAACTGATAAAGATTTCCTATTACCCCAGTTTCGCCGATAGGAAATTAAGGGAGGGAGAAATTAAGGGCAAAAATACCCATGAGCTTTGGGCTCTTTGGGTAACAAGATTATCTATGCTTTTAGGGTTAGTCCATCTTTTGCTGATACACATACAGTCTGTTTCAGGGAAAGTGTTTGAGTATGAGGTGCTGTGTCCAAATAGCTAAATAGAACAGCATTCAGTAGTGAGCTTAAGCACTGGATAGTAATTATCCATATCACTTAATTCCTCCCTGCCATGGTTGGGCTATGCCAGCTGGCAGCCTGTGTGACTAAGGGAAGATGATTCCCCTGAGACCATCCATAGCAGGCAGGGTGGAAAATGCTGCACAGCATCTGGCTCCCTCCTCAGCCCTCTGATGTGCTCCAGCAAGCCTTGCTTCCTCAAACTCTCCTGTATGCTCTTACACCGTGCCGCATGGCACACATTTCACACACATTTGCTCTAAAATTATCACTCTGCTGACAGGGTGTATTTAAATCCCATGGTTTCAGACATTTTGAATTAAACACCATTCCCTGTCCCAGTAATGTAAGACCACAAAACATCGACTTGGCCCCAGAGGAGATGCAAGGCCAAGTCTGTGCAGTGGGCGTGTGATCCACTCTGGGTTTCCCGGCCTCAGTCTTGGTCCTGCTGCTATAGAGCACTACGGATGTAGGCAGAGGCTGGGGGGTTTGGAGCCAGGTACCTCTGCTGGGAAGGGGCAGGTGATGGAGCTGCACACTGGTCTTGTGTCAGACCTGGAGCTGAGGGAGCTCCTGGTGTTTAGGACAAATGGGGAAGAGCCACCTGGAGCACAGAGGCACTGGCAAAAGGCCCTTCTCTGGGCCAAGAGAAAAGCAGTCTTGAGATTTAGCCAAGCAGATAGTGCAGCCGAGAGGTGATGTCCTGAAGGCAAAGCTGGAGCAGCCATTGCCTGTTGGGATGAGATCTGTGCTGCTGGTCCACGTCTCCAGTCTGCAGTCTAGCAAGAGTTGCATGATTCATATGCTCTATTTTAGGTGTCTAAAAGATCTTTAGATCTTAGTGAAGCAAAGTACGTGCTACACAAAGTAGGTAGACAGCTACACTTGAATAAATGGCTTTCCTCTTCGTGCCAAGGCTTCTGGAGAACGTTGACAGTCTGAGCATGTTTTGACTTTTTTTTTTTTTTAATTGTATTTGGTGCCAAATTAAATGCAGCAGAAGTTATTTCTGATAATTATTTTTGATAATTTTCCTTCATGCGAGTCTGCAAGTCTTCTTCCTCACAGAAACAGAAGATGGAAAGTACTTATTGCTCTGTAAATTCAGTGGTTTGTGCTCCTTACAACTGCAGTTACTCACTAGCAACAAGTTGCTACTGTTTTCTGTTGTTATTTTTGGAACCTAAACATAAATGGTGCAATAGATGTAGAAGGGAAAAAAATAGCCTACTGCTTCAGATTTGCAATGTTTTGAAACCAGCTCCTGAAGCCAGTAGCTCGTGTGCTGGGCCCTGGCAATACCAGCAGGAACTGGGTGCGTGTGCCTGCCTGCCTTGTGGGGAGCTAGCAGCAAATCTCAGCTGACAGGTCTTGCAAATAAGCCAGGCACGACATCTGTAGATCACAACCTGTACCCACCCCAGTGCATCCATTTCATGTGACTCACCGGGAGGCATAAATCTGACATTTTCTGTAGTAATCCATTAGCCTTAGGCTCTAATAGTTGAAAATAATGGAGATTTTTTATCAACTAATGAATGCAAATTTGGGCCCTGTCAGCAGATCACTGAACGCTAATTCTTTATTCCTGGCTTTACCCCTACAGTGCTGGGCAGCACTGAAGATCCATCTGTAACTGATTTAACCTCTGTGACTCTATTTCCTTGTCTGAAAAATGGCACTGTGGATGATCACATTTGCAGAGAAGATTGAATGATGGGAAGAACCAGTTTACAGCTGGGGGAATGTGTGTTTGCCCACACAGTGAGCAACCCTTTTCTTGTTCTTGTTTTGTAATGGCCCGTTTGTCCTTTCTTTTGCATTGCATGTAGGATTCCTCCAAAGGAAACTAAATGGGTAAGGGCCATAAGAGACAGCCTTGTACTCATGTGTTGAGTATCATCTGTCAGCTGACTCTAAAAGAGTTTCCACTCAGCCCAGTGGTCAGGTCAGCAAATCACTTGTCAGATGTGCCTTGCTCTCTTCATTGATGCAGCAGTTCATTCCCTCTGACTGTGGTCCATAATGTCAAAGCAAAAGCCATTGCCATTATTTTGCTTGTTTCGTGAAAGCTGAATGAGAATAATGTTTGTGACTTTCATTCAGAATCTGAATTCTTCTAGGTTCACTCAACTGTTTCATCAGCATTGCTCAAATATTTTAGCAACTTGCTACTGAACCTCAAGACTATAATGAAACCTGAAGCTGAGTAATTTATTTGTAAACCTTTCAGACAATTCAGAAAATTATCTCCTCTTCAGAAATGTATCCTCCAGGAGCATGGAAAGTAATAGCTTTCCATCTCACTTGCAAAGAAGAATTAAATTTCATTTTTAGTTAGGATTTTGCACATTCACATCCTTCCTCTTAAGGGAACTCGATTTGCTAATAACTACAAAGTTTTTCGAGCCCCAGAAAGAAGGCAGAAAAGACTGTGACAAGCTGACCTTTCCACAGGACATCAGGGTTATCCATATAATGCAGACACTGCCCAAACTTTGTGCCTCACCTTCAAGAACCCCCTACCCTGCTGGGCTAGCAAACAGCAGTGTCTGGCATTTTATATTGTTTGTATTTATACAAACATCCACTAACAACTAAGCACTGCATCTACAGAGCAATAGAGGGCCAAGACCCCAAGAGGAGCGAGGCAGAATTTTGGTGCCCAGCCCCAACCTGTAGGAGTGGGGTGCATCTCTCTTTCCTCTCCTTGCTAATTTCCTTCTTAACCTTGGAGGTTTCTGTTACTAAGATGTTCTGCAGAAGCCTTCAAAAATTATTTTTGCTAGGGCTAAGCAGGAAAACTGCTGTGTTTAAGTGACAGGCTGTACTGGGATGGAGTTAATTTTCTTCATGGCAGCCCATACAGATTGCTCAGAGGATTGCTGTTGTGGTGTATTGGGTGTAGGTGGCAAGGGTTTTGTACTGTGGGGGCTGCAGAGGTGGCTCCATGAGTAGATGTCTGGGTTTCTGCCATGTTGGACACAAATTTTTCCAGCTGGCTCCACACTGGACCCACTGTATGACACAGGTGAGCTCTTCAGCCAAGCTGGTCACAGGTCTGTGATAACTTATTTAAGACAGGGCAGAAAATGCCACGGAAAGGAGTAGAGGACAAAAAGAATGAGAACCGGCAGAGGGGACACCAAGGTTGCAAGGAGGCGCTTCTGGTGCTGGAGCAGATCTCCACAGCTGCCCGCGGAGGACCCATGCCAGATCTGGCAGGGGAAAAACAGGAGAAGGAAAGAGCAGCAGAGAGATCCCTGGCACTGCTCCGGGTGGGGACAAGAGACTGGAGTGCAGCAGAGAAGTTGATAATGGGACAGTGAGTAGAAAAGGTGCTGGCTTAAAGTCTACCTCCTTGTTTCTTGCTACCTGAATCAGTAATTAAATATCTATTTTAATTGCCAACATATGCAGTTAAACTGGTAAGTGATCCCCCTGTCTTTATCTCATCCCATGAGATTTATTGTTCTTGTTTTTTTGTCTCTGTTTCTCTCTCTCTGTTTCCTCCTCCTTCCCACTGGGGGATGGGGAGAGAGCTGAGTGAGCAGCTGGGTGGGAGTTTGACTGTTGGCCAAGGCCAACCCACCAGAGGCAGCATCCTTGGAGCACATACAATATACAACTACAGAACAGGTTTCTGCCAACATTTATCCTCTTGTGGCTGGAGTCTTTGCCCAAAGCATACATCCAGTCCCCTCCTCTTCTTAAACAGAGTCAAGTTCTTACCTCTCTGCTCTATTGGCTGTGTGCTGCTTTGGCTTTCTGCCTTGCCTTGGAGCAGGGATCAGGATCTGGGACATCCCCTCATCCACCTGTGCAATGAGTCTGCTCAGCAAGCCAAAGAGTTATACTTCCTTTTGCTCTCTTGGGCTATTGAAGTGAGTCTTTGGTTCGAGGGCTAATAAGGCAGGGAAATTTTTTGGCAAAAAAAGGATTCTGTTTTCTAGGGACTAGGATTTCCTAAAGTGTCTTTGGCATGTAGCAAAGCTACAGACCTGAAAGAGATCATGCGGGCTTGCATCATTAAGTTCAAGTCCTCACTCCAAATCAGCCAAAAGTGGTGATATGAAATTATCTAACCACTTAGAGGGACCTGTTTCTTTCTGGCTTTAAACAGCAAATCTCAGAAATGGGCTCACTGCTGACGTTTTTGACCAAACATAACTACGTATTCTTCTTCTTAACCTTCCTTGTTGGCTAGGTTCAGACGGCTCTTTGCTTGATTTGCCCATTTCCAGTGAAGTCAGCTCCACTTTCTACTGCTCAGTGGCATTACCTGGGGAGCCCCCAACACCCTACCCACTACTGTGAGGTCTGTCTGGTGCTGACTAATTGACTCATCTGTTCCCCTTTGGATTTAGCCCTTGGGTCAAAGTATCAAATTTGATTTCCTTGTGATTGACCCTAGGCTTAAAAGATGAAGGCTAGAAAGATGAAATGTGCATGTGTTGTATCCTTTAACTTTGCATGTTACACTGGGGTAGGTTGGAGACTGCAGCCTCCGAGTTAACAGATCTGAGACAAAATTTTGCAGAGACATAACTGCATTTTCAGAGTTCCCTCCAGGGTCTTCTTCCTGTGCTAATCTTAACACAATCTTTTACAAAAGTCAAAAGCTTGTGCTCCTCTTAATCCTAAAAAGTCTCTGCTATTCATGATGCATTTCAATACTCTGGTCACTATCTGAACAATTGTCTCCTCATGGAGAAAGGCAGATTTTTCTTGTATGACCAGCAGTCCTGGAAAATAAAGCAGAAAAGGTCCACTAATAAGCTACTTTTGCCATAGCTAGACTAGGAAATACCTCTACTTAATTAGCTTGATGGATTATAACATTTACTCAAAATCACCCATAGAGGTGCACTTGGGTTCAAGAAAAGGCTCTGTGTGTGTGTAAGATTTAAACTGAATCAGTTCCTCCTGCAGAGAAAACAGATGTAGTTGTTTTCTTCTCCGGGCAAACAAACCTTCCTGTAGCCTTATGAGGATATAAATCACTGTGAAGACTTTCTGGGAAACTCAGCAGTGTAGGCTGATATGGTATCAGCTTCATGTCTATTTGATCAGCTGTGAAGCCAAGCCTGGTGAGGATGTGGTCTTGTGCAACCTGAGACTTTGTCTGTTTTTTGGGGGGGGTGATTTTTTGACTTCTTCATGTCTTCATTCCAAGTTCCTAAGTCGAGTTTAGCTGTTGACTGTAGACCGTTAGATGAAGTAGTAAGGGTTTGTTTCCTATGTGTTTCCTCTGAGTCATGAGGAGTTGGACAATAAAGAAGCAAGCACAAGAAGAAATAACTAGAATTCCAGCCTCATCAGATTAATTTTTGAAGTTGTCTTTTTAGAAGTTATCAAATATTCAGATACTAGCAAAACCAATAAAATATACTTTAAACTATTGAGTTTTCTGTTCTTTCAACAGTAACAGTTCTCTGTACAGGTACAAACAGAGAGATTGGATGAAAACCAGTGCAAACAAGAAAATTAATTTTCAGCCACTGGTGATTGATCAGATGAGCATAAACAGTTGGTCCATCTCTGCTATTATTCTTTCTCAATAATAACATGTCTGACTGAAATCTTTGTTCTCAGGTTTTCTGTATGGCTTGAGTACTCTGGGAACGTGCAGTGCTGAGCAATGCAGCTGATTATTTTTTTTTCCTAATAAAAGAGGACATCCTACACTGTCCTGATGGTGTATGTACGTGTTCTGTTGTCCTTTTACTTGACTCTGATCAGGCTACATAAGGATCAACAAATACACCTGTTCTGAGCCTTTGGCCCAAACCTGTGTTCTGCTCTCTTTAATTTGGGCATTTGGGAGAAATACAAAATCTCTGTGACGTTAACTTGGTGAGTACTTCTAAGTTGAATTATTTTGAAAGGCAGAAGTAGGCTGGAACTGAAACCTCATGACTGAAATGCTATTTTCCTGGGCTGTGCCTTGCTTGAGGGTAACTTGGACCCACTGCATTTTTAATTGATACTCAGAGAGTTAGAGTTACAGCTGTGTTGCAGAAACACAGATCCAACATCTATGCTGGTAATATTTCTCTTCTGTCTTCTCCATCTTGGTTGGTTGAGAACTTCTGTTATTGTCCTGCATATGTCAGATGATAAAAAAAAAAAATCTCTGTCACATCCACGTGAAGCATGTGGAGGATGTTTACTGCCCTCAGGCTGTAACAGTAATTATGTATCATATGGCAAAGAACCCTCTGGAGACTGGAATTTCCTCTAAAATATGAAGCTTCTGGCAATGCATGTCACCTTCTAACCATGTGCTGATCACATATGTATAAACTTCTGCCTAATTGTATTTGGATGTTTAAAAGATTATTTGTATTAAAGCTTGTTCTGATTTAAGTATTAGTTCTTAAATGTTATTTCTGGCAGTCAGTGATACAATTCTCACCGAACAAAGAAATGCTTTTGACCCAAAGTACAGATGGGGAAACTGCGGCAAAGAGTTCCTGTGTGGCTGCCAGCGGGGAGGACTTGGTACATAAGGGGCAGTGGAAGGCCATGTAGATGTATAGCTGTGCAGGAACTGTCTACCCAAGCAGAGCTAATAGGTTTTTACCTGAGGCGTGGGGGAATCGCTAGTGCTTATATGGCCTGCAACAGAGGAAACCAGGAGCCCTTGTTCTCTGCTCTGTTGCTCTACCTTGTAAACACAGCTTGAGGACCTGGATAGTGCAGAGCCAGGGTAATTTAAATTCATTATTTAAATAGATACAGCAACTATATTATTGAATATCAATGAACTGTTTATGTGTGAACTTCCATTTGAAACGTTACCCGTAATCAAATACCAGGAGAAAAGGAGCCTTTGTGTTTTCATTGTGCTCCATTGTTTCATTTTATCGCATAGTAACTAACAGTTTCCCCATCTTATTTCCTTTGTATTGAGCCTGAGATCAAAGCAATAACACTGTTAAAAAAGCAATGAATTGTAATCAATTTAATAAACAGCAAAGGAAGTGCTTTGACTAAATGAGAAGCTTTTAGCCACATCTCTGGCTACCAGCCTGTGCATGCTGGCTCTGCTCTGTGCTGCGTGTCACAGCTCCCCTTGCTCTCCCTGCCCTCCTCCATCCCCGGGCAGTGCAGTGCCTGTCTCACTGTGCTGCCACTCTCTGCTGCTTTTCCCACTCCGGGAGTGTCAACAGCTTTAGTCTATTCAGCTCACACAAGAAAGGCCTGAATAATTACACCTTGGAGACTTTCCTGGAGCTGAGGGTAAACACCAGGAAAGCAGTGTTTTATTCACTCTTAATCTAAGCAGAACTTATCTAGTTCTTGGTACACAGCATGGAACATTTCAGTTTATGACTTTTTTCACTTACCACTGCCTGCTCCAAAAGCAAGCAGTAAGTTGGTGCCTGTGCTTGGGCCATTTACTTCCTGGGGCTTTCACATACCAGGGCCACACTTCTGGAATTCCTCCTATAAAGCTCCAGTTATCTGCAAGCTTCTGATGTTAACTGTGTAGCAGGCATCAAACTTTACCTTTTGCAGACCAGTTAGGACAATAGAATCATAGAAAATCCTGAGTTGGAAGAGATCCACAAGGGTAGTCGAATCCAACTCCTGGCTCTACACAGGACCACCCAAAAATCAGACCATATGTCTGATAGTGTTGTCCAAATGCTTCTTGAACTCCAGCAGGCTCGGTGCCATGACTCCTTTCCTGGAGGGCCTGTCCCAGTGCCTCACCACCCTCTCAGTGACGAACCTTTCCCTAGCACCCAGCCTGACCCTCCCCTGTCCCAGCTCCATGCCGTTCCCTCGGGTCCTGTCGCTGTCCCCAGAGAGCAGAGCTCAGCGCCTGCCCCTCCGCTCCCCTTGTGAGGGAGCTGCAGGCCGCCATGAGGCCTCGCCTCGGCCTGTTCTGCTCTGGGTTGAACAAACCAAGGGACCTCAGCTGCTCCTCATACGTCTTGCCCTCCAGACCTTTCACCATCTCAGTTGCCCTCCTTTGGACACTCTTTCATAGTTTTATGTCCTTCTTATACTGTAGTGCCCAAAACTGCACACAGTGCTGGAGGTGAGGCTGCACCAGAGCAGAGCAGGACAATGCCTTCCCTTGACCGGCTAGCAATGCCAGGCTTGATGCACCCCATGGTACTTTTGGCCCTTTTGGCTGCCAGGGCACAGTATTGACTCCTTTATTTTGCCGTTGACCAAAACACCCCAGATCCCTTTCCACAGGGCTGCTCTCCAGCCTCTTCTCCCCCAGTCTGTATGTATACCCAGGGCTGTCCCGTCCCGGGTGCAGAGTCTGGCACTTGCTCTTGTTGAGCTTCATATGGTTGGTGATTGCCCAGTCCTCTAATTTGTCAAGGTCTTTCTGCAAGGCCTCTACCCTTGGGGGAGTCAACAGCTCCTCCCAATTTAGTGTCACCCACAACCCTACTCAGTACGCATTTGAGTCCTGCATCCAAGTAATTTATGAACACGTTAAAGAGAACTGGCCCTAAAACGGAGTCCTAGGAAACCACACTAGTAACTAGTAACTGGACAGGATATTGCTCTTGGGGAGGAGGCTGCTGTGAGCAAGGTAGACCACAATTCAAGAAGCGTTCACATTGTGCCGCTGATCTGGAACGCCAAGTAGGCAATGACTGGCAATTGCGTTGGCATTGCCTTCAGGATAGGACACAGCCAGTGCTGACTGGTTCTGCGTATTCACTTCTAAAGGCTATTTCTGATAGAGATAAGGCTGCAAGGAGGACCAGGACAGAAAAAGAGGGAAGAACAAAATAAATATATAAGACAAAGGCTTAGCTGTACAGAAACTTCCGTTGGAATTGGTGGGGCTGTCTGGTTTCCTCCTCTTCCTTTACCTGCCATCAGCTTCTGTTAGGGGAGAGGAAGGGATGTACTGTGTGTGTCCTGCCTATGCTCTGTTCTTTTCCATTCCCTGAAGCAGCTCGCAGTGCTGGATATACAGGAAAATAGGAAGATGAGTTAAGTCTCACTGTGGGCATTCTTTTGATACCCCATGGGTAAGAAGACCTGTGCCATGGAAGGACAGGCACACAGGCAGAGTGGAACCATATAGATGAGGTTTTCCTCTCAGGTTGTTCAAAGAGATGTAGGTCTGCAGTTTTGGTGCAGGTGTTGTTAGCAGCAATTTATGTTCAGGGCAGGAAGGCAAAAGGTGGAAGAGGTATGAAATATCTCAGCCTCCCAAGAGGAAACACACTTATAACCATTCTTGTGTGATACTGCTGTTTGCTGGGCTGAAGCTGCTTGTTCCAGAGGTCTGTGCTAGTTGTGCGGAACAAATTCACAGCGCTACAGGCAGATGTGCTCTTTGCCACAGCCAGTGCAAAATGTTGTACCAGTGTATATATCCTGGTTACACAGGTAAAAATATATGTTCAAATGATGAGCACTTTTATTCCACAGCTTTAGAATCCTTGACAGAAGACCGCCCTCAAAATTAATTCAGGACTCAAATCTGACTAACTATGGACCTCAACACTGTTTTTAACAGTGAGTAAATGTGGTGTTCTTACCTTTCTGGACAGCTAAACTCCACCAGAACCACTCTTTCACTCCCCCTCCTCAGAAGGAGATGGGGAGGGCTCTCGTTATGAAGACATCTATCCTCCCAAACAACCACTATGTGTAGTGAGACCCTGCTTCCCAGGAAGTGGCCGAACATTACTTGTTGCTGGGAAGTAGAGAATAGATATATTTTTTTCTCTCTGTGCATCCAGGCAGCCTTTGCTTGTTTTTTTTTTTTTTTTTTTTTTTTTTTTTCCCTCTTCCTCTTCCCTTTAATTAAATTATCCTTATCTCAACCTGTGAGCCTTTTTTTTTTTTTTTCTTTCCAGCATACTTTCTTCTTCCCCTTTTCTTCTCAGTGGTTGTGGTGGAGCTTAGCTGCCCAGCAAGGTAAAACCACCACAGTTAAAAAAAATAATAAAAATAAAGGAAAGGAAAGGAACTTTTCAGTTTGGCCTCTTTTAAATTAGAAGCATATTTATCAGGCCTCAGATATCTTCGGTACAAAAGCATGATTTTAACAGTTTTTAAATGATGAACTCTGACAAAAATGTGGTAGGAAATGTCCTTATTACATATTCTCACACAGTCTCAGGAGGACACTTGAGAATGATTATAATGATCTATGGAGCTTGTACTCAAAGGCAATAAATTATTTTGGTTCTTGAGCAGAGAGCGGCCAACATTGTATCCTCAAAGGAGGCCAAAGAAGTGTTTTAAATGCTGTCAGTGGGAGTTTTAAATCCACTCAGGACTTTGTTAGTGCTTGCATATTTTGTTAGATATTTAAATATTACAGTGATGAGCAGCAAGATTAAAACACAAAACAAAGTAGTAGTAATAGCTACTGCTGCAATAACTGTAGTTGGGTCAAGGACAGACTAGGTCCATTTGCTAGAGATAAATTGGTAAGAGTTTACACTCTCCTGGACTTATTTGATCTAACAGACTTCTGCGGTGAGCTGCCACTAAGGCTAGCTCTCAGAAAGTAAATGCAGAGGTAGAAGTCCCATCTGCTTTGTGTTACAAGTAGGCATTTCAGAAAAGCTTATTGTTACCTGTGTATGTTTCCATTGCACAAACAGGTCTCAGATACACACAAGAAGCAAATGCCTTGTAAAGGGAGATTTTTTCCATTACATAGAAATCACTTTTCAAAAAAGTATATAAATAACCAACAGAATATATTGAAAGGATAGGTAGTAATTATCCTATTCCTACCTCTTGGTTTTTCATGCTACAGTCTTCAAAACAGTTCTTAAATAAGAAGTATCTATTACCCCCAAGGTGAATTGGGAGTAGTCATGCTTTAAAAGCTGCCTAATTACATATTTAACTGTGAGGCTGGAACCTTTCTGTCTCTTGAATGATAAACCTGCCTAAAGTACATATTGACACAAGATACAGTCTCTTAAGTAAATAAAAGACAGCTTAAACATTTCGCATTGGATATTTGCCATTGAGACCAGAATAACTCACAGGGGTCTCATGGAGAACGTAGCAATGGCATTGAAGGAGGAAAAAAAGGAAATGAAAACCGGAGACCTGAATGCAGAAAAAAGAAAGATCTTTATTAAGGGGCCTGATCTAGCTATGCTTAATGAAGGAAAGTGTCTTACCAATGCTTCTGAATTGAATTCAACTTGCAGAATATTTGAGAAGTTGCTGAGGGATTTTGATACTGGTGTTACAGCTTTTAATCCCATAGGTAGGCTGGTCTGACAAGGAAGTCGGTAGCAGACCACACGGGTTCAGCAAGGGGAAGCCATGTTTGAGCAACCCAATAAACTTCTGTGATGAAATGACTGGCTTGGTAGGTGAGGACTGAGAGCAATAGATGTTGCCCACCTTGATTTCAGTAAGGCTTTTGACACTGTCTCCTGAAAGATGAAGAGAAGCTGATGATGGGCTGGATGAGTAGACAGTAAGGCAGATTGAAAACTGACTGAATAGCCAGGCCCAGGGGGAGGTGATGAGTGGTACAGTCTGGTTGGAGGCCAGCAACTAGAAGTGTACCCCAGGGGTCAGTAGTGGGTCCAATCCTATTCAGCGTCTTCATTAATGATGTGGATGATGGGGCAGAGTTTATCCTTGGCAAGTTTGTGGATGACACAAAGCTGGAAGGAGTGGCTGATGCACCAGAGGGTCATGCTGTCATCCAGTGGGCACAGACTGGAACACAGGAGGTTCTGTCTGAACATCAGGAAACATATTTTTGCTGTGTGGGTGGTCAAACAGTAGAACAGGTTGCACAGAGAAGTCGTGGAGTCTCCACAAAGATATTTGGAGATATTCAAAAGCCAACTGGACACAGTCCTGAGAAAATGGCTCTAGGTGACCCTGCCTGAGCAAGGGGGTTGGACAAGAAGACCTCCAGAGATCCCTTCCAGCCTCAACCATTCTGTGATTCTGTGACCTTTTCCTGTAAGATGACTGGAGATCACCTTAGAGGATGAGTTTATAACTTGATTCAAATTTAAAATAAGCATCTGTGCTGTAACTAACTCAATGAGAACAATTTATTGGTGTATTTTTTTCCCCAGATCAAATAGTTTGAACTGGATGCATTAAAGGAATCGTTTACCTGAGGCCTTTGGGAGTGAAGCAGCCACCCACAGGAAGAAGAATGCCTAAAATTAGATGTGGCTGATGAACACAAGCATTTCTGTGTGCCAGATTACATCTTATGTAATCATGCTCATCCTTTGCCACCCACGACTTCCCCTGGAAGCACACCTTGGCTTGGGCAACACGAGAACCGCACTGGAGATCTTGCATCCTCCTTCTTCAAAAAGAAAATGTTTAAAGGAATTCAGCAAAGGGTGAATCTCAGCTGGAGCTTGGGGAGCTCCTGTGATGCAAGGTACAGCAGGATACTGTGATGCAGTCTTAGAGAGGACAGAGCTGTGCACAAGCACTGAGTAGTTCTATACAATATTACAGCTCTTCATGACATGGCACTTGGACTGCCCTCTTCAAAGCACACTCTCCATAATTATATTTTTCGTTGCAAAGCTGTATGGAGCTTTGGTATAGGAGTGTAGTCAATCACTACTGCATTTTCTAATGTTTGCTATCAGCTGTGACATGCTATGCAATATGAAAGCTGCAAGTGTCTGCATCACTTCTACTTCAGATTGGCACTGAATAATCTGATAAATATCTTAACTTGTTCATTTGTCTTTAGTTTGTCTAAATGCCTCAATCTAGGCTGTGAATTATTTTACTTAGAGAGCATTCATCCTTTATAAAACAGAGCACCCTGTATGTCTTCCCTTTTAAATACCCTTACTATGAAATGGTTACAAACACTAAAGCAAATCAGCATGACATTGTGGAAATCATCAGGTGAATACTATTATTTTAAATTTACTTTCAGATACGTTTCCTAACAATATCAGGGATATATTTCTTGTATTTGACAATGCAAATCTTGCTGATAAGCCAGGTACTAATGAACGTACCCTGCATGTAAGATTCCCTAGTGACAATCAAGGAACAAAGGTCTTGGGAATGATTAACAATAAAAGCTAAAGATAACGGTTGACTTCAGATCAACCTGACCTTTACCAGAATGCATTTGGCTACAAAGACATGAAGTAACCCCTGTAATCCTTTAAGTGAGGTTACTCCAAATATAAAGAAGCCATAAAAATAGCACTTGAAATTTAAGAGGTTTACAGTGGCCAGCTCCCTAGACTAGGTGTTCTGAAGAAACATCAAAGAAAAATATCCGTTACACATGAAGCCTGCTTAGGCTCTGGAGGTCATTTAACACCTATAGCACAACTTTCCAGCTGTGGAAAATGCACTTCTTTTTGCTATCTTCTACACAACTGCTTACATTTCAGTTCTGTCTCTCCCTCCCCTTCAATAAAAACAAAAGATCTTACACAACATTTAGGCAACTTTCTCTGCCTTTCTCTTCTGGGTGCTGTTGCATTCCACTGTAAATATGATCACCGCTCTGCTTTTTCACTTTAACGTTCTGCTTTAACTATGTCAAATCCTAAAGCATATTCTATTTTGGGAGCAACCTAGCTTTTGGCATGCTTATATATCCAGTCCTCAGCAACCCGAAAGTAGAGTGATGGGTAGTGTCCAAGGCTGCAAATCAGCCTAGCTTGGTTGCAGATAGATATGAGAGTAACACGTGTCTAAAACTGCTTGTAATTTTCTCTTGCCAGGACTTCTTAAAGGGGAAAAATGAATATCTTAACATATCCCATTGAAAATCTCTCTCACACAGGGTATCTACATCTTCTAAACATACTGTTCTGTGGCTGTTGGTGTAAAAAGAGCAGGAAGAACAATTTATACCTTACTGCAATAGAGCAAATTGGATTGTGGCTGCTAAGTTCAAGTGAAAGCTTCTTGTATATGAAGAGCTTACAACTATTTGGCTGGCAGAAAGCCATATGATCTTATAATTAGAAGGGGACTTCTAGACAGTGACAATTCCTGCTTCTCTGCTGGTTGCATGTTTGCAGGTGCAGAATCACAGAGGTACTGAAATGAATAGTAAGGGATGAACTGCAAGGAGGGAAGGCAGGGTGCCTCTGCTTGCTTGTCAGTGCTGCCACTGGCTCTCCATGTGACAGTTTTGTTACGGTAATTTCCATTCTCATTTATTACCTTGATGTCAAAGGCTCAGGAATGATGGACTAGCATCCTAGTGTGGTGGGCACTCTGCAAACACAGAACAAAAGGCAATTTCTGAACCCAACCCCAAGCTTGCTGTCTGGTAGTAAAATAAGGTCCATCAGGATGCAGACAGCTAAGTGGGAGTACAAGGTGTCCAGTGGAAACGTTACGCTTAGTGTCAGAGGCGGGAGGCTCCAGCTACCAACAACCTAGCTAGCTGGTAGCATTTTGGTGATATTGTGACAAAAGAGAATTTAAGCCTGTCTGTGGAACTTCATAGAGCTGCTGTCTTGTGTGAGGGACAAGATGCAGAGAGAGAATGAGTATTTGGGTTAAGTAGTAATAATAAGTAGTTCCTGACATGAGGTCTGGTTAGAAGCATGTGTTGATCCCCCTAAGAACGAATACAAGATGAACTAGGACAGTGTGGGAGGCTGAAGAGCCGGGGGTAAAGAAATGAGAAAGAAAAGACATTCTTGCAGTGCAAGAGGAGGAGAAACTGAAGCATTCAGGCAGAAGCACAGAAAAATGATTTTCTCAGAGGATTTTGAATGAGACAGGCAGCTAGCAGGGATACTGGTGAAAGCAACCTGCCAGGCCGAGATGTAGCTGGGGCATGGGGACAGAGGATGAGACCCAGAGTCACAGGGGTAGGAGGATGGCAGTGTTATCCCAAGCAAACTGGGAGGAAGGAGATGTGGGAAAGACTAGCCCTGTTGATTTCAGGTTAGTGATCACATATATTGGTAGGTACCAGAGAGAGAGAGATGGATTTGCACGCAGACAGGCACAGGTGGGATAGAGTAATTGATCTGTCAAATATCTACACACAGACAGCAAGTGAATTGGTTTGGCTAGTAACTGATGAGATTACCTGGGAGCAAGTGTTGAAGGACAGTAGACAGTTGAAGATGAAGACCTGGGCAGGAGGCTCAGGTGTCTGCTGCTGCTGAGGATACGAAGGAGGAATAATTAAGGAGGGAAGGGGAGAATCAGGAATCACTGAAGCAAAGCTATGAAGAAAAGTGTGGTCAGCAGGAGCTGGCAGGTTGCAGTGGGGGGGACTGGCTCAGAGTAAGTCCTGAGCTGTGCTTTGAGCCAGGCAGTTAGACATCCCAGTCCTGCTATATTTTTTCCTCAGACACCCTCTATTTTCTGCCCCACCAAGTTCTGCTGGGCGTGTTTTAGCAGGGGCAGGCATCGGGCGAGGCCTTTTGCAGGCAGAGAGGAGGGCCTGTCCCCAACACCTGAGCTCGGCCAGCCACAGTAGCAGCAGTTTTGTGGGAGTGATCACAGCAAAGGCCTCGCACTTTTCTGCCACCACCAGCACCTGCTGGAAAGAGCCAGTGGAAGAACAGAGGGAACAGAGACAGACAGTGCCCAAAACAGAGCTGCTTCCTGGCAAGTTTGCCTGCAGAAAGCAGTTGTTTTGACCAGGACCAAGGAGAAGAATGAGCGGGCCGAACTATTTGTGAAGTGCTCCTGAAGTGCCACAGAAGGAGGACAACATGGGTATGGACAGAGGCCGAAAGGACAGGTTTGGGACCTTCAGTTTTAGTCCAAGTCCCGTTCCTGGTGTGACTAGCGAATCCTCTACCCTCCCTGCCATGCAGCTACCTGCTAAGGTAAACGCAGCAGTAACTGGATGGTATGAGGTTTAATTAATACATCTGCAGCGCTTAGAAATCTCTGCATGATTTCTCTGTTCTCAAAGTGCAAAATATTCTTCCCACTTTTCAGAATTTATTTTGGAAACTAGAGATTTTTTCCACTTCCAGACTCCTGTCTCACTTCAGGTAAAATAAGAAATAAAACTAGCTCCATGAATTTCAAGAAACTTTGCTAGTCTAAAGGAACAGTCTGAAGACCATGAGGTTGTGGGGGGATGAAGGTCTTTTCAATTTTCTTGCTGAAAGACACCTTAATCTAGCCAAACTTCTTACATGCATTAAGCCAATAGACTTTCAGTGGTTTCCCAGGTTACAGTTCATTAGTGTCTGTATCACAGAGAACCAGGAAGCACACTAAAAATAAGGACACGGCAGATTTCATTGTTGCATGGTGCCAACAGAGAACTCGCTTCTTGCACAGACAATTAGACAGGCCATGGTACTTCAAGTATTTTTAACTTGTGATCTGATGACAGTTTTAGAAATAGGAGAGCTGACATAAAGGATCAGATGTAATCCCGCAGTTTGGAGGATAAGGTAGTGCTCTTCCAAGCTGACGGCGTCTAACAGCCCCTGTAATATAAATGATACCCATGGAGGGGGAGGATTAGTTTATTCAACATCCTGCTGGGTTCCTCTTTCTAGAGCCTGCATGCTGACAGGTTTTCTGACAACAGAAGGGATGCCTTGAGGCCTTGGGGACCTCTGGAAAACTGGTACTGTGGATAGCAATTGGGCTGAAACATCTACCAAAGTGTGGTCACAGAAAATAAATGCCCTTAGTGCCTTCACCAGCCCACCCCAAGAAAATACCTCATTCAGCTACACAGCAAACTTAATATGCCATTTAAAGGTCATAGGGAGATTGGGGAGATTTTCTGCATTCTTGTGCATTCAGAGGACTCAGTCCTGAAAGGTGCTTCCAGAGGGAAGCCCACAGAGTCTGCACAGGGCTACAGCGGTCTCAGTGGCCAACTTGTAGATGCAGTGATCCTGGCACACAGACCATCTTCCAAGGACCAGGGCCACCAGTAACCAGTCTAGGTGGCCTCTCATCTGCTACAGTCAGTGCCTGTCATACTGCTTAGTGCTGCTTCCTGGCTCCCTGTGCTCTCCTCCCTCCCTGGGTGCATCTCACCAGCTGTCTTGTTCTAGCTCCCTGGGGCATGCAATCTCGATGGTCAGTGTTTAATAGCGTCCAGCACTGTGGGAGCCTGGCTGTCAGAAGGTGCTCCTGGGCTCCAGCACAATATAATCCTTCAGCAACAGCAGTAACACAAATAGGCAGGAGGGAACAGTGCACATTTTGTGCTTGACACAGTTGCAAAAGAACTGCATAGCGAATATACACTAGGTAGCATGAGTCTGACTTCAAAGACATTAATAAATAAGCTTCATAGTGTTATTAAAAGCTGCAGGGAAAAGGTGAGCTTGGAAAATGAAAACTGGATTCTTCAACCCCTCTCCCAACTGCTCTGCAGAGGAGGAAAAAGGACCCTGGTAGAAACTAGAGTATATTCCTTCCCCAGTTATTTTCCTGGCTTTGCTGATGGATGGCACAGCTCACTGAAGAGGTTATTGGTACATTCAAACATCAGTTACCTAAGCCTATTATTACTAGAATCTGTGGGCTAATTAATGCTTGCATCAGAAGTTAATGAAGGACAAGGATTCTTTACCGCTGATGGTCTCAGTGAAATGACTGTCTGGAACACATGAAAAAGCTATTGTCAGTAGCAAATTACTATTACAGACAGCTACATGAATATAAATCTCTCAGAAAAGGTGACATGCTCTTTATTTTGTGGGTTTTAATCTAATAGTGTCCCTTTGGTCTGTGTGCAGCATCTCCCTGATCCACCCATGTGGCTTCTTGGTGGGACCCTGCACGGTCCAATGTCTCATCATTCTGCAGTTCAGGGGGAGCCCTGCATGTTTATCTGCCACCCGCGACGTCTTCCTTGTCTCTTCTCAGTCCGATTTTTCTGTCATGACTCATCTCTAAGCCAAATACTCAGATGTAATGCCAGCATTTTAGGCAACATTACTGTCGCTGTGTGTTCTCAGTACAGTCACTGCCTGCCATAAGGATTTGCGCTGCACTCATCTCTGAGGTAGCAGTGCTGCTGTGTACCCCAGGCACAAACTACATCTCTTTCAAAGGCAGAAAAAAAGTTACCACAGGAGGAGTGACTAACTCTGGATGAATCTAGAAGAAATAAAATGTCCATCAGCCATTAGCACAAACAAGCCCTGCCTGAAGGTTGCTTGATTTGGTTCTGGGGGCTTGAATATCTCCTTGGGAGACTTGGGATTCTGACTTAGCAAAGGGAACTTGAAGGCACTTTCACATTCCATTTTTTTCAGCTGCACTGAGGATGTCAGCTGTCTCAGAGGATTTGATTTCATGTGTTTTAATTTCCACATAAATTGTTCTCTCGTACACCCGCTTGTGGGCTGTCCTGGTGACTGAAAGGGACATCCTCGCTTTGCTCCACAGCATGTCAGCCATACGTGTGGTAAGCCTCTCTGAGCAAACATCAGCCACGTGCCCTCTGCCTGTGCAATGTACTTCTGTACAGTGTTGCTAACTTGAGCTTTCATTTGGGTGGTAGCTTCATCTCTCTGAAGGATGAGGGCCAGCAGATCCTTGGACGTGGACTTTGAGGTACTTTAACTCCCATCTGGTATATCAGGCTGAATAGAAGTGTCCTTTAGAGCACAAATGTTGCTTGAATTCAGGTAAACTAAGACTAACAGGATAGGGTAATATGAGCCTGGTCATATTCAGATATCATATAATCTATATAATCTATATCATATATATATATCTCATATATATATATATCATATCATCATATAATATCATCTTCAAATGGGATTATATTTGCTACTCAGGAATTTTCAATTCCTTTTGTGCTCTCTAGAACATTTAGGAAATTGTTATATAAAACAGAATTTATTGTCTTTCAAGAAAAAAAATATAATTTTTGCTGAGTTCTACTTGACTGTTTGATGAAATGAATTTCAAGATAGGTTGTGACTGGATATGAGCTGGATATGAGCTGTTCCTCATCCCATCAGGCTGTGGTTTTTCTGAGATTGCTACAAATCCCTTGAAAGTCCCTAAATTCTGAATTTTACCATTAGACTGAAATTAGCTTAAAGTTATATAAACCTGTCAGGGTAAAGGGAACTCCTTGTTCAATTCTGTTTGCTCATTCTGTTTTGAGTGCATTCCTCTGGTGAAAACTTCCTTAACTTCATGGTTCATCTGTACCACTGTAGAGCAGTTCGTTCTTGACATGAATTCCATGACCAAATATTTAGTCATCTTGGTACAGACCAGCTGAGTGACTTGTCCAGGATCATGCAGGAATTATGGAGCTGAGCAAGGTACTGACGTGTGGTTTTCAATAGGCACTGTTCCTTTTTGGAGAAGCTGCCGAAAGATTATGCATAAGAGTTTAGGGAATTCTACTTTTGGGCAGCAGTAGATAAGTGGACAGAGCAATTGGAGAAAGGACTGGCCTGCTGCATGGGCTGGGATGTCTTTCTATCTAAATACTGAATAGCACAAAAGAAAAGAAGGAAAAAAGAAAAAAAAAGAAAAAAAAAGAAGGAAAAAAAATATATATCAAAGAAACCTAATTATAACAACACCATAGATTTTCTACCCCTGCAGGGCTGGACTTATGGGAGGATCAGTTTAGTAACACTGCTGGGTAGATAAAATGCAAATCAGAGCAAGATCAGCCATACCATAAGCTGAAATTGTTAAAAACTGCCACATGCTTTAATAGCAGCATCAGACCAAGACAAATCATGTAAAATCCTAGTGATGCTTTAAAAACTGTTTCATCATTCAAAAATGTCATAAATAAAAGGTTTCTTTTTGATAAAAGATCTGGAGAAACAATAGACCAGCATATCACAAAATAGTCAGCTCCTGGATTGTCACTTCTAAAAAGGTGAATGTGTCAGAAATGATAGGGACAAGATGAATGTGCTTGACTAAGACTGTTCAGGGAGCTCACATTAACTTTACTAAGAGCCATAGACATGTACACGTGAACACATTCATCTGCAAATGCAGAGCATATGTGTTGGAGAGGCTGTGGTAATTGGTTTTCTCATGAAAAACAAGCAAAATACACTAATATTTGTGCGAATGCAAAAGCAAAAGGCAAAACAAACAGAATGTAAAAGAAAACATGAAGATATGATGGAGAGTGGAAAATGCTGGTGGAAAATGTCATGTGTATTGGGCCATATGCAGTAATTATGGAGCTTATAAATTAGTAAAATGAGAAACAAAAAAGCAGTTACTCCAAAGGTGAGATTATATTTATAAATATATAAATATATATTATATATATATGTAATATGATATATAACACCTGCAAATTATTAGAGATATGATATGATATGATATGATATGATATGATATGATATGATATGATATGATATGATATGATATGATATGATATGATATGATATGATGGAAGGTTAATAATTTGCAAACTCCTGACTGGCCTTAAATGCAGAGGTCAGGCAGTGATACACAAGCAAAAGCAGCGTAATTTCAAAAGAGAGTTAACAACTTCTTCACGATCAAAAAGAGAAATTGGAATTAGCACCCAGCAAAAATGATTCATGTAATAGAGAAAAGAACATAGTGAGGTAGATTTTGGACCACGGAGAGGATGAGTAGCTTTTACATCAAAGTCAAATAAAAGCTGTCTATTGGGAATGCTCAGACAACCAATGTGGACTCAACAGAGAGCCATAGACAAAGCCATAGACATCAGGTTCTGTATTGCCAACAGAGTAAAATTCCCCCTGACCTGATGAAGGGTATCTTGCGATAGTGTGTTTCCATGTTAGACTCGCACATCTAAGGACTGGGAGCAATTCTGAGCCCTTCAGCATTGCCACTAGGAACCGAAAATGGTTTTGGTGAATGTACTGGAGCTGCAACTCTGCTCTTTATTACAACAAAGGGAGTGAGAGAGACAACTGTTGTCTTATCTAGAGCAGCCTTCTAGCATGGAATGACAGCAACTGAAGATGATCTAAGCAAGCAATATACATACCACCTTCTTCTGAGGTTTCATGAGACCAGCGGGCTGAACACGAGATCTTCACAAATCCAATCGAATCTCCATACCCAGGTCATTCTTTCAGAGAATACGTACAGTCACTACAAACGCAAGGCAAAAATGTGAAGATGGAAGATGGTGACATATTCATTCTCTTGAGATGTGAGCATCATCTCTTAGACCTTGGCCAGACAACAGCTGCTGGAGGGAGCGCCCAGCCCAGAACTGCAGAGGAAGACCCAGTGCTGGGGGTTTCCTGCAGTTCCAGGGGACATGCACACTCTTGCCACAAGTAGCTGCTTTGGAAACTACATGACAGCAAGGCATGAAAGAGCTACTGTTCTAAACTAAGAGGAAAATGCTCTCTGTTGCTAAGGGAAGTCAGGGCTTAGTTAACTCTATTACTTTCATCACAGCTGATGCATATATATGGATACGGAATATGCCTCATGATAAGCATTCATGGAATGATAGCTGTAAGAGTTTATTAAGTCCTTTCATATATAACCCCTTTCATAAACATAATCTTTATGTTTTGCTTTGCTATTTACATTCCAGTAGTTGCCATTCTTGACTACAGCGGGGGGATGTATTCCTTCCCTAGCTTTGGAGGCTGGATGCTCTCAGCAGCACAGCACACAGCTCAGTGCCAGCTGATGTGGGTTTTACTTGGCCTCTTATGCTTGTGACACTGGGCTGTCCTTCTTCCCGAAGCCATTCTTTGACTTATCTTCACCAAGACAGACAGAAATTCTTCTTTTGCATTTTGTAAATATGCTACTCTTAGGTAACAACTTAGCTCTCTGTGGGATAATGAAATACCATTTGGTGTAGTGGAAAGTCCGAAGCACCACTATCATAACTCTCTGAATATTTTTGGCTACTAGCCTTGGATTCTCACTCTGAGACACACATCATAAATATAACTACAATGTAATGGCAACACTTGCCTTCTGCCTCCTTGATACTGAGGAGTTTGAGACTTAAAATAGTGATGTGCTTGCAGTATGGATAGTATTAGACAGATGGTGTGCTGTTCTCACTTTGTAATCGTACAGCCCGTATTTCCACGGACCTACGTAGACGAGCACATATCACCTGCTGCCTGGTAGTATGAGAACACAAAAGGTTAACTTGCTAGGTGTACCCTGGTAATTAGAGAATTGTCAAGTGTTTTCTGCACTGCTGAGCTCGTCGGTTCATGCAGTTAATTTCCTAGGGTTTGTTATTGTGTATTTTTATCTCTTTTTTTTCTTTTTTTTTTCTTTTTTTTTTCTTTTTTTCTTGCATTTAATAATTCTTGCTGGAATGGAGAAATATAACAGAAACTGATGTGCATGTAAAAGAGACTTCCTTCTCCCTTTCTGTTTGTACATGCAACTTGGAAAGTCCCGTTCCCCTCATGCATTTTAGTTGCTGCGTTAATTAGCAGCGTAGCCTATAAACGAGGTCCAGTTTTCAGGGGAATTGTTACATTCCCTTTGAGGCTTCTGCTAACACAGAGACTTATGTCTTAAGTGTCCTAGCTGGTTCTTTGTTACTCTATTTTGTATTAAAAATCCAGTCAATTTTGTAAGTCATTCTCAGTGGTGGCTGCAGTGGTATCACTGTTTGGTTTAAGCACCTTTTCCCATTTAACTTTATCAGGCATATACAACTTTCTGTCCCAACTGTGTAAGCTATGTAGTAATTATTTTGTTCCCTTTATTTGCAGCTGTGCTTGTCTCAATGTGATTTTTCTTTCCTTATTTCTGAAATTTTACTTTTATTAAACTTTTGCTTTCTCAGATAAAACATGGAACAAACGTTGCAGAGGTACATAGGGAAATCTACCGTATAAACAAGCAGTTTCTTCTTCTGCAGATATGGGAAAACTCTTTGTTCAGGAAATTCCTCAGACATGCAAAGGGAAAGAAACTGCAGTTTCTCTCCACATGCATTCTATTGGTTTTGCTGAGGTTTTTCCAAAGGAAAAAAAAAAAAAATGCTGGGTAATTACCCAGAAATGCATTGCCAGGGCTCCATAGAAAAGTTTTCCTTAATTCCCACTTCTCTGAAACAGGGTTGTTAGATAAGCCTCAGGAATGCTCAGAGGACTGAGAAGACGTTGAGGCACATTATCTTTGATTTTGTATGTTGCCCTGTGTACAAATTTATCTAATCAGACGGTGATTTTAGAAGCCTGGATCCATCACAGGTGTTAATAGCAGCTGAGGTCTGCAGATTCTTTGCTTTCATGTTTCTCAGCTTGTGTGCAGCAATTTCCAAATCCATCCAAAGCAGCTATTCTTCCTGGGGTAACTGTAAGGAAGAGGTGGATAATGATTATTGGGCAGAATTCATATATTACTCTTGTTCTTTTCTGCACTCTCTTCTCTTTTCTACAGCTTTTTGTTGTAAGGAAAAGATTTGATTCCTATTAAGTCAGCAAAAATATTCCATTGATTTCTCCAGGAGCTGATACGTGTTCTGTGCCCCATTTTAGTCATGACCTCATCACGGTCCTGATCACAGCAATTGGTGCACTAAGCAATAAAATAGTGTTCAAATGTTAAGCGCTGGAAAAGTTGCTGAACTTATGAATGAATCCTCAGTCTTACGTTCTTTGAAATTTCTATAATACGGGGCTGGGCATCATTTAAACCTTCGGTGTATTGCTGGCTAGTGAGAGCTTTTTGTAGTTGTGCGCAAGAGGTCACGTGTATGTGATGGTATGGACCAACAAAAAATATCATCCTTGTGCGTGATTCTGAGTCCCACCTGTATTCTGCAGCACACAGGTCTTGTTCTCTCTGCACCTTCTGTAGGAAAATATTGTAATTCCTACTAGAATTGCTACTGTGAGGCCATTTCTGGAGAAGCAGAACAACTGATAGAGATGAAGAGGCTGATGCCTCTGCCTTGAAGCTATTCTTTGTTTTCCTTTATTGTTGCACAGCCCGCCTAGTCCAACAAAGGTAAATAAGATGTTTGAAAAGGTAAATGGTTTCTTTATACCTTTGCTTTCATAATCATAAAGGTCTCCTATATGCACTACTGAATAAAGCCCTTGCCTGTGAGTAGTTTAAAGATACCTGCTAATATCTCTAATCTCTGACAAGTGGGCCTGTGGGAAAGAGTGAAAGAGAGTGATTTATGTGGTACTTCTTAAAACTGAAGGGCACTTGCTGAGTTCATCCAGGGTTGCTTCCATCAGCCTCTATGTAATTAACCCTCATTAATATCAGTGAGAGATTGAAATAGCCTCCCCCCCCAGTATTGTTATGGTAAATAGCATTTCAGATACTCTTAATTTGGGAGAAATGTTGGAAACAATTAAGTTTCATAGCACAATACTACAGCAGGAACCATGGGAGACGTTGCGTGAACACAGACGTGCATGACTGGTCAAAAATTAGTGTTTGCCTGGGGACTGACTGTGAATATAGATGCTCTCTGTGTGAGCAGCAGGAAGAAGGAGCACAATCATGTGGAGAGGATGAGAAAAATGAAGAAACAGCTTGCCAGAGGGCATGAAGAAGGACACGGGGAAAGACTTTGGAGGTGGAAGGCTGGCCTGGCAGGTGAGTCTCAGTTGTGTAAGGGACTGGCTGCCTGTGGCTTGGGGTTCTGATGTGATCAGTGGAACAAAATTTCACACAACTTTGTAAGTAAATCTAGAAAGCCTCAAATGTGGATGAATGGCTGCATTCCTGAGCATGTGGAAGAAAAACAACAACAAAAAACAATGTACAATAGGAATAGGTAAGCTTTGTATAAATTTTAATAAAATACTTGGTAAAATCTTTGCAGTAGATTTTCCTGTACATCACTAAGCTATAATAGTTGATGAATCTGAAGTTAGCAGTGCATTTGGGCCCACAATGAACTTCTGAAATGTTTGTGAATATGTGCATTTTGCTTTTTACTGGTCAAAACATATTGTGCTAAATTCTCCAAGTCGAATGACATCAGTATAGCAGACAGCAGCAAGGTTTGGTAAGATCAGGATTCAAGAGACAAATGTATTTGAATGTAGTTTGTGTACTGAAATGGAAAGTTACAGAATTAAAATGTGTAATTGCAAGGGTAATAAGATGAGAAAGGCGGCTTCCAGAAATAGAAAGATACACATATATACATTTAATTTTCCAACTTTCTCTCCTTAACTGGCATTGACAAACACATCCTTGAACAACCCATGTTTTTCCTCTTGCCCAGAGGGCAGGGTCACGAAGACCCAAAATACATTCCTCTGCAATCCAGCCCCCACCCATCCTCTCCAAACCACAAAGGCAGGTGCTCAGTGATAATTTCTCAGTGTCTATTTCTCCTTTTCAGTTATGGTGAAAATGGTGTGACTAACCATGACAAAGCAAAATACAAGAATTACTTAGTTCCTTGTATCAATGCTTTAGTGAAAAATACATTTCACCACTCACGGGATCAGAAATACTAACCCAGTCTCTGGTAAAACAACCCTGGCTGCTACAGTGCTGTGTGAGGCTTGGGGTGATACGCTCAGCAGAAGTGCATATTCTGCCATCTTCAGCAGTCTGTTAAACTGCAGATACTTTGACTTCAGCTTCCTTCTGAGAAGACATGCAGTGGAGGGGAAGATGTACAGATCATTCAGGAAAACAACCTTGCCAAAATTCTCTGAGGAGATGCCCTCCTGGAGAAGGTGGTTGGAGCTTCCTAGGAAGAAGTACTGGACAAGTCTGTAACCTTCCGAGCCTGGGTTCCCTAATGTCCACTGAAGGTTCCACTCTGAGCCATGTGCAAATTCAGACAAAATACGAATGCTTCTTTGATCGTTGTTCCAGGTGCTGGGTCTCTGTGGGGCAGGAGGGAGCACTCTGGGCAGGGGGATAGTACCAGCCGCTGCTCCCAAGCTCGCACTGAATCACAGGCTGCAGAGCTCACTCAGGTGGGTTTACACAGGCTTCATGAAAAGCACATAGTGGAGTTACCACTCCTGTAGTTCCCAGTTTTGGATTTCCTTCAGTGCTGTTCTTCTGCACATTCCCCTGTAAAAAGTAATATTCTTGCATATAAATTTTAAAAATAAAGAGTATGAGATAAACATATGTCTTCAGCAGCTCTTTAGCCTTTCTGTGCAACATCTTATCAATCTCAAAACCCAGAACTATAATTATACACCTGGAGAAAACTCTAGCCATATTTTCAAAATAAAGTACACTTGCCTGTGTGGATTTTTAATGTAAATCAGATCAATTATAATTTCATAAGCAAATATGCACAGTCCTTTATAATACCTCAACACCCAGGAAAAAATGTATGAAGTCTCACTGGGAGAAACTCCCTGTTAACCGTTTGTACAGATCTTGAAGAAAAGACTAAGAAATTAGAAAAATTCATGGAGAGGCTGGATATTTATATAACAGGTACCACGACTCATTAGCTACTCTAAATTGCAAAAAACAAGCAACCCACAAAACCAAGAAACTACTGAAGGATCAAACTCCTCCAGGTTTCAGGATTGGACCTAATCTCCAGCTACCTGGGATTAGAAGAAGCCTTCCTGCTGAGACTCAACTTCAGCCTTTTTTTTTTGCAACGTCTGGTACTATTTGGTGCCCAAAACACATGCTGGACTGGCTGGATTTTGTATCAGGTTCCACCTGCAAAGCCTCTTCCCATCTTTATTACATTCTTCAGTCCTTTGCATGGATGGATGGTCATTAATACTCTTACTAAGCCTATACATACACACATATATGTGTACAGTGTGCAAATTGCTTTCATTTTCAAAGACATTTACTTGTCAGATCTATAGAGTGATCTATTGAGACATGACAGTGTGTGTACCTTGTAAGTAATTCAAGAGTGAATGAAACTGCTTGAGCTTCCAGAATAAATATTGCACATGACGTAAAATCAGATAGAAATTTGATTTCACTTCCTTAACATTCCTGAGGTAGCAAAACAGATAACCCTGAGAAGTTTAAAAAGAACTAAAATATTTTATCTCCCTCCCCTCTAAGCCTGCTCCTCAGTATGGTCTGAGACTGTAAATGTGTAAATCACTAAATAGCACTAGATTTTTAGAAGCATGACGACACCTTAGTATCCTGGAGTTCACCAGAGAGCTCACAAGCATTCATCAGCAATTTATTTTATCAAGGCACAGAGAACAGATTTTCAGTGTTTTGGAATCTGTAGTACTGGTTTTCTTGTTACGGCTTTTTATACCAGCCTGTAAGTAAGAAAAATAGCAGCTGGGACACTTACCTGCTTTAAGCGAGCCTTTGAAAACCACTCGTGGGCACGCCAATGTGTGCTGCAATCCCTTCCACGAGGTTCAGAGCCAGGGGCACTGCGTCAACAAACAGAAAACTGAGTCTGGATGAGGTGTAACCGTACCCACGTTCGTTGATTCAGATACCTGTTGAAACATGGGGAAAATGGATCAGACCTTGTGCGTGATTATTATTCTGTGAGTGACTTTAAGTATTTATTTTTTTTTTGGATGACTAGCTTGCTCAGAGACTTGATGATGAGCTGAAAGCTCTTTCTTCTCTGAGGACTTGGTCCAGGGTCCATCAGAGTTGGCAAGCAGCAACTCAGAAACACAAAGAAAAGCAGAAGGGTGGAGAGATTTTTCAAGTAAGAGATGGAATGGCTATTTGTTCATGAGGGGTACTTGACGTAAAGAGTAGCGGCGTATGTACTTGTTATCTTTCTGCCTGCCACAAGCTGTGCAGCAGTGCAGACCCCGAAGGCTGGGGGCTGCTCCGTTCCCACCTCACGCAAGTGGGCACGACGGGACGTCTGCCCTGGCAGCCACCGCAGCACATGGCGGGGACAGGCTGTGCCAGGCACGGAGCAGGAGGAGAGCAGGAGGCAGCCTCTCTCTGGAAGCTTCTGATCTGTTCTGGGGGACAGGAACAACAAAAACAAAGCTGTGCACTTTCGCTCGGGCTTCATGGCAAAGTCACAGCCAAGCCTCAGAAAATTTTGTGGTCTTCCTTTGCATATATTTAAAGATTCATTATGATTAATTTAAAAACTGAAAATCAAATTTTAAGGCTGGTTAAATCTTCCAGAATAGTTGCCTTTTTTTTTTTCTTTCTTTCTTTTTTTTTTTTTGATATAATTTGTTAGAGCTTGGAAAGCTAAGATAGAAAATGCAGTTCAGTTACACAATAGCTTGCTATGTAACATTCACCTCAATGATCTGATTTATTTCCAGCTTATCAACCATCTTGATAATTTGGGCAGGAATAGTATGATAGAGCTCCAACAACAAGAAAAACAAATTGCATAAAACACAGCCTGTCTCTTCCCTTTCTTTGCACAGTCAATGCCAAGAGCATAACTAATTCTGTGAGACTCCTTCGTCAGTCACAAGGCTAAATGCAACTCAATACTTTTTTTTTAAACAGTTGTGAAATGGACAGAAGATCAGTTTTCTCCAGATAAACATTCATTTAGCTGTACTCTTATCCTTGTTCAAAGAGATTTGATATCCTTTTCTTTGTGGGTAGAACTGCATGAATTATCTTTTATCACAAGCCATGGGGTGAATATATTTTATGATGACCATCACAGCCTGTCTGGTGCCCTGATGCTCCGCCAGCCTGTTATGGATTGGCCCCGTTGCCGGCTTCCACGTGCTTCCCAGACAGCTGGGAGTGGGTAGGATCAGCTCCCCAGGATATGGCGTGTTGGTATTGAGGCCCCACCGAACCTCAGCAGACCAGTCCCCTCATGCTCCCTCCTAGTTTAGTGATGTTGTGGGTGGGCTATGTGGACATCTCACTTAACACCTGGCCCTCTGCCCAGCCATCCAGGAGAGCACTTTCAGCAGTGCATGGTTAAATCACTGCTTCAGGTGGCAGGGTCTGGGTTGCCCTCTCCCCGCAGGCCTTCCTGATGTGCAGGGGTCGTTGTTCACCTGCACGGAGCAGACTTAAGTCTCTGAAGCTCCACCAGTAATGCTTCCATCTCCTAATGGATCCAAGCGCAGAAAAAAAAAACCCAAAAACTCCCCACCACATTGACCCAAGGAACAAGACTCCTGAGAAACAGAAAGTCAGAAAAAACTCAATTGGTTGCAGGTGTGACCCCTTGAGGAGGTGCTGGGAACCCTTGCCGAGGAGGGCAGCTGTGGAGCAGATGCTGAAGGTAGGCTGGCCACCCTGGGCACCAGGAGTCATGTGCTCAGCACTCAGTTCAAGTCAGAGCTGTCAGTTTGCTAGAGATGTGTCCCACTGCCAGTCAAAACAATTCTTTTTGTAATCATCAAGACAATTTCCAGCTCTCGGAAGAGTTTTAGACATCTCCTGGGACCCTTCCTTGCCACAAGTTAAGGTAAGATGGATTTGAGCATGGTCTAAATGGTCATGGAGAACAACTAAAATTCAAGTCTCTGATATTCTATTTCTGATCCTGTTCTGAACAGAACATTTTGTGCGGCATATTTAAACATATTGTTTCTGTGGTCAACTTGCCAATGTGTGAAGTGAATATGATCTGTATTACTTCTTTTTTTTTTTTAACTTTTCTTGCTTAACACGTAATTGTAACATTGGATTTTCCTTTGTTACCTTCCCTACAGACAACACGTAGTTTGGTAAAGCTGCATAACCTCACCGGGGATGGCAGAGATTGTTTTATGATGTGAACACTGGCAAGAGCCAAGAGTTATTCCTTCCCATGCTTGAGAGAGGTGGTTATGGTACTTCAGGACATATGGTGGCAGACTGACAATGGCATGCTTTTATATTTACCTACAGGGATGACTTAATACCCACTTCAGAGCAGTGGGCATTGTGGCTTTGTGTGTTCATTTGTATAACTGGAAGGGGCATGCCACATCTAGCGGCACTTTTACTTCCACTAATGCTAATCTTCTTTTTCCCATAGCCTGATTAAACTTTGCGAGCACTTTGGAGAACAACTCTCCGACGCTCACAGCCCGCTGCTAGCAGTACGATGGATTTGTTTGAGGAACCTAGCGTTGCTGACCCTTTACAATAGCATTTCAGTTGCCTGACCTTGCTGATAAGAGGACTAGCGCCGGTGGCCATCTCCAAGGAGCGGTGCTCTCTCCTACGCCAAAAAGGACCCGACGGACTTAAAATTCCGCACACGGCGACCTTGTTTCCCCGTCACGGGCAAAAAGGTGGCCTCTTGTCACTTGTAAGGAAGCAATAAGTAAAAGCACATGCTCAGCAGCGGCACAATTAATTATACATTTTTTAATTTCAGGTTCCCCCAAAGCATGTCTCTGGATGTAATGTTGGACGACTTTCCTTCATGTTCAGCTGCCTCCTCGCTCTGCTGTTTCTATGGTAACACCTCTGAAACATTGCTCCTTTCCGAGGAGGTGAAATGCAGAGTGGCTGGAATATCCGAGTGCTTAAATATTTAAATGAAAACAACAAAAAAAGATGGTGGGGTGAGTCAGGCGTGACAGGTAGGTGACACCCACCATCGCTGCTATTAAATCGGACTGGGGGGTAGCACTCTCCGTGCTGTACTCCCACTACAAGCTGAAAAGAGCAGCCAGCGCAGAGGGGCCGGGCTCATCCTGGGCTGTCCTGGTGCTGAGCAGCAGCTGAGCACATTGACACCCAAGGCCAGCTGAAATAGCCTGCTGCCAGCCTTTGCAAGGAGCTAGGAACAGCAAGGAAGCGAATTTGCAGGAGTGCCATATTTGGATGTATTTGCCAGTGATAAGTATTTCTTGTTAAAATCGGGAATAATTACTGCTTGTCTCAGTATTTGAGTGTGACGTCTGTTAACATGGAAATATTGCAAAAAGTAGTCCTGCCAATGCTTGAAAATACGCCAAAGTTTGCTCTGACCGTGACTTTTCATTAACTGTAACAAACGTCGGTTATCTGGGTTGGAGGAGGCTGTGCTGCAGACCTTGCAGCTTTGTAAGCTCAAAGGGACTCTTGTGGAGGACGATCTTCCCGAAGTGCTGCAGCTACATCTGTCTCCCTACTGCTACACTGACCCTTTTCAACTTCGCAGTGTAAGACTTGGTCTTCAAAGTGGATGTAGTGTTGCTCGTGTCCCTGTTTCAGCTTGTTTCACTCGTGCTTCCGATCCACTTTGATTGAGGTTCCTTTGTCTGCCGCCCCGGAGGGCCGTGCCTAACCCATTTGCTCAGAGCCTTCTCCCCTCTCTTGTTGTACCACAGCTCTCCCTTCCTTCCCCTAAATGCCTCCTTAGACAAACACCTTTCACATCACCGTTCTGAACCTGGGCTCTGAACCAGCCTTCTCTGTTCTCCCCTCTCCTGTCTGATCGTAATGGGGAGCAAATTAACCCTCCTTTCTTGTCTCTTCCACAGAAGACAACATGAAACAGCTATGAAATAAATGACCTGACTTCCTCATACAAAACACTCCATTGAACACCGTTCCTGCTCACTTGATTCCTCTGATTGCCATTCCCTCCAGACTATCGTTTTACATGATTTTATACACTGAATTTGTCTTCCCAGGGCAAGGTTGTTTTCTTCCTACTTGTCTATAAAGGAACATGATTTCTACTAGCTTTATAGAAATAAATGGTAAGAATATTCTCCCCCTTCTGACTGACAGCTACATTTCCTCTTAGCTTTAACATAATAGATTTTCAATTAGAATAAATTTTCCTTTTTGAAAATCTGTGGTCAGATGGGGGGGAAAATTCCCAGCACTCTCTGAGCTCTGCTCACTAACAGTTAAAAAAAGATGCCAGCCAAAGTAGGAGGTGTAAATTTTCTTAATGTTATTCACCATCATTTTATTTTAAAAGCTTTGATAGGCAGTCAAACAGCAATCTCAGTATCAAGATGGAAATTAAGTTTCAGAGCAAGCCCACTCAACATTAGGGAGAGTTGCTATTGCCTCAGCAAAAGGGAGTGAACAGGCTGACCCGTCAGGGTTCCTCCGAGCATATGTTCCCCAAGCCTCCAAATAAAGGCAGTTCTCACCTTTTCAATATTGTGGTTTCAAGGACATCAGTTGCCAGGACATACATTCAGCACTTGCTTTTATACAGTTACAAGTCTGCGTTTTCTTATTTATTTATTTTTTACTGAGGATGCATGCCTACTTTTCTTTCCTTAATGATTTTGATGTACCAATCTAATGAGGGAAAGGAGCTGCCCTGTTGAATCTCTCTCAGCTCCCCCAACAGGACTGGCACCGAACCTCTTCAGCCTCCAGGCTTTCAGGCACTGACATCAACCGAGGCTTTTTTGTGTGAGAATTCTCCACAGCTTCCTCCTGTGTATTCGTAAGATCAGAGCAGTCTGTGGTTTGGGCTAAAAACACATAGCTGATTTATTTTTATTTTTTTCTCACTGCAATGAATCAATTTTTGCTTAGTTAATGACCCTTCTCGTTCTGAGGGACTGGCAACGGGGTTGGAAACAGATCCCAGCGGGTATGAAAGCTGCTGAAAAGCACGGTGTGGGAAGGTGTCTCCTCAGTATTTGTTTTGAATTTCACTGTATTTCGCAGGCATAGAAAAAAATTCCAGAAAGAAAACAAAAGGGGAACGTTTTATGGAACTGAATTTCATTTGTTTTATATGGGAGAGGAAGCCAATTACGGAGAGCAAATTAAGGTGTTGTACAGTGATGGAAGAGAGTGCTGCAGCCAGCCTGCAGAGTTTGACCAGCCAGAATCACTCACGTGCAGCATGATGCCACCTAACTAGATTCCTCACAGTTACCGTCAGGCACGGTCAAATTTCCTCAAGCCTCTGGGAATAAGGTTTAGAATCAATAATAGGCTCTAACCCATGTGTAGATTTAAGGGGAGACTTGAAGACGAGGAAGTGCTGTTTACAGAGAGTGGAGCAAATGAACAGATTTACACGGTGCCTAGAAGGTCAAGAGGTGAGGCCCAAGGTCATGTGGAGCAAACACAGAAAAAGAGTCAGGGAAGCAGAGAAATAAGCAGAAGAGAAAGTGACTCTGAGGGCAAAGATGAACAGAAAATCACTGGCAAAATGTAAAGCCAGCAAAATCAGTTGAAGCTTGGATTTAGTGGAGGTAAGCAAGCCTGGGAAACTGAGAAATACAGAAATGGTGTGTGTGCAGGGGAGGATATGCTGTGTAACAGAGTCCCTGTAATGTAACCCCCAGTTTGATATGGCTTTATGCATGCGCATGAGTTCTCCAAATCTGGCAAGCGTTTAAGCAGATGCCTATATCCCTGAGAAATCCAGTGGGCGTTAAATGTAGATGCTGTGATGAATTTGGAAGGCTCAGATGATATGGATTTAGGGAGACAAATACTGAGATTTTTTTTTTTCTAACAAACCCTGCTTTTAAGCCAGATATTGATCAAAACCTTATGGGCAGAAGAACAACAGATTGAATCCTACCGATATGCAAATGTCTCTCATTCTCCCGCATGTAAATGCTAGGTTCTGCCTTTTCCTGAGGTGTGGTGTGGCTGGCAGCTGACATCCTCACCCTGCTCATGTGCCCAGCCTCTATTGCTAGACCTCTCTGAGTCTTTGTCTTCTGAGATGTTCAGTGTTGGATCTGAGGAGGCAGGTAGAGAAACAAAAGCTTTTCTACTTGTGAGACGTTTTGGTGGGTTTAGAGGTATGAATAGAGCCAACGCACGTAAATTAAATGTGTTAACAGCATATGTGGGACATCAGGAGTCAACTGATCTTATTTTGTTGTAGCTTAAAGTAGATCACATTAAGAGCCTAGATATGGCTGGTATATTTTACGCTTCTTGTGTAGCAAGATTATATGTAGCTACAGGTCTCCTTCCTGGGCTTGTGTGAGGTTGTCTGTGGCACGTAGGATATGAGGAACTCTTGCTTGTCTCACCCTGCATGCTGTGGGAGAATCCCTTTACTGCCACTGAAACTTCAAAGCAAGGCCTGGGTAAGAATACGGCAGCTAGCTGAGTGCTGAACATGGGGTGTAACCGCTGATGCTCATCATAAATAGCAAGCAGCATTACCTGAGATTATAAAAAAAAATCGGCAGTAGGAAGATTGCAAGTTATAAAAGGACAAGGGAGGATTTGGGTGAGTTAGAGGAAGATGTGGTTCCATATCACAGTGTGAGACTGACTTCTTCTTTGTAGCGTTAAAATTCCGGTTCGAGGTTAAGTGATTTATAAGTGGAAGCAAAACAATGGCCCAAGTAAAACTACAGAAATAACTCTGTATTAAGAAAAACTTCTGCTTTTGAAGCCTGCAAAAGTACAATATGATAACGCAGTGGCAACTGCACACTGGAACGGGAAAATGGATGGGAGAGAAATATCTGAGAATGAGTAGAGAGGTGTTGAGGATGTTAGCACCGGGGTGAGTTCTTTAATGGGTACTACAGTTGAAGTTCCTCTCTAAATCCAGAAATGGCCCCAGTTCAGGGTTTACCCGTTGCAGAGACTGGCAGAATCCTCAGTGCTGATCCCAAGATTGGATCTGCTTTGTAACCTTTAGGTGCGGTTCAGCAAAGCACCTTTCACCAGCGCTTAAGGAACTAACTGGATATTCCTGCGTGATGTGTGGTGGCCGGAGATAAAGTTCAACATTTAAATATGGATGTGCTAATGTTCACTTTTGTTTTGACAAGTCATATTAGTGAGTGCTCCTTTTCTGAGGACCAGGTCCTAAACAAACACAGGATTGCTCCATTTTTGACAGGAGGGTGATTACAGACAGCACCAAGCTAAGGCGCTCTCAGTGTGTCCCTTGTACGAAACACCTCGACCAAACAGCAAAAGCAGGACCAGTCTTCTCTCTCACCAACTCCTTTTCCTCTCAGCTTAGGTTTTACAGCTTTCAGGAGATTTTCTGCCTGTTTTTGAGGGAATTATGTTGGCTTTTCTTTGATTCCGTCTCTTGACCTTGGGAATACTGGGATGATACTGGGATTTTGGCTGTATCAGTTGGAAAGCTGGCCTTGCCCAGGCTCCTAGGGCTGGCTGGGTGCCACTCATAAATGATCACCTTGCAGTCCCCTGGGCTTCTCAGCTGATGCAGTCTCAGCTTTTCTGTGCTGCTACAGTCTTCATGGCAAACTAATATCATCTCAGTTTCCAGCTACCCTGCTGTGCTGCTGCTGCTTTTCCTACTCCTTTTAGGGGGTGCCATAGAGAATTCATCCAAGCGTTATACTTCTCTTTTGACTCTCAGCAGCATCAATATTTTCTCCTTAGATGAGCTGATTTCATGGATCTCCTGTGAGACACTTCCCTAATTCAAAGCCTTTTGGCTGTTACTCAGTTCGTGATACTAATTGTGCTTGAGATGAAAAACAAGCAAATTTGGCAGTGATAGCTGAAGCTAACATTAGTCGGTGCTTTTAGTGAGATATTTTAGTGTGGGACATACATGAAAGTTAAATTATCACAATGGTAAGCGCAATGACAAGAAAGAGTTCCTTGTGTCTGGCTTTAAGCAGATAAATGCTATTTAATATTTTCTACCTCTGCACTTTGTTTTGATTATATTTCCCAAATACCTCTAATTTCCAACATGTAATTCTTTCAGGATTATTCCTAGATCTGGTCTGGAAGACATTTTGTTATGATTATAATGGAGACAGTGATCATCGGGAATATCACCAAACCACTCACTGTAAAGGCATTACTCAGGAAACCATGGGGGGTGTCTCACTCTTTTTTTTTTTCTTTTTTAAATACCATTAATGGAAAGATCCCACTGAATTTATAGACAGTTGTTCTTGTGGCAGTAAGAGATAATGATAATTTAAGATTGAAAAATGAATAGAAATGAATGTAATGACACCTTATCCACAAAACATTTTCTTTTTTGCCTCACCACTCATTTGTATGTAACATGGACGTCTCAAATCAGAATAAAACGTTGGAATATCATTCCAGTAATGACCTCCATGTGCTCCAACAGACTCTCCAGGTGAGTCCTGCCAGCTGATGGGGGAGAGGTAACTGGATATGAATTCTGTAGCACACTTCTTCTCTATCAGACATCCTATGCAAAGAGTTACTTGATACATTCCAGAGCAAACACCAAAATAAAAGTAATTTGGAAATTCTGTTCTTAAAGTTTAGCATTCAAGAGCAATTTTGAGGCTCCCCTGTGATCACCAGACTGATTAAAAATGCTAATCAGAAGCCTGTATGATTAGGAGATTAGTACAGGCTGAACTTTGATCTGCCTCGTTTGTGTACAGAGAGAGAAGACACACACACACACACACACACACACACACACTCGCTTTGAGAACTGCTTTCGTAGGTAGCAGGATTCCCAAAAGTCTCTTCTCCATCTCTCTCTGTTTCTTGCTTTCAGTTTCTCACAGGGATAGCCCCAGGGTTCCTGTAGTCACTAACTGTTACCTCCAAAACAGACAACTTTTTAACAGCCAGAAAAGAAAAATCAACCTATGTCCAAAAAGGCAATATTACACTTGCATTCCTGTAACTGACCATGTGGTTTGATTTGATCCATGTGATTTTCATAGGACCTGACAGAATTAATGAAAATCCTTCACATGCGGAACTTAGGACCTCTAACTATACTTCAACTCCATGCTCTTTGGGTAAACAACCTATAGACAGAAATATGGAATATCTGGGAGTCACAGCTGCACCTCCAGACCCAAATTTACCTCAGTTCCAGACAAACTTATCATTGCACGTCTTGACGCCAGTAACTCTTCAGATCAGGAATGCTGTGGCTTTGATATGGAGCAAAAGAAAATGTTCTCAGTGTAAAGAACAAGTAAGAGAATAAGCTTGGTGAACATAAAAATCACAGGCAACCTCAGTCAACTGTGGAGAGAGATGCAACAACCAGCACAGCCTCTCCAAAGCCCATGGCCCTGATCTGCCTTATCAGTGAAGCAGATAATGAGCTTGTGACATGTGGATACTGAAAAAACAATGATCTTCAGCAATGCCTTCCAGTGTCACCACCTTTATATTGCTAGATATAATCCTTGTGCAGAAGACTACATGCTTGTCAGCACCTCGACTCTTAACCACCAAGTAAGTGGATGGCAGCCTGATGTGCACATTGCCATTTCAGGTAGAAGGGGAGGCTTTAGTACTAGAAAAGAGGTGATAAAAAGCCACACAAAGAATTACCTCTCAGGCATTATGGCATGCAGTGGCATCTAACCGTACAGTGGTATCTCTACTGACATGGCTAACCAAAATCTTCAGTGGAGCCTAAAGGTTTTTGATGAAAAAAGTCTATTACAAATAATGGTCCCGAGCTAAAATCTTCAGTTGCAGACAAGGTAACCTAAGTGAGAATAGCCTATTAGGTGTTAAAAGGGCCCTTATTCAGATCCCCATGGCTCTGATGCCTAATTAGACTGCAGGTTCCTCTGGTCAGGGGTGGCTTTCATCATTCCGAGTTCAACCGTGAGATTTCCTATGTGGGCATGGAGAGAAATAACAGGACGCAAGCTGACTTGTAATCTTTTCTACTACCTTCCTTGTAGCAGCGTGCTGTTACTTCTGCTCTCTCAGCAGCTGTAAAGGGAATGAAAGACAAGGAGACCGCGGCATGTCTTCGTGCCACTCTTCTAACACGCACTTGTCTTCCTGCTTCAAGGTAAATCACAAAGTCAAAGGCCCATCAGAGCCTCGGTGCCCTTTCAGCCTGGACAGTTAAGGCTCCGATTTCTGTAGCTGTGTGTACGCAGGCAAGCAATGAGACTTAGACAACTGCTGCTCTTTGATTGCCCAGCTTGAGCAATTCCTTTGCGTTGAGACAACCGGGCAGCCTCCTGCAGGAGTCTGGAGCAACTTCACATCAGGTCTGTACCACAGCACCCTCAGCGCTCTGTGACTGCTTCTTTGTGGAAGAAGTAACTCGTAAAGAGAAACAAACAAACACATTAGCAGGGGGAAGGGGAAGCGCAGAGGATTAGTGATATTTTGTGTGTCAAGGTTTGCTGTTGCAGGGTATTTTCATTATTTTTGACTAGAACATCTAACTTAGAAATAATGCCAGACACGAAACGAAGCACTGAGAGAGATCCAGGAAGAAGATTGCCAGAGATCCAGGGAAAGCTCGTGAAATGCCATTCGTTGTAAAGTAATACAATACAATAAAGTAATCCGTTGTAAAGGCTGCATGGGGAAGCCCGGGTGGGTTACCGATGGTGTGCCCAGGTTGGACACCCACAGCATTTCTGGGTGCCCTGAGTGGACGCAGAACCTGCGCTGCTCCCAGAAATCCTCTGAGACGTTCTCGTTGGGTAATGGGGACCGCTGATTTAATGAAAATACCAAATTTTAGCAAAAAAAAAAGAAGAAAACCACCCTGGTTCAGGACATCATGGGACCGACCTCCGTTCCACACAGGGGTCGTTCTGCCGGTCGCCCAAGTCAGTCAGGCACAGCGGGGGCGCAGGCACTGCCGCCCGCGGCCCCCCAGAGCCCCGCTCCGGCGCAGGGGGAAGGATTAATTAATTTGGCCGCTTAATTTCACCCCCCCCCCCCGGGGACGCGCGTTGCCATGGGCTCCCGGGCAGCACCCGGAAAGTTGCCGGGGAGAGGCGGGGAGGAGAGGGGCGGGCGGGAGCTGAGGGGCCGGGTGCCCGCCGGGGCTCGCTGCCCGCTCCGCTACACTCAGCCGCCGAGGGCAGGAGGGGAGAAACTTCCGAGCCGTCCGGGCGGGCAGGGGCCGCCTGGATGCCGCCTCCCCCCGGCGCAGGCAGCGGGGCGGCCGCCGCTCCGCTCCCTCCTCCCCCGGCGGCCGCGGGGCGTGCGGGGCGCGGGGCTCGGCCCGGCCCCTGAGGGCGCCGCCTCGCCGCCGCCTCCCGCCTCAGCCGCCGCCGCCCGCCCTTCGCCACCTGCCGCTCCCTGCCTCGCCGAGGCGCCGGGCAGCGGCTTCTCCCCGCGCCGCCGCCCGCCATGGAGCCGCCCGCGGGCAGCCGGCAGCCCTGAGCCCCGCTCTGCCCGCCGGCCCCGCGCCGCCCGCCCCTCGCCCGCATGGAGCCGCCGCTCGCCCCGCCGAAGACGGCGCTGCCCGTGCTGAGGAAAGTTCGCAGGAGGCGGGAGATGCTGCTGCAGCAGCTGGGCTTCATCTGCGCCATCCTCTTCTTCGCCTGGTGCATGTCCAGCCTGCTCTCCAGGCTGGGTGAGTGGCCCGGCAGCGGGGACCGGAGGCTCCGGGCAGGGCAGGGGGCGGCGGGGTCGGGAGTTGGTGGCTGGGGTTGCCCCGGCCGCCTCAGGAGGGAGCCCGGGGCTGACAGAGGGGGTCTTGGGGCGGCTGGAGGCTCTGCACGGAGCCCGGTCCTCCCCGGTCGCTTCTGGTCCCGTCAGCCGCGGCCACCTCGCCCCGCCGACCCGTGGCCCCGAGCCTCCAGCAGCCGCGGCTGCCGCCGCTCCATCGCCTCTCTCCCGCCTGCCCCAAATTACAGCGTGGGTTTGTCAGGAAATTCGGTGTTTTGGGCAAGGAGCGGTGCCGACCTCGTGTCTTAGAGTCTGTTGCACCCGCTGTGCGAGTGCCATGTCGGGGAAGTGATGCGTTCGTCATCTGCATCGCTCCCGCTCGTGGGCTCTTGTTTTTGTTTTTCCACCTGCTGGCACAGTTTGGGCTGTAAACGTGCGACTTTGGGCCCATTTCCTGCAGCTTGCTTTGCATCCCCCAGCTGTGAAGCCTGAGGTTACTGGGACACCTCTTGGGCCCCTAGGTAGGGCTGCCAACCTTCCGTAAGGGTTTAAGGATAAAATCAAACTAAGCCAAGATCCCATCTCTGTGTTTCTTGTAACAATTAGGATGGGCCATCTGCTTAAATTACAGTTGAAGGTAAATTGTGAGCTTTAGGAAAAAAAATCCAGTGGAACTTTTCATATTTTGTAATGCTCTCGTCCTTAAATTATTACCTGTGATGTTTGAGATGTATCTGGGATGGCAACGAGCCATCCATACAAGAATTTAATGCCTTACACTATATTAGCATATAGCTTATCTTAAAACTTTCAGCATTTTTTAATTGTGGTTTTAGAATATACTCTTGCTTTATTTAGAACTGTTTGTCATGCCTATGATTTTTTTTTTCCCTTGCAGTAGCGATATATTTTTGTAAATGTACTGGTTTGTGAAGGCAGCGAGTTGGGGTATGGTTATGTTTAGATGGTTCGAGGTTTTTGTTCCAGATAAAGGTTTTCCAGACATCTTTTGGGCTTGTGTGAAAAATGTCATGACTAATGAAAGTTTTTAATCTCTGTGGTTATCAGCTAAATCCCTGATAACCTAATTTTTGATGGTATGCTGCATCAGGTAGGCTTTTTTCTTTTCAGCCGGCTAATTTACAGTATATTGTATCCATAAACACTGACCATCTGTTCTTCGTGTTCCTTATAACTGTGGCAGCAGCCTATTTTAGCAAATACTCTAGCCAAACTAACTTTTCCAAGCTAGATTTTTTTGTAACAGTCACTGTAGCAAACCACAAGCATTCCATGCTGACTGAGCATAAGTTGTAAGATCGGGCATGGAAGATTTTTTGTTATTAGAATATGTTCATTTGCAATAGCTCAGGTTGAAATGGAAGTGATTTAATTAAAGAAATTTGTTCTTCCTATGATTATTATAATTGTATGCCATGCATTATCACAAGTGCCCCTCATGCACTGTATTCAGTTCTATCGAGTCTGCTTCTGGAATATGAGTTTAGGCAAAAGCTCCCCTGACTTCTGAAGATGCTTCTCTTTCTTAAGACCTGTGAGGCTTCACAATGTTGTTATTTTTCTTTTTCCTCAACAAATTATGCAGGGATTGATGTTATCATGTACACCCAACGCTGAAAAGACCGGCCCATTAATTCAGATAAAGCCAAAATACAACTGCAACTTGTGAATATGCATTTTTATATTTTAGAAATCAGTGATGTAATATATGCAAGTGCAGATGACTAAGATTATTGCTCATGTCAGCATAGCTGGTCTGGTTTCATCTGTAGGATCTGTAAATGCTGAGTTTCAAGGGTACAGGTTTCAGCATTTGCTTGCTGCAGAATGATTTTTGGGTCGTGGGTCATAGCCAGGTACTCTGATAGCCAGAACACGTTGATGGCTCTGATACCGCACCTTCATAGGTCCTTTTACCCTCTGTAGCTAGGAGCACCTGGCATACGTATGTTGGCATGTGCCACGGTGGCACCTTCATTTTGCCACGTTTACCTTCTGATGGTCTGTCCATGGTCCTGGCTAGTGGGGGCATACAGTCCGGTTAAGCTGATAAAGGAAAGAACTGGTGACAGCAGACATAACCTCTTTCTATTTAATATAGGCCAAGAATCAACTGTTGCAGACAGACATGTATTGTCAGAGACATGGAGGAATAGAAGATTGATGGCATCACCTAATGGGACACATGAAGGAAAGAACTGTACAGAGCCAGGTAAGATGGGAAAACTATGATGTCTTGTAAGCTCTTGAGATGTATTGTGCAAGGCGGTCATGATGAAGCTGCAGTAAACATATAAGTGGTAAACTTTAAAAAAAATAATAAAAGCATAACTATTCTATGCAGAGAGATTTTTTTTTGTGAAATATAATGCGATGACTTTATCTATCAAAGGTAAAAGTCAATATTCAGATGTATGTATGTTTTGGGGTTGTTCTGAGACTTGTGTTGACAATTTGATTTCTGAAGTTTTGTTTCTTTTGGTTATTATTCCTATCGAGCTAATGCTGTGCATATTGCACTGGTAATGAGAGAAGCACTCTTCTTGAAACTATAGGTAGTTAAACATACAGTGTTTGAGATACCACCTGAGCACAGTAATTTGTACTCATTACTGCTGTGAATTTAATCAGGTTTTGCTAGTCTAGTGATAAACTCTGTATTCAGAGTAGGAGTTCATATTTTGTGGAGGGGTATGAGGTAAGTAATATGGAAACCCCGAAACCCATTTTAGTTCAAGTTATCTGTCCTGGCCAGGGGATAATAATTGATTGAGAGCGGGGATAGATGACGCATTTTAATATCAATGTTAGTCCACAACACTTTCATCTTCCCATCTGTCTTTCCAGTGTATATTTCCTTTCTCTCTCTCTCCTTGCTTCTCTTTGGTTTACGGTGTGTGGGAGATGAGACATTTTGCCAATGGCACTAGCCAAATTAATTTAAAGTTCAGATTTTTTTTTCTTTTGCAATATGACTCTTTGATCAACTATGGGATGACAGCAGAGTCTGTACCTTCTTGCAAATAGTGACAGCATGAGTTCTGGGATCCTGTCAGTCCCAGGCATTCAGAAGTTTGGAACAGCATTCCCTTCTCTCAGTTACATGTTTGTTATAATACTGAGGCAGCTATCGTACAGAGTCAGAGTTACTGCTGTGCTTATGCATTTTCTGAGAGGAATGGAAGAACATTGATGAAAGTATGCACATCCAAAAGCTTTAGCTCTATTGTCTTGATGTCCAAGGGCTTCTCTGTACTTCTGTTAAGAATTTGGTGAGTTAGTTTACTGATGTTTGCATCTGTAACCTTATGATACTGTTGGTTTATCTGTCAAAGTTGTTCACAGATGAGAAAGAAGAAATATGAGACACTTTGGAAAGATGCAATTATTCTTGAATATTCATTTGTTCTCTGCTATTGATGAATAGCCAAAGAATGCTATTCTTTCCCATTCCTATTACATTTTCCTCTACATATATGGGTGTATCAATGTGATCATGCATGGACACATACTTGGCTGCACACTCAAAGCCAAGCCAACAAAGACCACAAAATTGTCGAAGCTGGATCAGAGAGATGCCCCTCAAAGTTTTTGATGGGGATTTCCACTGAAGATAAATGAGAACTTATTTACAATGACATGATGAAACTGCTAAGGGAAAATGTGTTTATTGCATAAATTGCAATGCTGTGAGCAGCGCTGACTTCTCCAGATGTTAGGAACAAATCATAGGATCATAGAATGGCTTGAGTTGAAGGAACCTTAAAGATCATCTAGTTCCATCCCCAATGCTGTGGGCATGCCCCATCCTATGGTTCAGCTCCCTCCATTAAAAACTCTAAGGTCAGTTTAAGAATAACTGGATTAAATAAATACAGCTGGATCATTTGACTTGCTTTACGAAATTCAGGTAGTTGAGGTGCACTTTTCTCTTCAACCACAAGAGCTGGACACATGGAAGCTGGGAGGCCCAAACATGCATCAGACTTCTGAGGTTTTTAGAAAACTATCATGAGACTTGTGTTAAATTTATGGTTTCTATTCACAGTGTTGGAATAAGTCTTTCTTTTTAATAGGTGTTTCTTCAGTTAGAACACAGATTTACAGATCAGACGTGTCACAGGATTGCAATTGTGGCATTTTTAGTCACTTCCTGTTATTCTGTAGCTATGTACAGCTTATCTCTTTGGATCTTCTGCAGCTGAAGGGGGATTTAGATGCTGCGAGAGTGCCGAGATGTAAGATAGCTACAAATAAGGGGAACATCTGAAAACTAATGAAACTGATGCTTGTTGGACAAGAATGGGTTTGTAAGAACCCACGATTGTTATTGCTCAGTAGTAACTTCTGCAGATTTTTTTTTCTTTTTGGTTCCTGTCTGGTAGCTGGAGATAGAGATTTGCAGTGTGATGAGAAGAAGGTACAGTGACCTAAAACCTATCAAAAAGGAACAAGTAGAATAGCTCATCTCCGTGATAAAGCGGCTTGCGTAACCCTGTGACTACATCTGGGGAAAGTAGTCACAGGCTAAGTGACTTGGCTAAGAGACCAAGTGAAGTGACAGGCTAAGAGACTTGATTGAGATCACGTGGAAAATTGGTGGGAAAATGTGGGTTTTCAGTTGGAACAAGCAAACTTTCACTCATCCCAGAAAACCACCCTTCTAAATTTAATGAAAATCTCAGGAATGTGTTGTCAAACATTTTAAAAGTCTGGTTGTTGATTTTATTTTTCATCTTAAGAACAGACAGTTATTAGGCATATATATGTTGTATGAATATGGTGCTCTGTATGGGCTCCCTTGTAGGAAGTACTTATTCTTACCTATGCCATTTTTGTACCTGCTTTAAGCACTAGGGGCTCTACAGATGCATGGGTGTGTGTGTGGTATATAGCAGTTTCCTTGTGTTACGTGGATGTTTCTCTATATGTGTTTAGGATACAAGAACTTCATACCTTGGGGAATGCAAGTTCTTGCTGAGAGCCTGTTAATCCTTTGTGTCATTGCAGTGCTGTTGCTGTGCTCCCTTTTTATTAGCTTCCCACACAAGTCTGCAGCTTTACTTCTCTTTTCCCAAAGGCTTTCAACAAAGTTAATTTATTTACCACTTCATCCCCTTTTCTTGCTTACATGCAAATAAAAAAAATCCCCAGTTGTCAGAAGTTGCAGCTATAGAAGTTTATAAGACCATGAAAGCCTTGCAGTTCATGACAGTGGTAAGAAATGCTCATCCTTGGTTGAATACATCTTGGGGGAAAAAAACTCCATAAGCCTCTGGTAGTAATGTTAGAAGCCTTTGGAAACTGCTGTCTGCTAGAAGCTCAGATGGCCTACGCTGTATGAGATTGTCTCATTTACAGGAGTAGATGATTTTGTATCGTATTCTTCTGGAAACGTTATTAATACTTCTGAGGCTATTGTATCAGAATAAAAAAAAACCTTTGAAGTCTTTGCAGTGTTGCTCTAAATAAGAACCCCAATGCTCTGATGAAGGAAAGGGAAAAAATATACGTGTGGATGTGTTTGTGTGTGTTTGTATGTAAAGAAGGAAGGAGGACGGGGAGAAGGTAGCAATTTATTTGTTAGTAATATAGAACTAGAGGGGAAAGGTTTGTCTGACATTTGGAGGCTAGAGGGACTGATATTCATGAATATCTTAAAGGATGCTACATGCTTTTTCAGATGGTAACTGTTCTGCAGTCCTAGGCAGCTATAGGTCCTACTGATCCCATAAGGGCAACGACAGAACTGTAGGTCAGCTGCAGGAAGGAGATGGAGCACTCGTGAGCACCAAGCCAACCCCAGTTCTCATCTGGACTAAGAGCGAAGTTAGTGTGCTGTATAGCAATTTGCCATTAAAGATTCTGGCTTGAAACTCCCTGTTGGAAGCTCCTCTGCTGTGAAAAGGTACAGCTGGTGGTGGCCAGTGCCATGACAGCGGGCATGAACTGTAAGGCAAAAGGCTCTGACCCTGACCCTTCAGCTGACCCTGACTTAAAGCAAAGTGATCAGAAAGGGAGAGTCGTCCTCGTTAGTGTCTTCACAGATCTCATTAGTTTGCAACCAATTTTTTTGCCTTACCCAAACTCCCGGTTCCATCTGCCATCAGCTCACTAGCTTGCGGTGCCATCTGCCCAGCGAGTCAGATTTATAGCTCCCCTGCTCCTGTGGCTCGCCTCTTGTTTCAAGATGTTCCCACGATCTCCGTGTCTTCCAGAACTCTGAGTAACGCTTCGAGAGCGGCCGTGAGCAGGGGTGACCGGGTGCTGCGGTGTTTGTAGCCTCGTGGCTGTGCTGGATCATGCTAGGCTAGTAACAACTCGCCTGGGCTCCTTTCCATTGTGAATGTTCTCAGGTCATCTCTGTATACATCACAGAGAATGCTTTAATGACTTGCTGTGAATTAGAAATTTCTGTTGCAGTCTTCCGACACTAGTCAGTGGGCTGCCTTGAAACTGGAAGAGTCTGTGGGCTTTCCTGTCCAGGGGTTTGTCAGCCACGGACAGTTCATGACCGGCATTGATTTTAAGCAACTGGGGATTTGGTTCCAGTGTGCTCCTCCTATTGTTATCGGTGGGTAATGATGAATTGTGGGTTGGGGGAAAGGCAGAGGTTAGCATTTCTTTCTGAGTCATGCTGCCTTTTTACTTTAGAATTAAAAGGCACATTGTAGCAATGCTTTCTGTTCCTGCAGTGAGAGAAAAAGAATCAGTCCTCTACAGCGAAATGAAGTGTGTTTCCCAGCAGCATGTGTGTAACTTGAGTTCAGAGTCGGGATCAAAAGTCATTAAGTCTGTGTATATTTTACACTGCTAGTTACTCAAACCTCGGGGACTCATGTAGAATGTGATGCATTGTAGAGAAACTCCAGAAGTCTCTACGTACCGTAGAGAATACAAGAGCCTGTTACTTTTTCTGCAAAAATCAATGATGGTGTTCTCACTGACTAGAGGAGACAAGACTGACTCTTCCAAGTAATTTTCCAAAATGACAGAAAAAAGCTACTTCGTGTACAGTCATAGTCAAGACACTATAGGAAGCATTGTTTTCCCTCAATTTTTTTTAATAAAAAGTAGTGCTTAGTTAGATGCATCATTCTCAATATGTGGGATTTGTCATTTTTTTCTTAATCCTTATAGACTCCTTAGCGTGTAAGATCATAAACTCTGTGTATTAAATGCTGTTCTAAACATACTTTCATTGCTGGTAGAATATGTCATTCTGTGCTAAGTATTTTTTTAAACAATGTGATAATATATATTTCTTTTAACCAATTTGCTCACGATCTTCACTAGATCAAAATTCCATTTTGTAACAGGGATAGGTGTCTTAGACCCTCATTTTTAAGGTGGTATTTCTAATAATTTCACTGTAACCCCTTGTTTCATGAGCAGTACAAATTGGTAAGCTCAGCATGACCTGAAGGTTCTTTCACTGTGCATTCACACAGTGCCTAGCACAGCAAGACTACATCTGACTGAGGTAATACAGACAATAACAGTGTTATTTGCAAATATTCCTCCCCAGCCTTTCATAGTTAGTCAGACTTTTTCTCTGCCCTGATGCATAGAAAATATGCAGCTGTTGTGGTGTGATAGATTCACTGATAGTGTATACATTTTGACTTAAAATATTTCTTTATTCACATGTTTTATGTGAATAAAGAAAGAACAGGAAATTTATCAGCCTTAAATATTCTAGTCTTGTGTTGGTCTAAAAGAAAATGAAAATGAGGAAAGTTTTAAAAAAAAAATCTTATTTGCTCATATGAATATGGTATTCAGATATATAGGTGCAATGTCCAGCAAATGTGTACGTACACGTGCACAGATGCATGTATTTATGTAGTGGAAGAGTTACTAACCAGCTGGCATATCACTTATTTCTGTAGCCAATTGTCATATGCTTGTAAGGTTTCTTTGCTTTGTTTTTGTTTTGATTAAAAAAAAAAGTTGCTAGACTCACTCTTGTCCCTGTAGATGCTGAGCAGTAAACTTTATTGATTGTGATCTCATTTGGATGGTTTCTGTTTGCAGGGGGAGATAGATGTGTGATGATTTGAAACCACTTTAAGTGGACGAGTTGAGGGCAAATGACAAACGTGTAATGGCAAGTTTTCCATGTGTGGCTCCCAGGGTCTCCTGTTCAGAATTCACACCTACATTTAGGTTGAACTTCTCACACTCTTTGCCCGGCTTATCGATGTGAGTATTTGAAGGGCCGGCAGGTGGATGTCATTGAAGTTAATTAGGATTTTAATTTTTTTTTGTGAACCAGGTTAGGAAATATGCTTTGTTTGAAGCTGAAATTTCAAAAATAACCAACCTTCTCTCTGAGCTGCTCATTTTATAGCAGTGTATTAATACTGACATCCAAACTGGTTGAAAGAACTGAGACAAACATCTCTCTGTGCTTGGCTTAACCTGCCAGCGGCATCCCCTGGAGAGCTGAGAGCAGAAAACGAACTCCAGGGTAATTTATCCATTTCCCCAGGTCTAGGCGCCAAATTTGCAGGAAGTAGTTTACCACACAGCAAGTAAGTGTCTGACTAAAATGCCAGTTAGAGATGTAGTAAACAAGAGCAAATGAAGCAAAATGAAATACAAATTAATTTATTACTGTATATTCTTAAACCTAATTAAGATGTTACCTGCTATAATCTTTATTTCACGTCATTCATTTTTTTTTACAGTTGGTTTTGCTCCAGTTAAAGCAGACTTTGGATTATAATTTTTACAAGGTGTGTTTTTTCTCTGAAACAAAGAAGTAGGCTTGAAGTGAAGATGATGTTTGAGCAGAAGGTTGGATTAATCTGACCTCTGTTTTCCTATGATCTGGTATAGTCCATACAAAGAATACAGGAGTTACATTTCACTTGGAACATATTTGAAATCCTGACTTGGAGATTTCAAAGTCGAAGTTAACAAGACTGGTACAGCCAGGTCTCCGTGGTGTCGCTGAATATCTCACCCTTAATGTGGGACTATGCATGTGTATTTGGATCTGTTTCTCACTCGTATGACCATGCAGACAGACCTTTCTATGTGGAAATCTGCTCTGTTTTCCACCCACAGAAAATCTTGCTGTTGGTGTAAAAGGCATGTTTAAATTTACCCATCCTCATCTACAGCAGTTTCCTTTTCACTCCTTACTTTTCACCTTACTGTCTGTGATGTCTTGCCATGTACTGCAGCTGAGACAGAAAAAGCTGCTCTCTTACCTCGTGTCATGCACAGTTATCACCACACCGTGCTCGAGTCTTGGAGGAGATGGGTTGGAAAGGCACTGCAAATCAGTCTGTGTGAGCATTAATCCATACCCTGGGGGTTGGCCTTTAGGAGACACTGCATTGTTAGATGTTAAAACACTGGCTTCATTACTTGCTAGCGTAATTTAATTGACTGTAAAGAAAGAAAAGAGAATGTTTTTCGTTAGAAGATGTAAGTGGGCACCAGCCATGCTTAGATGGCAGTGGTTTGTAGCCAATTTTAGGCAAGCTGACATGTCCCATTGCAAGAACTTGCTTGAATTGCTTGTAGTTTTGGCAGACTTAAAGCATTTGAAGCTGTTATGGTGAGTGTTTGCTTCACACGGATTGCTATTTTAATAGGAAATGTAAAAGAGAAGTGTGAGTGCTTTTGTGTGGCCAACTTGATAAATTTTAAACAGCCTTTAAGCTGTATAAAAAGCAACCAAACAAGCAACCCCATTTTCTTCCCCTCAAAGAGCCACTTGTTATGTCACTGATGCATACATAATTGTAGACTAAAACTCAAAATTACCAGCTTTGAAGTTCTTCTGAGTCACTTTTGAGGCTACCTGAAGTTTCTGAAGCATCTACCTTTGGTGAGTTTGCTTTTAGTCCCGTGAGTTGTAGAACACCGCGGAGAGCAAAGATGCGGTCTGTGCTTTCAGCGTCTCATGGTCCGTAGCTTGGACCACACAACGTGGAGCATTCAGGTGAAACTGGACAAGAACAGAGCTGGGCTGCAGGGAAGTGAATTGTGGAAAGGAGATGCAGGTAGAAAATAGTCACCAGAAGTTTCAAGAGGGATAGAGAAACTTGGGATTTAGAGTTGAGTGGTAGGAAAATTAAGGTTATCCAGAGCTGGGGACTGGAGTTGGAGAATAGGTGAAAGGGATGCAAAATCAAGAGTGGAAGGAGGCTGAATTTGGATAATGAACCATGGGAGAATCCTGGCAATAGCAGGGCAAGGAGGCTGGCCCTGGGAACCAGTAAGTAGAGAAAGTGATAAAAGGGGTAAGAGAAGTGAAAGTGCAGTGAGAAGTTTGGTTTGGGCTGGGCAAGGATTCCAGAATGAAAAGCAACAGGAGGCTCTAAAAAGAGCTTGAGTTACAGAAGGGCTACACTTTAGCCTTGTGTTTGGCACATAAAACTGGAAACATTCACAGTTTATATTCTTTTTTTTTTTTTTTTCCATGGGTTGGGCATGCATTTTCAGAGCCTGTACTAGTGGGAGCACCTAGGTACGAAGTGATGTAGAAAGCTCCACCCAAACCAGACCTTCCTGAGCCTCAGTTGTGTCTCTGAACCTCAGCGTTTGTTTCAAGGGCCAAAATGACTGATTTAAAAATATACTTAGGCATGGTGTGCAATTTCATTACAGTAATTTTTAAACTTTGTTCTGCTAATATTTTTGACAAGAACCCTCATTAATTGAATTATTTTATCAGAAGTTACATAATTTTTGTCTACATTTCTGTCACCGTATCCATTACTAGACGTGGTTATCCACCTTAGCAGGCTGAAAATATTCCATGAACCTGCTGACAATTAAACTGGCATCACTCCTGTTCTGTAGCAAGGCAAACCCCTCAGGCAATAAAGAGTGATGGTTTCCTTTATTCTTTAAAGTTGACAGACATTGAAGACGTTATAGTAGAAAACATATTAGCCTTAGAAAGTGTGAGTCAAATTCATTCCTGCTGGGACTCTGCTGATAAGGTGAAGTACAGCAGAGCAGACACTTCAGGTAGGATGCAGGCTGTGTCTATCTGCTTGCTCAATTGTTGCCTTTTTTACAACATTAAGTTAATGGTTTCGTGTTAATGACAGGTGCTGGATTAATGATTTTAAGAGTGACATTCTCTACCCGTGCAGGGGAACGGTGGCCAATGTGCCTCCATCCTTCCTGCCAACACAAAAGATTTAGACTTTGCCTGTTCAGTTTCCACCCATGCTTGCTTTTTGGGCTATTCTCAGAGATTGCTGACACCTGATGACTTTTTATTTTTCTTGGATATGATGCAGTCACTTGTTCAGTGGGTTGAGGGTAACGTGACTGGATCTATTGTGTGGAGGGATTTCAACCTTTGAACAGCGAGATGTAAGGATTCACAGATGGTGGGAAATTTCTCAGCTTTGGGAATGGTGAAGTTAAAATGAATGAAACTGTGTTTAGAAGCTCAGAGAGGCTGAAATGGGAAAAAATAGATTTATTTTTTTTTTTCATTTGTTGTGAATCAGCATGTGCTTTGAATTTTGAGTTCCTAGCCCAAAATACAGACTCCCGAAGAGAGGGAGGCATTGTTCATTAAGGCATCTGGGAGCATATCTGTGCTGCTGTACACTGCCTTAACTCCACAGTGTCATTGCAGCCACGGCAGCTACAGCAGAAGAGGTTCTGCCCTGCAGATTTGTTGCTGGACGGTGAGATGCTGTTTCTGGATTAATTCTCTGAACATAATTATTCTTTGGTGAGAACCATTTCTGTTCAAGCACTTTCCATGCCTTCATAAGGGTTGCATTCCTAGCCTGCTTGTGTTGCATTTCTTTAAATCTTTTGTCAGAATCTTTGGCTTCTGCTGTAGCCTAAAATTGTAAGGCTTTTTCTCACCTTAGGCTTTTCACAGGGCTTCCCCTTCCCTGTCACTGCTAGCCTTTCTCTGCTTCCTTTACCTGCACTCAAACACTGAGATGAATTCCCAGTGTCCATTTGCCTTTTCTTACTGTCTCTGTGCTGCCCCTCACAGATCAGTATGTGAAAGAAACTATCTGGAAGGCTGTAATTCTTTCCTTTTTTGAATCTCTGCTCATGAGCCGTGAGTACCATAGTGCTCTCAGGAGATCAGCCCGCCAGGTTTGGCTACACTGGGAACAAGTCAGAGCTGGCATAGTCATTAGTCCTATTTTAGTCAGGAGCAGAGGATCTGCCAGTTTAGGGTGGAGAAAGAAGAGGAGGGTCCCTCTAGAGCTGTAGTGTTGCCTGTCCTTGTTGAGATGCAGTGGTGGTCCCAAAGAGCACACAAGGAAATGGACGAGGAACAGGAAAAAGAAGGAAAAAGGCAAAGTGAGTCACCCAAAGTCTGCAGAGAGGGTCAGTAGCTAAGCTGCATTTTTTTTTTTTACCCTTAAATTGCAGCCATACTAAATTAATTGAGCAGGGAACTTTTGTTGTTACCACCATCATCTCTCTGCCATCCTTCCTGATCAGCTCATCGTCATTTGACTCCTCTATTGTACATTTTTTTTCACGAGAAACAAAACTTTTCAGAACAGAGATCCCCCCGCCTTGTATGTTTTTACAAAGTCAAAAAGAAGGGGCACCGTTACCAGCTACACCATACCAGTACTGGTATCAATGGGGCAAGGATGTGCCTCGACCAGCCTTGGTACACTGAATGGTTTTGGTTTATGGTGATACCCAAAGGTTGTCAAATGAAGTATCCAGCTTGCCTCAGGGAAGTGAAGTTTTAGCATTGCCCAGCCAGTCCCACCAGTTGGTAATTGCTGTGTAAGGCAGCATTCAGCTGTTTCCCCTTCTCCTCCCATTAAAGGGAGAAGGACCAACAGATGATCCTTGGAACATGTAGATCTTTTCAGTTGTTCTGACATGGGAGTGAGAAGGACTACAGCTGCTGTCCACGGAGATGCCTGCAAGTGGTTTTCAAGCTGAAAGGATCAACCTGGATCCTGAGAAGGAGACAGAGAAAGAAAATAGTGACAAGGGAAGCTGCTTGTATTTATGGTTGTACCACTGGGCGATATTTTGTGGAAGAGGGAAAACAGGTTGGTAACACTTTGAGAGAGAGACTGCATTAAATATCAACTGTATCAATTGTATTGTCTGTAGCTGAGTGTGGAACGAGAACAAGTAAAAGTAATTCAGATTTGAAGTGAGTTATGTTTTCTTTAAATTCTGTATGTGTTTACTGTGGTTATTTGGTCTACCAGGGTTGATTAGTGTGACAGCACCTGATAGGAGAGTTCTTACTTGGAACGACTATCTGGGATCATCTCCAGAACTGCTTTAATCTGTGGATATTCAGGGCAACTAAGTTTAGTAAGTACTGCTTAGGTAATTAAAGGTTGGAGCTGGGTTGCTTTCTCTGCAAGACAACAGACTGGTAAAGGGAAGTCAACTTGATTCACCTGCTGCGTGTGGCACAGTCTGTTCCCACCCGACTCAAAGTTTGCCTTTCTAATGAGCTAAGGGGGGCTGATGGTAAAAATACTGTTGTTCTTCATGTAGTCTTGGAGGTTGCACAGCGAGCACAGTTTGCTGATGTTGAAAGATGTATTTATAACTGCTTTTGAAACAATGCAATCTTGACTTTAAAAAGTTTGCTTTTAAAAATTGCAGACTGGCTAAAGAATAATTAGGTCTCTGCTAAACATCTACTTGTGAAATTCTCTCTTTACTTAGTACCTGCTTCACTAGCTGGTACCTACAGATGACTGCAGAAGACCGATTTGTACATGCAGAAGAGAAGTTAAATTGAAAAAACAACAGTTGCTGTGTTCATACAAACTCTTCTGGGTCTTAAAAAGTGCTGTTTCTACAAGCTCAGTGGCTTTGAAAGTGTTCATATTTTGCGGACAGCATTAAATTATTTGTAGAATCTTTTGGTTTTGTTGAACAATTTCAAAATTCAATGTTTTGTCGTCCATTCCTGCCCCTGCAGGGCTGAATGCTATGTAAATACCACTGGCAGCACTGGTCTTCTGGGATGAGACTGCAGATGGGATGGGAGTAGTGATGCATGTGTTATGTGCTTCTTAAGGAAAAAATGAGCCTCTTCACAACTAGAATCCTGCCCTTCCACCCAGTAACTGCTTCCAAGTGCTCTGGTCCTACCACGTTGCTGACTCCGGATCAGACTACGAGAGCTGAGCACTGCTGAGCAGCTCTGAGGGGGAGACATTGCACCGCCTCTGCCAGATTCTCCTTGACAGGGACCCAGCTGGGATCTGTGGGTCAAATCTACCCTTCTTCAAAGGGTTTTCAGCTATGGAGACTGACTAAGCACATCTGAAGGCTTGTGGAAGAGGTGAGGACCTCCTGCATCCAAAGCACAGGGTGGAAAATGGCTGTTTGACAGCCTTGGCTCTGTGCCTGTCAGAGCTACAGAGCTTAGCCTTGTGGCATCTCACTTTGCTCAGGCTGTGGTAGGGGATGATATCCTGTGATTCTGGAGGGTCTACAGACCTGACCCCAAACCAGAGTCTTGCTCATTGTTATAACAAGTAGATTCTTGTGTATATATATATATATATATATATATTAATAGAAAACTAGCTTCCATCCCTGTAGTAAATGAAGATGGTTTTCTGCTTATTTGTCTTATTTACTGCAGAAGACCAGATCCAGTGCTTCAGCATGGCATGGGGACCAGGAAATCCTCAGTTCCAGCTGTGGCTGCAGCAGTGACTGCTCTCTGTGACTCTGCCTATATTCCTTCACTCCACAAAGCAAATTTTTTTTTTCTTTCCCAGGGAGCAAAAAAATTAATTGAATTCCAGTTGGGAACCTAGATCCCTTTATCCCTTTTACAAATATTACCCAGTTAGCTTGGGCTCTGACCATGAAAAGCATCTTTATAATACTAAGCCTTTCTCTTCGGAGAGAATGAAGATGATCCTGGATTCCTTAATGGCAGACTGACACCTACTTAGGTGCCACGTTGTAGTGTCTGATCTAGAGTGAATGTAAACATGGTGTAGCTTGTCAGGGAAGCATTTGTCTCTTACCCTCAAATTATTCAGTTCATTGCTCTGATATGTATTTTTTTATCCTAAATATGTAATTTTACAGGCAGAAAAAGGAGGAAAGGTATCTTTAATATGGGGAAAAACAAATGGATTGCATGTTCTAGAATAGTGCATCAAATTAGGTATTTACAGGAGTAAAAAATTCAAAGTTTTACAGTCATTATGTTTACAATGAGTGCATTTATATCTGGTAGTAATACCTTTGTGTGTTAAAGACACAGTAGTCATTCTTTTATAAGGGTAATTACTAAAAAACGGTCTTTCTCTTCTTAATGTAAACGGCATAGCAAACCCTTCCGTGACTTGCTATTTTAGTTGCAGAGTGACTTTATGCACTTAATCTTGGAGAGGCAACTTGGATCGTGTTATTTAACAGCCATGGATAAAAGCCTCTTGCAATTATGAGATTAACCGGAGTTACACTATGTTTTGATTCCCCCTGAAGTCCAGCGTGTGAATACGTGTGTGTTTTGATGAGACGTGTCTGACTCCCCCCCTCTTTTTTTTTCTCCTGTTTGATTTAGAAAAGGACTCTGTTAGCTGAAAGACTTTCTTAGAATTTAAAAGGCTTAAATTCCACGTGTGCTCCTTCAGAGGCTGCTGTGAGTGCCAGGCAGCTTTACCACTGCAAAGTAACAGAAGCCAAGAACAGGAATTTGGCTTTGCTGGCTGGTGAGCTGCGTGGTCTATGTTTTATGAGAAAATGCTTCAGATTGTTTGATTCTCTTTGAAACAAACTTGGGAAAGGAGTGTGCTCCCTCTCTCTTCTGGGAAAAAGTTGACTCACCGATACATAAAGAATGAAACACAGAAATAAAACTATGAGAACAATCATACTGTTGTGTGAGGTATATAGTGGAGATAAAAATCTTTAAAATTTCTGCCCCCCTTTTTTCTTCTTCCTTTTTTTTTTTTTTCTAGGCCTGCCAAAAGTTAACGCTAACTGTAAAATAGCTCTGGCTTTGTAAATCATAATGCATCATTTTATTTATTTGTTCTTCTCTAAATCACTGAACTTTATGATCTAAAATTATTTTTTATGGGGAAATATCTGTTGATTCCAATGCTTGAAAACAGGGACAGGCTGGCTTTTGTAAAATCAGCACAGCTAGTATTTCTTGCTGTTGTGTAACAGCTATTGATGTGGCACTAGAATTTACACTTCAGAAAAAGCTGATTAGTGTAAACCTCCCACGTAGTGTTGAGGACAGGCTGGAGTGACATCTCTGCTAAAGTGAAATGACCCTCACATACATGATTGCACTTCAGTATTACAGAAATAGTCCTATCTCTCAAAGTTAATCTTCTAAATGTATGTCTGGATTTAGAGATTTATATTTATTTACTTTCGGTGTTTGGATTAATTTTTCACTTGATTGATTGGCATCTTTTTTTTTTGTCCACATTTTGGAAAGTGAGACTATGGGGTGGACTTGTGCAGTGGCAGTAACAGGACACAGGCAGACAGCAGTCCCTGAGGATCTGTTTTTGTCCCAGGATGAAGTTGTCAAGAACTGGAAGTTTGTTAGGCTATCCAAGACTGAAGTGAGTTCACTTTAGTCTGAAAGGCAGATTTTAAAGTATACTTGTAGTAGATTCATGATTTCACTTGGTTGACTTGAGCAAGCATTTTGATTCAGTACCACATTTATACAAGAGTCTAAAAATTAAATGTAATTACACTGAAATCAAAGTTGTTGGTCCTTTCTTGGACTGGGACATTTCCACTGCCTTGAGTATTGATTGGTAAAAATCATTCACGTTTCAGCCTGTGTTCAGGCAAAACAGGGAATCAAAAAATTATGCAGGAATCAAGGGGTTTGAGTTTTGTTGTTGTTGTCGTTTGTTTTCTTTCAAAATAATTCAGTGGTGTGACCCTACTGGCTCTTTCTAAGCCACTAAGCCACATAGCAAATGCAGCATTGGCCTGCTTCATCTAGCAGGAGCTAGGGTTTCTCTGCTGGTGTTTAAGGACAGACCCATGAAAGAAACGTGCATCAGAATACAAGTAAGTGCATTGAACGGGTTTTTAGTGATCCTCATTAACTCCTCGCTCTAGCCCAATGTGATGGAGCATGGTGCCATTTGAGTTTCGCTTTGTACAGACACAAGTCAGGCTAGTGGCAGTAAGAGCATGGTAAAAATGGCAAGAACTGCCTTGACTGAGTCAAAGGAGTCAATATCCATCTAACTTCTCACAGTGAAGCTGAAAATACAGTCACAAGACAGCCCTGAGTGAAAGTAAGTGGTGACTCAAGTTACCAATAGCTTGAAACCAGTGTGACTAACGCTAGTAATATCTAGAAGTTTGAGAGGAAATGTGTGTATTTACCATGTGTATCAGTGTTTTATCAGTAGTGTACATTAGTTGCCCTCAGCTGCGTTTTTTTTGTCCTGACATTCTTAAGAATTGTTACCTAAAATGGGGGGGAGAGTTTTTATGTTTGTCTGTCTCCTATATTTACATGATCTGCATAGCTAGTGTGTGAGCTGACCATCTAATGACCTTTAGAAATGCAGCCTTTGGAGAGATGAAGAGGGATTTGTTAGTTGACAGATTTGTGCTAGCAAGCCCCAGGTTATTTACGGAAGTCTGGAATTTTGTGCTCTTGGATTTAAAGAATACTGTGTAATTCAGATCAAAAGCAAAGCATTAAAATCTTAATTCCAGTGAGAGAAATACCCTTTTTTTGGCATTCTCAGGGACATTATTCTTAATTCATGTTAGCAATGCAACTTACAAATGAGAGAGGGGAAAAAAAGTTTCCTCTTAATTTTGGAATAATTTGTTGTGTAACCGTTTTTCTTTCACAGCAGGACTGCATAGTAGCCTGCAAAGCTTATTCATCACTATAAATAGTGAATCTCTGTTCTGACATTAAATAATAATAATAAAAAATCCCAGTTTGCAGCCAGGTGTCATTTCCCCTACTAATTACATAGCAGACACATGGACATGCTCGGTTTTATAGATAAGTACTGAAATATGCCTGTGTCATCAAAATGCTTAGAGAGGGGCTAGATAAGTGGGAGGAAGGAGGGGAGCGAAGGGAAAGGACATCTCAAAACTATTTTTGCTGCTGTTTGAGAAGAGTGCTTAAATCAGTACAGACAGAAGATGCTAAACTGTGTTTCTGTGGACTTTTACAACCGGTTTAAAATTCATGTGTTGTACTTCTCAGAAACATCACAGTGAAACTAATTTGGCCAGTGGAAAGCAAAGTAGCCATGGCTTGATTTGTTTCCCTCTCAGAGAGGGAGATTATGAAAATGAATTACTTCCAGGCAATCTTCTTGTGCTACCTTTTGCATAGAAGTACCTTGAATCATGGTAGATGACTTTGGGTGGTAAAACAGAAACTGTAAATCTCTGTGCTTGAGGTTCTTTGCTCTCCTTAGCCTGTGGAAAAGTGCCAGAAAATGGTAGCAAGTGTTGCATGTGGTCCAAAAGCGCTGTGTGTCCGCCACACATAAAATTGTTAACCTATTTCTGTACCTCCAAAGTTATGGAACTGACATCGGCATCTTAATAAAGCAAAATACTATCGTAGTGTGGTTTATAACCCTAATGATAGAAATTGTTTCTCTGTTAGTGAAGTAACTAGATGTATTATTAAAAAATAACTTTATTCCATTCTCATTAAAATCGATAAGGAAAATTCGTTTGAACAGAAGAGGGAAAATGGGGTGGTAAGGGGATTTTAAGGACCTTAATACTTAAAAATATAGACAGATTCTCAGTGAAATCCTTGAAGTAAAGGTTCTTGGTTCTCTGGACCTCAGGTGGAGTTAGATGACTGGCAGTCTCATTAAGTGGATCCTTAGGTACATGGACATCTTGACACTTAGGAGAGAAGTTACAGAAAACTTTCTGCCATGTTTTTTGAAAAACTGTATCTTCTTTTTGGAATGCTGTAGGCCTTTAAACCCAAATCATGCTTGCAGCACTCCCTGAGAAGTTGGTGAGGGCTCCTGAACACAAAAGGTTTGTTATTTTGACGCCTACCTCAGGTAGGTCAGGGTGAGTTGCCCTTGCCACAGAGTCTCTCATGCTAAACACAAGGAGATACTGAGGAGGGGGAGAGAGAAAGAGCAAAAGTCTCTGACTGTAAGAGAAAACGTGTTTAAAAATTAGCAGTTCTGGTGGAGCAGGTTGGTAACTGTAGAGCTGTTTTGTCTTGCTTGCAGTACTTTTTCCCTCCGTTTGGACTGGCTTACTAGTAAATGTGCAAAGATGCAGAACTGTTCTGTTGCATGAATCAACTTTGGGTCTGTAGTTGGGATAGTTACGGTCCGTACCCTTTGCTGCAGGGAGAGGTGGTACTGTCTTGAACTAGCATCCGGTGAAATGAGAGCAATATTCTGGGAATTGAAGGATCTAAGTTTAGCTTTTTTAATTAAAATGGCCACAGCAACTATGGCTTATGCTGAACTCAGCCTTACTGAGATGTGTAAGGAGTACTTTGAGCATACCTAATGGATCTAGCCTCTCTAGGGCCTTTGGCAGATTTTAATACTGTTCCGCCCTGCTACTGGAAAGCGGCAATGCTCAGGTAGAAGCTAGCTGCTGCTTTCCCCCAGGTGAAATTGCCCGGGGAACCTGCAAGGTAAACAGGGAGGTGCTGAATTCCTGCTGTCTCCAGGGATGGGTAACTACTGGTGGAGACTCGCTGGATCCTTTCTTTAGACTTATTTGCTCAAATTCTGTATTAGTCCAGATTTAACCCTAAACTTGGTGGTTCTGATCTAACTCAGTGTCACAGGCCTCATTCATGGAGTTGGACTAAAAATACTCTTTTGTCTCAGAAAAATGTAATGAAGTTGCATGCGTTAGACTGAAATGCTGTGCTAAGGTAATGGAAGCTACAGAATGCCATCAGAAAGACAGCCGTAATGACAAAATACAAGACACTAGGCAATTTTATTTACCTGAAATACACTTTAAATTGTTTCTCAAATTGAACAATGCATTTGAAATAACTCCTCCTTGAAAATATTTAAGGATAAAATTACATACCCTTCAAATGATATACCAAATATTATGCTATAGCTATTGTGTCTGTAAATTTAATGTAATATTCACTCATTCAAAAACAGTGATAACTGATTCTTTTAATTGTCAAAAATTTGGCTTTTCCAACAGTACCGAGCACTCAGCATTTAAAGTTTAGCTCCCTATAATATAGATCATGTTGGTTGTTTATGATGTGAGTAACGTCCATGTAACATTGACCACTTAAAGTTCAGACTGAGCCATGCAGGCTATGTTTATTCTCGGTGGAGACAGGCATTCCTTGAGCACTGATGGTTGGGTGAATCTGGCGTATCTCACCTTTCTAAGACAAGCTTCCTTCATAGTCGGTGTTACAGGAGAGAAATTCTGTCCCCAGAGACAATTCTAAGTACATCTTGGTAAAGGCCCAGCTAACATGGTAGAAAGATGGCCACCAACTTCTTTCTTAAATTGTTGCATTGTATTTCTTTAAATTTTGCCCATGACTTTTAATTTTGCTTTGTCTTAAGATTTTGTGAATTGCTTTTGTTAAGAGACCTTCCTACTACCAATGTGATGTTGGAAGAAGTTGCGTATGTGTGACTTTGAAGGACATCTAGTTGTCTCATTTGTGTTGCTGCAGACATACATCTGTCTCATGAAACAAGTGACAACAGGATGTTTGGTGTAACTGGACCTTTCCATTATTCATTTCTTGTTGATTACATGTAGCAAAGAAATTTAGAAAGTCAAAATTAGGATACTGAGTTTGCTGTTACCATTGGTGTGTGGGGAATGTGGTTACAAAATGCCGGCTGATTCTTTCTCCTGGGGTCTGGCTCTGATACTGGACACACTGAGTATTTTGGGACTTTTGCCCTCATCTTGCTCTTCCAGGACTTGCAGTTTACTCACTACGTGCTGCTATGGAGTGCTCCAAATCTCCGGGTCCTACCAAGCAGGCATTGCTGACTCTCACTGAGTGCTGTTGGTGGCCAAACTTGTCAGGCAGTTCCCTCAGTCAGGCGGCCCAGCCGCCGTGCTGCGCTGCGTGTCGCTCAGTGCCCCGGGCAGCAGCTCAGTGCTCTGCTTGTGACCGAAACCTGCACTGGAGGATTCGGTTCTTCAGGAGTCCAAGTCTACAGAGCCCAGGATTCATCCTTAGACACTATATCCCACATCATCTTACTGGTTACCTTCCACTGCGTACCCCTTGGGCACATTTTAGTGATTTCCTCGTTCACCTACTGAGCGTGCACACAAGATCCATCAGTAGCAGCAATGTATATTTTGTTCATACATGTTTTTAAATCCTGGGTTTGGATACTTTCCAGTTTTTATATCCTCACTGCACATTATCACTAGTTGCTGTGTGGAACGTCACTTAAAAAGTGGCTGGACTGCAGGCTTTCTGCATGTCGCACTGCTTACTGGTCTCACATGCGGTCTGTAACAGCTGAGTAACAGACGTAGCAATTAGACTGCATAATTTTGGGGCACGCGTAACAGTGCTTTTTCTATCCAGAGAACATAAACTGTGATAAACTCAAGGCTCTTTTTGTAGCATGTACCACTTTTTAACTAGAGAACTTGTACTGAGAGTATTTTTCAAGGTAGTCGTGAGGAAATTGTACCACGGTGAGGGATTGATGGGACACCGTTTGGGCATCTCTCCCTCTGCACTTCCAGCTCCCCCTAGTGTTCACTTACATCTTGTCCCTCTTCTGGGGTATGTCCGTAACCTTCCAGTCCTATCTATGAACACCGACCTGGTTCTGTGGTTCTGCTCTCCCAGTAGTATAATAATATTACTGAATTTGTATGTTGTGATTCAGTGTATTTGACCAGAAAACAAAAATTACACCTTTCCTGTAAGTATGCATGTTTGATGAAAAATGAAGGAGAAATATTTTGTTCATTTTGTTTTCTCTAGTCCTACCATATTGTGTGTTCTCTCCTCTTTGTGAAAAGCAGCAAGTCCACCTCACATCAGTCACATGGGTGCAGTGTAACACAGCAAATAGAAATCTGGCTGACCATCCAAACTGATAAAAATAAACGAAAACATGCAGCATGTGAGTAGAGACGCTCAAAAAAAAAAAAAAGAAAGAAAGGAAATATGAATTTTGAATCTTAAGCGACAGGCCTGCAAGAACAAGTCGTGTTACTGTGGCATAAGTATCAAAACCAAACAAACAAAACCCCAAACAACAAAAGTAACCCTAGGGCTGAGATGCCCTACTGAGAGATGTATGGTGTTTGTCATGTGCCTACTGTCTTTGATGCACAAATGTGTGGTGAGTGACTGAAGCAGGAGCAGAACACACGGTTGTGTTTTGTGTAATGTGAACACTGTGTAGTGCTTCCAATGTTTGAGTATGGAGGAGCAATAGAGGTTATCTCAACTGAATGCTAACAGAACCTGTGTAGTTACTGTATAATATACTGCATCCATCTGTGTTTTTGTTTGCTCTACATATTCAAGCAAAATTGCTATTAAATGTTTAGAAGGTTGTATTTTTTTCACAATTTTTTTTCCCCCTGTCCCTCTGCTCTATTAAGGCAGGCTGCTTCAGTAACTATAAGTCCAACAGCACAAGCTTCCAAGTGACAAATTACTATTAGTATGTTTTTGCAACCTCATTAAATGATCTAAAATAGCTTAATTATGTAATTCTACATCTGTGGATGTTTTTAAGGAAATATTTTAAATTTATCTGCCAGCCTGATCCCATGCAATACATAATCAAATTATGGTCCTAATTCAGGAGAGCATTTAATTGCATTGCTAATGGGCTCTGCTGAAGTCAGAAGTTTTAAGTGTTCTTCAACTCAAACAAAAAAAAATTAACTTCTGATTTTGAACTGGTGTTATTGTGAAGGAGGGATACCCTTTCACCAACTGTAAAACAATGCTGTTGAAAAGAAAGATTGCTTTTATAAACAGGAATAATTTTTACCTTTTAATTATTACCTGTTCCATGCGTGCTTTGGATTACACTCAATGTTGACAGAGAGCAGTGCTTTGAACCTTAAGGAGTGAACAGCATGTCACTGCTTCATTTCTTTTGTTCTAAATTTACAACCAAAGCCAGAGGTGTTACCTGCATGAACCACTGATCTCATCCCAACTGCTTTCTCCTCACCTGGTCGCTCCACAAATGAGATAGCATCTGCAGAACTGGTTGGCAGGCATTGCTCCAGCCTGAAAGCTCAGTGTGTTACGTTGCGTTAAAGTACCATTTCCACGTAGGTGGCCTGCAATGTTCTATTCTCATGTGTGAGCACTTCATTTATGAGATCTAATAAAATGAGTAATATTAAGTAATTTGTTCTTACAACACCTCTCCTCTCCCCAGAGGCAGAGAGCTATTATTGGATGTGTTTTGCAAATAGAGACCTGACATCCAGAGCGCGCAGGAGCAAACTTAGGTACGTAAAGGACTGAGGCCATGGATAAGTTGAAACAAGAAAGGTTCAAGTGGGATATAAGGCAAAGGATTTTTGCCAGGAGGAAAGCCAGGCATTGAACCAAGTTGACCAGAGAGGTTGTGCAGCTTCCACCCTTGGAGATGTCTCAAGATGTAAATGCATGAGCGCTGAGCAGTCTGGTTGATTTCAGAACTTACCCTGCTTTGAGCAGGAGGTTAGACTGAAGGCTGCATAAGGTCCCTTCCAGCCTGAATTTTCCCATGATCACGTAATCCACAAAGCCCAGTAAGAGAGAAAAATGCCAAAATGTATATCAGAGTTCTGGCATGAACAAGTAATGAGTATTGCCTGTGTTAAGTTCAGTATCCACGTTATTTGCAAATCTGAGGTTTCCCTGCAGGAGTGTTATGGAGCATATCATTCCACTGAGGTTAGCCCAAAACAGGGAACACATGGCCATTTTCTCTCAAAACGATGGCTAAGGGAGATAGCAGTCCTTGTATTCTGTGTAGCAATGCAGGAGTGAGAGGCTTGCTTGGGGAATGCATTGTGAACATTGTGAAACAATCCTTGTTTCCATCACAGCTCTGGTGGATTCACAGCAACCTTTCTCAGGACCTAGAATAATGCCCTAATGACAAGAGGGATGTGGGTTAGTGATGGGGCTCTGTAAGTCAGGTTGATGGTTGGACTTGATCTCAAAGGTCTTTTCCAACCTAGGCAATTCTGTGATTGTAAGTAGTCTGTTCGGGAGTGCAGTCCACCCTTCTGGCTGAAATTTTATGACTGCAGTCAGGAAAGAAGTGCCGGTGTGCCTAAGGGTAAATGTGGGTAAAAGATTAATTTCTACTTAGCACAATGTAGACTTCACTACTGCTTCTCTTTCCTGGAACAGGATGGATTAATCTCTGATAAAGAAAGACAGCAAGCAAGCAGGGCACCTTACTCTGTAGACTCTTTGATTCAACCAGCAAGTTGTGATGGGGAAGGTAGGAAGTGAATTAGTTTTACTTACCCTAGGTACTGTCACTGCCACCTCCTCTTCAACATCTGTGTCCAGAACAGAGACAGACTACAGAACTCGGGAAAGAGGGTGCTTACTTCACTAGTCCACATGTGACATCACTATTCCTGCTTCTAGGGCTGGTACTTGATACATCGGTATGGTGATGGCTGGTGTTATACAACCTAAGCATCTTCTCAGCTGTGGCTTTAAGTAACTGAATCTTCTTCTAGATCAGAAGCTCTTAATCTAGATCTGTTTTTCTGGCTGAAATTAAAGTTTACCATCTATGTTTTCTACGTTTTAAGCAATCCAGAAAGAATTCCTAGTTCTTCATGGGTGGTTTGAATACAGAATGAGGAATCACTAACTTTTTCCCTCAACTTTTATTTTTTTAAAGTGTCTTCAAAACATTCCTCTGGGCAAAACCAGAAGCATTTTTTTTTTTGCTAAGACATTATTTTTGTAGGTGTATAACTTTTTAACACATCTCTTAAATTCCTACTATATTAACAATAAAAAGAATTACACCTACCCAAAGCATATGTGATACAAAATGAGCAAACAAACAAACACATTTGGAGCTAGTAAAAAGTAAAGAAAACAGTTGAAAGAGCACACACCCTATTCTTATTATGGAACTACCACTGGTATTTTTTCTGTTTTTCTCATTGATTTTTCTATTAAGCAAAAGTACTAAATAAGTATTTGTCAGAAAACTGAGTCATCTGTGAACACATGCTAAAAGAGAAGAAATTGCAAAGTACATTTTGATCTAAAAAGCATTGTAATTGTGAACCATCAGAAGCTTTCCCAAATGTCTCTTGAAACAGCATACCTACTGTACTTAGTTGTGAACTAAGCAAGATAATACCTGCTGTTTGTTGCTACTAGAGATTACTAGATGTGCTCTCTTACAGTGTTAAAGCATCTAGCTGAAATTTTGTTCCCAACATAATAATTTTCAGCTGCAAGCAGAATAAGGGGGTATTTTGTTTATGAAAGGAAAAAAGAAGGAGGAAAATTATTCTCTATAACGACATGATGAAGCACCAAATATTAAACAACAAAAAATTTGTAGATATGTAAGAGGCAAGAGGATGATTTGCTTGAGGTCATTGTTGCTATTTTAAAAATGAGTTCAGGAATGATGTTGGTCTGGGAGTTGTCTACTAGGAAATTGTCTTTTGATTCTTGGTACTGGCCTTCTCTGCTCGTCAAAACTGCCTTAGGGCCTAATTCAAAAAAGCTTATAGATGTTATTTCAGTTAGTTTCCTTCTGTTGATTCAGCTCAACATGCTCTATAGGTTGGAACAAAGTAAGTCACATGCAACTCTTCATTTTGCTTTAGATTGGGAAAGAAAATGTGTTTCAGAGAGTCTTCTGGAAAATATTATAATCGCAATTCTATATCCGAGGACCACTTTTATTGACCAGATTACATGTAGCGTTGGCTCTTCTGTTGCAGTAGTCAAGGATTTCTCCATCTAAGCAGGGTTTTCTAAATATTCTACATGTTTTCACGGCAAACTTTCATCAGCATCCAACATACCAAAGTCAACCAAAGAAGTAAAGCTGAGAGACAGAGCTCTTCTTGCTGCTCTCACATCTGGGTGTTACAGTGTCTTCAGCATTAGATGGCATCTATCTGCAGTTGTTTCTCATGCTTACCAGAAAGAACGTGAAGTTCATTATCAAGACAAAACACAATTAGGCCATAAGATCTTTTTGAATCATCTTTTGTAGTAATTTTAGTCATGATGTTTTGTTTAAGGAAACATCAATTTTTATTGTTAGAATGCTCGTGCTTTAATAGTGATAAGGAGTAACACTGTGCTATTTGCTAAATGCTCAATTTGCAGTTGAAAGTAAATTTAATCTCTTGAACAACCTGGACTTCAGTGCTGTAGGTATGCAGTGCTCAACTCTTGCTAAGGCTCAACTCTTATTTAAATCCATGAGTATCCAGTTTAGGCATTCTGGTAGCTGTTCAGGCTCACACATTTCTCTCTCTAACCCATAGATTGTTTCCAGTAGCATCCATTTCTCGCTTAGACTCAGGAATTAAATACAATTCCTGTACATCCAACTGAAGAGACTGGAAAGAGTATCACGACAAGAGGAGTGAAGAGCAGAATCTCTGCACCTATCCTCTTTTAAATACACTCCTTTGAAGGGCCTTCTCACAACATGTAAATAACGTGTTTTTCTCATTTTGAAGTACTGTTGATTCCAGGTTTCTTTGAAAGTCATTTGCCCCTGCTGTCATCCTCTGGGCTCCCTCAGCAGTCTGTCATTGGTATTCTTTTTTCTCTTCACTCTCATCTCACAGAGACGGCAGTGACTCTCACATCTTTCTTTCGAGTTGTCCTCTGACTGTCACCAAAACCAAGCAGCTCCTGGAAACTTTCCTTTTGTTAGCTCATGCTGTCAGCTTTGGTGAAATTTCAGGACAGACACAGCCTAAAGCTTCATGGCTTGTAGCAAACACATTTTCTTTTTTAACATGATTATTAGGTAACAATAAGGAGTGTTTGTGTACACACACCACCAAGCATGGGTTGGAAAGGTCTGTTCCTCAGCAAATCCGTGATTCGTCTTTTCTTCCACTCTCCCAGTCTTTTCTTCGCTCTCTTTTTCATCCCTAATGTAGTTACTAATGCTGAGCTGCTGAATCCAACCATTCCCCAGTTATCTCTGAATTTTATCCTTCCTTCCTTCCCAACGTGCATTACCTCTGTTCTACTCCTGGGTCCAATACTGTTAATGCATGCGGCTTCATTACTGCTATTTTCGGGTATGGTAAACAACTGAAACCTATAAACACAACAGTGACCTTTCATGTGCATATTTTTGATTTGTATGTATATTAGTAATAGTATGAATAAATGCTAATCCAGATACAATTTTTTCTCTCTTGACACTGAAATCCTCATTTTTGAAACAGTCTTGTTCTTCTGGATGTGAAGAAGGCTACTAATGACATTTAACATAGCCTTTGGCTTCATTTTCCTTATTGAAATTATTCGTATGTGTGTGTTTGATGGCAGAACTTGACCTTTTTTTTTTTTTTTAAATCTTTTAAAATGTGCTGTTATCACGCTAGCCTGAGATGACTCTGAGTATACGTAGGAGCTCTTTGGATTCAGCTGTTTTCTTCATTACTCACAATATGAATTCACAGCGGTATTAAACTGTTTTGCATTCCTGACACCTGGGTAGTGCAGCTGGGGTCCAACACCTTGCCATGAGCCAGACAGGGATCATATGGTAAGCACCAGCCCTTCATTTCAAGGGAAACTGCAAGCCACAGGCTGTTCCCAGCCTTACTCATTGTAGCCGTTTCGTTGAGGTTAACTTCTGTGTCTGAATGGTGAACCCCAGAGGCAGTTATCCACCAGGAAAGGTTTTCAGGGTGTTCTGAAAAGACGTGGTCAGGGATGTTGCTTTCACTAACTAGGCTGCAGCAGGTGCTTACCTCTGTTAGGGTCCCAGGCAGTGACATCAGTCTTGCTCTTTTCAGAATAGCTTGAGATCGATTTGTGCTTTAATAGTACTGTTGTGGGCACGTACACCTAATAATTTCCCTTGTGAAACGATGAAGGCAAATGCAGGTAAAGTTACTTGCTTCACGTATACAAAACCTGGTAAACTGCTCTGTTGCCTAAATAAGAAGGGAGTTAATTCATTACATTTGATAATTGCTTTATTTTTACACAATGATGTTGAAGTATGTGTCTGGGTCGAAGATATTCTAGCATAATAGAAACATCAGTAAAACAAGTGTAATGTTTATGTCTCTAATATGTAGATATACTGCAGTGGCCCCCCAAAATCCCTGTCAGGAACAGAACCTGCTTTTTGTAAATAGTTATGGAGATAAACCGAGGTCTGCTTCTGTGACTCAGGAGCACAGGAGCACCTGTCCCTCTCTAAAACACCCCATCATCCTTTTTCTTGTTACAGACCTGAATGCCTCAATGCCCATATGTTTTTCAGCAATGCAAAATAATTTGTTTATTAAATAAGTTGTTGGAAGTCTTGCTGGTTTGTATCTCATCGTATCTTAAAGAGTAATGATGCACCACTGTGCCCTGGCATACGAGATCCTTACGTCCTATAAGCTAGTATAACTACTGTAGTTTTTGAAAAACTGCCACTTTCATCCCACAGGAAATGGAAATTGCAAGGAGGTCTATGATAATTCCAAAATAAAAAGCAAATAAGTGTTTTAACAGTGGGTGTAATCCAACTTCAAAAAAGATTTCTTGGAAACATAATGTCTTGTCTTTAAACCAAGAGTGGATTAATAAAGCAAGGATTATGTGGGGCTTCCTGGCATAGCACAACCTGCAGTCAGTTAAATACATGAATAAGATACGTGATCAGAAAGGTCCTTTCTAGCTTCAAAATGTGGAAATCTATTAAAACTGATGGGAAAAGAGGAAATAGCATTTGCTGTGACAGAAATTTATGCTAGGATTTCACGGTTCTAATTTTTGCATGTTTTTGCAAACTTGAACTGGTGGAAAATACTAAGAGGACAGTGTTGTGTTTCTGAATCCAACATTGGGAGAGCACTGAAGAAATAGTCCCTTACCATGAAGAGATAACGGTTGCTTTTTGGAAGAGTGCTAGCTACCATTTAGAAATCATGGTAAAAAAGTCTTGTCCAATACATGAAAGTTACTGCTGCTTGCTTTGATTTGATTTTGAAGTTTTTGACTTGGTTCTTAGGGAAGAACCAAGGGAAATGGTAAAACATACTTGAAATCAACTTAAAGAATAGTTGAGAAGCTGAGCACCCTACCCCTTCATGTTTAGGGACTACAGATGTGAAGATTCTTGAGCATATGAGCGGTTGTAGCTGAGTACTTTTGTTTAATCGTTTCATCCTTCCTGAAGCAGGATCGCCCACAACTGAGGAATGGGATTCTAATAATAGACTAAATGATTTTCACTTTTTCCTTTATAACAAAAAAAAAAATGTAATGGGTAAGCAGGAAGGCATATTTCCAAGATCCCTCCATGCTAGGAGTCACCTGGGTGTTTCATATGGCCCAGCTTACATAAATAGGCAAAGCATTCCACTGCAGCTGGCTGGACGCACATGTTCAGCAATTCCAAGGTCAATTGGACTTCTCTAACCCTGTTTTTGCACCTATTTGGTGTTATTAGGTAAATGTTTAGATTCTGTTCGTAGCTAAGTAGAATGGGGGCCTTCATTTGAACCACTTTTCTGTCAGTTTGTACTATGTTTTGTATAAAATCATCCTTATCTGACTTTTGTGGTTACTTGGAAGGTATGTTTGATAAACTGTTATGCATGGAAGTTTGGATTTTGACAATTGATACTATGGCTGGAATAATAAAATACATTATTCATTAGTACAAGTCCAAAAGTACTTGATCTTTTCTCTCGTTTTTCTTTCTTTGCTTTGTATTTGGATGAATCACATGTGACACACCAAAAGAGAAATTACAAATTTCCAAGGCAAATTGGATCTTACAGAAGAGGTGAAAGGTGCTTGTCAGCTTGCTTTATCAAAAGCATAGATCTAATTAGTTTTTCAGGCTAGTGACAAGAGGTTACAGGTATTTTGCTCACTTAATTTTCTTGCAGAGGGAGTAGTTTCTCTGAAAAGGATTTTCAAAATTGCCTGATATTGTTTTACTTAATTTAATTGCTGGCAGATGATGATGTTCTGGCAACGCATACTTTCAACCTTGAAGAAAATAAATTGAAAAAATAGGCATAGACTGGTCCTAAGGGAAACTTTAATGACTTATCTACACATGAAATGAAAACTGAAGGGGATAAAACACACAGTAAAATGAATTTTCAATCACCACTTGAGCGTTGTGTATGTTTGTGACTAACAGTCATGGGTTTTTTTCCATTGAAACAGACCTTCTGTGCTTCAGAAGAACCTGGCAGGTGATGCCTTTTGGGGAGCAGATATTCACAAATAAGAACAGAATGGAGGAAGCTTACTGGTTTCTTTAGGCTGTTTCAGCTTGAGTGACAGCATTAATTCTCAGTCTGTTTTTAGGGGGTTATCTTACCAGATAATGGGTGGTTTGTGTGCACAGGCATTTTGCATATGGACTCGGAACTTGTGCAAGTGATGTGGCTTTACAGATTCTCTTTTTAATGGCATGGCAATTACAAAAATATCTATTTTAAAATTGCCAAAAGTGTCTGGCAGAATTTGAGAGGTAATTAGAAACTTAGAAAGCCTGTGATTGTAAATAAAAGCCCGCCTGCAAGTTGCTTGGCCTTTAACCAAACTTGTGACAATGACATAGCAAGAATTTAGATAATATTATTATTTAGTGCTTTAGAAAGCAGCTGTGTTGATCCTTTAGTGTTAGTTTCACCTTTTCTTTTGTACACATTTATAGTGAGATATGCCAGTGTATAGTGGGATGTGCCAGCTTTTTCGTGAAAGTTGAATTGTGATTGGTTTTCAAGCATGATTTTCTCGTTGAAGAATGGGGGACAGGGGACTACTGTGAACATGGTCTTGCAGAATATATAGATACCAGAATCTGGCAGGATTAAATAAGAGTACTAAGTTCTAAATTTAAGCGCTTTTGTATGACTACACAGATGCTAGTTTGTACTCTCTACCTAGCCAGAGATGCAACCCCTACCAATAGCCTGGGACAAAAGATAAAAACACGAGCACTGTAATATCTGCATGTTAAAAAGAACTGGTGTAGCTAAACTCACCGACATGTATTTTGTTTATGGCTGATGGAGTGAAAGCTTTGGGGGCAGATTTTCTGGTTCAGGATAGGGTTGGCTTTCTGGGCTGCAAATGCGCATTGCCAGCTCGTGAGCCACTTCTGCATCAAATCTTGAGAAATCTGATTAGATATGAATTATGTCTTCAAAAACCAACAGTTTTAAATGAACTAGAAAATGAAAAGCACCAAAAGCATGTTGCAGTGATGAATTCTGCACTGGCTGACAGGTAAATTAGGTGAACTGGTAGGTTTTGTCCACTTGAAATTTGTATCCATGGCAAGACACACCAGGTGGTGCTGTTATACATGAGCTTTGCAATTCTTAGTCCTAGCTGGTTAATGCTTTCTTGGGAGGATAAGCTCTGTATTCGTACTTTATTTTTTATTCAAAATTCTCTTAAAAGGGAATAGTACAAGTGGTAAGGGACTCACCTGGAGCCTTGATCATATTTTAGAGATGATTCTTGAAGCCTAGTTATTCTGCTGAGATTTGTACAGGAATAGATTTCTTAACATTCAGTTTGACTACCTCATTTTGGAAGCAATATATTTGGTTCAAATACATGTTTAAATTTGGCATACATCAGCTATTAATAGAAATTATTTCTATTAATATTATTCTCATCTTTAAGCGCTAGAATGTGCTGGAAGGTCTGCCTTTAGCCTTGCATCAGGTAGGGGACAGAGATCTTAGAAAAGAGTGCATCAGATACAGCCAGGTAATATTAATCATACCTTTTATGACTGGAAAACTTTTCCAGGATTCTATTTATTTTATCTTCATCTCCTTTCTCCATTCTTCTTTATCGCTTTCTTCTCAAATTTTATATACTTTATTTTTCCTTTCTTCATCTTTTGAGGAAGAAATGGATCAATAGAAATTTTGAAGTCTCTTTGATTTTTAAATACAAAACTTGAAGCTGAACTCTTAGACTGGCAGCTTTTCAGCTAGAGAGAATTATTCTGTTTCAAACATAAAGTTTGCAATTGGATTCCAAGTTAATTGACATGTTAGAAATGTTTAAGTTGGGTATTTTACTTGAAAACATTCAAAGTAGAGTCTTAATGGATTTTTTTTGTTAGATCCACTGATTGTAGTATCTCGTATTATACTTCGCATGGAAACTACGGAATTTCAGACATTTTCCCCCTGGTATCATGGAATCTGAACTGTCTAGCTGAGATTTTCAAAGTTGATTAAGGGATTTGGACACACTATTTCAAGAAAATCAAGACAGGACTAAATCCTCCAGTCATCTTTGAAAAGTTTCATCTTCATTCTGTTACTACTAGGTATTCCTCTGTTCTGTGGGTTTGTGAGACCAACAAGGATGCTTCTGGCCTCTTAATTGCTTCCTGTCATTGTATGGGGTAACAGCTGTTGATCTCAGTTCCTGTTGTGACCAGAGTTGCCTTAAAACAACTGTTTTTGAGAACTTTTAAAAGATGTGAATAGAAGGAGAAGGGAGAATTATTAGTTATTTACAGCTATATTTTAATACGGGGGGAACTGTATATTGAAAAGGCTAAGAAAAATGTATAGGAAAATGTTATTTACCCTTACTCTGGTCAACAATCCCTTAAAACACACAGGCCCCAGAAAAAAAATCAGCGAAGTCTTAATTATTTTCTTCCAGCTATGCTTCATAAGCAGTTTAAACTTTGTTCTAGTTCAATAAATGAAAAGGGACTTGGGACGTTGTTCCCTCTTGTATTTTTCTTATTTTGGGGGCTCCGTAAGTTTATAAGGTTACAAATGGAATACCCAGAAATGTATTTATTGCAACTGAAAAAACGCTCGCTTTCCCAGACCTTGTCTTAGTATAGCATATGCTTATGTTTATGTTCATCCTTATTTGAGAGGAGATGTTTATCTATGATTTGAGGTACTTCCCTGTGCTAGGGACGGAGATAAAATGTAAGGAAGTGACTGAGATGCAGTAAGGTCCTGCAGGTACTGGACCTGAGACAGGAAGGCTGTGGATTAGAAGTGAAATTTAAAAGGGACTGAAAGCAAGTTTGGTGCAGAGAGAGTGAGAGGCTGCTACAAGCATGGGTGGCAAGAACGAAATGTGAAGCTGAGAGATGGAGCAGTGACAGCAAATGATCAGGTTGGTTAATTACTCAAGTAGGCATCTATGACCATGATGTGCGGTCTTGGTTTGGGACAGCTGTACTTGAATAAATTGCCTGGGCGTAACTTCAGCACCTCTAGACAGAGAAACATAGAGCTGGAAGATGTTTTTTGGGTAATCTGGAGTCATTCTGCTGGACTGAACAAATGCTCATGTAGCAGATTCAGGTCTCAAAACTCCCACTCTAAATCCTTGTGACACCCCTCTATTGAAGTTTTGTTTAAATCAGTGTTATAGTTGGATTTGGGGGCTGTTTTGTAGTAAATATAACTGCAAGATTTCTAATAGTTAGAACCTTGAAAGTAATATTTGAAATTCTCCCTTTCTTATTTTGATATGCAAGTATATGTTCTTAAGTATGGCTGTTCGTTACAGCGCTGTCTTCTAACATGTCTCCAGTATCTCCATGTATTTCTTGCTGTGTACTTCAGTAAAAGCTTAAAGACTGCACGTAATTTTGCATTGAATTCAATGTGATCTCAGATGATCGAATTCTTCTTTTTCTATTTTTCCTTTCTTCAGGAGAGGAGCACAGTTTATAGGGTTGAGGAGGGGAGGGAAGATGTGTTATTGGGTTGAGTAAGTGGGATTTCACTTGTACGTGGTAGCACAGGTGTTTCATACCTGAGCTAATGTGATATCTTTCCTGATTATGCAGTTCAGGGAAGTCAAAGTAGAAGAGGAGGCTTCCAGTCATTCAGCTCCGTTTGTTACTCAGTACAGTCAGAGTCTGCTTCAACTTCACCTGATAAAAAGCAGTATTGGTTTTGGTCCTGCAGCTCAACGATTCTTTTTGCTAGTGGAAAGGCAGATGCTAATAGGGTCAAATAAAGTGTCAGAGTCTGTGGGATTCAACACTTCAAAGCATGAAATGTAGCATAGTCTAATATTGTTTTCTCTAAAACCACAATGGCTATTTGTTCCTCTGCACGGCATGTGCACACATTAGTGTATTTAATTTCTTCGTTGAATTTCTATTTAAGAAAAAGGCAAAACGTTGAGAGCATTATGTTTGGTGTCACTGAAGTCTGAAACATTTCCAGTGAAATCACCAATAAAATACGCATGCCTAAGCGTAAATACAGACACATAGATCAAAAGCAGAAAAACACAGCTAGCTTATGCCTGTGTGATATTGTTAGCTAAGCTTTTACAGATTGAAGTAATATCAAGTCCAGCTAACAAATGTCTAAATGATCCAGGCCTCCTACATCTCGGCAGATGTCTTGAAACTGTATTCTTTATTCTTACTGATATGCTTGTCTGGTAGCAAGGAAAGTGTTTTTTGTCTTTTTGACTATATTACGATTTAAAAAAAGTTCAGCTTACCATGTAATGTAGATACTATTATTTAATGAATATTTCATTGCAAAACCCCTTTGCATCCCAGTCATTGGAAGAGTCAAGATGGTGAGGAGGGAAACAAATGATCTGGAGTGGTTTATTCAAGGTCACGTGTCAGGGTAGTGCCAGAGTTGAAAATAGAATAGTAGTCCAACTGTTATAGTTTATTAATTAATGCTGTTCAAATGTCAGCCAAAAAGTAAATTAGATTTTGGCAGAGAAAAGATTCTTAAATCTAAAGAAAAATGATGTCGAATTGGGCCAAAATGTGCAGTGATTTTTTAAGGTGAAAGCTACCATGAAAATAATTGGGATTAGGTAAACACTTCTGGGTTTATTTTACTGTGTTTTTGAATTCAGTATTGCAAATTATTGAAGTCCTGCAGATCACCTGCCCTCAACTACCAGTCATACTTGACTAAAGGCTCTTTATACGTTACTTTTTTTTGTGGGTTCTTTGCTGGGAATTACAGCTGGGCCATTTCGGTTAAAACATTCTGAACATCTGGGGCTCCCGTAGGTTCAGTACTGAGGAATTACGTGGGCCAGCTGCCATTTGTTTGTGTGTCCATCTTTTTAGGCAGATCACTGGGGCAGGCTGTGATCTGTCTGTACGCTTCCTCTCATACTACTGACTCTACCTCTGTTTCTTGCCTGTTCTTGTCTTCCTTTTTATTTTTCTTTTGGCATAATTCATCTTTCTTCCTTCTGTTGCCTTCTCTTCTTTATAACATCTTCAGCTCTGCTCTGATGGGTTCTTAACTTCTCTGACGGTAACTTCCAAATATGTTTATCTCTGCCTGCTATTCACACATTTTTCTCTTCTCAGATTGTGAACCTTCAGACATTTCTTCCTGGATGTCCTCAAGTCTCGTTAGCACATCCCTCTATGTTTAGTCAAAACTGTACATCATTTTTTCTCTCAGTAGTTATTCCCTACTGTGCATGTTTTGTGTAATTTCACACTCCTCGTTTTATTTTCTGTGCTTCTGTCTGTATGCGCTATACTTATTTCAGTCATCTTTCTTAGCTGTCTTCACAAAAAGTCTTTGATTTCTTCCCTGTTCCGTGCTATTTTTTCCTTGAGGCTCTTTACTGCCATAGCTCCTTTTTATCAGTAATCTGTTCATTCTTATGTAATGTTATTAATGATTTCTTGTTGTTTTTATGATATTAACTATTATACTTAGTTATCTTGTTATGTGCATACCTTATACAACTAGTGTATATGTAATAATTAATTTTAAGAATGCTGTGGAGATAATGCTCTACTTCAACTTCTCCTAACAAGGCTTGCCATAATGAAGGGGTGACTTTTGTTGTACCCTGACTTACAGCTCTACCTCATTGGATTTGAATTGGAAGAAAGTGCTTGCAAATCAGGCTATTACTTCAATTATTTTTAATGTTCACACGCCTGTTATCTCACTTTCATGTCTCTGGGATGTCAGTGCGGTAGCATTTAAAAGCTTACTAGGAGTACAGATGGCATTTAGGCCAAATGCATGTAAAATGGCTTTGTGGAATTTCCTCCAAACGGTTCATAGAATCAGAGAATGGTTTGGGTTGGAGGGGACCTTAAAGATTGTCCAGTTCCAGCCCCCTGCCATGGGCAGGGACACCTCCCACCAGCCCAGGTTGCCCAAAGCCCCATCCAGCCTGGCCTTGAACACCTCCAGGGATGGGGCACCCACAGCTTCTCTGGGCAACCTGTGCCAGGGCTTCACCACCCTCTGAGTGAAGAATTTCCTCCTTATATCTAATCTAAACCTACCTCATTTAGTTTAAACCCATTCTCCCTTGTCCTATCGCTACACCCCCAACAAAGAGTCCCTCCCCAGCTTTCCTGTAGCCCCCTTTAGGTACTGGCAGGCCGCTGTAAGGTCTCCCTGGAGCCTTTTTTTTCCTCCAGGCTGAACAACCCCAACTCCCTCAGCCTGTCTTCACAGGAGAGCTGCTGCTGTTCCTTGATCATCTTCGTGGAACAGTTCCCTCCTGTAATCTGTGTTGCTTGACCCAGAGCTATGTCAAGTGTGGGAGCCGCAGTTCCAGCTCCTTATTTGTGTTATTGGGAAGACAAGTGGAACTTTCTTCTTGTCACATTTTTTATTAAGGGAAAATTAATTATTTGATTGCATTCATGTTTTTTCATGAAAGGTGTTTGGTGGAAAGCGTCACTTGGTGAATTGTGTGTGCATGTACATATTTTTTCTATAGACGTTAACATTATTCTGCATCCTGTATGTGGGTTACCACAGTGCTCCTGCTGTCACTACTTGTAACGCTGCTTTTTCATGGAAGGTGAATGTTCTGATGCTTTTATGTGGCTGCAATTATTGGCAGGAAAATACTCAACTCATCTTGTGATTGTTCCTGTCAGTTATTCACAGATGCACAATTCCCTCCTTAAATGTTCGTTTTACATGATTACCGCCCCCTCCCCAGCTTCCTCCAGCGGCCACAGCCACCTCCTCAGCCTGCTGGCACAGCTGTGCCACCCTGCTTTCCTCGGAAGCAGCTCCAGCCTTTGGTTTTCAAACAGATTTACTCCCACTTGATGTGGTGGCAGAGCAGCCCCATGCTCAGTTTACACCATCAGTTCTCTTTGGCTGCAGCCCTCTCTGTCAGTACTCTGCATTACTGAGACTTGTTAAACTCTGCAGTTACTCTGTATGTGTCAGAATCTGTCATTTCCTTACATTTTCGCCACTTGCAGCTCAGTTTTAAGTGCAGTGTGCCTCATCCAAAAACTAAGGCAGGCTTCTTTTGCTGTGAAACACTGTTTATGTTGTAGAGTCCTCTGATGAGCTCCCGTATTCCAAATATTTCCAAAAATGATTTAATTTATTTAGTCTAGCAATCACATCCCTAACCGCTGCAGCCCTCCTTGATTGAGTAAGAGGGGTATGGCTTGGCTTGGCGTGTTATCGGTGTGTGTTGCTGGGTGTGACTGGAATTCTCGACTACTTGGACATAACCATTGCTTCTTTAAGGGTTTATGTTCAGACTGCTTTCTACGAGGAATTTATTTTAGGTGTGGCAGCCCTTTTGGCATCACGTTTTAAGAGACTGCCTGAGTAATTCAGATCATGTCTATCCAGGGGATTACCTCCGGTTCACCCTGCAGTTGAGGGGAACATAGTGACGACAACGCCGAGATTACAAACCAGAATAAGGAGCCGGGTCTGGCAGAAGTCCAGGTACTTCTCCCCACCAGTTGCATGGAAAGCAGTACCTGGTGGTTCTCACCATTACCTGCTAGCTCAGCTTTATTTTGCCTATGCTGTTTGCAGAGTAGCCCCACGAACTGGACTTCTGCTAACCTTACTTGTGTGAATCCAATAGCAGAGGGCACCAGTGCCATTGACTTTAAATAAAGGCTAAAATGTCAACATGCGTTACCCAGTATGTAGGGTTTTGTTTTGCTTACCCCTGGTAGTTCCTTGTGATTCTTCGGTGTAAATAGTGCTGTAGTCTAGTACTGAGTGTGTTTTTGCTGTTTTGTTACAGCTTGAATTATCTTCAGTGAAATAATATGCAAAGATAAATATATATTTTTTGTCCTTTTTTTGAAATAAGGTAATTATGAGCTTCATCAGAGCACTTAATAGGTACCTGACTCCAAATACAGGAAGAGTCTAATTGAAACAGGACTGGTATTATAGTAATAATTTCTGTAACTATTGGTGTGGATTTGGGCTGATGAATTTACAGAGGCACACAGCTTCTAGCCTGTTACAGAATCTGCGTCTCTGATTTGTGCCTTGTAGTTTTTAAGAAATGCCATGGAAAAAATGTTTCTGTCTTTGCTGAGATGTACCATGCACACAGTTTTTCTACTTTGGGATTCTTTTCTCTAGTTCTAAATTCATAGTTAAGAACAACATTGTGCACTTAGCGTGTTTGCACTATTTATGCCTCTGAACCTTTCTAATTAAAGAAGAATTTGTGGGCTAGAATCTTAAGCTGATGTAAATCAGTAAAGCTCCATTAACTTTTGTGGAGTTATACTTCTTGTTTTCAATATTAGCCCTTCAGCAAAAATATGGTTAAGAGATGAGAGTTAAAGAAAAGAGAGATTGAACTGAAATGAGTTTTACTGGAATTTGTTATGTCTGCCAAGTACAAATATGATAAAATCCCCATGTTGACGAAAAAAAATACAATTATTTTGCTCACTGAACCATTTAAGCTGTTGATTCATCTGCAGACCCATTTCGAAATCTCCCAACTGTTAAATTTAGGGAAAAATACTGAACTGAAAAAAAAACGAGCCGTTACTTGGTCATCTGCCCACTTTGTATTAAACCAAAATGTATGCTTTCACAGTAACAACAGGCAGAGGTTTGTCTAGTGGATGGAACAACTGCTGGAAATCAAACTGGTATGTATCATTCCCAATTTTGGCATTAACCATCCCATGCAGTTGGAAAAATCATTTAGCCTGTGTCTTCACTGCAAAATTAACTTGAACAATCTATCTTGGAATAGTTTAGCATATATGTGAGAGCTTCACACTATGATTGAATGACTACAGAGCGGTTGTGTTGGTGGCTGATGAGAAGTGCTCTAACTAGTGCTTTCTGACAGGCTAGCCAGCTTGAATTGAAGCACTGCCATGCTCAAGTAAAGGATTGTTAAAGGTATAATCCATTATTAAGCAAGAGAAGTTTACCAGGTCTTACTGTTTTACAAACCAGGTGCGTTCTGTGTGCAGTATCTGGCGATTACAAGGTAGCAGGAGAAGGATTTTTGCAGAACAAGAGAATAGGAAAATGGAAAGAAGCAAAACTGAAAATTCACCTGGTGATGTCCCTCAGTGTTTGTAACTAGCTTGCAAATTCTTCAGTCCAAGTAAATGAAAATACTTAGGTCAGCCAGGTTGCTGCATTCCTCAGCTACATGCATCCAGGCTGTTAAAGGAAGGTATAAATAGAACAGAACAGTTCTGTTGGAAGGGAACTTCAGAGATCATCTGAACAACTGCCTGAACACTTCAGGGCTAACCAAAAGTTAAAGCATATTACTGAGGGTATTGTCCAAATGCCTCTTGCACACTGGTCATACACAGACGGTATGGGGACTTTTCTCACATTTAGTCTTCCCTCTGACTGTGAAAAAGATTGGTGTTATGTGACACAGTGGCACCGTAAGTTAACTTATTTAGTACTTTTAAATAAGTTAACTTATTTAGTTGGATTTAGTAATCCAACGTGGGCATATAAATAACTTCTGAAATGCTAGCTCTGGCTACCTGGGCAGGTGAGGTATGGTAGATCGGATCACCTGTTTGAAGCCACTACTCCTGCTCTGCTTTCATTCCATCAGCTGAAGACAGGCGATGTTTGTGGTGAGGCTCTTCTGTCTTTGAGTACTCTCTTTGCTAGTCCACATTTCTTATTTTGTGCTGGTCTTTCACATTCCTGCTCTTGCAGCATTTTTCTATCAGATTTCTTACTAAGATTCTGGCTCTGTTTTCTGGCACACAAACAGGAATACCAGCAGCCACCTTAATTCTACTTGGCAGCCTTTTTTTTTGCCCAACACTTTGAGGCAAACATAAATATATATGTGAAGACAGAACATATATATAGTCTATGTATTTCTAATATATATTAAGAGGTGGGTTTTCCTCTTGAATTCAATCTAAACAAGTGGTAGGAGAGCAAAAACAGCTTGGGAACCACCTGATGCAATGTAAAGATGATACGTCTGTATTTTAAGAAAGAAGAGCAATGCAGTATAGTTCCTATATGGGCAGGTGTGAAAGCATTCTGTACGTTTTGCAGCTGGTTTTATCCCATGTGGTTGTACCGCACTGAGAGGCACTGTAAAGTAAGATCAGGGTGACACTGGAGTGTGGCCTCATTCACAGCAAGCTAAAAAAAGATCCCTTGAATAAGCTATTTCTAATGGCGTGGATTTTGCTGGGCACATTTGGTTGTGATTCTTCTTGAGAATATCTTAGATGGTACTCCTAGGGATGTTTTAATTTGCTCTATATGGTCCCAGAAAGTGCTTTATAATATGTGTGTCTTAAATACCTGCTGCTGTTTGGTATGATTAGGTGAATATCTCATTTTCTTATTTCTTCTCTTGTCAAGAATTTAGTGCATATATTTAACTATTTTTTTCCTTCCTTAACTTTCACACACTGTTTCTTTTCCTACCATGTTCTGAGACTGCATAATTCCCTGTCTTCATTTATATAGTTATCTCGGTGATATTTATAGACATGATCGTTTCCCATGGGTGTCTTCTTTCTCAGACTCCAGATAAATGTACCTTTCTTGCTTCTCAACGCCAGACAATGTAGTTCAGTACCTGCGGAGCCAAGTGCAAATGTGCATCGGGTGCAAATCCATTTCTGAGGCGCTGATTTGAGATTTTCTGTTACCCCTTAGTCTGCATGCATGCAATATAGGAAACCAGTGTAGCACATGCTGGAGAGAATTCTAGATACCGCTTTCATCAATTTGCCACTCAGCCAATCAAGTCTGGAAATAAATGAGAATCTGCTGGTACACTAAATTCTTTGCAGTTCTTGTGGCTGCTCCGGCTTGAGAAGTGCTGTTCTTTGACTCGATTTCAGACAGAGTACATGTATGCAGGACTGTGATAGTATGATGCTTGTTTTTGGAAAGCAATACTCCAAACACACAGTTAGAGTATTTCTGCAGTAATGGAGAAATTCCTGAGCTAGGTTTAAGTGAGCTAGCTGTGGTACCACCAGCGGTGCAGCAGAAGCTCCAGCTACAACCTAGGTATGTTGGGCTTATACCACGCGCACTGAAGGTTGTGTTACTGTAGCACCCCCATAGTTAGTAGCTGATCCGGCTAGATTAAACTGTTGATGTGTTTTATTAAACTCTTCGTTATTCTGTGCTTAAGTTCTGAAGTCTAAAAAACCCTTGTGCTAATCTTCTATGCCGTGACATCACTAAATCAATTTAAATTTTTTTCTATCCTTGTTTTTGCTAATATCACTTACTGTTTAAGCCTTTGTCATTGTACTCAGTTTAGCCTATGCATTGCTCAAAGTAAAGATTATGTCCTTCCTTTATGTGAGTTGGTATGAGCTTCATTGCAAGATTCATTTACAGATACCAGATAATCACAGAATAGGATCTCGTGTGGACAAAGACTGCATGAGAAGGACTATAAATTGGGATTGTGGAATTGCTGTAGTTTATCTTTTTACCTTCCACTGGTGGTCTCTCCTGCTATATGCCTCCATTCTGGATTAAGGTTATTTTTATTCTGGAATAATAACCATTCATTTAGAAAAAATATCTTTCCCTCCAACAAAGCTTACTACTGCTAAATATACTCATATCTCCAAATCTGTTAAGAAGCTGTTTTTTACTTACCAGATTCCATATCAAATGGTATCTCATTAAAAGCAAGGTTTCTGCACTATATGGTAGAAGCTGGGACTGAAAAGGGATCATTCCTGAACTCCTCCAGCAGCACTTACAGCTCCTGATCGTATTTCTAGAGCAAGCAGGAAGTGCCCCCAGGAATATTGTCAGGGAAAAAAATAGCACAGAACAGTGGAAATCTGCCATTTGAAAAACGATTTATCTAGCAAATGAATCATGACATAGAAGCTGGCCAGTTAATTCTTGGTTGCCTTAGATGGGATTACTTCTGTGGAAAAGGTGAGTAGGTTTCAGCCTATGGTAAAAGAAACTTGTTGGCATCATTTTACATCATCGGGCTTCTGACGATGTAAACCACATGCTGACACGCACATGTCTGTGACTGCTGAGCTGAAGCATATGAGCAGAGGAGTAATGCTACTAATCCTGCGTGTTCAGAAAGCGTAAACCTGGCCCTGCAAAATTGTGATGTTTGATTAAAAGGAAAACAAAATGTCCGTGGCACTTCTGTTTCATTTGTCTTCTAGGATTAATTCTTTTAGATTTTTTTGGGCTTGGGCCCTTTTCTGCAAACACAAAGGCTAGAAGCAGATTTTTTGTTTTAAATGAAAGCCGAGGTTCTTACATAACTGCCTGATTCCAGGGCCTTGGCTTCAGGAAATGTAAAAAAGCAAATATCATATGGTTTACAACAAAGTAATGAGAATTGGCTACACCGCATGAGCATGGCTCAGAGGGAGAAACTGTTGTGCTTCTGTTTGTCTGTATGAAAATGAGATTTTCAAATCACCAAGGGGTACTTGGAAAAAAAAATCCTAAACATTTGACTCCAAAGCCTGAATTCTTCATAAATTCTGGGTTTTCTAATGCTGTTTTTTTTTTGAGAGGTTATGATGTGCAACTTGAAACAATTTAACAAAATTCTGCTTCCTTCCAAAATAAAAGCAAAATTCAAAGAATTAATCAGCTGACCTCAGCTTGTGGCATCAACAGCCTGCTTTTTGTAAGAGCTGGGCACAGGGTCCACAGTGAGTGAGTTCTTTGGAAGTCTTGGCTTGCCTGTGCTGAACCTTTTTGGGAAATCTGGCTCTGGGAAGGTCACCTAATGACCAACCTTAGAGGGGTTTCCTTTAGCCTTATTATTGTGTCTTTGTATGTCCCCTGTTCCTTCTTGATTGAGGGAGCTTTTTGGACAAAGCGCATGAAAACGCACAGTTGGAAACAATCCTGAATTGTCAGAGAGTGGAATAAATGTTTCAGAAGGTCTTTTTACTTCTGCCTTCTAGCATTTTCCTTCCATAACCAGAAGGGGGAAAAACACATTAAAAAACCTTTCTTAGTGTAGAAACTTGAATATAGAAACATTTTCCGTGCCTGACCTTATTTTATACCTTTCTCTGTTCGGTCTCTCTGTAGGCCTGACTTTTTAAGTCTTCTGTTCCTCTATTACCTCTTGCCTGTTTGTTTCTAGAAACCCAGTTTATTGAACTTAATATCCACTTGCTAGAAGACATCATCTGTATCTTTTGTGCTATTTCAACTTGTAGAGCGACACAATTTTCCTGGATGGCTAAAATTCCTGGTTGGATTGGGTGTCAGAAAAAAAGTAAAAATAAAACATTTAAAATATATGTATTTCATTTTCTTTTCCATGCATTTGGGGAAAAAGAATGGTGTGTGCCAATACAGCTGCTTTTAAATGAACCATGCTGCAGCTTTTACTGAAGTAGAAGGGATTCAGAAGCCTGTTATTATGCATTAACTGTGCCGAAGGCACAATAACACAGTTTCATTTAAAGTGCACTTCTATTCTGAAAGATAGCTCTGGCAAAAAGACCTCTTGGGGTTGCTTATTTCTTCCTTTTTAGTGTTTTCTGTATGCAATCTGTTCACTTGTCAAGCAATCGGGGAGCTTTTTTAGCTACCAGCAGGTCAAACTTATTCTGTGGTCTGCCTGTGATCAAGTCAAATTCTGCCAGTTTGGATGGGGCTGTCACTTCTGCTGAGGATGTGGCAGGCAGGAAATAGCCTCACGTCGTTGATGTATACCATAATATCCTGTGTTATTTGAGGTGCCTCTCCAGCAGGTATGAGGAGGTAGTAACACCCTATCTTAGTCACTGAAGAAAGCTCGGAAAATATAACTTTGTTGAATAGAGAAATACATTTATAATGAATTTGCAAGTAGGAATGTTCATTAAACAGCATCAATGATATTTTCTAAAGAAAGCTGTCACTTCCTCGTACTCCAGATATATCCATTCATACAAATGATTGTCTTTCGCATTCAATCTATCACTGTTAACAAGCATTTTTTATTTTTTATTTTTTTGACTTTGAAGGGCAGTTTTAATCCCATTGTTACAGGGTATCACTGGAATAACAACACAGCCCAGAGTTAAAGCGGATGACATGCCAAATGAAACTCTTCAGATGTTTAAAGAGAAAGGAGGCTTCAGGGCTTCAGCCTTGGGCCAGATTCCCCTAACTGATCCATCTTACGTGCATATTGCAGCAGCCCAGAAGAGAGGTTCTCCCAGCTATGAAACTCTGCTGTGTAAAGAAATCTGTCGACGACAACTTCTTTGGTGGCTGTTCCTGGCACACCTGCTCAAAGAGTTGTTTTGGGAGCAAGGCAGGAGGCAGTGATCTGCTCTGACTGTCAAGCTGCTCTTTAGGCAGAGTGCAACAATAAAGATAAAAGCAGCTCCTGTGTATACTCAGTGAGAAAACCAGGGAGTTACAGACCACCTTCTGCAAAAACTTTGCTCTTTTGTGCCAAATGGAGTGTTGTTTCAAAGGGGCTTACTTGTCCGCGGTGTCTTAAAATTGTTATACTTTTTGTAATCTTTTAAGTAAGTGCCACAGTGTGCCTGGTTAATTTTCAAAGCCCTCTGGTGTTGAAGCCAGACTATCATTTTCCCTGGTTTTACAGCTTACTAATAGATTTTTAGTGAAGTCCTCACAGACGTCGCTGACATTGCAGACACCGCAGCCTCTCCTTGGCAGCAGACTTCTGGCTTTGTTGCACAGAGGTAGCAGACGAGGTTTGTAAATGGATAGGCTGAACAGTGCTTTCTATAACAAGAATAAATGCTTTCCATCCTTTAGTTCTGGAAGATATTTTAAAGTCTGACTAGGGAAAAAAAAAAAAAACAAAACCGAGACCTCTTTGAACTTGAGGTTATGTTACAAACAGCTCGTAGAAAGCAAGTGATGTTTGATCCTCCAGTCTGCTTCCAGCTGTAAGGTTTGCCTGTGAAAAACACAGGAATGATTTTTTTTTCTTTTGCGATGCCAGACCTTTTAATAACTGTCCTTTCATATGCAAATCACAGTACAGATAGTTAATCCAGTCATAAACCCTTTTCCAAAACATTTTTTCAAGTCAGGTGGCGATCTTGCCAGGGATCTACCTTTCTGTGTGGATTTAAGGACACGGACAAGTGGAGTCCAGAACTCTGCATAGCCAGATGGCTCCCCCCTCAGATAAAAGAGCCTATTGGCCATAGAAACCATCAACTTTCAGGAAACAAAAAATAAGGGAAAGGTGTATGGGAGAGAGGAGGTGGAAGGTGTGAACCTCAAAGTGAGAAGCCAGAGGGAAATCCGAAGTAGAAAACAGTTTCTGTTAATGGCTGATCTCTGTAGCTAATGAACAGAACAATCATGAGGTAGTCCCATTTAAAGCTGTTTACATTATTCCACAATGGTTATTCAGTCCTGAATGGATCATAAACCAAATTATTCCCCCTAAGCTGGAAACTGATGTATCTGCTGAAACACCGCTAGCGCTGGACCCTGCTGCTGTCTGAACCAATTTGGCTCAGAGTACTGTTAACATAGCTGAGGCAGGATGAATTAGTAAGTATAACAAAACAAAGAAAAAAAAAAGAAAAAAAAAGGCTATAATATCTTGGCTTAAGAATGTGAAGTGTGCAATAAAAGGGGGAAATGATAGAGGTTTGGTGTCCTGGGGTGGTGTGTTGAAGAATACACGCATGCTTTGTGGAAAACCATTGCTGCAGTCATAGTAGATGTTTGCTGAGTTCAGAAATTCTGTGATTAGTGACTGAGACCAACAGCTTACTTTGCAGAAGCACAAGCTAGCTGTGAAACTGAGGCACATTTAAGGCATGACACTACACTGACCTCAAATCTTTTAATGTAAGGTGTTAGACTACGCCAAAACCGGGTGTGGGTAAGTTCCCCTTTGTTCTGCACTGATTTGAAAACGTTCACGTCCTCATTCTTAGTCAATTTGAGTGGACTTCACAGTTTGGCAGTTGCACTGAGATTGTGGACCATGGTAGGTGTGTTCCAGGAAGGTTCCAGCTGTCTTCTCTGGGACTGCTACTTTGCAGTAATAAGGTTGAGATGCAGCTGTGTGAAGGCAACAGGCCAAAGCTACCCATAAGAGAAAATAATGTGAGATAACTAGCTGTTCCCAGAAAGAAAGGGAAACTAATCTTGAAGCGAATGATCTCTAGCTCTTTAAAGGCAGCTTCTAGAGGGCACGTTGCCTGGAAGCCAGGGGAAAAATAATGGTGATCGCAGACCTTGCGATCATCAAAATCATTAACACAAAGGACATCAAAAACATTAACACAAGACTCAGTGTACATGAAATGATGCACTCTGATGTGCTGATGCATCCTCATGTTACAGTACTTGTGCATCCGTGTGTCATCCCTGACTCCCGTGTGTCATCACTGTCTCCCCAGCAATTTTCTTTTTGTTGGCAGATAATTGTTAATGTATTTTTTTTGATCCTTTGACGTTGCCTTAATGAGTGCAAATACTTTTCTCTTTTATAAAAGAGAAAAGAAATTAAATACAAGTCCAGGGTTTGGCGAGGTATTAATGTTTTTTATTATAGCTAATCCATTCCTGTGCTGAAATTTTCCTAGTTTCATACTGATGGAAGGAGAGCTTTGAAGGATATTTCATTAATACACCATCCTATTACAATACATACATTAAGTGGATTTAATAGTTTAGAGTTGAGTCAGTTATTTGCTTCATAAGCTGCCACTTACCATCCCACAGATAATCCTATTTGGCAGCTCTCTTTTAGTTGACCAAGGCAAATTGAATTACTATACTACAAAGATAAAAATTTGCTCATAATTTGTACTGTTTGCGAGGTGAGGGCTACGGAGGAGGATTCTGACTGTGCCTCCTGCCATCTGGTACTTTGCCTGGAAATAGAAAGCTTGATCTTTGGCTTCGCACAGTATTACACTGATTATGCACAAATGTCTCTCACAAAAGTTAGGAGGTGTTTCGTCTCATTTTGCAGCCCTTTGCTCATAGGCTTTGTTGCTGTTCAGGTGGTATCATCTGGGAAAACAGTTTGCTAGAGTTATCTCTAAAGGAGTTTCCTTGCAGATTTTTTTTCAAGCAAATGAGTGCATTTCTTTGAGTTGTCCCTTCCTGAATTGCTTTAACTCTGGTGCCTAGATTAGTATCCAGCAGAATCTGAGCTGATTTGAGGGAAAATCCATGTGCCATCCTGCTACAGAAAACTGGAAACAGCTGTTAATGTGAGTGGGAGCTTAAAGCTCAGTAATTCTGATTTTTTTTTTTTCCGGATGGCACCCGGGATTATTAGTGAATTGTGGTAGGTTTTGTTTTGGTTTTGGTCATTTTAAGATTTTTATGTTACCAGCTTTCAAGTATAAAAGGACTTGCTGAGTATGCTGTTTTCTCCACTGATACTTCAGAGCTAGCAACATGTTAGCTAGTGGAGTTAGAAAGGGTTGTTTTAAAGTTTGAGTTGTATGTAATGTTTTTCATGAATTTAGTTTTTGAGTAATTCTGAAAAAAAAAGTTTTCATGTACCGTGGCACATTTATGATTGTTCTAACGACTATTAGAATTTCCTGTACCATTTTAGAGAAGTAGTATTAAAAAGGAGGACTTTATATGACACATTTTATATGTAAATACACTAATTTCAGTGTGATATTATGATCTTCAGGTTGACTGTGTTTCAACTGTTAACACTAATGCATAAACAAAACAAGTCAGTGCTTTCCTATGAACAAAAATGTCCCTCCCTGCTCTTTTCTAAATGACACAGTTGCTGTCAGCACAGTGAAAATGCACAGATTCTGCGGCAGCCTTATCCCGTTCATAGCAGCTCAGCTCACACAGGACCCCTGCATTTCAGGGGTGATTTTCTGGCTTTCACTCAAATCTCCAGCAGGTTATGTTAGTACAGAGTTACAAATCAGTGTAAGTTGCAGTACCGAGGTGGCTGTCACAAGTTCACCTCTTGGTGCACAAAGTGCTGGCATGTTGGCACCAGCTAACGATGCATCACTTGCACGAGAGGTACCCACAGAAGCTCTTATCTGCACACAGTGAGGAGGTGGTGTGCCGTAACTGAGGCACAAGTCCACGTGCTGGAGTGCAACACCAGGCCTCAGGAAGATGAGGCTCTGCAGTGTAAAAAGGGAATTGCACATAAATAGAAATACACTAAGTGTGGAGTTGGCTAAAGCTGCTTGCAGTGCTTACACAAATAGCACAAAATTGGAATAGTCAAGCTGGCTTGTGAATGTGATTATAAAGGGAATTAAAGTGGCAGTGTTTAATTCTGCCCTCCATCCATCCTTCCTCCCTCATACCTGTGCCCTGGGAGAGTCCGATGGTGGACACCCCTGGGAGGCAGGGGTAGGTAGCACAGCCCCTAAATTTAACGTGTCCTGAAGCGTGCCCCCAGGGCGTGTGCACCAAGATGCAGGCGTTAAAAGCAGAAGTGAATTTCTGTGTATGTCATTTGCCTAACCCCCTTCCCTGCAGAGGCAGAGTGGAGCCGGTTGCATGTGTATTTTCAAAGAGCTGCAGCTCCCTTCTCCCTGGGAGGAGAAATTAAGGGGGTGTAACAGGCTTGAACGCTTAGCAGGTATTAAGGGCCAGCATGTTCCTTGCCTCTGCGAGTAAATCGAGAGCTGATAAGGTGAAGAAATCACGTGTCGAGGCAGGTTATAAAACCACCGCTCCACGTGGTTGCTGAGATGTTCTGTCGGGCTTAGGAGATTTTGAAATTTGACTTTGCTGGCAGGCTGCCTCGCACAGCATGGGCAGGGCGTGCGGGAGCAAGGCACCGGTGGCCCCAGCAGGGATCTGCTAACAGCCTGAGCACGGGCAGGTGTCCCTGGCGTGCCCGGGTCATCCCTGGCTGCTGCATGCCACATCTGCACCCCAGAGCCATGCGGGCAGCTCGCACCCTGCAGCTGCTGCTCTGTTCGGTTCTGGGCGTGCTGTTTGCATGCCTTGGGGTAGCTTTTTAGCCACAGGCAGCTCAGCCAGAGCTTTATAGCAGAGGTGAGTCATCCTCGCTGTCGGGGCATAATCAGGGATTTTTTAATGTTTCATCACTCAGAGATAAAGGTGGCGGTGTCACCGTCTCACACTGCTGGCTGGATAAGCTTCCTTTGTTTCCCCACGCGTGTGGGGAGAGGGAACAAGGTGCAGACTGATCCCAGTTCCAAGATAGACTTGGCTTTCTTGGCGCCCTCCTTTCCCCCTCAATAAATCTGTGCTTGATAAGATGAGCTGCAGGAGTCATGGGTTTGCAGCAGTACCAGCAGGATAAATATTTCTGTATTTCTAGCTGATTTGAAGATGATTGGTGTATGTTCTCCTCCTTTTTTTGGCAAAGGTTAGCCCCATTAGATGTACCGCTCTTCATTTCAGCTCCTCATCCCATCTGTTCTGCCTCTTTTCAGTGGAAGCCGAGGAGATGCAGCTCCCACTCGGGCTGCCAGATAGCTCCATCTCCCATAAACAAGAAAATATCTTGGCGTGCAGTGGAGCGGTGCCCTCCTGCACAGACACGTCGGGTCGCACCGTGTGGGCAGACCGGGCTCTCTCAAGCTGTGACAGCGGCACATCCCCGGGGCCTGCCTGTGCGGATGAGAGAGCACCGCTGTCCCTCGGATCAGGGGTGAGGATCCCCAGCACTAAGCTAGGAACCAGGGGAACCCAAACGGCCTTTGCCTGAGCAACCAGGTTATCAGAGCAGTAGGTAGGAAAAATAAATGTGTTTAAAATCCTAAAAGTATGATACAGTCAGTAAATAAAGGAAAATGCATGTAGGTAAGGGATACAGAGTTTAGAGATTACCATCGTACAAAATTTATGATTATCCGGACAATAAAACCAGAAAGAAAGCAAATGCTCATGCTGAAAAAATCCAGAGTTTACCTTGGAACTCCCTGGCAGGTGGCCTTTTCATTAGGGAGGAAATCTTATTGACCGAAGTCCAGAATCTTGCTTCATTTCCCTGACTTCCAAAGATTTTGCAGTGTCTGTATATGGGCACCATCGTATAACATCGGTTCTGTTTAGAGAGGAGCATTGCCTTTGAGAAAAGCCGTCTTTGGGCTAGTTGATGTAAAAATACCTCTTTGAGGCAGAGAGATACTTATTCCAAGTAGTCATTTATTAGAAATACAACAGCACCTTACTGTATATGAAGCAAGTTGGTTTGCAGTGCAGCTGGTTTGCTTTTGCTCAGTGATCAGAAGCCTGGGCTCATTCCTCTCTTCTGGTTCTTACAGAATCACAGAATGGTCTAGGTTGGAAGAGACCTCCAAGATCATCTAGTCCAACCTCGGCCCTAACACTAACAAGTCCTACACTAAACCATATCACTAAGGGCTACATCTAAACGTCTTTTAAAGACCTCCAGGGATGGCGACTCAACCACCTCCCTGGGCAGCCCATTCCAATGCCTAACAACCCTTTCAGTAAAGAAGTTCTTCCTAACATCCAACCTAAACCTCCCCTGGCGCAACTTTAGCCCATTCCCCCTCGTCCTGTCACCAGGCACGCGGGAGAACAGACCAACCCCCACCTCGCTACAGCCTCCTTTAAGGTACCTATAGAGAGCGATGAGGTCTCCCCTGAGCCTCCTCTTCTCCAGGCTGAACAACCCCAGCTCCCTCAGCCGCTCCTCGTAAGACTTGTTCTCCAAACCCCTCACCAGCTTCGTTGCCCTTCTCTGGGCTCGCTCCAGCACCTCCATGTCCTTCTTGTAGCGAGGGGCCCAAAACTGAACACAGTACTCAAGGTGCGGCCTCACCAGAGCCGAGTACAGGGGCACAATCACTTCCCTAGTCCTGCTGGCCACACTGCTTCTTATACAGGCCAGGATGCTGTTGGCCTTCTTGGCCACCTGAGCACACTGCTGGCTCATATTCAGCTGCCTGTCAACCAGTACTCCCAGGTCCTTCTCTGCCAGGCAGCTTTCCAACCACTCATCTCCCAGCCTGTAGCTCTGCTTGGGGTTGTTACGCCCCAGATGCAGGACCCGGCACTTGGCCTTGTTGAACTTCATGCAGTTGACCTCAGCCCATCGGTCCAGCCTATCCAGATCCTCCTGCAGAGCCTTCCTGCCCTCGAGCAGATAGACACACGCACCTAACTTGGTGTCATCTGCAAACTTACTGAGGGTGCACTCGATCCCCTCATCCAGGTCATCGGTAAAGATATTGAAGAGGACCGGCCCCAGCACTGAGCCCTGGGGGACTCCACTAGTAACCGGCCTCCAGCTTCTGGCATCTGCTGGTCTGCTGATTTCCCGCTCAGTATTAACTCTGAATAAGTAAAGTTGCATTGGAAAGATACTGTTACTGATTTGTGTTCATCTTGATATACTGATTATACTTATTCAGCCATTTTCATGTTATGTGAAATGCTCACCAGCCAACTGAAGGAGTTTGCCAGGTAGGCAATAGCTCCCCTGATGGCAGATCTGTTTTGCCAGATCATGAAGCAGGGGCATATTGCCTCCAGGTAAATGGTGGCAGTAAGGGGAACGGTGCTTCTGGCACCAGCACTCGTGATGGTGGCTGCAAGCCTTCACATTATCCAAAAAGATGCACCCTGTGTTACAGTGCTATGTTAGTATTGCTAGACACTCAGGCCTGGGCTCTGGGCTCTGCTTTTTTTTTTTTTGGGGGGGGGGGTGGGGGTGTGTGTGGGGGTGGAACTGTCTTTTTTTTTGCATGTATGTGGATGCCCCATCCCTGGAGGTGCTCAAGGCCAGGCTGGATGGGGCTTTGGGCAACCTGCTCTGGTGGGAGGTCCCTGCCCTTGGCAGGGGGGTTGGGACTGGATGGTCTGCAAGGTCCCTTCCCACCCAAGCTATTCTGTGATTATGATCGACAATTTTCTCCCAAAGAAGAAGACTCCTTAATGCTTTTTTAGTTAATTATAATTTTAGTTAACGTGAATTGTTAATAGCTGGATATTTATTTAAAACCACATGCTTTGGGCACTGATTAATTTTCCCCATACTTTATTTCATGTGGTGGGGAATAACTCCTCTGAGAAATTTTGCTTTTGGCAGCTAACGTAGTTGACAGGAAGTTCTTAAATTTGATGATATTCCAATATTAGCCCAAAAGGATATTCCTCCCTGGTTGCCACGTGGGGGGAGTGATATTACTGAATTTTACTATATTGCATGTAGCTATAATTGTACAGTATATATTTAGAGTACTGTGTATATATTTAGTAATACTGTAATAAGTGATATAGAATAGTAATATGTTGCTGTAAATTGCTGTAGGGAACCTGCTGGGCTGTTACATGTATATAAGTTCTTTTGGCATCTTTAAACGTTTATCTGTAGATAGAAGCATTGCAGATTGCTGCATCTTGACCAACAGATTGTGGATTGCCCTGCACTGCCTTCCAGTAACAGTAAGGACGTCCACTCTAAATGCAGTGTCTCAAAACTACAATGCAACCAGTTTTCTCCCACTTAACTTTATATTTCTGCTATCATTTCTCTTGTTTTAGGGTAAGTCATGAAAAACCTACATGAAAGGAAGATGGTTTATTCACATATTTTTATTTTAGAAATACTTGAATTTGTTTGGATCAGTGGGCAAATGTCTTTTCTTTGTGGTGTGGCTTGCATTTGTGGAGCAATTCTGTTTTGTGAGGCCACAAATCTCTTTAGAGTACAGGTAACAGGCCATGGTGACTGTGGAGATCTGTAGCAATGCAGACCCACTTTCTTGGAACTGCTGCTAAATACTGATGTGCTGATTATCTTTAGGCATGGAAATACTCTGTGTACTCTTGAATGGCATTGTGTTATTCAAGGAGTGACTGAGTATTCTTGTACTATTGTGCTGATGCATTTGTGTGTTTATATCCACTGTTCCTTTCATTTTTCCTGATTACTGAAGGAGGACCAAGAATAGAAGATTGACCTATGATTTGGAGTATTAAAAGTATTTAAACAAAATTTATTATAAAGTTATACGTTTTTTTCCCCTGAGGTTTACAAGAAAAGCTGCACCTTTATCTTGGGAAAGCTCTATTCATCCTGTTAAGCGTTGATATTAGTTCCAGTCGGAATACAATAGTAAGAGCAGGTCTTATTGAAAAGCCTATTGAAAATCAGTAAAGGAATTGTAGTTAGTCATCATTGTGGAACTTTTATTTTATGCTAAATACTTTACAGACAGTTAGTATTTTTAAACAAACTGTAGTGGTTTTCAAATAGTAGGTTGGAGGATTTAGAGAGGTTTTGTAAAATGGTAAATTTGACTTTTGGATGGAAGGTGACATTTACGTATATAAGAACTTAAACACTGTCTGCTGCCAAAATATTCATTCAAAAATAATACATTTGTGGTAGTGGACACTAAGCAAAACCAGATTAAAAATTTACCTTGGCATGCAGGCACTGTTCAAGTCTTTGTCAAGCCAGAAGCATGCAACATGTACAGATGAGAAGGGCCATTTCTATATTTATATAAAGCTCAAAGACTGAGGAAGTAAAAAGTAATTCAGGCCTGAAACTAGAGGATCTTCTCACTGCAGCTAAGAAATACAAGTGTGTTTGGTGATTACAAGTAACTCAAATTTAAGACACTCAAAAAAGTTTAGCCTTCAAGGAGTCACAGTGCAACATTCCCTGCAAATTCAACTGTTTTATAGTTCTTGAAATTCGGTATCTAAAAACATCACCCAAATTTTTTTTTTTAATTTTTTATTTTTTTTTTATGTTCATGGTTACTGTTTGCAAGATTATATCAAGCAATTGAGAAAATTAGCCAACTGAAATTGAAAATGGATGCACATAAGTATCATATATTGTACTTTTCTCAAGCTTATCTTTAAGCTCACAGACTTGAGTACAGGGAAGATGTATTGCTTCTGTTTCCTTCCCCAGTATGTTATGCTAAGTTCTTAAGAACCTTCTGAAGCTCACCTTGTTGTCAGTCTCTGCAATACAGCTCCTTGCTGAAAGTAACACCTAGTTCTGAATAATAATTTAATGACTTCAATGCATTTTGATTTCAGTGGCTGAAATAATTTTCACCCTTAAACATCCCAGACTCCTGTCTGAAGCACTACAGATCTCTATTCCTGTCTGTCTTGTCATCCTGGAAGCTTTTATCTCATATCTTTCTTCAGCTCTTTGATTTATTTGTTGTCTTTGTCTCCAACATCTGGAATCCATTTTTCATTCTGTCGCCTCTGTGTATAACACAAATTCTTTAATTGAGCTCTACAGATCTTCACTGTCACCCAGAATCAATCCCCAGTCGTGTCTTTACACATTCCTATGGTCCACCTACCATTTCTGTTTCATCCCTTCCTTTGCCAGATATAGATACTAGACCTTATGAGAAAACACTTGGAATCACTTTTAATCTTTGTGAAACAGTTTGTTGTTTGAACTGTGGAGCTGCATAAAGCTTTGTATTAAGAAACTGATGGAGAGTTACAATCATTGCACAGTATTTCAGGGCAAGGCACACTTAAAGCCAGGAATGTTATTTCTGGATGGGTTTTTGTGCATGTGGCAATCACTTTGGACGTATATTAAGAGGAGACACAGAGGAGTTAACAGTAAAAACAAGGCAAAGAATGTGAAACTCTTAGTACACGGGAGGTTGGTTTAAGTGGTTGGAATGATAGTACTCAGGGACACCTAAGTATCAGTTCTCTGTTTCTAATGGAGAGCAGAAAAGAGATTCTGAGGTGGCAGGCTGTAATGTACTAAACTGGAAGATACATTTATGTTTGGTCATGTATTTCTACAGATGTTATTCTTCAGTCTTATAGTCATTTATAGATGCTGTAAAATACGTAAAATATGTATGTTTCTGTTTCAGCCATTAATGAATTTCCTGAAGATGTATTTACAAATAGAGAACGCCAGCAAGGAGGGGTTCTGCTTCACATCATTGCTGTAAGTTTTCCTCTACTGTGCTTAATTTTTGTTTTCCTTGTATTTTTTATTTTTTAAGATGTCAGTCATCTTAGTGCCCTTACTAAACAGACATCTGTATTAAGCAACCTAATAATTTGATTTCATTCTTCTGGTATGTCTATGTGGTACAAATGCTCAAAAGGAAGTATTTATTTAAGAAAATGACGCGGCTCTGAATTGTCAGTGCCTGCGCATTCATCCTCTTGGAGATAAAACCCTGGGCCCATGGATCACAGAGGGATTTCTTCCACTGACTTGTATGTGTTTGCATTTCATCTTATGTAAAGAGAGTTTTGGATTCCTTTGTTGACGACGTCATCCATGATGTGGAAGATTCTTGATTCTTCTTCTTTTCTATTGTACGTCTATGCAAAAGATGCAATTGTAATATAACCAACAAACAAACAAAAATAAACAAAAAAAAAAACCACCAAACTGAAGAATATAGAAAAAGTTGTGTGGAGATTTGTATTTTATTACAGAAAAAGCAAAACAATTAAGGCCTGCAGGCTCCAGCTTTCCTTTCCAGGCTCAGGAAAAAAGGAGGTGTTTTTGATGGAGGACAGCAGGATTAGGCCTACTATGCAAACAAGAAACATAAATCCATGTAAGACAGTGGGAGAATCATGTGCATGCATGAAATCAGGGTCATTACTGAGAGGTGTGGTGCAACGAGCCATGGTCACTTCCAGATGTGATTATTTCTTTTGTGTTGCTAATCAACAAGGTGTTGCTTTCTCTTCAATTACGTGGTCCAATAATCAATTGAAAATATTAGCAAGGAGCATGTAACTTGGTAAAGCACTGACTGGTACTTTGCTGTCTCTGAATTCTTTTGAGGCACCCTGTTCTTTCAAACTGTGGTATTTCATATTCTAGGGTCTGGCAACCATTCTTGTCCTACACTTAAGCGTAGTTACAAGAATCTGCTTTTATGCTGTAAGTTGATCAGCAGAAATATTTTTATTTGGAATGGGATAGAAAGTGAAGCTATATATTCTTGCTAGTCTGAATAAATATAGCATTGCCTTTTTCTTCTTTTTATTTAGAGGGAGTATCTGAAATATTTCCTGAATTTATTTTCTTACAGGCTCTGTACATGTTCTATGCTTTGGCTATAGTATGTGATGACTTCTTTGTTCCATCCTTAGAGAAAATTTGTGAGGTATGTTAAAGAACTTTATTCCTCTTTTGAAAATTTACTTAGAGAACATCAGAGAACTGAACATCTTTTGCCTTCATTGTTTAGAGTTCCTTCCTGTGAATTTTTTGGCCTCAGTGCTTTGCAAATGATTTGGGCTTTCCAACAAAAGTCTAACTTGTGGTCTGGACACACTGGTCCCCCTGGCCATGTTCAAAGAGATAAATTGAAAGACTTAAGGTGATCAGCCCACAAGATCCATCCTTAAATACCTGAAGCATGTAGATAGGATGGATATGACATATGGATGAATTGAGTTTATTACTGTACTCCTAGTTTTGAAATTTATTTGTGAAAAAAATCATGCATAGACAAATTAATGTGTTGGCTGTGCAATTTTAATTGCATATCTGCCACTGTATCAGCATGGGAAAAGTGCTTATGTGTCCTAGGATGAAGTGGAGAAAAGTGAGAAAGGATAGAAAGCATGAGAAATGCATATCTTGGTTTGATATAGAATGGGAATACAAATTTTTATGTCCAAAAATTTAGTAAATTCCTTTACATAATTGTTGAGAAGATTTAAAATCACATGTAGGTTTCTAATTAAGGGATGTGATCAGAGAGGGTAGAATTTGTACTTGGCAAGAAAATGTTATGTTAAGTAAGGCTTTGGTGAACTACTACAAAATGCATACAAAATACAAGACCAGATTTTGTTTCCATTTTGATGGCTAAGTGGAAGACTCATCTCCTTCACTTTTAAACAAGCGCATATGACCATTTTCTGAAAAACTCCTGTAGCTAGTAAAAGAAGTCTATTTTCCTATGGATATATGCACTGAATTCCAATTAATGTTACTTAGAGCCATGTACTTTTACCTATCAATAGAGGGACAGATGTAAGAATAAGGGAGGCCACAAGTACCAGCAAAGTATTCAATAAGGATCGTTCCCTTTTCAGATGTTCTTGTCTTCAGCACGTACCTTATACACTATATTTGTTGTACCAGTTGAATTGTTCCAATTAAGTTGTAATTGATCTTTCTTAAAAATCTTTGCCTCTTGTTTCATGTTCTGCTGAATATTGAGACAGCTAAGAAGAATGCAAATAGTTAGCATACTTATGTTTGAGCTCCTTCAGCAGTATGACTGGTTAAAGATCACATGGTAGAGTAAGAGCTTCTGTTTCTGTTTTTTCAGGTTCTGTAGGATGCCATTTTTATCTGCTTAAAATGTTGCATACTGACTGAGAAATGCACGATTTCTGTACTTGTCCTTATGTCACTAACCACTTCTCTGTCCTTGGAAGAGAGATGAGGTACTAACGATGAGTCTAGAGACTCTCAAAACAAAAAGCTTCTCCATGAAATTTTCTTTATAGTTCAAGGGAAAGATCCTCATTATGAAATTGATGCAGCTCACTTGTGGAGTTAAATGTTTCTACTGGTCTTAGAAGTCTGAAGGATCTATATCCTATTAGAGCTTAAGAGACACTGTCATAAAAATAGATCTAACTACTGTGCGCAGGCCTCTCCGTGTCTAATTGGACTAATTTTGTGTGTGTCAGTGGACTCACTTTTGATTAACACAGTCATAAGTGAAGACAGAATTAGGCCTGCTGTTAATAAGATTCATTCACAGAGATTATATTTTTCTCTTGTCAATTTTGAAATTACAGAGACCAGAGGAATTGGCCTTAACTCTTGAATGATTGTGTTTAAAGTACCAGAAGTGAATTCATGAATGCATTTTGAGTTTACAATCTTTTTGAGTCTGCAGAAATGCTTTTGTCTAATCACCTACATCTAAGCCACAATCAGCTAATCAGTTATTTATAAGTAGGTAGTATCATCTGACACCTCTCTAGCTTAGGGTAAAAGCATTTTACTTGTCCAAAGCATATTTGCCTTCCCAAGAGGCGGTGTCTGTTTCTGTATCACAGTGACTGTTCATTCTTTAATAGCACTGTGAAATAGCACCAGAAATGACAGGCTTCTATCTTTGCAGCTACGGAACTGTGCAATACAATCAAAGAACCAATACTGACATAACCAAAACTTATCTTCCAGAAACTACATTTGAGTGAAGATGTTGCTGGGGCTACATTCATGGCTGCAGGGAGCTCCACACCAGAACTGTTTGCATCTGTTATAGGTATGGAGCCCACACACTAGTTTTCATGAGATCTGTTAAAAAATCAGCAGCAGATCAAGCAAAAGTATCCAAAAGTAATACTATTCTTCTGTCAATTTATAATCAGCAATTGCAGCTGTCAGCTAGTCTGTGGTTCATGGTATAATTAACTACTCAAAATATCTCATGAAACTGTGAATCTCCTCTCAAAACACAGGGAGGAATGGCTGATTCTGAGCATAGGAAGTAAAAGAAGAGATTTATTGCAGTCCCCTGAGAGAGAATTTGAGGTATTTGATGCCTCTTTTGCTTCTTTCTTCACAAATAAAGGGAATTAATTTTAGTAAGGAAGTAGGAGAACAAAGAACAGTAGAAAAGAACAAATTAATGTACAGATAAGTCAGATCTGTTAAGTCAGAAGGACATGATGTTCTGTGTACATTACTTACGGATTTTTTCAAGTAATCTCTGTACTATTAAGGATTATTTTTATAGAAAGGAGGTCTAGATGGCAAAAACAGTACCTATTAAGAGAAAGAAGGACATTGGATTACACTGGTAGGGAAGGAGGAAAGCAGCAAATATGATACATCTGTTTTTAGTAAAGCTTTAGTATTCTTTCTGCGACTGTAGTGACTGACATTCTTACACACTTTAGGGGAATACAGTCTAAAGGAGTGCATTATATATATATGTCTAAATTATTAAAAAGCAGTTTTCAAATATTAGTAATTAAAAGCTAGATTTAAAGCTGGAGATGGATCTCAAGACATACTAAAAAATGTCATGAATAACTTATTTTTATGAATAACTGGAGTGAAATGATGGGAACTAGATGGAAGACAAAAACAGGGCGAAGAAAGATCTTCATCAATTTGAAATCAGCAAGATGAAGTTTAATATCAGCAAATGAGAAGCATAAAAAAAAGGGAAGTGAATATATATGTAAGGGGAATAATAACTGGTTGGAGAGCTATAGATCTAACAGTGCCTTGATATATTGCAAAAGAAGCAGGAGTTGAGGAATAGCTGATGGTGGGACGTTGCAAATAACAATTGATTAAAAGTTGGGCCCATTTATAAAGCCTAAGCGTTATAAATTATCCTGCTTTGCTCAGTTCTGCTAGACAGCATTTGGGATATTGCATCCAGTCTTGTTAATGTGCTTCAAGAGAGTTGCAGACAAATCAGAAAAAGTGCAGAGATGAGGAAAAATTGTAAGATGTTCGGAAATTATCTTATAATAAAATAAAATATCTTAATATCTTAAAGTAAATCTTGAAAAAAAGGTGAGTGTAAGTCTTGAAGTCTCTCTTCAGTGAAAGATTTAAAGTACAAGTAAGACACAGCTTTCTAGTGCATTCAAGTTTTGTCCTGTCACAGTGCTGAAGATTACGTTACGTAATCCATGGAGATCTCTTCCAGCCCTTAATTTTTGTCATTCTGATACAATTATGTTGCCAATAGGTATTTGAGGGATTGGTGGGTTCAGTACTAAAGGAAGTGTGAACATTGGTACTAGAACATGTTAAATTTGAATCCTCATTGCCTGTTGGAGTCAAAAGGCGCACATTACTACACACAAGATAGCTACCTGTTTTTTTAGGGAAGAATCTATTATTACAATGAGACATTCCAAGAAGATGCTAAATATTGAATGCCTGAGAGAAAGGTTTCTGTGCTTTGTTATACTGTGTGAAATGAATTTCATGCTCCTGATGTGATTGAAAATGTTTTTCACTCATTTGATTGGATTATTACACCAGTTACAGCCAACCTGTGAAATGCAGGACTTAGCGTAGAACTAACTAGCTAAGAAAGTTATTTAATTTTAATAAAAAAATATATGTGTAGAGATGTTTGGCCAAAAACGGGGAGTTGTTAACTAGACTAAAAGCACAAAATATTCCATGGAGAAGTGAGAAGTTATTATGAAGCATGTTTTCTAAAAATTCGAAATGATCTGTTATTCTTGGGTAGCACATGTTCTGAATAAGTGCCTGTGGCCTAAAAAGAATGCATATTTTGCTCATTCTGCAGGTGTATTTATCACTCATGGAGATGTAGGAGTAGGGACCATTGTTGGTTCAGCAGTTTTCAACATCCTCTGCATTGTTGGTGTCTGTGGACTGTTTGCAGGACAGGTTAGTAAAATGTATATGTTTGTGGAGTTCAACTGCTTATATTTTAGGTGTTTGCATGAACAAATATATAAAAAAGAATAAAGAAAAAAAGAACCATTAGTTTAAACAAAGAAACAACAAGCTGGCATGGGGAGAAATGTCAATTTTGGAAAGAATTTACATATACTTTGCAAATAGCAAATGTTTCCACAAAGTTCAGCTGTAGTTTCATCACTCTGAACATGTAGCATACAGAGGAACCTGATTCCTTTTCATACAATATCATGTCCACAGTCAGCTGATCAGTGGCTAATCCTCCTGGTACTGATTATGATCAAAGAATCTGGGACTCAGGCATGAGATTTAGTCTATCTACTCAATAGATTGTTAGACTATGTATCTTTTTTTTTTTCCTCTGTATTAAGTCCGATATGTCCACAACTGGAATGAAGTGGGAACCATTGTTTTGCTGCACTACAATGAATTGTACTTCAGAGTTGAAATTATGGCAAACTAAAATATTAATAGTAATATATATATATATTAGTGGAAGTTTCTATATGATTTTTATCAATGGTGATTATTATAGATCCATTGTTTAACAAACTCCTGTTAGCATAAAACTATTATTTGTTCCAGAATTGTTAATCGTAATTCTGCTCGCACACCTAAGTGATTGCAAGGTGGAGGCCTTCGTTTTGTCTTTAGAATCACTTAATTTTGATGTCTAAAGCTGTGAAATTTTTCAGGTGGTTTGTCTCACCCAGTGGGCTGTGTTCCGGGACTCTGTGTACTACACGTTATCTGTTATCGTACTTATTGTTGTAAGTACTTTTCTTACCAATTAAAGTGTTTCATTGCTTGACTTTTTGGAGGACCAATCTGCTAAGCATGCTGGTAAACAACTTTTTCCCAGCTAGTTCTAGTGGCATCCAGAAGTGAGCGCTCAGCTCTACAATATGGTCCAAGTATGAAAACTTCATATGGCCCCACAGAATACATGCCCATCACATCTGTCAGTGTCCATTCATGTTGTACCTACAGCCTATAAAGTTCTGCAGACTAGTAGGCTGTTGTTATATGGTGCAATTAGCACTCTCTTCTGACTGAGGGGACTGCTAGTGGAGATAAAAAAAAAAAAAAAAGTTTTGAGCTGCACCTCTATTTTAAATAGAAAAGGTGGCTATATCTTGCTTCTATACAGTAGTTTCATTTCACAGATTCTGGGTAAGTTTCTCTAAATAGAGCAATGTGAGGTATTGCTTTGTTTATCTAGAACGGTGTAGCAGATCCTAAACGTATACTTTTATAGTGTCTGGTAACAAGGGAGGGAAGAAAGTCTGATTTGTAATAAGTATAGATCACTAGCAGCCCAATTAGTTACAGGAGTTACACAGCATCGTAGAAGTATAGAATGGTTTGAGTTGGAAGGGACCTTAAAGATCACCCAGTTCCACCCCCTGCCATAGGCAGGGACACCTCCCACCGGACCAGGTTGCCCAAAGCCCCATCCAGCCTGGCCTTGAACACCTCCAGGGATGGGGCATCCACAGCTTCTCTGGGCAGCCTGTGCCAGTGTCTCACCACCCTCAGAGTAACGAATTTCCTTATATCTAATCTAGATTTACCCTCTTCCAGGTTAAAACCACTACCCCTTGTCCTATCACTATGTGTCCTTGAAAAAAGTCTGTCCTTCTTAGAAGCCCTCCAAGTATTGAAAGGTTGCAATAAGGTTTCCCTGAAGCCTTCTGTTCTCCAGGCTAAACAACCCCGCTCCTTCAGCCTTTCTTTACAGGAGAGGTGTTGCAGCCCTCTGATCATCCTTCAGGCTGTCCTCTGGACACTGCAGTCTGCACTCTGACAGGTCCATGTCTTTCATGTGGCCCAGAGCTGAACGCAGCACGATCATGTCAGCTGCACCACTCAACTTGGTGTCATTCACAAGCTTCCTGAGGGTGCACTCAGTCCTGCTGTCTACACCATTATTAAAGTTATTAAACAGTACAGACCCTGCGGACCACCATCCGTCACTGATCTCCACCTGGACATTGAGTTGTTGATTGCAACTCTCTGGATGCAGCCATCCAACCTTATTCACCAAATAGTCCTCCCTTCACACCCATATCCCTCCAATTTAGAGACAAGAAGTACATAGGGTGGAGTAAAATGTGTGTAACCACTTGGCCTAAAAGCAGAAGTGGAATATCTTCCTCTTTTGCTAAAACTAGGTTAGTTGTTAAAAGGACTCAGAGCCATGTTTCTTCAAAATACATGATTTCGCTATCATTTGCAGATGCACAGCACGTATGTCTTTCTCACACTCACACTTTTAATAAGTAATATTTATAACAGTCACTGACAAGATCCAAGTTTGGTGCTTTGGAGATGTGAAAGTTTTGGTTAGAAAGGGTCAAAGGGAGAAAACTCCAGTAGCTTCTGTGTAGACATGACTGATATTTATTATATAAATTTGAATGCTTTTCAAGGTAGATCAGAAATGTACATTTATGTTTCCTGTTTTTTTCTTCTTCTAGTTCATATATGATGAGAAAATAGAATGGTAAGTTGTGTAAACTATTCCTTACAGTCTCGTATTCACCATGAGACTGATCAGTTAATAGAGTTGCAGTGTACCTAGATTTCATTCATGCACCGTGTAAGCACATCTGGATTTGACACCTAGGAAATCCAAAGTATTTTCTTTGGTTATAGTTTTTTAAGATGATCAGGAGAATTTAAGAAAATTTAAAAACTTGAAAACATTAGCTAAGTGAACAGGCTATACATAAGACTTGAAGGACTCACAGATACAGGGAGCATAACCAAAGTTTTTCTGCTCTTACCCTAGTTGTTAACGTTTAGGGAGGTACTAGGTGTCCTACAGAACAGTGCAAGGTGGGATTCTAGTGGAAGATGATAGCTGTCTTCTGAAATAGTCTTCTCAGAGTGCCTGGCCTGTGCTTCGGCACTGAAATGACAGAATGCCTTGGCATTGTGATCCTCAGAGAGCAGCTCTGGTTTCAGTCTGTGTAGCACATTTCTGAAATACATGCGTTACATTTTTTTTGCAAGTTTATTGGAATGTGGGAGTCTTGCTGCCCCCATTCTCCTGAGACACTGTTAAATCTTAATGATGTGAATCCTGTGTTACACAAACGTGACTTGTACTAGATATTTAATGCACATTCCTACATAAAACTTGTGAAGGATACAGCTGTTTGAGTGGCCTTTAACGCTTTTTTTTTTTGTCTCTCTGAGGTGGGAAAGCCTTATACTCATCATTATGTATTCATTCTACATACTTATCATGAAGTAAGTGCTTTTCTGTTCCATGTTACCTTTAGGTGTTGGTTGACCATCGTTCTTTTGGTGTGTTTTTGTCCTTGGCCCTCCTCCTGAGGACAATGCAACTAGTCATGTTTCTGTTTATGATCCCTTGCATTTTCATGCTTTATCAGTTTTGTTTCAAGTATGTGCTCAGCCAGCAGCAAATATTTTCCTGCATCCTTTTCATAGTGCACTGAGGTGAAGTAGCTTTCAGAAGTAGTTGAGAGGAAGTGTCACTATACAAAGATTGTTGAAAAAGTCCACAGCATTGTAAGTGCACAGCATGTCAACTGTTACACATGCTCTGTAACCTCTGGAGAACAAAGCCAGACAGATAGACAGCTAAGTATGCACTGATCTTCAGACTTTTTCATACAAGATTGTGTATGACATCCTTCTTGTGTACTGTCACAGCCTCTGACAGGAGAGGCAGAGATCTGACTGCTACTGCAAGGATCTGTGAGTCCACCTTTAACTGGAAGTTGCTGAGACTTCTCCCTTGGTGTCCTGCCCTGACAAACCACCCTTTTTGGAACCTCAGCCTCCCTTCTCTCCTACCTCAGGTCTTAGCAGAGTTCACTGACAGCACTCTACGGTCCCATCCTAGTGCTAAAATTCTTTCTTTAGGTTATGGTCAATGGTCCCAGAAATGCTCAATTGCCCGCCATGGGGAACATTGTACTGAGAGAAACAATGAGGTGACTTGAGAGCTGGTGCAGGAAGAAAGAGCCCATTGTACACTGAATGTCCTGACTCCAAAATCCACAACTCCAGTGTTCTGCCTTCACTGAATCTGCTCTTGTGTCTTTTCACATTCTGCTGTATCTCATGAGAGAGGTACAGCCCTTGCTTTGCTATTATCTTGCCAATGAATTGGATAGTCCTTTCTCTTAGCTTCATTTTAGTTGTCAGAGAACACGCATCTACGCTTTGCTGCTTGCCTGCATAAGTTGTTCTCAGACACTTAAAAGTTTGACGAGGAAATGAAACAATCCAGCCTTTTCAGACCTTTTTCCACTTTCAGGTATAATGTGAGGATGCAAAATTTCTTCACCCTCAAAAGCAAGAATGTTGGAAATGGTGACACGGTCAACAATGAGCTGGAAGATGGTAATAAATGTTATGCCTCTAGTTGTGATGACCCATCCATTCCATTACTATGCAAAGGTAAGGCTGAGCAGACAGGACTTGGAAAAAAATAGTTCACAGGATATCCTTTTTTTTTTTTCTCTTTAATGCTGATTAAAACAATGTTACTATTCAATCTTAAGTAGGAATATTTATTCGATTAACTTGAAAATTCAGCAGTCAGATCACCAGTTGAAAAAAAAAATCAAAATTTTATTTTGTGGAGATTGGAGATTCTGAAAACAAGCTGCTTTGCACATGGACAGTTTTGTTTCCTTTTTCTCTCCTGTTCAGTGATGAGTATACAACACTGTGAAAGAAATATTTTTTTTTTGCCAGGAAGAAGGTTATTTTCACTTAAAAAAAACTAGTTTTGGACTAAAAGCTGAGGCTTGGGTCTTGATGGAAAGACATGCACAGATCAGTGGGCAAGAGGGATTACATGTTGAGTTCAGATCTTCAGGAGACTGGTTTTGACATGACTATATAGTTCTGCATACATTGCCAAGCACATACGTAAAATTGAGAAATGCAGGTTCTTTGCAGTCTGTGCCTTTATCATAAAGGGGAAGAAGATGATACCTATCTTCGGGTACTGAAGGTAAGGAAAAATCCCTGGGTATTTTTTTTTTTTTGATAACTTTGTTTTTATCATTGTCTTACCCCTTCTCTCTTTCATTCCTTCTTTTCTCTGTAGAGCAAAATCATTGCTACATTAAAAGCTCAAGCCATATAATTCAGTGAGCTGTTGAGCTACTCTTAATGAGTGAGGTCTCCTTGCTGTGTTCTTTGCAAACATCTCACACTCTGGGAGACTGAGCTCAGCAGCAACATAGACATTTGGAAGTGTCCTCATTTAATAAAAAATAGGGGCAAGCAGGAATTTGTAGCAGATGCGGAAAATCCTGCTGTTTCCTGCTGTTAGTGTTTAGATGGGGTTTAGTGTTTCAAGATAGGTAGTATCAAAAATTTATACAGTGACAGCATTCTGGTCTCAGTTATGGTGTTTAGACAATAGTTTATTATTGATTTAAAAATACTTCTCAAAGTAGCATAATTAAGTGAAAATGTCTTTGAAATATTTTGATTTCATTTTACAATGAATTTTTGTGAATATTGACTGTGATGTAGTGAAGTCCATTGCTTGGACGTGGAGATACAGTCATACAAGGTTTAGAGGATACCTGCTAGGGAATTTGTTAGTGATGTATTCCAGTGGGGACACAGGAAAAAGGTGATCCAGCAGTAGAATACAGATATTAATGATTTTTACTTCTGAGGTGTTTGTTGGGTTCTGATGTCTTTATGTGTGATTTAAGCTGTACGCTTTTAAGATTCGATCTCTATAGCCACTCTGTGGTAAAGGTATGATAACACAGACTGCTTGCCTGTCCACCTATTTCCTTTTCAGGAAATGTGAAGATTATTTAATGCTTGTGAAGAACATGTAGAACTTTTAGGAGAAACAGCAAGAAAGCTAATGAAAGCCTGGGCTCATGAGAATGATTTTTCTACTAGTTGCTGTTCTCAGCAAATTTCTTTAATTTTCTTAAAAGATGCCCTGAGACTGCAGTTCACTCAAATTCCCTTTGCCTTCTCCAGTACCCATTACACAAATATATGCTGCATTGGAGGGACCGTTGTTCGCAGTGTAGATAAGTAGATATTATCACAGGTAAAGAGTGGAGGACATGAATAAGAGGTTAAGGAGATGATGGGGTTTGGAGTGGGCTGTCGGAGAGGAAGACGGCAGTGTTAACCTAGCTGCCCTGTAGATGGGTGCATTATGCGTCAAGAAGCTGTCCTGGAAAACTGTCACATGGCTCCCTGTTCTTCCTCTCTCCTGTTGGATGAAAATCTGCCCTGTGATGTGTGCTGCATCAGTGACCCGCTGTTAGTTGACACCTGGCTGGCTTCACAAGCTGAGCTGCACTTTCTTCAGCAGCAGCTTTCAGAAACAGCAGCAGTGTTAATAACTGGGAGAGAACAACTAGAGCTGTCCTCTGCCTTATCTCCAACCAGTGGTTAGCAAGTTTCAGGATCCGCTGAAAAACCTCCCTTGGCTTCACCAAGGTGTAGGTCTAACCATAATGATTTTTCACAGGGATGAAGTCTGATTACTTCCCCGCAGAAAACAGCTTCTTTCTTTGGGGGAGGAACATTTGTCCTACCAAGGATGTTTTTTCTGTTGCTCGATGTGCACATAAAAGGGGAGTTCGCAGTATACACTATACAGCTCTCTTCTATGCTTGTAAGTTTTATTACTTTCCATAGCTTCCAATAGTACGTTATAAAAGCTCCCACTACAGGAGTTTCGCAGAGAAAAAGGAGAGCTTTTCACCTGTCAATTTCAAGGGCGAGTTCTATACACATGGGTGAAAGCAAAGTTTTAGTACTTTTTGAATAATGTTTCATTATAAAATGCAAACGTGTGGCTTACTGCCCTTGGGTTTTACTATACTGACCCAAATTTCCACCAGGTGGCATGGTTCGATGTCTGCCTAAAAAGAGAAACTCGGAAAAATGTGAGTTTCTGGACAGTGTGATGTGGATACCTGAGGGCCAGATCAGGACTCAGCTGAAGTCAGCAAGAAGCTTTCTGTTGACTTTGACAGGGCTGTTGGTGATGACCCTTTGTGGTGAGGTGAAAGTTTAGATAATCTGTTAAAAGGAAGAGCTGTTCTTAGAAGATATTTGTCTGAGGAATATCACAAAGGAGAAGTGAAAAGGCTTTTCACTGTCACACATTTGTAAAGACGTGGGATTTTTGCAATTTTTAGATGGAGCCCATTTGTTTTGTATGGGGCCAAGATATGTATATTTATGGGCATATGGAGTGAGACTGAAGAGCTGTTAAGGCAATATATGAGCAATTTGCTGCAGAAACTCAAAACAGCTGCAGTTAGTCATATATATATGTATATATATAGTGATATATTTTACATCATTGCTGAGCTTTTATCAAAGCTGAGTATGTTTTGTTACTGTCTCCTTATTGCTTTAAGAAGCAGTTCCAGAGTAACTGCAATGCTTTCATGCTTTTTTCACAATGCTTTAAGAAACACTGTGCAGACTTGACTGAAGAAACTCACTTGAGAGCAATTAATCTGATGATACTGTTTAAAAGATGTCTGACCTTTTCTCCTTACCAGGATTGCTGTCAGACATTGCTTTTTCTTTGTCTAACTACATACAGCAAATGTTAAGCTACCGTGGTTGGGTCATCTTCTGTCAGGCCTGGTTTCCAGGTAGCTTGCCTGGCTATATATAGTCCTTCACAGGAAAAGCTGCTGCGCACTAGCTGCAAAGTCATTGGAGTGGCTGGGCTTCTCATTTGTATGATCAGTTGCAGTACTCAGCAAGGTTAATTTGTTTTAAATGTCAGAAGGGGGTGGATAATTGCTCCTTTATGTTTGCATTACCAAATGCAAAATGACTACTAGTTCTGTTCTCTGTTAGAGATTTAGCTGCAAGGCGAGACTACAGAGTGGATTCTTGGAGAAGGACTCATTTCCTTGTGGAACCAAAGATCTCTTTATGATTCCTCAGGTGACACCAGTGTACTCACTGAAAACTCTTTTAGTGAAACAAAGCAAGACACTCAAATGCAAGAGGGTAAAAGATGTAGCCATTTACATCTTCATTTAGATGATTCAGAGGCTTGCTGGGTTTTTCTTGTTGAATAATGATGGAAGGATACTTTAACTTCAAATATGTCAGAAGATGCTTTGAGACAGCAAAACCTTTATTGCATGATGTGAGTTACTTGCCTGCATGTATCCAGTCTTCTTCCTGAAAAACAAAAATATTTCATCACTGTAACAATGTGAACAATAACTATGTAGATTTGTGTGTTTAGAATAGGTCCGTTTTAATTCCTTTGTTTGAGTTGAATGTTTCCTTAGATTTCCTTTGCTTCCTGGCTGGAATCATGCACTAATAATTATCTTTCACTTCTACCTCCTAAATACTCTTCCTCTTCTTAATGTAAGTAACAATATAAAAGGGGAGTGGGAGGGTGAAGCTAAGCTAAGCAAAGCAGTAAAAAAAAATCAGCAAAGAATTTTTTTTTCTTAACGTATTATTACATGTAATAATTAATATTTATTGCAGTCATATACATATCTTCTGCCCTGCTTTCTAACACCACATGGGTATGTCTCCTGTCTGCTGAGCCTTGCTCTACGTGCTACGTGTAGTCTGTAGCATTTGTGAGGATATTGGTTTGTTGTTAAGCTTTCAAAGTCCTTGCCAGTACTTGTGTTGATTCCCAATATAATTTTGTCTCTCTGTTTGTGTTCTTAGATCACAGAACAAAGCTTTTAACCTTGGTACAATCCTTTATATTAGCAAAGGTGTACTTAAGACGTGATTTTTTTTCTGGACAATTGCTGTTTATCATCATTTCAAGTCTTGTCATGTTAAAAATACTGATAATATTCTGTGAATTCTTTTCCAAAAGGAGTGAGCACAACATTAGGGACTTCTGGATGTGCATCAGTAGCTATTAAGCACCCTAATCCAGTAGGATAGCTTTATAGGTTTCAGGAGTGCAGTCTATGCTTTCACAGTGCATGTGCTTCTGGAGAAGGCTTACAAAGCTGTAGTGGAACTTAAGCACAGAAAACTGGTACTACAACAGGAGTAGCTGGGTAAAAGCTCTTCCCACCAATCTGAGAGTGGGTTGGTGGCTGCCTTAGTGGAGTGAAATCCCCTTTCAGCATGTAGTCTAAATGAGGCGCACTGCTGATGAACAGGTGTTTCTGTTGAGGTGCACCACTGATGAAGCAGGTATTTCTGCAGTACCAGGCTGCAGAAATATTGCAGGAAAGTCACTGGATTTACATTCAGGCATTCAGATTAACGTTACCCCTTGCCTGGGCCTAAAAACTATGGATCTGGGCGACAGGAAGGATGGGTCTTACCGCAACTAACTCTGTCCATTGTGATCATTAGTGAAGGGGATGCAGCAGTATGGCAAAAACAGTGTTGTGATGGTGGATGAGATCATCTGCTCCAGTCCCCCCAAATACCGGTTCCCTGAAGCTGGGTTACGGATTATGATTACAAATAAGTTTGGACCACGCACCAGAATGCGGATGGCAAGCCGACTCATCATTAATGAGGTAGGTTCATTATGGAAACAATAAATGACTATGAAGCAGAGAGAGTCATGCTCATTCTGGAATTCAGATTCTGCACTGTTTCTAGAGGTGGGCTAGTAGCCATGTCACAGCAGATGTGAAGATGGGTTCCCAACTGGCGGTACTGCTTGTCTTAATGGGAGGGTAGTCACAGAGGGACTCCCTTCTCTCCCTGCCAGAAAATATTTGTTTCAATGTGTGCACATTCAGATTTTATCTGCAGCAGAAGAGTTGGTTTTGACCATTACAAAAGTGGTCAAGCTAAGAAAAGGTAATGGCCAGGCTAACCAACAAGTGGTAAGAAGTGCTCTTATATGAGCACTATGTCACACCACATCAGGATGTGATCACATCAGGATCACATCAGATATTTGCCTGCCTTTGTAGTCTTCATAGATGTCAGCTCAAAATGAAAATGGACCAAAATCTTTTCATGAGGGGAATTTGCTCCGAAAGGTTTCAGTTAACTCTTAATTAATATACTGTCACCACCATATATTGCTAGTTTCATACCTTGCAGCTGAACTGACAGGATTGGCCAAGTGACACTGTTCTCAGCTTGCATGAAGTACTTTGGATGAAATTTTCAACCTGCCAACCCTGGCTTCTTTAAAGGCAGGATTTTATCCTTTGCTGCCTACGATATCAAATATGGGAGGTTTTTACTCTGGCAAATAAATTAATTTCAGTAATTTAGGAAATACAAGATTTAGCAAGTTCCTAGAATCTGAACATCATAACACAGTTCATGTGTCTCCCCAGCATTATGAATACCCCACTGAAGGAATGCAGTACTCTAATATGTTTGTAATAAAAGCTCAATTTAAGAGTAAAACAGTGAAATATTTTTAGGTAGTCAGCTTGTTGGTGTACAGTCAACAGCAGGGGAAGGTCAGATAGGGCACACAGTAGCAGTTGTCTCTGTTAAAAAAGTTCTCTTTTTAAAGCAATTCATTGGTCAGAAAAAAATATATTTCTTAATGGCTGTGTGCCCAGAGAGCTGATACTTGCTTGCTGTTCAATATCTGCAAAAAGTGTTCTCTATACCAGGGCATTTTGGATCTATATTCTTATGTATTCTCACTACCAAGGTTTTGCAAAGTATTCAGATACAAGTTTTCTCTATTTTTAATTACTGCGTGTTAATACTGGTTTCAGATTTCTTTTTTTTTTGGCTGATGTGTTGTTGCTTTATTTTTCAAGACAATTGAGAGGACTTCTATGAAGTTGCAAAAATTTGTCATTAAAATAACAGATGTTATCAATCCTGCATTATCTCACCTAACAAACTATTTTTATTTTCTGCAAAAGTATGAACTTGTTGTTACATCTCACATTCTCCAGTGTAGTAACTGGTATATATAATGACATTTAAAACCTATCACTGTAATTGTGCTACATACTATGAATGTAACAGTCTTAAACATGTCTGTATGGGCAATATACAAGCTTTGTGAGAGCTTATATACTTGGACAAGGACAACAACAATCAATCTTTTTTTCTGAAATAGTACCCTAGGAGCTTTATATTTACCTCAAGGAATGGGGATGGGAAGGAGGCAGAAGAGTTTGACCTGAGTAGGAGAGATCTCAGACAATGAGTCATTTGTAAGCCATCTTTAGTAGTGTAGAAACGTCTTGTTACCACTAGATTATGGTGCTGTCACTGTTATGAGTGGGAATTGCTGAGTGAGAATAACTGAGTGCTTCAGAATAACCATGCTTATTAAAACATGGTGTGTAAGAACAGATACCGCAGCTTTCTCAATCATGGTTTGAAATGCTCATGCCACTAATTTTGAGTTGCATGGTTAACACTGACATAAAGACAGAAAGGCCACAGACAGTTTTGTTTGTTGCTGAAAGAGGAAGGCAACACAAGAGAAGCATCAAAGCTCACATGACTGGGGCTGGACAGAAAGCAAAACCCAGGGTTAAGGAAGTCAGGAATAAAACTTACGGTAGTTTTGTCTTTTACACTGTGCAGCGTCAGCGGTTAATCCAATCTGCTAATGGCTCAGGCAAACCACTTCAGAATGGGAGACATGAAAATATTGAAAATGGGAACATCCCTGTGGTGAACCAAGAGGAGGAAAGTGAACAGGACAGTCTATCTCCATTTTCATTGCCAGGTAAGTTTTATTTTCCAGATGTTTAAAGCAAGGAAACAGAAGAGAATTAAAATGCCAAACACTGGGTTATAGGAGTAGACAACATATGAAGGCAGGAGAGGAGGAAAGGGTTTGATTTGGCTGCCTGTAGGCTGGATTTGATGACAGTAAAACAGGACTGGAAGCTACATGATTAAAAGGAGATCTCAGGAAAGTGTTTTCCAACCATCATGCACCATAGTGGTAGAAGTGCCAGTTTGCCAGAAGTAAAGAGAAAGCAAGTAAGGCAGGTGTGTATTCAAAAACTTGTCACACCGACCTGACAGGCACTGCGCTGTTAGTAATTTTGAAGTGAACAGTTAATACTGGTCTACTGGAGATTACTAGGACAGAAGCAACTAGGTATATAAATATATAATAACCTGATGATATAACTTGAATGTAGGGGAGGTTTGGACAAAGAGGAAGGAAGTTTTAAGGGGAGAAATAGTGTTTAATGTTTTTTAAGGTAATTAAAATTCTTAGAGCAGCATTATCTAATAATACCTTTTGAAATTTTTTGGAAACTCTCTGGTGTGAAGGGCTATATAAAACCAGTCTCACTATGTTGGAGCCCACATAGTACATTACAAGTTGACTCTCCCTCAGGTGTTTTGGAGATTAGACAGCAGAGATTAGATAACCTATCACAGGTATGTAGTCACTAGTATTCCCTCACACACTTACCGTTTAACCCCAGTATTACTTGGCATAAATTAATATCACGTGCAGAGAAGAAGGAAGAATTTTCCATGTCTTACATGACTTTAATTTCTTCGAGGTTCTATTTGCTTGACTTACCGTCATTTTGAAAGAGATGTTTGTGACAGAGCAAACATTGAAGCATGCTGTGTAAAGATTGGATAAAACCATCTGTTTTAATGTGTTACTGGACTATGTGCTATTACAGGAGCTTCTTACAGACAGCAGTTGCAGGCTTTCATTGGGGGTGAAGAGTGGAAACAAACTGATTCACAAGAAAGGCCCATTAGATGCATTCCTGATAATCAATGACAGTATGAAAAAAATATTTATATTCTATGGTGGAATAAATGGATTCAAATCAGCAAGGTACTTGTGCACACACAAGCATGTTAGTAATAGTAATAATAACAGTAACAGTAATGAACAACTTCCAAAGAAGAAAAAAAGGCGTCCTCAAAACATCTTAAAAATGCAAGTTTCATTGCAAGTGTTGGCACAGATTTTTTAACTGAGTTGTTTTTCGCAAGTTTTTGGAATCAAGTTTTAATTAGGGCAGTGCAATCATGCATTTATTTTTATATTCCTGGATAATGCATAATTCTAACATGTGGCAAACATTACCTGAAGACCAAATTGTCATATTTGGATTTGTTCAAGACTCAGACATCTTCCCTATGAATAAAAAATAGACTTCAGAGTGGAGCTTCCTCAGTGTTTGATATTCTTAATAGATCAAATGTTTAATAGACCAAATGCCTTGATCTAAGAAGGGAGTTATGAGTTATGTCATTGACCTTTTTTTAATGCAGTTTTTCTGCATTTTTGAGAAAGTCTTTCAAGGTAATTGAGGTGTAACAGGCCAAAGTGGAACCATTGCTGATACAGTTACACTGGAATGGAATAAAAATTCAGCATGAACTCAAAGAGTTTGTGTAAAAGTGGTAAAGTGATTATTTAAAATACTCATCATTATTTTCAGTTGTTGTTACTCCACTGTTGTCTGGAGATGAGTTTCTATTGGTTGGATCATCACTCCTCAACTGTTATCCTGTACTTCAGTGCCTGGTAAAATTATGGAGAAGATTGTACTGGCAGTTATTGGAAAACACTTGAAAGATAATGCAGTCATTGGTCACAGCCAACACAGGTTCTTAGGAGAAAAGTCCTGCTCAACTAGCTTAATTTCTTTTTATGACAAAGTTACCCATCTAGTTGACCAAGGGAAGCCAGTAGATGTGATCTTTTTGGATTTTGACAAAACTTTCGATACTGTCTCTCACAGTATCCTTCTGGACAAAATGTCCAGCATACAGCTAGACAAGTACATAATATAATAGCTGAACAACTAGCTGATGGATTGGGCTCAAAGGACTATAGTAAATGGAATTACATCAGACTGGCAGTCAGTCACTAGTGGGGTTTCCCAAGGCTCCATTTTAGGGCCAGTTCTCTTCAATGTTTTTATAAATGAATTGGACGCAGGAGTCAAATACAATACTAAATAAGTTTGTGGATGATACTAAATTGGGAGGAGCTTTTGACTCCCTTTCGGGTAGAGAAGCCTTGCAGAAAGATGTTGACAAATTAGAGGGCTGGGCAATCACCAACCATGTGAAATTTAACAAGAGCAAGTGCTGGATTCTGCACCTGGGATGAGCCAACCCTGGGTATATGTACAAACTGGGGGAGGAGAGGCTGGAGAAAACAGCCCTGTGGAAAAGGATCTGGGAGTTTTGGACAACAGCAAAATAAATACGAGTCAATACTGTGCCCTGGCAGCCAAAAGGGCCAAAAGTACCATGGATGCATCAAGCCTGGCATTGCTAGCCGGTCAAGGGAAGGCATTGTCCTGCTCGGCTCTGTGCTGGTGCGGCCTCAGCTCGAGTACTGTGTGCAGTTTTGGGTGCCACAGTATAAGGACATAAAATTATCAGAGTGTGTCCAAAGGAGGTCAACTGAGATGGTGAAAGGTCTGAAGGGCAAGACGTATGAGGAGCAGCTGAAGTCCCTTGGTTTGTTCAGCCCAGAGCAGAGCAGGCCGAGGGGAGGCCTCATGGCGGCCTGCAGCTCCCTCACGAGGGGAGCGGAGGGGCAGGCGCTGAGCTCTGCTCTCTGGGGACAGCGACAGGACCCGAGGGGACGGCATGGAGCTGGGACAGGGGAGGGTCAGGCTGGGTGCTAGGGAAAGGTTCTGCACCCAGAGGGTGGTCAGGCACTGGGACAGGCTCCCCAGGAACAGGCCTGCTGGAGTTCAAGAAGCGTTCAATGCTCTGAGAAATGTAGTTTGACTTTCAGGTATTTCTGTGTGGAGCCAGGAGTTGGACTTGATGATCCTTGTGGGTCTGTTCCAACTCGGGATAGTCTATGATTCTATGATTGCATTCTGACAGAGAATTCTTCTAATTTTCCTTTCAAAAGTACATTTTTAATAACCTTGAGGAAAATGTAAAGAAACAGCATTATTCTTTGTTGCTTAAGTACTATGGCACAATCAGTAGCCTAAAAAAATCCTGACATTTGAAACTGGCTTTAGAGAAAAGTTTCCCAGAATCCCCTCTATTTTTTCTTTTGATATATTTTCAGGCCAGGAATAAGGCACATACATTTTCTAAAGATCAGAACTTCATGTATTCTTTCAATACATAAATAGCTCTATGAAGAATAAGCACTGAAAGGACTTTCCAAGTCAACTGCTTGCAGTGTGATATGTAGAAAATTCACTTTTTTTTTTTTAAGAACTGCAACAGAAATGGCTATGAATTGGCCCAACCCTTTTTTTTTATTCTGCAGTTCTTTAGTCACCTTTTTTAGCCTAGTTTGGATTTTGACTTTCTTTCTTCAAATTATATGTTCTATATATTTTTGAAAGAACATTTTTTTTCTGAAACAGAAATAAACATAGATGAAGTTTAAAGCATTGCATCATCTTGAAGTAATGTCCTGTTATCATTTGCTATCTGAAAGATTTGCTTATTCTTTTCCTTTATACCCTATGGTGGTGCTTAGTAATAAAAGTAGGACTTCAGTACAAAGAAATAGAGAAAAAGAACATTACATGAAAACAGTCCTAACTAGTCTCTAGCTTAGATTCCATATGTCAAACATACAGAGATATTCACCCCCAGGGTGTGGCTCAGGCCTGTCTTGGAACAGGAGGCAATACATAGTTTTTACGGAAGCTGCATATGTTATCATGCAAACCAGCCTTTGCCTTTGGTTTCTATGTGGGAAGAAATGTTCTCTTTAAAAGAGGAATTCCTTTTTTGACCTAACTGTAAGGCCATGAGTAATTATCTTCCAAGACAAAGGTTCATTTGATGCTCTACTGTTCTATTACTCTACAGTTGTTTGGAAACAGGTCTTAAACTCCAGGGGAGAAAAAATGAAAAAAGGATGAGAATAAAGCAGGATGAAACCGAGCAAACATATGTTGACAACAAAATGATGTATAAAAGCCCTTGCATAGCTCAGTAGTGTTTTAGAGCCCAGACTCGGAAAAACATTTCTGTGCAGCTCTTAATGGATGCTTAAATCCCATTCATTGTCACATGTTCAAGATCCTTTAAAATACTCGGTGTTCTCAGCTCCTGCTGGTTTCACAGAAATGAAGAATTCCTTCGTTTATAGGATTGGACCATGGATGCTTTATGTAAGTCATGATGGTGTTAGCTAAAATAGGAATATTAATTCCTGGAGCTAAAATAAAACAGAAATAAAGGAGATTAGCAATCCTGCCCATTTTGATATGGATCCAAAGTACAGAGACAACATGTAGGAGAGAAGCAAAAATTAATAGCATCTACTAAAAACGTAGAAAATGTTCATACTCAGGTCAAACCAAGTGTTCACCTACCCCAATATTCCAAATCCAACCATGACTTTATGAAGAAGTCTTGGGAAGAATGGGACAAGACAAGTTTATGTGATATTACCGTGAAACCAATTCTGCCCTTCAGCTATTTTCAGCTCAAGGAATTTCCTGGACTGAGTGTGATTTTTGAGCATTAAAAAATCCTTAGTGTATTTCTTCTTCATTAATTTGCCTAGTTCTCTTTGCAAACATTAACACCCACAACATCCTTTGGCAAGGAGTTTACTGCCTCCTTTTACTAGCTTTGAACCTGACTCCTACTAGCTTCATTTGATGTCTTCTTTTATTGGAAAAGACAGTGAACAAAATAAATCCCATGTAACTCACTGACACTTTGGATGCTGTGGACCTGTATGATATCCCCCATGAAATTGTGTGTCTTTGAGGCTGAGCTAGAGACATTAAACAGTTCCACGTGGAAATCTCTCTAGTTTATATCTCTGCAAACACTGATGCAGAGAATTCTCTGCAACAGCCCTGTCTTCTGTCAGTGCTCCTTTATACTTTGATCACCAGTGGCTCCAGCATGCTTCCTGCTCCTAATGTATTTGAAGTAAGATTTACTGAAATTTTTGTTCTTCTTTGTAGTTGTTTCTCAAACTGTTTTTCTCTCCTGTTTTATGTGCTTTTACCTAAATTCAGAAACATGACTGAGTTAGGAAGGAGCTAGTTCCCATAGCTTCTTGCATAAGAGAGAAGTTCTTCCAAGAAGACATTTGAAAGCAGGACTTAACTGCTGTATTCTGATTTTTTTTTTTTTTTGCAAGAGCTTCCCCTTATCCACTGGCTGTGTAGTGGTACATCTACCACAGAATTTTATTTCACAAGTGTGTTTCTGGGGCAGATCTCAAAGTTTTTTGCATGTACTGCAGTTTGATTTGCATCGTATTCTTGGAGCTCATGAACCAGACTCCTTTTGTAGAAAACTAAACTGGAAAGTGTGTTCCAGGGGAGCAACTAATGTGCTCTATGTAGGAGGAGGATACGCAGGAGAAACTGGCAGAAAAAAAGGCACGGATTTAATTTAGTAACTCTATTATGTTTGCTCATCGCTTCACTCTGAAAGAGTGAAGAGGAACTTGAGAAAATCTATAAATTTCAGTTCTCCCTTAAAAAATATTGATAAAGTAGAAAGCAAGGTTAAAACATAAAAATAAACCATGCCAAAATCTGACCAAGTCAAACATGGTATAGTGAGCACACTGCTCGATTACTTTTAATTGTTGTTGAATATTGTCCTGTGTAAAGCTATAGGAACTCTGAGAGTAAAGCTTGTTTCTGCAGATGGTGCAAATTCCTTTTTTTCAGGACCAGTTTCCAGTGTACCAAAAATGTGTTTTTAAGAGAAAATTATTGGCATAAATCTGGGTATGCAAAGTGTGGTAAAGGCACAGGCTCAGAATAGAAATCTGGGTTGGTTTGGGCAGATCTCATGGTCTGGAATTTGGAACTTGTATTCTGGAAAATGAAACTTCCGAGAAGAGCGTTAGTATTTTGGAAAACAGTCTGTTTTGGAGGAGAAGTAAAACCTCGGTATTTTTCACAGGAAAAAGAAAAAAGTTTCCAAAGCTCTGTTGCAGAAGAATTAAAATAAGAATGTTTTAACATGTCAGCTGTCTGCTTGGAGGGCTGACAAAGGTTGGGCTTTCTTGGACACCTTTCTGTCCACTGTGTAGGCTGGCTCCAGCATGTTAATACAGAGAGTCTCACTTCCACGCCTCCTAGGGAAACTTTCAGAGCTGAAATCAGTAAGGATTTTCAAAGAAGGTGGAGGGGCAGCTTCCGTGTCAATTTTCCTGACAGTGAAGTAAAAAACATTTTCTTAGAAATTTTTGATTTCTCAACAAAGGCATTTTCCAGTTGAAAATAATTCTGATGGAAAATTCACAGTGGATCCAGTTTATTATATCTCTTTTGGTTGCTCCTATCTTAAGTCCCATACTTGGACAAAAGATTATATTCCTCTGTTGTGTTTTGGATACAGCACATGCTCAGGAATGAATTAAGCTTTCAGGTTGGCTAATTTACGTATACTAATTTTTTCTAGTCACTCTCAGTGCTGATGAGCCACAGCAGTTTCTAGCAGAATTGTGCTCGCTTTCTGATTTATTACAAAGCTCCCAATGTGGAGGTGTGTATGTTGCTGCTGCACATTTTCAGGTCAAGATTTGAATTAATATTGCTAATGATATGTGGATGTAAATTTAATCTTTGTAAATATAAAGCCTAATTAAGACCCAGGGGATGGGTGATTTAAAAATCACTTTTCATTGGGAAAAAAAGTGTGTTCATTTTTTGCTAATGGAAAATAGTAGATAAATGTAAAAAGATAAACATTAAAAAAAAAAAAAGGAATTTACAAATTATGAAGTAGAGCACTGAAAAATTCTACAGCAATAGACATCCTAGGCCAGCCTGGAAATGCCTTGCTTTTATTGTAAGTTTACTGTTGTCAAAAACAAAACAAACAAAAAAAGCAAGCAAGCAACCAACCAAACAAGCAAAATCAACAACAACAACAAAAAACAAACCCAAACTTCAGAAAAATAGAAATCAGCAGCAAACTCCAGGAAACCTTCCTCATTTTGCAGATAGATTAAATTAGAGAAAACTTTTCCTGTTTTCAGATTACCTTAAATTAGGAATGTATAGGATTTCATAACAGTACAGTTAGGAAAATCCCATATGCCAATTAGACTCATGCTTTTCAGGGAAGTTATAACATTTTTTAGATCATTCATCTACTAAATTGCGTACAGAAGATTCCCCTTTCACACTGGAAGATGTAGACGTGTTCTGAAGTAGCTAAAATGTGGAGTAGAGGTCTGTGCTTGATTGCTGTCCTTTTAAAGGGAAGACTAAGTGACAAAGCTGTCAAATTTAAGTGATTTAAATGTTTTAAAGTAACTTGGATCTGCTCCTGGCAGTGTAGTTGCAGTCTGTCTTCAGCAAAAGTGTTTTCTGTGCAGCTTATTGACTAGGGCATGTAGGCTGTCTGCGCTATGTGCATTTGGAAGTTCTGTTTGAGGCTGGCCCTAGCTTGGGCCCATGGACTACACGCTCATTATTATTTGGAGCATTGTAGGTGTGTGCCTCTGGTTCAGCTGTATACCTGTGGAATTTCATTGGTGTGATCCAAGGCAGTCCTGCATCACAGACCAAACTCCAATAAATGGGGAGAGCTAGGAGATTTACTTCAAGGGTACAATCCTGATCTGAATGAAAACACAAGGGTAGTTTCACGCCTTTGTTCAAGTTCGTCTCTACGTGGTGTGAAGGTTGCAAATAGGATAGTATTTTTCCTATAAAAAGGCAACTTCTGTAGTGCCTTAAGGAACTATTCCTTTCCTGTCAGTGCTACAAGGTGTGCTGTTAACTTCTTTCACCAGTACACTATCTGTATGTGAAAGTGATTATTGTGATCCAACTTCTGGAAAGAAGGGCCCAGAAACGTACTGACATTTACCAAAGGGCTCTTTGTGGTAGGGCTGCCCTTTATTATACGTTTTCAGAAACATTGTAATCAAGCTCTTCTATAATGATGTGTTCTGTAATAAAGCAGAAATATTCTCATTATAGTCAGGGTGGGGGCTCAACAACCAACATATGCCTTTCCTCAGCTACATGAGTTGCTGGAGGAGCCTTCAGGCCCACGGTTCACAAGAGTGCCATTAAAACAACTGAGCTCACATCTTGTAATGGGACTGTTTGTGTATTTTTACAGAGCAGCTATGTATTGAATAATAGTCTTAATGAGGAGGATAATTTTCTTCCTAAGCAACAAACACGAAACAATTTGTCATGAACTAAAAGCCTAACACAATTTCACAAATTTATTGCTAAATCACTTTAATGATTATTTTAGAGTGGACGGTCAAAAACGAAAAGCAGCACAAGAAATAGCTTCAAAAGTGCTAAAGAAAATGAAATTGTCAATCTGGATATTGTTTTTGTATTCATTTTAGCCAGGTGAAGTGAATGGAAGGCATCAGGTTCATGAGGAAATGAAGCTTGGAGGTTGCTGCTAAACTTGCTAAATTCTTACTAAACTGCCGTGTCTCAGCAGAAGAGCAGACTTCCTTAGCATTGGGTGCCACACAGGTTCCATGACCCAACACAGTAGGAGCTGAAGAAAACAGCCTTGGGCAGAACTGAGGTCAGCTATCTGAAGGCTTGTAAAAGCTGGCAAGCCCTGTTGCAAAAGAGAAGCCAGTGTAAGGTGTGTCAGGTAGGCTGCTTTGTTCATGATAGTTCGGAACTACTCCAGGCCAACTGCCAATGGCCAGTCTCCTTCTCTGTTAACCCTACAAAATTATCCTTTGTGTTCCCCAAAGTCTCAAGCCTGGTTGTATGTGATGAGTGCAAACATCACTTTCACAAACTATGTAGCTCTAAAGAACCATTCTGACCCAGACTCTTGTGGATGAAGCATCACTAGTAATAACTTTTAAATCTGACACACGTCCATTCAATCTGAACAAAGATAGGGGACAGGCAAATAATTCTCCACCAACATTTCTGTTTCCCTGGGTATGAGCAAGCACAGCAATGCCAGTGGTAAGGCACTGTGAATTGTCACAGTTAAGTGTTTTTTAGGTAATTAAGGACATCAGACAGGATCTCTGACACAATACATGTTCTCCAACAGAGGCTGAGAACATCTGTTGATTCCCTATTTGTTCTGCAGACAATTTTGTTTCTCTTATTCATGTTATTGAAAAGACAAATGGGCTGAATCTCCTGTGTGTAGCACCTCTGAAGTCAGTCAGATTAAGCCAACATCAGATCAGAATCAGATCCATAATTTTTTCCTGTCAAACTGTCGCCCACTCACCCTGCATTTGGAATTAACAATGGGGAAATTACCAGCCTGGGCCATGCTGACTTGTTTGACTATGAACCAGGCTTAGCAACATGGGTAGACAAAGAGTAGAAATTAACCAGCAGGAGTCTTTTAATGATCCAAACCAAAACAAATAAAACAGAAGGAGGTATAAAATGCCATAGGATATTTACAGTCTCATTAACAGAGTTAGTGAGATGTGAGCTAACAAGTGTCATTTCTTTTTCTGGACAGACCAGAATGATTACTGTTTTTAGAACCTGTATAGCAGTATATGTAAGCAGAGGGGAAAAGGGCTTCCCTGTAAAATCTGTGTTGTGTTCCCAGTGTCATGTAAAAATTTAGAAGTAGAATTGACGAAGGAGACTTTAGTAGCTTTATGTGTTATAAGTTCCACAGCCACAAGCTAAAAGGGAATAAAGAGCCAAGCTTAGTCTAAGGTTTCCTGGTGGGCTCCTGGCATCCTAGAATTTACAAGGATATCTCAAGTTAAGGAGCTGATTCATAACTTAGCCCTAGAATACATACCTAAGTAAAATGAAGACCTGCATTTGCAGTTTAATTCAACTATTAAGGAGCCTCGTAAATTACAAAGATGTTATTAATTTTAAAAGGTTTAACTTTTGATTTCTTTGTATACATTTGTATATATTTGATTTCTTTGTGTACATTGCTCCAGAGGACAGATTTAATTCTAACTGAATCCATTGACAAAAACTTGCATTGAAAAATCCTTAATTCCAAAGTTTTTGCAGAAAGAAAATTCCTGGTGAAGCTGATGGGAGTTTTCTTAGCTGCCCTTCATAATTGAATTAACTTCACTGAAAGATGTATCTGATAATTTCCTTCAGTGTGATTACCCGTTATATTAAAAATGGCGTATTTTATCAGATTGTATACGTATCATTGTCAGTTTATGATGGAAATCCTTACTAGCAGAATTCTAAATCTATGTAAGGAAAACCCAAACAAAAACCACTGTGCAGTTGCCTGTGCTACTTGGATTTATCCTGATCAACAAATTTGTTATCATACTTGCAGGATACGTTATGAAAGGTAAGTAAGTGCCACAGAGATTTATGACCCAATTGTAAAATAATTCTCTTCTTTGTATTGAGAATTACATGCACATTTAAAATAATACACATTTTTTGACAAATAAGAAGGCATGTACTTGTCTTCATCAATAGTGACATTTGTCTGGTATTGCTCACCTGTTGATTTCAGGGAGTTGTATGATGGAAGTCATTGTCTATAGTCTTGTTTTATGGAGGATAAGAGACTAGCCCAAGGTGTGCAGTTGGAGGGAGTAACGAGTCTAGGTCTCCTAAGTCCTAGTTTGAAGTTCTGCCCAAGTGTCCACAGCTGGGTATGTGAAATGAGTTTATCATGTTCACAGGTTGGATCTGTGATTCAGTTTTCTTTGAAATTATTTTCTGTAGCTGCACAGAAGTTGCAGGTCATTTTAACTACAAGGATTTCCATCTTCCTTTTAAAAAGTCATGCTTCTTTATTGTTTGTTTGTTTTTAATTGTGCCTTTGAATTAATAGTAACAGAGGTATTTGAAAGAGCAACAAATTAGACCATTAATTTTGGTTTTAGAAGTAGCCATACTTTAAATCCTTATAAATCCTACTTGGATTTACATATACTTAGGGAGGCTTAGCCTTAAGATTCTGGATGTGCATGCAAGGGCAGAATTTGGTTGAGATTGCAAACAGAGAGCAAGTATAGATGAAAGATACACTGGAAAATGAGCTGACATGCACAGTTGTAACCAGCTTTCAGAGATCTCGTCATCTGCTGTATTCAAAGAAATGTGGGCCTGGGATAGTGATGAAAAAAATAAACTGGTTCTTTCCTTTCTTTGTCCTGCAGATGGAAAAATGAACAAAGTTAAATGGATTTTGACGTGGCCATTGATATTCTTGCTTTTTTGCACCATTCCAAACTGCAGCAAACCGCGCTGGGAGAGTTGGTTTATGTTCACATTTGTCTTATCCACTCTCTGGATTGCCTTGTTCTCCTACTTCATGGTGTGGATGGTAAGCACATGTAGCAAGATGTGCTGTACTGAGTGAAACGTGCATCACAAAATAGATCATAGACTTTTGTATATTTGTTAAAGACATAATCATGGTGTAGTCTCTTCAGTTTATACTCTTAATTATTATAATTTTAGCATTCTGCTACTCTTTCCTGCACACACGATTGGGCCTTTACTATATAGGGCCCAACACAGCGCATGAAGGTGCCAGCTTGATTTTCAAAACAATGTGAGCATCCACATCCTACTAATGAAAGGGAATCTAAGTGGTAGCATGCAATTCACAGCAGCTGTCCTGAGACACCTTTAGAAATTTGGCTGTAGGCTCTGATACTGAAACATACTGAAAAGGCAGATGGATGGCAAAATTTGAAGTGCTGTAAAACACCTCGAGTAGAGTGGAATAATGCAAGAAAGTTCTTCTTAGTGAAGAGTATTATGCTTGCTTGTATGCTTCCATTTGCCCTAGATCTGTGAGAAGTAGTATATCAGGTGTAGTAATTTGTGACCAAGGAGCACACTTACTTGGAGATTTGAATAGCTTCCTTTTTTCTTTCTTTCTTTTCTTTTTTCACTTTCTTAAGTTTACGTTTGCAGTCAGAGAATAGGCATGAATAGGAAAGCGTCCTCAAAGTAGTTTCTGTGATGGAAACAAAAATAACCATAATTTTGAAGTATAGAAAGTTACCTTTTTCTATTCTAAAAGATGCAAGCCCAGGAAGTTGTATATACCTATCGCTAGAAGATGGGATGTGCTGCCAAAGAATTCATATGCTCATTTTTTCCTTTTAAAGGAAAATATAGTGAAGAGGCAGTCAGCTTGTTTCGTGTTCAGACTATGCATATGTCTTACACATATACACACTCATAGCCACATATATATTCTTATAGGCATATATATGGAAGACTTTTTGTTCATGAGCTCTTTACCTGCAAAATATTTTTGGATAGAGAACATCTCTGCCTTCTCCAAATGTGTCAGACATTCGCAGATTGCTTTACATTTATGCTTCCTCTCATGGAAGATTCCGTGTTTTCTATATACTTGATGCACAATGTTTTGCATTATAAAGTAATCCCCCACTCTCTTAACGTTGAGAAATCCATATGCCAGCCACTCATTCTGCCTGGTATAATGGTGCCAAAGCCATACATTCATTTCATACCATATGTCCTTTGTCAGACCATGCTCTGTACCTTGGTTCCATTTGCAGAAGTCCCTTTCACAAACAAGAGACATACACACCAAGGCTCCAACACCTCTTATTTTAAGACACACGCAGACCTTAATACTCTGTTACCACTTGCAGCAGGAGAATGATGCCTACTCCTACTTCTGAGCCACAGCTTGCTTCTGAGAACATGAAGGTTTGTTAGTGGGTTCCTAAAGAATACCTTTTCCTTGGCAAAGGGTCCAGTCTTCCTCCTGTAAGAGACTGGCAAACTACTTCAAGAAAACAACACAGAGACTTAAAGGCTTTCACCCTTAGCAGTCTTTGCAAGGAAGCAGCTGCCTGTTCCTGCTTCAGTCCTCTTGCTCTCACAAGGCCATTCCCTTTGCATGCTCAGCTGCCTGTTCAGCCTTTTCTCCTGACTCTTTTTCAGTCTTCTTTGGATGTTCCAGCTAAATACTATTCCCTGTTCTCTCCCAAGAGTTCTGCTACAAGCTTCAGCCCTCCCTTTAGCACTTTTAAAGCTGCATCTGGATTCTCAGGGGATAGTATAACCAGACACGCTCACTTTGGGATTATATCAGGAGTCATTCAAGAAAGTGTTTCCTTCTTCATGTGTTGGAGTATAATAAGTTCTTCGTATTTCTGGCCCTATATCACAATGTAAATTGACTCCAGTCCTCTTGAGAAAAGAACCAATAAGGATCTTGCCATTTTGAGAATAAAGTAAAAACAAAACCATGTCTGTGCTTTTCCTTAAAAAATCAGTATGTCCTATTAGAATTACAGAAAATGGTGCTTATTTTTTGCTCATAAAATGTTGAAGAATATGACCAAAGTACTTTTCCTTTTTACAAGGTTGATTTTAGGCTGGTTATTCCACACTTACTTCATTTGCAGAAATAGATTTGAGTCTAATTCTGCTAGGATCCACACCAGAAATCAAAGTTAAGAGTCTGTCACCACTGTATTGGATTGAGGAGACTTTCCAAATGTGACAGGGTAACCTACTTTCCTCATTGTTCAGGTGACGGTGATCGGATACACGCTTGGGATACCAGATGTGATCATGGGCATTACTTTCCTAGCTGCAGGAACAAGTGTCCCAGACTGCATGGCCAGCCTAATAGTAGCAAGACAAGGTACTGTGCCTGCAGGAGCATTCCTGCAATGTTACATACTTCCTCTATGATTTGCTTCCTCCATACAAACAAATCCTCAATGCAATTTTATTCTTATTTATTTATTTATTCTCACTGTTTCAGGGCCCAGTTAAAAAATAAAATGCTTTGTTAAGTTTGGTGAACTAAGAAGTCATCCCTGTCCTGTTACTGTTTGCTTATTGAGACTGGGCACAGCCTAACATTCTTGAAGGTCATTCAAAACTCAGATATCCCATGCATGGTGTTATCAGTCCGGGTAAAAAGATACGAGCCAGACAAAACTGGAATATCAGCTATTAAAAAAACTGCATTGAAGAATATGTGCTAACCAGCACTAGTCCATGTAAAACTTGTACTGATTTTTAGAAGACCTCCTGAACCCAGGGGAGTGAAGTGGTTAAGATGATCTGGCAGAAGTGATGTTGCTCCAAGCATACTTTTCATCCAAATGCAGACCTCTTTCCCTTTGGGATATATGAATAGTGGCACTGGAAAGGCTTTTAGATAAATGTTAGCTATGTCTTCATCAGCTTTCCCACTGAAATTTTAAAATGTTTTCTCATGTATTTTTAACATTTGATTAAGGTTTTTTACTTTTTTTTTTTTTTTTTGAGAAATGTCTGTAGCCGTATTCCTTCCTGTTGTTGAAAAACATTAAACCCAAAATGATCACCCTGTACTATGTACTACAGGAGGATAAGAACAGCTCCTAATTGTATTCTTTTCCACCATTCTTATCTCCATAGTCTGTTTTTGTCCCAGATAATAAGATCTCCAGAACACATCACCGAGCAAATAACAAGAGTTCTGAAGTGATAAATTAAGTACCCCAAAGTCCCACATTTGTAGTTTGAGATAGAAATAATGATCTTAAATTCCACTTGATTAAAAAGAATGATCTATTTAAAATATTTCATTCTTGAATTTGTATTATCTCTTTTGTGCAGGAAAATCTCACAAAAGCAGAACAAAAGTATTCAGGATTCTTGATTCTTATGGAACAACCTTCCTACTAAATTAGCTTTCCATATGTAGTATTAAGTGAACAGCTTTTTGAAAGAACAGAAGGAAAACGTTACATTTTTTAATTAACAGAGTGCTGCTTTAAATCAGTTCTTTAGTATTAGGAGAAAGTACTGAAAGGATTGTTTCCTCTGAAAGTGAAGCTAAGCAGTAGCTTGGGGAAAAAGCAGCCCCTCTTGTTCAAGAACAGTGTTTTTCCACTGCTTGGAATCCAAGAAGATGGTTACAAGACAAATTGCAGACAAATATCTAAAGAGTAGAGAGGGACACTGCCTTGAAAAGCAGCAGATCGAAAGCACAACCTTTCTATGAGCATCTCCCTTCATGCAGAGACTGTACCTGTGATCCGGCAGTGTCTGTCTGTGCTCTCTATACTCTAAGTATTTGTAGGATGCGTCCCATTTATGTCAGAGTTCCTCTTCCTTCCTGGTGTGGGTTTTGCAGAAAGGAGTCAATAGTTAAGCCAGTGCCTTGGGGAAATTAGACAGAGAAGAGTTCTTCTGCCTTCCTCACGTTTATTGATACTGGTGCAGAATGAGATGGCAGTCAGTGATGAGCATTAGGACTGGATTTTGAGTAATGCCTAGCAACTTCATCACCATTTACTCTTATTATTAAATTTTTATTTCATGTCCCACTTGATGGTTCCTAAAGGGAAGTGACTGCTGATTAAACCCGTACCCCACAGAAGTGCTTAATATCTTTGACTCCCATCTGGTTGAGTTTTTTCTGGACCACTTTTCATTATCCATGTGAGCTGTGTGTCCACAGACTAAATCCAGTAGCTAATCTGCAGGTTCCCCGTGGCTGCAGTCTATTTAGAACACAAGAGCATCAACTTCATTTTTGAACTGGCATTGAACACATAGGCTGAATGAATACCATGCACTCAGTAAAGCTTTCCAAGCCACAAAGAAGATGCAGACTGGCTAGTCCAAGGGGGCTTGGATCAATGCCAATCATTCCCCTTTAACTTCCTGTAGAACACTGAATTTTGATCCTACACTTTGTTTTTACCTGAAGGTTGTTTTTCCTTTGCAGGCCTTGGTGACATGGCAGTATCCAACACAATAGGAAGCAATGTCTTTGACATTCTGGTGGGCCTTGGTGTTCCATGGGGTTTGCAGACCATGGCGATTGATTGTGGATCAACTGTATGTATACTGGACATGTTTTTAATGTGTTCTTTTTCTCTATTAAAAAGCAATCAGTCAACCATATCCTAAAAAGAAAGCATGCAAATAAAAAACAACCAACCAAACAGCAAATGCTGAGCATGTATTGGTTTATGAATAAGGTGTTATTTCTTTGCCAAGGAACCAGGAGTTACATAAACAATTTTATTTCCACAAGCTGTAATTAATTCACAGTCTGCTAACTAGAGTACATTATATTCTATAGCAAAAAACAGGGCCATGTATGTCTGTTCATGTTACAGTCATTTTCTCACTGCACAGTCGCAAGCATGTCTGTCTTCCTGTACCTTAGTATTTTTGTAAGGCAAGAATAACGGCATATCTCCATCATGAGGAGATATAACATAAAATCCATTAGAAATGCTGATTTTATTTGCTCATTTATTTATTTCTATGGAGGTGGGATTCCTTACACATTTATTTTAAATCCTTAACCCTCCCATTCTCCATTATGATAAATCTGTCATGGGTTTGTATAGTTTAAAATGTGTAAGTCAGTCACTATTCAAGGCCGAAGGTGGAATACCATAAATCAGTAAATTGATTTCTGATCTCTAAAACACAATTATTATATTCTGAATGTTTTAAAGGTATCTTTTTTTTTTTTTTTGGTCTAATTACCACAGGTTAAAATAAACAGTAAAGGACTGGTCTATTCAGTTGCACTTTTGCTAGGATCAGTGGCACTGACTGTAAGTATATGTGTTTCCGAATGTGACTCTTCAGAATATTCTGATTGCAAGATAATCATTAACTATTTACTTTACATAATCTGGAAGGAAAAATTGAAAGTACCTATTATCCCCAAAGTATCATTTCTTATAAAATGCCATTCTTATAACAGTACCATGAGTAGAAGAGCTGCCATTGTCCTCCGTGACTGAAATCTGACATTTGGTGCAGAAGACATGCCAGATGTGTGTAGGTTCCCATTGATTTCAGTGTCAGTGTAGAAATTATGTGATCCAATAATACTCCTTTGCTCTGGTGTCCAGCTGCATACCCCAGGCATGTCTCTACTTTATGCTAGGGCAAGTCCCAGATATGTTTCATCCCTCTTTTTATCCTTCTATCTCTGATTTTCAAACCAGCCTAGACTAACGAAGTGTTATAGCCAAAACCCTTAATGAAGATTAGTCGGTGAGGACTGTGAACTTCAGAACTCTGAACAGGCATGCGAAATGTCACTCAGTTACCTTTAGAACACAAGACTTGTTAAGGTGAAACAATAGCTCTGTTTCAAAAGTCGATTTTGCTGGTACTTAGGGTTCTCTGATCCTGCTGACTCCCAGGGAGCCATCTGTGGAAAGAATCAAATCCCAAAGGTATAAAAATACCCATTTATACTAACATCTTACACTGGCTGCCTGTGGAGGCTCTTGTAGAGGAGGGGATCATCACGGGAGTTTCTGCAGTGTTGCATGGCTAGGTCTTAGAAAACTCCACATCACCTGTGCACGACTTAAGTGGTGGAATGACTGTTCACTTTGCCACTAACTTCCTAGTGCCTCTGATAATAAAAGTGGTGGGAGCCTGTTCTTTTCTTTTTCTATCCCCAGTTCCATCATACTGCACGGTGCCTGTGAAACAACAAAGATGTATTTTAGACATTTGTACATGACGTTGCTGCATGCTTACTGGTAACCAGCACTTTGGAAAATATGTGAGGATTATGCAGATGTGTTCCTATGCTAGCCGCTCAGGGTTTTCTGAAAAGACTCTTTTCAGCCATATCATTTGAGTTCAAAGCATCTATTGTCTCATTTGTTCTACTGGATACCCTGATTCCCCCAGATCCTCCCCCAGAAAAACTCTTTGGAGAGTAATTGTTCAGAAGCACTCAACACCACTGAAAATAGGAGCCTTCATGTGGATTTCATTGCTTTGCTGCTTGTAACTTGTAACTCCCCTTAGTTCTGGAGCTGAGTAAAACATCAAAGAAAGCAGCTCTTCCGAAGCTGTTGAAAGAATGAGCATTAGGTGCTGGTGTTCTACTGGGACATAAAGGATCTATAGGGGAGCACTTTGGGGAGAGGCATATTCAGGGCATTTCTTTAGTTCATAGCCAATCAATGAATGAGTGCTGCCTGACTAGAATGTGCCCCACATACTGAAAATGCCCCGCATACTGAAACTGAGCACCTAGGGTCCTGTTTCTCTGTTCCATGAAGAACTTCTGAAGTGGCCTTAAAGCGGTTCATTTAATGTTTTGTAAAGGGATCTTCAGACAAAAGAAAGGCCAGAGTTTGAGTCATTGGACTGGGTTTTTACATTCTTTTTCTTGATCAGAAAAACATATGTTGCCTTTTTATTCTGTAAAATACCAAGAATATATTTTTATCTTGATTCAGGATCTCTAATTCAAAAGGCTCTCATTTTTAGCTTATAATTGTCTCCAAAAGTCTCCTTTGTGGCTTAATTAACTAACACTTTGTTTGCTTGCAGGTGTTTGGAATCCATGTAAATAAGTGGAAACTTGACAGGAAATTAGGCATCTACGTGTTGTTTCTTTATGCTGTTTTCCTGTGTTTCTCTATATTGATAGAGTTTAATGTCTTCACCTTTGTCAACCTCCCTATGTGCCGAGAAGAACTTTAAACTACAATAAGGAGAGAGACTGCAATTATTCTGATTACGTGTGCTGTAAATGACAGGAGACATTTCACATTCCTACCTTCTTTCCATCAGTAATTGAGTGTCATTCCTGCTTCTTCAGCTACCAAGCACTTTTACCTGTGTGGAAGGAAAGCATACCTTTCTTGTAACATGCTAGCTCAAGGCAACCAAAGCATTTTCCTTCTCTTTGGATATTGCTGCTCAGTCATAAAGCTGTGTGGATCTTACGCAGGACTCTCAAATGTCCCCACGTATGGGACTTTCTGTTGTGATTTTCATTCTCCTTTTGCAGACAATCAAACACCACTTCCAAGGTTAACAAGAAGACTGGAGAAGAATCTTTATAGTTCTTTAGCTTTTGACACTTACTTTCCATGGAAGGAAAAGAGGCAAGCTCAGAACTTTTCTTGGCTTAGTCAAAATGTCTCAACTACAGGACCAGAAAGTCCAAGGCACATATCATGGCATGTACTGTTGAGGACATCATTTCCCCTTTCAAGTGCTCTGCTTATAGAGGAACTGCAAGGACAGTTTTGATGGCAGTGTTGAATATTTATCATTCTTTTCAATGAAGATGAACAATGCAGCAGAGAAAGAAGAGGAAATGGTTGTATGTTGTATCACTTCTGATGATGCACACTAAAAGTTTGACTATCTGCATATCGAAGAAGAGAATTACATGCAGAAATTTATACTTGAAAAATAATGTTTTACCATTAATAAGGAATGCTGTATATATTAGTATAAACTAACATTTGTGGAATATTACACCATGAGAAATATTTTGCATTGGCCCTCGTACGCCCATTTTGTAAATTTAGAAGAAACTAAACAAATAAAATACAACTGGGTGCTCAGTAACTAACAGTTACTGTTATCAGCTGAGAAAAGTATCTGAACATAATCCAGGCTTTCTGACAACAAAACCCACCCTGGTTATGATTTGATTTGTTTGATGGGGGAAAGAAGCTTATTTCATCAGTCAAGAAGCTGGTGTATTCTCTGCTCTTTATTTATTCCCAGAAGCTTAATGAAGGTGGGTGTCTGACACTGAGCAGTGCAGATAAAAAAACAGGTAGACAAAAGCAAATCTGTTAAGAGAATGTGGTCTTTGATTGGATTGTATGCAAGTTTTGAGGCATGATATACTTCTTTTTAACCCCCAGTAGAAGCCAGGTTTTGATATCCTATCCACCAGCATAAATCTGATATAGGGAATTACTCTGGATGTAAATGACAGCAGGATCTGGCCCAGAGTATTAAAAATAATGGGTAACATTCCATATTGTAGTAATCATAAGACTGCAAATCACTGAGACAGTGTGCATATTTTGCATTGCTACTAAACTTCAAAATATTTTAAAGCTGTATATGAATGAAAGATCACAAAGTTTCTAAAGAAGCACATTTAACTTTATACATAGATTTTTTTTTAATTTTTTAATGTTTATAAACCAAATCTGCCAACTAAAAGTTGATGCATTTTTAAATATATTAATATATTTTGCACTTAAGACTACATATAAAAATTCCCATTACTATGTCAATGAGAACATACTAAAGAACCTTAATAAATAAGCACTAAATCAAAAAAGTTCCTTATCTTGGCATATCTGACAAATAATTCTGTTCAACCAGCTCACATGTAGGACACTGTTTACACCAGGCAATGTGTTTACAATTAAGGCTATTTAAAATTTATTTTGATACAAATCAAGGAGTGTATTCTGCTGTTAAACACTTTTTAGGAATTGAATCCTTTCAATGTAATGCTAAGGAAAAAATAGCAATGTGTTCGTTATTTGCTGTACGCTCCGTGGCAAACGTCAGTATTAGCACCCATTTAGGGTTTTTCACTTTAATAAGGTAGTTAGGTAGTTAAACTACCAGTCCTAAAGATGGCAATAAATACAGCATTATTAAAATGCTTTATTGAGTAGGCAAGCATGACAGTAAACACATTTGTCCTCAAGTATGCAGATGACCCTGTTTCCTGGCATTCAAGACATTTTTGCTGTGCTGTAGCAGCAAAGCAGAAGAGGTAGAATTCAGTCTTTGAGTTCATGGTGGAGTTCGTCTTTGAGTCTTCTGTTGCAGAAAAGCTGTGAAGGAGCAACCCTCTTTACTCTTCCTTTCTTCCCTGCTCTTTCAGGAGGACAGTTTGGTGCTGATGCTCCTGTGATGGTTAGATATGAGGCTGAAAGGAGCAGAGGTAGAGGCAGGGGTTGGAGAACTAGTTGCCTCCAAGCAAACATTTGCTCTTCTGTGCACAGTTCAGGCAGCTCAGATGTATTTACACTACGGAAGAGTGGTTCCAAAGTCTAGTTTTGAATGCCGACTGATCAGCTGAGTTGATAGTGATGAGGGCATCAACATTTACAGTGCCAGATCCAGCAAATTGTACTGTACCTTCATATTTCTGATTCAGGTAACTTTAAAAGACTAGGGGCACCCATTTGTTCCATAGCTCAAATATGTGTGAAATTGTGTTTGCTAATGCCATGAATTATTGAGACATCATTTAGAATTATTTTGCCTAAATTAAATATCACCTGCTCCAAAAATCGGGAGTGTTCTGTTGTAGGAAGAGACAGTCTTGGAGGGTAACACTGACCTTAAATCACATGGCTGGTCCTGGCATTTTATACTCCTACGTAAAACGTAGACCAACTTCAGGACTATTTCTATGGATTGTAATGCTGTGTTTCCTGAGGCAGTCTCATATGCATCTTGTGTTATGAGACGGGTGTCATGCCATGCTTACCATTACAAATGACGTTAGTAGGATTATCCTCTGACATAACAATATGACCAGGGATATATTGTTTGCCAAAGAGTTACTAGATGCTGTATCAGGGCCTTGATGACACATGATCGTATGAAGTAGTTAGAGTCTCTATATAGTCATTACCAATATGCTAAAATAAATAAAGATGGCAATTATAGGCTGAACCATGCAGATAAACTAAATGGCCTGAGAAAGATCTGTTTGACAGGTTGTTGTATGTCAGATACCCACTTCAGAATGTGTCAGTAATTCAGGAGAATATTGCTGAGTAATAGCGGACTAGTGCCTTTCACATGTACAGAAAATAATTTGCTTGGGTGGTCAGGAAACCACTACAAATTTTGCCCTTTCCCAATCAAGATAAGGGGTGATTTGCACTTGGCTCTCTGAAGTTACTGCAACTCTACGTTGTGTCTGTTCAGGTTGTGTCTGCAAAATTTTGTAGCCGTGTTATTTTACTATCCACTGTAAAAGTTAGCTGGCTGAGTTTGGCACGTGTGCCACAGCGGTGTGTAAATTAATATTCAGTTCAAGAGTGAAGAGAAAGCTGGTGGATGTGAGAGGAAAACTGTTACTGTGATCTGAAAATCGCCAGCGTACTAACACTGAAAAGTAATACAATTCAGAAAAAGATATCCCTTATCCAGCAAAGCTTAACTTCGGTAGGATTGATTCCATGCTTAAAGCTAAACACACATCCAAGTGCCTTGCTGGATCGTTTCCTAAGATGACAGCTGAGCATGGTTTCTGGGGTTTCTGTCACATCCAGATCTTTTCATATGTTACTGGTTTCTTAGTCTACAATTTTAATTTTCCCTCAAGTTAAAAGCTTTGTCTGGAATCTATGGACCTCTGCTCTGCTGATACCACTTTAGATTCCCACTTGTGTAAATAAGAGGAGAACAGGTTCCTTGTCCCAGAGGTTTCAGAACTGTCCTGGTGTACAAACAGGACCATAACTGAAGTACAGCTGGCCAAGCAGAGCTCCCAGCAGCTCTTTCCTGCTGCAGTTCCACTGGAGTAGTACAGTCCCACAGAGATGATCCGCTGAATTCAGCAGTGTCTGATCCCATACAGACCATAACGCTCATACTACCTTATAAAGTTGCGTGATCAAAGTTCAGCTCCTGCTACTCTGAGTCCCACTGAAAGTATTGCCTGAGTTAAAATTTCAGGCTTGGGATCTGCATGCCTAAATCTAATTCTAAGAAGCTACGGTTATGGTTTCTCAATGACTACTGATGATCTAAGGGCTGCTCTCTGGGCTCGAGTCCAGCCTAGCAGAACACCTGAAGTCTTCCCAACAGGTACAGCAGAGTCAACCGTCTTTCTCCTGGCTCAGTCATTGGCGTGCCAATTTTATTTTATTTTATTTTGATATGCTTGCTGCAGCTGTGACTAACGCATAATTAGTTTCTGGTTTTAGATTATATTTGTAAACATTCTGTCAACATGTAAACAAACGGAAAAGGTCTTTCCTACTCCAATACTTATACAGCAATTATAGAGGAGACGCTATTCTTTGATTTCCTTTGTGACTGTGCTTTAATTACATGCACTTGTTTTTATTATGTTTGCTCTAGCTGCACAAATCCCTCATGAGTTTGGGTGTCTTCCATTTTTGGATCTCTTGCAATTGTAATGTCATTTATTTGTGTACCGCTGTTAGATTGTTTTTTGGTAGAGTGCTTTAAGCTGTATAAATACTGCCTGATTATTCATGCTAAGGAAAGATCAGACCTAATGTAATATGAAACAGACACTAAATTAACACTGATAGCCAGGTGAAACCAAAGAATCTTGCTGATTGAAATGCAACACCTTTGGACATAATGTTCTGTCATCGCAAGCCTCAGATCCTTCAGTTACTTGTGTTTAAGCACTCAGAAGAAAAGCTCTTCAGCTCACGCATTTACTACACATTTTCCTTTATATTTCTTTGAGTCTGAACTCTAGATTTTTCAGTCTGTTGGGTGGTGAGAATTACATGATGGTTACACAGGTAAATGACAGCATTTAGTTCCAGCAACTCTGTACCAAGCCCCTTATTGCCCCTTATTACTTTATTGAACTATTTTGAAAACTCCGTATGCAAGTGATCGGCGTTCTGCTGAAAAGCAGAATGTCATTCAGCTGATACGTGCATTCCAGTTTCTGACCTGGTGTGCACAAGTTTAAAAACCTCCTTTGAATAACTTGAGCTTGCATTTTCTTACATTTCCCCCTGCACGGTGTCCACATATTTTCTCCCATATTTCTCATATTTTCTCCCCAGAGAAAGCTGTGAGATCCTATACATCCCTGTCCCGAAATCTGAGATACATGTAGCTCCTTCTCCGCAGGCTGACCTGTATAATGATGGTGACAGTTTGTACATCCCGTGTTCTACTTGCTACCATACTTCTGCCATACAGTACACTGTCTGAAAGAAATGAAAGAGCGTAGGAACCTAATAACATTTGAATATTTTCTTACAAGAATTACTGAATTTAATTCCGTTTCTTTCTTACTTGCACAAAGAATGTATGTGATTGTTGCTGTCTTATCACTGAGATGATCTTGGTAAACTTGAAAGACAAATACAATGGTAGGTTTATAGCAACAGGGAATTGTGACAAAATCTAAAGGTTATCAGGATATATCAAAACCAGACAGGTGAAGTCTCTGGAAAGTCTAATACCAACTGTGATGCTTCTTTTCAGAGGGTTTTGCAGCAAGATTATTGCCTTCACTCATATCCCAGTTGGGTATGCAAAGAACACTTGTAAGTCTGCTTCCCCAGCAGCATCACTGTTCCAAATGGCTGAAACTGCAGCAAAGTTACGACCAAATTCTTGCCTTCTCGTTCTTGGAAGGGGTGCCAGCGCTCATTCCTGTCCTGGTAGTTGGCACAAATTTTTATCAGTGGAACTGAGAGTAGAATTTGGCTCCCGCTATCTCCTCCATTGCAAGAAAGTATTTGAAATCATTTATGATCACTAAAATAACTTCTGAACCTTTTAAACTTCCCTGTGTTTCATACTTGCAGGCATTTGCAGTGCACCCTTAGGAGGTTCAATACCTCTTAAAATATTATTACAACTTTCTAGAACCGCTTACTTTGAAAACAGAAAGGGATGAGTTTGTAAACTGTAAATAACACAAATCTATTTATCATGTTATTTATTTTTTCAATGACTGTGACCTTATGCACTGTGAATGCTCTGTGATATGGGGTCCTTTGTACAGATAAATATGTCATGAAATCCAAATGGATTTAATGTGATAATTTGTTACAAAATGTTGGCATGATAATTGATTATTTTTGTTGTGAAAATTTTAAAAAATAGTTAACTAAACATTTATAAAAAATTCTAGCAGTCAGTATTGTAATCCACTATATTATCAACATATGTACACTATCAATAAATTATATAAGAACAACTTGAGTGTTTGCAGTATTTTTCTCAGATGCTGAGAACATGTGAAGCATTCTCATATATATTGTTGAAAATCTAAAATTTCAGGACCCAGCTAGGATATGTGCCTGCACTTTCTTGGTGAAATTTGGTCCCTGCTGAACTGAATGACAGAAGGCTCACACATTTTCGTCTATTCAAGGGAGTATCACCCGGATCAAGCTAATTTTGGGGTGAGTTAAGTTCATCAATTTGATTCACAGTGATTCCGAAATGCGTGATTTGCTCTTTTGGGACTAGCTATGTTTACCGAGAATCTTTCAAGAAACATTTAGACAATGTTGTCAGATGTAGGGTCTGATTTTTGGGTGCTCCTGTGTGGAGCCAGAACTTGGACTCGATAGTCCTTGTGGGTCCCTTCCAACTCAGGATATTCTGTGATTCTATGAGCTGCCTGTCTCAGGGTTTCAGATGCCTTCTGCTGTAGGTATGCAGTCTGTGGTATGGAAGGAAAACCTTTAAATGCAGTTCTCTGAAAAAAGGAACAAGGAATTACCTTACTCATGTGCTAGTTTATTAACAATTTCATTAGATAAGAGTCCTCCCATTAATGCTCCTAGCCAGTTTACTGCAAGGAGATAAAGTTTGACCTTATTTTTCTTAATCACAGTGCACGCTTTTGGAACCCCTGTTGCTGTATAAACCTGTGATTAGCCACTGTGTTTCTGTACATCGACAGAAGAGTCCTTGTGAAGTGGAGAAGAGCGATACCATGCATTCTTTGACTTTTGCACAAGGGTTCATTCTTTGGTATATGCTAGGCTAACTGTTTCTAGGCTGGGGAAAGGAAAAGATTCCTTCTTCCATACAGAACTAACTTCTGAAAATCGAAATCCGAATGTAGAAAGTACCCATTCTTTTAATCCCCCACACATTTGACCTCATGACCCATCATGATCTGTTATGTAATAGGCTCTATGAAAGGGACATCATGTATGGGTTGGTGACACAATAGGCACGACAATTCCTACAGGAATATACCATATTATTGATGCAGTCGTGTCCTACTGTGTGGAAAGCAGAGCTGCTGTGTAATCTGTGAATGTGCTGAAAGCACTTTATTAAAACCAAAGTGCTTGTTGCACTTAGGGGCTTCCATCATAAACCATTTTTAAACCTTCCCAACTCAGCTGCATAAAAATAATAATAGAAAAAGAAAAGGGCTGCAAAATGGTGTGGTTTAAGATGGATAGGGTGAATCAGTCCTAGAAAAGCCAAGAATACCCCCCTTGCCCCTAGCACACACTGAAATTGCAGCAATTTTTAGGCTGAAAATTAGCTTCATAAGTACATTGCATCTAAATATCCCAAATTATTGAAAAATTCAATTCTTTCTCTAAAACCTGTTTGGCTTGGATGAATCACAGAGAAGTGGTGTTTCGCAGTGTCTGAGTATTACACTGTCAATTAGCTTTTGCGTAATTGTATACTTCCACAGCCTGATCACACAACACAGTGTCAGACTCCAAACCTGCCGGATCTCTGGCTTAAGAAAAACACTCAGCAAAGCTCTGACAAAATCTCTTACATAAAAACTTGTCTTCATTTTCATATTTTGAATATTCTACAGAAATGCTTAACTGTATTGCAAAGATACTAAATATTTTGCAGGGGGAAAAAAAGAAAAAGAGACTTTGAAAATAACTTTAGCCCAATATATTTAACACAAATCATTTCAAAACTTTACATTTCTGAAAGAGTACATTCTTTAAATTGCAAATTGTGTGAAAGATTTCACAAGAAACAAAAAAAATGAGCTCCCAAATCGAGTGAAACTGAGACACAACAATACTAGATTTTTTGTATTCTTTTATTTTCCAATTTTTTTCCTGTGTATTTTTAATAGTTCTTGCCCAACAACATCTTGGAAATGCCTAACACTTGCTGAAAACTGGTATTCTGCTGCAAAATCTTAGCTCTTTTCCATCATGCAGCCTTCCAGTCAGGCTTTTGGACTTTCTAAGAGAAACCCTTCTAAAAGCTAGAAGATACACCTTCTAACACCAACAGGTTTGATTGAAAAACCCTTGAGAAGAGTTCATCTTGAGATGCACAGGTGCGTCTTGATGATGGTAATGGTCCCTCGGACTCCCCCTAGCTTAGTGCCAGCAGAACTGGCTCTGTGCTGTACACTGAGGTCTAGTCGCCCTCAGACTGATATGCTGACAGCTGCCTGGCATTTCCATTTCCAGGGTGGGCTGCATGGCACAGCCTGCTTACTGGACAATATCTTCGAAAGCTGAGAAATTCCTTTTGAAAATAAAAGGAGTAAAAAGGTCTCCCTCTCTGTTCCACGAATTGCTTTTCTCTGCCTCTGCTTCATATTTCTGCTGTATTCTTTTCCATAATGCATTCTCCCAACATCCAGTATTTCCTGAATGACAGAGCTGCCAAATAGGAGTGCCACCAGCCCCGTCTGACAGCACATCTGTCAGTCCCCAGCCTCCACAGCTGGACTATATTTAGTTGGGTTTCCAGTACGGCAAACACCACTCGACCACTTAAGTAACTCCAGGTCAAATGTGCTCCGAGGCTGTCTGGAGCTTCGCGGCACGGATAGCTACTCATTTACCAGCAGTCTTACAGCCTTACCATTACCTTTTGCTTTAACTAGGAACTTTTTTTGCGTAACTGTCCTCTGCCTGTGTTAGACATTTCACTTTCTCAGGTCCTGTGTAAATATAAAGGTTTCCAAGCTCCATCTGGTTCCAGTTACTCAAGCAATAGAAATACACATGCTTCAGGAATTTGCAGACGGAGACTTACTGCCTTGCTGCTTATAAAATCCTTTACAAAGTTCACCATGCTCTGTTGCCTACTGACATACCTGTAGTCTGTAAAACAATTTCCCGCAAATTTACTTACGTTAGAGAAACAAACTGGAAGCTGACAGTCTCGGGCCCTTCTCTCTAATAAGGCTAACCTGCCTTCACTACTAAATATGGCTTTATAATACACACGCGCACGCACACACACGCACACCCTTGACCACCAAAGACTGCCTCTTCCTGAAATCCCCCGTTCATATAAATACAGGAAGTAGAAATAAGAGAGGCTAAAATCAGACCTTCTTGGCAGTTTGCTTTCATTTCAGTGCTTGTTTAGTTGTCTGCCCTCCGATACTACCGAGCCTGAAGCTGGTTTCACACATCCTCCCCCTGCAGTCCCTTGAAATACCATCTTCAGTACAAACCTAAGGATGTGGAGGTTCTGCTCAGCGATGGCAAGGAATTGCTTTCTTTACCAAGGAACTCTAAAGCCACTGTGAAACAGAAAGTATCTTAAAGTTTGCTGTAATGATGAAAACATCAGCTGGAGACGAGGGAGCCAGGGATGACTCAGGGTAAGTCCTGAAACTTAAGTCACTGTTTTTAGTAACTATGTCGCTTTGCTTTTCCCACTTAACAAAGAGCTCTCAACTGCATTTGCAAGCTGGCTGGGGGGGTTTCAGCTACACAATCGCAATGGTGTGGCACGATCATGCTGTAAGTTACAGTATTTCCTTTAGCTAACATGTTCCAGCTGAAAACAGACTGCGATACCTTTATTTAACTCGAGTCTCAGCTATTTAGGGAAGAATAATCACAAATTCCAAGCTGCAATTTAGGGGAAAGGACAGAATAAGGGAGTTCTGTGCTGTTTGGAAACATGACAAATCCTTCCTGGGAGGCTTGCTTTGTTTCTACTGAAATGCTGAGAACCGGGTAAGGGCTCGTCCCTACAAGCTGGTGCTCACTCCAGCCCTACCTAGCGAAGGTGCACACGAACCATGTCCGCAGACTCCCAGGAGACTTCAGACGTACTTTCGGTTAGGAAAAGACTCCAGGATTTCCTTGCTCCTGGCAAACAGACACGGCACCTTGCAGGTTCATGCTCCAAGAAAACACAGTGGGAGAGAAAACAGGTTTTGACTGGGAGGACAGTCAGCTGCCGGGGCTCCAGGATCAGGCTGGAATCTGCCCAAGGCTCAGTTATATCATAAAGCTGATGCTGAAGCTGAGCGTTTCTGTTTCCTGTTGAAAACAATCAGGGGAAAATGACACAGCTGCTGGAACTTCCAGTCACCCCCTTGGAAAAACATACCAGATATTAAGAGCGCTTTTTATCTGCCTGACACACTTAGAAAGACTTTTTTCCCACGAATGAAAGCTCCTAGCTGTGTCCATGGTGGGTGCAGTAGAAGCAGCTCTATAGGTGCGTGGGTACGGTGTACTTGCATTTTCAGTCACCAAGTGTGCTGCAACTCAGTCTCCTTCGGCTTGCAGCACACACAGTCAAAAAGGGGGTAGAAAAGCTGCTGACAGGCAGCTATAGCTCCACCATAGCACTGACCCAAATGTGCACATGGAGTGCAGGGGATGGAGGGAAAACCCTGCATTGCAACTGTCACTGCTTTTGCCTTCAGATATTTATTGAGTCACAAGGAACAATGTTACGCCTGGTCCAAGGTACAATTACTCAGTTCAACTTAATGTCAAACACCAAGGGACAAGGATCACATAGCCATAAGAAAAAAAAAAAAAAAAAAAAAAGGAAAGAACCAAATCCCAGCTGACTGACAAGAGGAACTTAGTAGATAGCAATCCAAGGAATAGGTACTTTGCAGATACTCCCTGCATTTGTGATAGTTAAGATGCCACATACTGAGAAACTGAAAGATTTATACTGTTTATCTCTTTCTTAACTTGGTTGAAAGGAGTCACACACTTACAAAGATTTGCTTTCAGTTTAGTGTTGCAGGAGAAAATAAGCCACAAACCCTAGATTTGGGCTGTAAATAAGTGGTTGAAGGAATATCGAAGCATGAATGGGCATAACGCATGTGTTCTTCATAAATCTGTGAGCACCTGAATAATTTAATAACATACTTTTATTTCATTAACTGATTGTCTTTATTTACAGTCTATCTCCCACTCTTAAATAAGGACTTAAGTAATTAAAAAATGTGTTTCAACTTTGTTTGCATGTCAGAATATTGCTGAAGATCCTAAAAAATTACACTTCAGCGAGCATACTTTGTGGCCTCCAACACGGTACGGAATTAGAAATGTGACTGACTAAATGTGACTTTTTGGTTATGTTCACGTGGAACTAGGCACATATTTCATAAAGTATTTATAGATAAAATTGGTGGCTTTCAAAAGAGATGGTAACAGAGGTAAAGTGATGATGGGAGAATTTGGACACAATTTAAAATTCTGTGTACAAAAATTGCATGAGCAATTGCTGAGATTGTACCTTTGTCCACCTGGGTCTTAATTATTTATTTAGTTAATAATTTATTTTGAAAATTGTGGGTTATTAAATGGGAAAACTTCCTTACCTGCACAGAAACTATGGTAGTGCCAATTATCATAGGAGTACCCTGGCAACTTGGAAAGTGTCTGTGTATCTAGTCCTTGCAGTGACCGAAGGGTCTACTTGGCATGTAGCAAATCACTAAGGAGGTTGTGCTGACTTACACCTTTGAAATGGCAGGAAGATGCTGGGAAGAAATCTGCATCCAAAACCAATAGCTCCTCAGAGACAGATGTGGGGAGAAGGCTAACTAAGGGCTGGATAGAAATCAGTCTAATCAGATTCTTCCAAAACGGGTTGGAGAGGAGCAAGGAAATTATAACCAGTTATCCAAGCTAGAGTCAGGCTAACTCAGCTAGGAGCGTTAATAAGTGATGAGATCACAAAACATCTGGAGAAATGTGAGCTGATTGAGCCTGGTGACCACGGTTTCATGAAAAGGTATATGCCTTCATTCCAACATCTGGGAAATGTACGGAGGAGATGATGAGAAGAGCAGACGGGAGCCGAGACAGACATAATCAGCAATATGTAAATATTAAATAGCCATTGAGGACAGTGGCTGGTGCAGGCAGTTGGGATGGGTTACAGCGGTTCTCACTTCTGGGGCACCAGGCTAGCTAATGAAGTGATGACTGTACATGTTTTTGGAGCCACGTCTTTTTGGCACAAAACCCACCATCACAATTGACATTGATTTCATGCAGTGAATGTAGAAAGAAGAGGCCAAGAACTGGAGGAGTCTGGGAACCGAACGACTCTCATGGGCTCACAGATCTTAGCTCCAGAGGGGACTGATTTGATTATCTAATCTGATCTCCTGTGTAGAGAATGCCAGAGAACAACTCTGGTAAGCGTCCTGTCAAACCCATCCTTTATGCTTGAATGGGCGCTTTTAAATCCTTGTTGGCCAAAAAAGCTCTCATATGAAATGGCTCTCCTGCCCAGGTTACACACCTCCCTCTGCGGTAGGGTGAGTAAGTCTAACACGAACATTTTCAGGTTTGAACTGAGAAAACAATTTTAAAGAAAAATACAACTCTCTCTGAGAGCTGCCCTATGAGAAGAACTATAATCTAAGCTGGCTTGAATTGGTGAGCAAGTCGTGTTGGTCTCAGAAGGTCTTGGGCACAATGCAGAGTGCTGCTGAACAAAACCCTCAGCCCAGTACATGTGGGGAGCTGTGCTGAAGTGGGGAAGGGACAGTTCAGGCAGCTGGAAACAAACCAGTGTTATCAAATCCCTCTGATGTCTGTCAAACTCTGATAAAGGGGAAGATTTTCCTTTCCCACAGGATGGTGCTTCTCAGGAAGGAAATAACTGCGTTGCACCAGGATCAGGATATTACTGTAAAGATACAAAGAAAGAGGTGCTCTCTAAAGAGGCTTGGTGCACTCACAGAGTGGACTTAAAATCTCCTGAAATTCAATTAAGAGAAAAGCGTGTTCACAACCACACTGACTCATCGTGTGATCGCCAGCCTCAGCGGGTGCTTTGAGCACTTTGTGCAGTGGTGCTGGTGCTAGCGCGGAAGGCCACCGGCCCTTCGATAGCTCGGGTGCAGACCACACTCAAAAAGTTGCCCGTGATTAGGGAGCTCCTCGTCATTGCAGACAGCCCCATGCCAGCGTTCATAGGAATGGGGGCATGAACGTAAGCCGTAAGCAACCTTCTGTTCATCTCCTCTCCACTACAGTTTCAGCTAAAGATAGTTTCTCACTTCCTGTCCTAAATGGCTACGTGCTCTCTTGATGTTCCAGCCTAGAGGCAGTATAGGCTGAAATACACACACGTGTGTGTGTGGATGCAGCTGTCTCACTCCGTGTGTACAGCTATACACGCTCAACGGTGTGTTCTGGAGAGTGGCTGTGAGGATTGCTTGGTGCTGCTTTGGGTTGGCTCCATCCCCTGCCACACCACGTGCACGTAGTTCGCATATCTCAGAGAGGGTCTATTTTGTAGTATTTTTCCTACTAAAAATATAGTAGGACTATATTTTTACTCATCCATGATTAAATATAGATGGTTTCTCAGAGATCAGCAGCATAGGTTTGTGAGACTCAGAAAGATCTCTAAATTGACCTGAAAAACAGACATTAAATACCTAAAACCAGTCTATTAGAAAAAGAAGCTGCAGCAAGGTTAAATTCCCAGAGCTTTAAGTGCTTGCCTGCTTTGATTGTTAAAGAGCACAGAAACCTAAGTGAGCTAGTGAAACTAGGACAGCATACTGTCCATTGCAGGCCTTTAACCAGTATAATTTTGGAAGGGAGTAAGTTTTTTTTGCATTTGGGAATAGAAATAAATAGTTCTTTGGGGGGGTCATTAGAAAGAAAAGGCAGCTGTTTGGAATGACTGACCGAATTCTGGTCACAAGAATTGTGACAGAATCCACAGATGGATCTGTGAGCAGAGGGTAAGGATGGTCATCAAAAGCCCTGCGATGTCCCTGAAGACTAGCCACACTTTCCCAGCTGCAGTGTGAAGCATTCATGCTACCAAAGGAAATTTTAGATTTACATTTAGAATAGTTACGGTTCAAAACAGAAAACAAGAATGGACAAAGTCTGTTTTACTGCAGAAGGCCTTCAAAAAACTGTTTTACTCTAAGACCTTCAAAAAACAGTGGAAGCAGTTAATGCAAAGCCGTGCTAAAAAGGCATTTAAGCGGCAATTCTTGGATCTCAGAAAAGGCACTGGTCTAAGGGGTGGTCCACAATCCACCAGGTGTCCTAGATTACTTTCCACTTTTCAGATTATTTTTTTTTCTGTGGTGCTGAATGGCTATTTCATCATGGGTAACTAAAGTGGAATCTCCACGGTAAATCTTCATCTAGGGCTAGGTTTGCACTAGGAGTAGGATCGAGACTGAATCACTCGTTTACCTTTAATTCAGCTTCTGTCCACCCCACCCACCCCTTACACACGTGCCTCGTAAGGTTCAAAGGAGCTCCTGTGACCTCTCACAGCTGGGTACGGTCCCTAGATAGTCACTTCTCTTGTCACCAAGTACAAAATCCACCTGCCTCCTCCTCCTCCAGCTTCTCCACCGCTGGGGCTCTGGCTGGCTGGCCATTCACAGCAGAGCTAAACCCCAAGGCAGTGGGGCTGTGAATGGGTTTCTCCCCAGGGGCACTGCAGCCACATCCACCTGCCTCAGCTGCATTTGGGTTACTGAACCGGTTCGAGGCAGGGACCCTAACCAGTAATGAACGTGCTGGTGCTTATCCGTACAGAGGACTGGGGATGCTATTGCAATACAGATAAGTAAATAAGGAGACCCCCCCTAAATAAATGGTGCTTATTTTCAATAATCATCCAAAAAGGCAAGACCTGCTTACTGATCTTACCCTCTCTGTACCACGGTTGTCCCAGATATGAATTATAACTGAGTAATAGCACTATATCATCAGAGCGATGTAAGAATTGATTAGTTGAAATTTGTTAGGAGTTTTTAAGGTGGCCAAAGGCAAGATGATACTGATGTTTAGGAGAAAGGCTTGAAAAACATTCTTCTATTTGGAGGAGGTCCTTTTATCAGTTTCTCAAGGCTGCAAAGTCTATAGTAGAAATCCTGCTGGTCAACTAACTCTGTCTGGCTTAAGAGAAATAATTTGCTCCTACAGGAGGTTCAGTGTGAGGATGGAGAGAACAAAACTCTGCCAGTCTTTGGTTTTCCCAGTTACATTCGCCCAAACTTTAATGGGGTTGTGTGTGGAGAAGGAAGTGATTTTCTTTGCCCTAGTGAATATTTGTGGTCATTATCTCTGAGCTGGAGGGGGCTGGAGTGCTTGTTGTGTATTTTATAATGCTAAAGTCTTTCAAACATTAGTATTTGTGCAGGGATATATGAGAAAAATTCTTTCTTAAAACTTGGGCACAGGTAATACCTAAGAGATTTAATAAAGGTGCTTTCTTCTCCAGCATTCACTGAATGAGAGGAGGCAATGCCCTTACAGCCCTAGTGGGAATGGCTTGGGTCACTGACTCTTATCAGAGCTGTAGGACTTGCTCAAAGCTGGGTGAAATTGCTGGAATTTCTAGCCATGGACTGTAGGGGTCATAACACTGCATTAATGGAGTGAAACCAATAGGGGCTGCCCTTGAATTTGAGGAGCAAATGCTCTGGAAGGTGTGTATATATTATTGAGCCCTGTCCTGTGTACCCACCAGTCAAACGAAGGTGGGCAACACTTCCAGGAGAGCCAGCCAGCAGGGGAATACTCTGAAAATCATGTCGACAGGGGCAGGGCGCATCTATACTGCAAAGCAGGGCGTGTAAGGGTGCTGGGCACGCCCAGGCTCCAGCATTGGTCTAGGTGGCTTAAAGAAAAGCAGCAGTGAGAAGACAGCTGACCAGGGGCAGGACTCCTGGGGGACTAACCACCAGAAAGGGTGCACAGCATTTGCAGGGGTTAAAACCTGGCTGTGAAACCTCTGCTAAGCTCCTGCGCAGGGTAGAGATGCGTGAGGGTGGCAACCCATCTTCTGCAGAGGGACAGTGGAGGCTGGCACACAAGGTTGCTTATGCACATGCTGTATTTTCCGCCAAGACCCTTGGCATCCCACTCTTTCCCTGCAGCACTCTGGTATCGACAAGCTGCTTGAACAGTGTAGGAACACGTGTGCAACCCCAACCTCCCCCTGACTGAAGCAATCCCCAGGCGTGCACGTGGCCGAGTTGGAGGTTTTTGCTGGTGTCAGTCCGGAGTAACTCCAACAGAGAGAAACTGAGACAGAAATCCCTTCCAGGCTCTTGGGTTCTTGCTTCTCAGACGGACAAGGCAAGCTTTCAGCTGGTGTTTTTTAGCTGTGAAGTTTGTGTATATGTGTGTGTTTAAATGCATGATAAAACAGCGCTGCAGAGCAGCTGTGGTCAAGCAAGCAGAGTTATTTAAGCTGTGCAAATATAATAGAGCAACAGGCGTCACCCAATATGGTAAATATCGTAGCCACAAGCCTTTCCTTTGTCCATTTTGTGTCTCTCTGAGCTATCTAAAGTAATTCTACCCACTTCCAGAAATGGGATCTCGAAATCAATGTATCTTGCCAGAGTGGGAATGCTAAGGTAATGCTTCCCTTGAGGTTTCAGCTGGGAGAGGTTTGGAGTGCTTAGCTCCTCTTTGCCTGCACCCAAAATAGTATAAATCTTTTTGCAAGTGAAGATGATTACTTGAGCAGCAAAGGATTAGCAGATGTGAGCACTGCATAGCTGGTTATGCTAGTCACATTTTCCTAAATAGATATTCTATTAGATGCACACGAGCCAGGGAGTGCTGAAGAATGCAGCTCTTTTCAAACAGATGAATATATACATGCATATCAGTGTGCCTTTCCCAGACTTTCCATCACCTTTCTGCTAAACAGGGAATATGTTTATGGTCAAGTTAAGAATTTCTGCTTTCTGCATTATCAATACCTTTAAAAGGGACAAGGCTTTTTCACTCATCTTAATGACATTTTATGTTTAATATAAAGCCTTAGTACGTATAAAGAGAGGATCGCTGGATGTTTCACGAATGTGAAGCCTCCTGGCAACCAGCTAAAGACAGGTATTTACTACAGCCACTGTAGGAAGAGAAATTGAAGAGCACAAGCTCATGGAGCTGATTTGGTTATAGTCACTCCGTAACCCTTCGATCCTTGTAATGCATTTATTCCCTGCCCTTGCTCTCAACCATCCTTTAAGTTTGGGGTAAGGCCAGAAACAGAATCCAGTTCTCAGAAAGCCTTTTCTTTTTAGTGGATGAGTTTTCTGCTGGATTAGGGTGCAGAACCAACTTCCTTAGTGGTTACACAGCCTCTAGATCTGAGGCAAGAGAAGCAGCAAAAGCAAAGAGGGGGGAGCATGTGCAAGTGCGGTCAGGGGACTGCCCTTTCAGCAGTATCCTTGCCATTGCCCTGGATTAAGAGGAGCATGAAACCATGCCCTAGAAAGTTGTTTTCTGAGCTGGACTGCAGTCCTGGCTCAGATCTGGTCCTGCAAGGGCTGGGGCTGCTGGCATTTGCTCTCTGCAATTTGTGGGACAACACTGTTTCTGGTGGGATTGAAAGACCTGTCTTACTACTTGAAATAATTCCCTGACTATGTTAATTAGTACTTTCCATTTGCTTTTGCAAGGCTAACGAATTGTTTGGGAATTTCAAGTGTTTTGTTGAAACCAACTAAATACGTTCAGCCCTTTGGATGCTGGGGAAACCTTGCCAAATGTAGGGAGTCCTCACAGCTCAGGTGCACTTCTCCTGTGGCCCTCTGGAGAAAGCCAGTTTTATGAAGCCTCTGTCTTGTAAAAGCGGCTGCTGGGCAAAACTGGAAGCAGTTGCTGCCCCTTATGAACTCAGTTAAGTTGTGTGCTGCTTGGGAAACTTCACCAAGGAAACAGAGACCAAAAAATAGCAGAGTCTGGAGACTGGCAGCCCTGCTGGCTACCTGCAATGCTGTTCTGCAAATTGCTAGCAGACTTGTAGGCAAAAGAAGGTTGTCCCACATATTTGGCTAAATGACAGCCCCGGACCTGGCCCAACCTTTCATCTTGCCTGCCAAGAATTTATTCTCTCTTCTCTCTTTCCTTTGTTTTCCCTTGAGTTCTCTCCAAGAAATCTGTCACTCATGATACCCCACACAAAAAAACAGAAACCAGGCAAAGCTCAGAGCTTCTCCTGCTGAATCAGCAGACAGAAGGGAGGTTGGCTTTGGGTCACTTTCCTTTCTGTCCAGAGGACAAACATGTAACACGGAGCATTTTGGTGTAATTTTGTACTGAGTTCCCATCCTAATTCTTTCTCTGGCAAGTTACTTTAGACTGGAGCTCGTTGGTAACCTTTCCAAGCCAAAACCTAAAGTGACAGCATTACCTTCCCAGCCAGGATGGGGCCTTAGGGCTGGGAAACTGTGGTGGAGTTTGCCTGAGGGGCTCTGTGAAGAGCAGCCTGTCAGAGAGATGGGTGGTAGCGGCTGCATGGTAGGTCCCTGGACCTGGGATTCTGGCATCTCCCGTTGCAATTGGGCCTAGCTAGCTAGATCTAGCCTGGTTCATCCTGCCTGACGTTAGGAGCTAAATTGTTGTGTTCGATTTAGGAACCTGTGCACCCATGAGCATCTGTGGCCTTACTGGAGGAGAAGCAGCAGCTCCAGGGAGTAATTCAGGGTGCCTGGTGCCAGTGGGGTGAATCCCTTTCAAATGTCTGTTTGTGCCTCGCTGAGCTGAGCAGGGAGCCGGGCCAGAGAGCTGTGTCTAACACAAGGCCTTCTTGTGCCCTCTCACCCCCTCAGTCGGATTGCCTCAGGTCAGAGACGTAATGGCGGCCGGGAGGGCAGGGGAGAGGAGAGGAGAGGAGGGTGGGTGCAGCAGTGGTGTTTTGGGGAGGACATAACCACGGCAACGCTGTTATGGATTGTCTTCAGCTGCTGTGAAGCCGCAGCCTTTGGGTCATGGTTTATTTATATCACAGCCCTGGTGGCCAAGTGACTGTAAGCACTGTTAGATGAACAAGCGGGGGTTTAGCTGGGGCTGTGGGAGCTGACAGACTTACCTTGCTGCTTGGCAGGTTTTGCAGTCACACGCTGAGCTCCCAGCTGCTGCGGGGACAGCTCGAGGTGTCTGACACGACTCCAGAACCAGCCCTTCGGCCCCAGGCTGTCCAAGCAGCACAGGGTGGTGAGGGCCATGCCCACCGGCAGGGCAGGTCGCTCAGCTTAGCCCTGCAAGCCAGAACACCTCTCTCATCCTTGCACAGGGGGACCAGCACTCTTCACCACCTTTCCATTACCCTGAAATCCCCCAACAAGCCATTTTCTTCTTTGTCTTCTTCCCCTGGGAAAGCAAATCCCTAACTTCACATCACTGTGAATGCAGGCAGGGATCCTGTCAGATCCCTGATAAGCAAGAAATAAGCACACTTCTCCAATGCCTAATCAAAATTAAATATGTGGAATCTGAAACTGCTGGAGTAAGGATAAACAATTACAAAGAGTAAGTTTATAAAGTTAGATTTTTTTTTTTTTTTTTTTTTACTAACAGCACCACGCGTTGAAATTCACACTGAAATTGGAACAAAATCTTACCCAAAATATGAAAATTTGTGTTTAAGTAAGTTTGCAGATCAGTGACTGAATGACTGGTTTGAAGACCCTTAACCCAATGGGAGGGGCACCAGCCTTGAAACGCTGAAGGCCCATTTCTGCTCCTTGAGATATCACAGGACGAGAGTTCAATGGATTTGTTTCCCTTAGTGAAATGAACATTTCTATTTGCAAATCAAGACTGAGATAAACTTCTGCAGGTCTTTCTTAGAAGAGGGGAAGACTGCTTAGCTTCATGCAAGTCTGTGTGGTTAGTGCCTTGTATCTCATGTATCTCATATGTCTACACTAAATTCATTCACAAGGTGAGGAAAGACGTTGCATTTATAACTATTTTTTAAATTTTATAACATTTTACAACTCTTAAAGGAGTTTTTGCTCTGACACGTTATACAACTTTGACTCATTTTTAATATATAGGATTTGAAACATAAAGGTTCTATTTAAGCAAAATTGCAATATATTCTTAATTAAGTTTGAATTTGGGAATTTCTCCTTTATTTTCCATTTCTCTTTCCCCTCTTTGTTAAGTGAACACAATTTAGAGAAAACATTCCCAGGGTTCTCATTCCTCTCTTCCTTCCTGGCCTGATGAGCTGAGAAAGGGCGAGGTGAAACCTCCAATAACCCTGGCCCTTCAGTCAAAACAAGGTACTCTGTGCTTCCAGCACGTCACATATTTTTGAAAGGCACAGAACAAATTCATCTGTCTTCTGTCCAGCTGGTGGCTCTGCTGGGCCCTTCTAGTGCTCTGACGCCACAGGGAGAGAAAGGTTGCTGACTTTCTTTTGTTCTTACAGCCTAGGAAATTGTTCCTTTTCTTCCAAACATTTGTTTCTGGTTCCTGCACCTCAAAAACCTTTCCAGAGAAGTTAAAATAGAATTGACCATCAAATACTTTTGCAGCTTTTTCTTAAGGAAAATTTGTTTTCTTTGGCTTCTCTGGCCTTGGCAGAAATGACTTCTGGCTAGTCCTGCATTTCAGAAGCTCTCTTCTTTGCAGTGAAAGGGCCTTGCAGAAGTACAAATTATTCTTCATTGCATGCACACAGAGAAAAATCTTCAGTTTTGCTGATATGCTGAAATTCCTGAGAGAATAATTTGGGTTTGAAACAGGCAAAGGTCAAATGACCTAAGAGCTCTGATTATGAATACGGGGGAGAAAGACTTATCTTTAATACAGCCACTGTCTGTTGAACAGTAAGAGCAGTAAACCTTGCAAAGGGGTGATTTGCTAAGGCTGGAATGTATGTTTTGACTGAGGAAAAAGAGAAAGACAGTTGATAAGATATTTTGAGTCAAACTGTGGAGTGCAAAAAATTGTATGTGCAAGGTTAAATAACGATAACAGTAGCATTTGTGAGTTAAGTACAAGCTAAGTAGCATTGCACCAATAGAATGTGTTCACTCAAGCTCACTGTGGTGCTCACATGCATTAGTATCTGCATTAATTTCTACATTAATAATTGCAGGAAACGGGTGGACTGGGGAAAACAACTTGGACTGGGTTTTGAAAGAAGGCCTCTTCCTTCAGGGAATTTTCGACGTTTGTTCTTATCTTTTTTTCTGCCCGGGTCATGGCTGTCAGTGATGGACTGCTGGTTTGTTAGTAGAGCTGACCCGGGTATCAGCAGCAATGTGAATTAGTTTGCATTTTGTTTGGTTTTCTCGTGCACATGCAATTCCTTATAATATACATGTAAATGGAGGGGCAGACCTAATGAACCTAGGAAGCATAGTGAAACTAGTAACTTAATGAGCATTTAGGTACACCTTCCTTCTCCTTGAAAGGACTCCTGCAATTCACGTTGGCTGACAGGACCAAACCAGAGGCTTTGACAGGAGTTTTGCCACTGCTTCGTTGTGGTTGCTCATTACTTGATAGTTTGATACATCAATTACTGATCTTCCAGCTGTACAACTAGTGGTTGTACCGATCCCCGCATGGAGTATAATAGTACTTTCTCATACTTTGTGATTTCTTGTGGCTTCTGTGACCAGGAAGGTGAGTGCCTGGTGATTTAACAGCAGATGAGCCCTCAGACAGGGTGATGACTTGGCCAACAGCTAAGAACACATACAGGTGGGGTCCAGCTGGGGAGAGGTGGATACCTGCAGTCTGTGCATACAACCCCCTGCTAGTGTTCGCAGAGGGGGGCACTTTGGAAATCCCTGGTGTGTAACAAAAAGCTCACCGAAGTGAGCCTTCAATTGCAGGGTGCAAACCTTCACTGCTGAAGCTGAGGGTGTCTGTATCAGAAAGTGAAGTGGTGAACGGAGATGTCTGGTGAGCTGTGAGGTGCAGGGGATACTGGAGGAACGGACAGTATGTAAGGGACCATTGGTTTGCCTTACTGCTCACCTCTTGGCAGCTGGAACAGCTGCTGCCTTGGCTACTAATCATGGTGATTTACAGGCTGAGAGGAGAGGCTGGGAAACGCAGGGCATCAACTGTAGATCAAAGACCAAACAGATGGAGGGTGGACATAAAAGCTAGAGTGGAAACAAGGAGAGCAGTGAGCAAGAGGAAGTGCTCTGCCAACCACAGGTTGTCCGCAGACCACAGTTTGAGAAGCACTACTTCCTGAGCTACGCATACATTACTGAGCCAGACCAGTAACACAAGCCTCCTGCAAGGTAAGAAGGACTACTGAGCAGCCAAACCTGCTTCGTGGGACACACTGAGCCTGTCGTTGCCACTTCCATTATCCAGTTTTTCCATACATCTCAGAACTTTGCAATGCAGGAACCTTCTTGCTTAACTACCTACATCTTTTCTCTGACATTTTGTCTGCCCGCCAAGAAACTTATTTTTTATTTCTAATTGAAGGGTGCCAATCAGCTGGGTGTGATCTCTGAAGACCTCAAGAACTTTCTTCTCTCACTGCTTTTTGGCTTTTTCATTGTTTGTTGTTTGTTTGTTTTGTTTGTTTGTTTTTCTGTTTGTTGGTTTGATTTCTGTCTGGTCTCTTGGATCTATTATCAAAAAATCTTTCAGTAAAGTCCAAATTTACTATGTGGCATCAACTTTTGATGGATAATGTTAGTTATTTTGCTACGGGTTTTTCCATGAGTCACTTTTCTGCCCTCCCATTTTCTTAATACTCTGTTTTATGATTAAATGACTCAAGAAGTTTACAGATGATGGAGCTCCCTCAGTAGGTGTCTGGGGTACCAGCCTCCATTCCATCAGCTTTTGGGAGATAAAACAAAACTTAAGCAAGGTCACCTAACACAGGTCCATAAATTAAATGAATCCCTCTCCTCCATTTTGGATTAGTTTGTTCTGAACTGATCAAAGGAGCAAATATGGACTGACTTGTGAAAATGAAGAGAAGGCATTGAGAAATGACCACGTCTAAGATGGAAGCAAAATATGTCTTGAGGCCCTTTAGCTGTGACACTGCTTAACTTCCCTTCCAGTAAGATGAAAGAACAGCACATGAATTCACAAGTGTCAAAACAAAGATTTTTAACGAGTCTTTTAATGAGTCTATCTAATCAGAAGTGATATTACGCCAAGAAAAACATGGGTAGTTAAGTACGTAGAATGGGTCTAGCTAAGGAAACCTTGTTGCACTTTTTTGCTGCTACTCTTCTAACTCTGATTATTCCTTCTTCAGTGGGCTAGGTTCAGAACTTCATACCCTTTTCAGCATGAAGGTGACTGTGAAAAAACAGATTCAATGATCTGCCTCTATCACCAGCGGCAGACTGAGTCCAACTGGGTTGGTTGTGACACATGGTATAGAACAGGGCTGTGAGTTTTCTGTCAGTCTTTTTAATTGTGTGATCTCAGCACCATCATCTGACGCCTTCCATGGAGCTCCTTGCTCGCAGTTCTCTCTTTCAGCCTCAGGAATTACCAACATTGTCCATCTACTTCCACCAGGACTGGTGTGCCAGCTTCAGGAGATTCTAGATTTTCCTCCTTCTTCAGCTCCTTTGTGCTTTGTAAACCGTGTTGCTGCACTTGAAGGGTTTCCACACAAGTGAGCTTCAGACACAAACTGGCTTGTTTCGAATAGTATCCCTTCAGGTACCAGGTGGCTTTGGTGCAAAAACTTGCTCTTCACCCGGTACGTGGAGTTAAGGTCTCTTGTCCTTCTTCAGTTCCCCAGTAACAAGCCCACTGGCAGTCATTTTAGCAGCTGTGGCGCCTGCTCTGCTGTGAGTATAGGTATTCCAGAGTGCCTCTTTCCTTGAGGACAGCACAGCAAACCACTGCTCTTGCTCTCTCTTGATGCCTTCTAATATTCAAAGGGAGAAACAGAAGCAATAATAATAAGTAATAATAAAAGACTAGTTGCTAATTCTTATACCTGATTGATTTAAACAAGGAAAGGACTTCGGTCATTAGTAATCAGTGCACTGCAGAGCATTTAGTTTCCGATTTAAGGTTCAGATTTAATAACACCTGATGCATTTTCTCAGACCTGTTCTGGTGGCAGGGAGAAGCTGCAGATGTGCAGGAGTGCGGAGGCTGGTGGGGGCTGGCATGGATGGAAACTCTGACCTAACTCATCTGTCAGTCACCGCTGCTATTGCACACAACTGCTGTGCATCTCAGCACTTAGTGTCAGCAAGTTCCTAGCGACATCTCAGAAGTCCTTTGCAAGGGTATGCCCCAGCCTGCATGAAATTTAGTGGCTTATTTCTCCTTGTAGTTCTGATGATTTCTGGGAATATTCAGCTGGCAAGTGTGGCTCAGTTTTTGAAGCAGAGAAAGCGTTTTGTCAGTGCACAGTCACTGTGCAGTAATCCAAATCACCATTGTCATTATTATTTCTTTCAACCAAGCAACCTGATAACTTCTGCCAAACTGGGGCAGGTGTATGCGTGTAATCACTGTGCAATTAATTAATCTGTGTTGCCAATCAATATGCAACACATAGTCCCCTGCATCCCAACTGAGTTCCATTTAGCAGAGCAATTTAGAAGCACTTTGCAGGAAGAACTTAATAAAAAATGTAAAGCTGGCAGCTCTAAGGCCAGCTTTGCAGCTTCACATCACACATAACAAAAACGAGCACCTGCCTGTACCAGTCAAAGGGGTTTGCAGGACGGTGGGAGAAGGGGGAAAGTGTTAGCCAAACGGCATGTTGTTTCTGAAAACTGTGAGCTTCAAAATCATCCAATGTGTGAATTCTGAGTGAGTGAAATAGCAAAGGCCGTCTGCTCGCCGCGACGGCCCCGCAAATCCCTTCAATTGGCAGCACAGCAAGAACCCAGGAGCTGCCTGTGCTCCCTCCTCTCTCTGCAGCTACCAGAGCTACCATGGAGCCAGACTAAATTGGTGGATTAAGCAGTCCCACAGCCTGGCATCTGGATCTTTGTGACAGCTGCACCCAGGAAAGAAGTCAAGCACTGGTGCCATAACTGCGTCAACTGGTGTGTCATGGGTCACAGCATCACAGCTGGAAGAGGTCTGTTAGGTCATTCACTCCCATTTCTTAGCCAGCACAGGATTTGGCTCAATAAAGTGTTTGCTAGTGCTTTAAATATGGTGTTTTAAGAGATTTGGGCAATGCAGTTCTCTCCCCCTTCTCTTCGGAACTTATCCATCATCTGTTATAACTCGCTGTCAGGAAGCGTCTAGCCTAACATTCCCCTGTTTTAATACGACCTTAATGACTCCTCTCTTCTCCCGTTTATCACAGCCTCCCCTTTTGCTGGGCTGTCCTTTCCTCCCCGTGTACAGGTATTACAGCCTGCTTCCTTCTTCTGGGTTGGGCTGGCTTCTGTGGGAAGGATACCCCACACCAGGGCTCTCATCCCTGAGGGTCCCCAAAAGGCTGGGTTCCTCTCCTGCCAAAAAGCCTCATCCACTGCCTTTAATTATCTGCACTGAAAATCCCCTCACACTCAAATCACAAGATGTTTCCATTAAAACAAATCTTTTCTGACTGTTCAATTTTTATTTTGCATGTCTAAATCTGGAATGATTTTCTGGTTTTCATCTGTTCTCTAAAGCCTGGATTAGGAGCCCGACACGCATCTGCATGCTTTGCAAGTTCAGTTCTGTTATTTTTCCTCACCAGCCAGTTGTTCCTGGTGCCAAGCCCCCATTGCTGCTGTGAGCAGGGCTCTGTGCAGGTGCTGTGCCTGCCGGAGGGAGCAGAGGGCTGGGTGCCTCTGCCCGCATCAAGGCTGAGCTCCCCCCATGGGGAACGCTGGGCCTGAGCTCATCTCTGGGTCCAAGCCGCTCTGTATCATTTCCTTGCCTTTGCTGATACGCTCAGTTCCCTTCAGGTGATGGGATTCATGTGTATTGGTGCTCTGCTGGCCCTTTTCTTTTCTCCTTACCTTATTAATGGGTAATGGAGTTCAGCATCACTGGAGCTAGGGCAATGCACGTCACCTCCTGGTGACACAGGAAGGCATTATCAGCACTGGCCTCCTTTTGCCCTCAGTTTCACACATCCTTGGCAAGAACAGATTCACATTTGCGTGACTAATATGTGGAGTAGCTTTTGCTAACAGTGTTACGGAGTATTTCACTATAACTCACCTGTCTTTTCCTTCAGCTCATTACTTCTTTCCCATTACCAAGTATGAATGATGCCATCTAGCACACGCTTTCTTTTTGCATGGTTACTGGGTGTTTCTTTTAGTTTCTGCTTTAAAGAAAGAAACCAAGAGGTGATAGGGGTTAACTTCCGAAAGCTGCCCTCCACTGTTTAACTCTATGTTTGCTCAGATGATGCTGATTAAAATCATAAGTTGTTGTATCAAAAAGAAATTTCCTCACCTATGTGACAAGCTGGGCTTTTAGCACAAGAGAAAAGAAAGTTCTATTTGCTTTTTTAAGCACAGTTCTCTCATTCTTTTTGCCTTTGCCATGACATTGAAAATGAATTGATTATAATCATGAATCTGTGGGCTAATATTCTGAATCAGCAATTGGGATTGCAGAGGATCATACATTTTCTAAGGAAGCTGTCTCTATAGGGTTGCAAAAGGAAAAAGAAACTACTAAAAATAAAATCTCACTTGGTTTTGGGATTTCAAAGGCTATTTTTATAAATACTAAATTTCGGGCTAAGCATGCTGTGTTAGATTAGGCCTTTGAAGGGACTCTCTTTTAGTAGTTTAAGTCAGACCTTGTTTGAAATGTACTACTTTAAGATCCATATCTTTCTTTTTATTTAAAAAAAAAAAAAAAAAGGAAAATGAAAAGACTTGAAATAACAGTAAATCAAAATCAAGAGTCCTGCTTTTTCCAGCTGACGTCTAAGCAGCAAAACTGAGACAGAAGAACATATTACTTTGTGCATGTTCTCCTACATTTCCTTTACTTTTAAAATCAATTAATCGGATGAATGATGAGCACATATCTGTGCATCTATAGCCTTGTCCAGTAGAGCTCTTAAGACCAGAACTGTCAGCAGTCCCACTGGCTGCAGCGTTAAGCACCTGTATAAATGCCTTGCTGAATCAGTGCCGGAGCTGGAAACCGGCATTTGATACCATTCTGCCATTAGGCTGCGGGGACTAAAAATGAACAGAATTAGCTCTTTGTCTCTCTGATCAGGACACAAATCTAAAGCAGAGCGTACCCCAGATCTTTAGGATTCCCAACAGCATAATTTCAATATACTTACGCCTTGTCCATAGCTGAGAATAACGTCCGACTGGGTGTTGCTAATGTGGTACCACAGGATGGCCCCTCTCGTCACTCAGCATGGCCCATGCATCTGTTTTTATTTACTTAAAACAAACAAACCTTCCAAAGGGTTCGTTGTGTTTGCGTCCTCTGCGTCTTGACCTGCAGGACTTGCTGGGTCGCACCGAGCAACCGAGCGCAGTCTGCAGGGCTGGGCTGGGCCGGGCCCGGAATTACTCCGATACCTCTTCTGTAGGGGACAAATTCCTGCTGAATGCATCCCAACACCCCCTCCTCTGAGCCCCTGTGCCCTGCGACTGGCAGCGCAGGTGGAGGAGTTCCCCAGGGGCAGCCGCAGGCCCCGCGGGGCGCAGGGGCAGGGACGTGTCCATCGCTGCAACCGCCAGCCGCCGCCTCCAGCGCAGGCCCGTGGTGCAGCGGCGGAGCGCTCACCGCTATTTTTAGTCAGCGAGATGTCTGGGTCTGCCTTTCTGCAGGCTGCCTAAGGGCAGCCTCGCTGGGTGCACAGCGGGGCTGCCAAGAAGCGAGAGCAGCTGACGTGCCCCTGGCTACTGCTGGCAGACTGCCCCCGAGGGGCTCCGAGAGCGGGGCGAGGCACCACACGGTGCCTCTTCGCAGCTCCTGCTGATCTGCCTTGCCTGAGCACTGGCAGCCTTGCTCAGGCAAGGTAGGTAGAGGAGCTGAAACCAACAGCCCGCAGCAAAAAACACCTTGCAAGCCTGTGGTCTGAAAGCCAGGCGTGTATTATTAACATGAGGCCATGTTCCTCGGGACGGGTCTTACCTGTCTGTCGGGGCCTGTGTGCCCACTCTGCCTCTGTCGTAGCACGGCAACTTCGGTCTGATGCCCCTCGAGGAGCTCTCCTCATGCATAAGTGCCCTGTGTGTGCATGTCTGCATGCGTGTGTTTGAAGTCCTCATTCCCCCAGAGATTTCCACCTGCCGTTCTGCTTTTACAAGGGACTCCTTTGCTGTGTTTCAGCCCCAGCAGCGATACCAGTGAAGACGGGAAAGAGACACATCTTTGTCAGGCCACTGCCCTGCGAAACTGCCTCTCGCTTCCAGGAATCAGCATCCTTGATAAACTCATCAAGACCTGTCCCGTCTGGCTTCAGCTGAACATGAACCAGGAAAGGGCTGGGGCAATACTTGGCAAAGAAGCAGCAGGGGTAAGTCCAAAGTGGTTTTTGGTTCAGACAACCACATTTCCTGTCCCTGGTAGAGCTGTTTAGGGGAGCAGTGTTTCTTTTCATGTGGAAGCAAAAATATTTAGCAACTTAAACTCTCTGTTTCCACTGCCACTTGGTGCTTTAGCCACACACAGTGGCACAAGACAAACTTAATGGTTTTGGGGAGCAAGAAATGTTGTCTGCTTTTATTTACTTATCATGTAGTTTCTTGGGGATACCATCCTATTCACCACAAAATCAGGAACCTGTGCCTGGCTTTTCCTGGGCTCATGCTTCTCTGCAGACACCCTCTCATCCGGCCTCCTGCAATATTTTTCCTACAGCTGTGCTTACATTTTATTTCAAGCAAGAGATTTTTTAAATGAATAGTATAAAAATAATAAACAAACAAACAAACAAGCATAAATGAAACAGCCTTACTTTGCAAGAGAGAAATCTTTCCAGTCAAGGCTGCATCTGGATTGAGGAAGGCCATACAATTCTCCAAGATCTGGAGATTTTTAGAGGGGATGTTGGCCTGGTGCAGCATGGGTACAAAGAAGTGGTGTTCTGTTTTTCCTTAGTAACCTCTGTCCCTTTGCTAGGCACAAGGATTAACTCTGGAGGGAGTGCACGAGCACTATGGTTGCTCAGATGTAGCCTGAACTCAGGGAACTGGAGAGAAGGAGCATGAAGAACCTCCTTGTTTGTCGATGGCTCGAGTTAGAAGCCATCAGGATTATAGGAGGTTTTCATGGGGCATAGTGGATGAGAGCATGAGCAAATGAGCAGAGCAGAGAGACTTTTCTTAGATCTTAGGCTAGGCTGAGGGATTGCAATGGAAGAGTTTGTATGTTGACTGTTCAAATTTGGAGCAATAAAAAAAAAAATCCCTGAAGAAAAGGCTTTGAAATTCTGGAAGTAGCTGGGAGTAGTTTCTATTGCAGTACCTAATATTTGGTCCCCATAAGCTGAACATTTGAAAATAGCAGACTTCTGGAAAGCTTGCTTCAGAAAACCAGCTCTGTGGGAAAGGCAGATCCCCATTGTCAAATGGACCGAGCTGATGGCAGAGCACAGCGGGAACTCACTCGCTGCTGATCTGAGGAGGTGTAGGCCTGCCCCTTGGTTGAGTCAGGGTAAAATCTGTCACGGGGCTAACAGCTGGCACTGCTGAACGACCCCAGTGGTGGGATTGCCTGACCAACATGGGCTGCCCGCAGTGCAGGGCCTGCTCCTGAGAGAGGCAGAGGGACCCCGCAGGCGCTGATGGGCAGAGAGACCCCACAGCATGCAGGGCCCTGCACCTCACCCTAAGCCAGACTTGTCAAATCAGGCGGGCAAATTATGCTCTAGAAATCTTTGTCCTTCTGTACCCACTGAAGAGGGAGACCTGAGTGACTCTGACAGAGCCATGTACAGCCCTGACCTCCCAGGCTAGGAGCCACTCCCTGCAGGCAGGGCTGTTCCCCACCTCTGAGCAGCTTTGGGGGTGAATCTTGCCCCGGTTCCACCTCCTCGCACCTTCCTCCAGCACGGCTCTGTGCAGGGAGGAAACAAGCTGGCAGGTCAGAGGTGTCCCACGGCGGGGACCGGCAGGGGGCTGTGCCTGCTGATGCCGTGGGTGCTGTGTGGGCTCTGCTGTGCACCTCCCAGAACAGCCGAGGCCTTTCCCACCACCAGTGAAAATGGAAGAGACTGGTTGGCATGCCGGTACTGACCCGGGCAGCAGGGCTGGGTACAGCTCAGAAATCCCACCTCCCTCTCATCTGAGCATCTGTGGTCCAATTTTAGCCTTTGGAGCCATGGCAACTAGGCGCGCTGATCAGAAAACAGAAGTGATTCATTTCCAGGTTTCACTTCTCTCCTTGTTTTAATTTCAAATGAAACACTTGACCGATGCGATGTGAGATAGTGCTATCAAAGACCCAAGGTAGCAGCAGCAGCAGCCTCTGGACAGACCATTCTGTCACACGGGTTGTAAGACCGGAGGAAGGGAGAGCCTCTAAGGCTCGTACTTGCAGATACTCTCTTATGTGGAAGGTGGGGACTGCACTGCATTAGAAATAACCATGTTTCCGTCATGAACCTATGTGCCATGAATTTTTCTCTGCATTGTCAGTGGACCTGAGCCAACGGGAGCTGGATTTCTTTTGAATGGCAGAGGCCAAGACCTCATTGTGTGAGGTTGTGAAGCTGCTGCAAGGCTGTGTGTTTAGCACGGTTGCTTCGAAGTGCCCTGAGATGCCCTTATGACTGCGAGTCATGCGGAGAAAAGTCCTGGCTTTGAGACAAGCTCTTTTTAAATTCCTCTCTCAAGGAATTAATGGTTTCTTGTTAGATTTTCACTGCATTATAATTGATTAATCATTTTATCAACTCACACTTCTTTCTAATATTAATATCCAGACTCTAAAATTAGACAATTTTTTTTAATTTCATTTTTATGAAAATACTTTGACTCTCTCCTGCTATAAGCTGCTATCAAAGAACAGATAAGAGTGCAGATTACTTTGTCTTTGTATCTCCAGCTTCAAGGTACAAGCTAAAAATATACTTGACAATGAGCTCTAATTAGAAACACGGTTGGGAGCTCACACAATGCAAAGAACAAGATACTCTTATTTTTCTTCCTCTTTTTCCATTATCCTTCTCCTTCTCCTCCTTCTCCTTCTCCTTCTCCTTCTCCTTCTCCTTCTCCTTCTCCTTCTCCTTCTCCTTCTCCTTCTCCTTCTCCTTCTCCTTCTCCTTCTCCTTCTCCTTCTCCTTCTCCTTCTCCTTCTCCTTCTCCTTCTCCTTCTCCTTCTCCTTCTCCTTCTCCTTCTCCTTCTTCTTCTCTCTCCTTTTCCTTTCTCCTTTCTTCTTTCTTTTTTTTTTTTTTTTTAAATATGTATTTCACTGGTCCTGTTGGGGTGCGTCCATCCAGAGGCACCTAGGCAATCTGTGGGGATGGGGCTGGCAGGAATCTTATGAAATGCAACAGGGACAAATGCAAAGTGCTGCCCTGGGAAGGCAGAGCCTCCAGCTTCAATCCAGGCTGGCACTGCCCAGCTGGGGCAGCCCTGTGGGAAAGGCCCTGGGGGTGCTGAGCACAGGACAGAGTGCTTCTGGCAGTAATGAGTGTCAGTGGCATCCTGGTCTGTATGAACAGGAGCATGGCCAGGAGATGCAGGGAAGTGGTCGTCTGCCTTGACTCAGCACTTGTTAGACCCTTTCAAGGCACTGTGGCCTGGTCTGGACTTCCCAGTACACAAAAGACGTTGACAAACTGGAGCATGTTCAGCAGCAGGCCAGGGACTGGAGCGCATCCTGTGAGGAGAGGCTGTGGAATGAGATTTGTTTGACCAGGAGGAAAGAAAGCTTTCGGGAGACCCCGAAGTACCTAAAGGGAGTCATAGAGACTTCTGGACCTGTGATAAAACTCCACTATGAGTCACTGTGGTCACCAGAACCTTTGACCTTATGTTCTATGTATGGACACTTGAATCCTTTCCCTCTCAATGTACCAGTGATTCCCTTGCTTTAGACATCGACTGAGACATTCTGGGGTGAGTTCCTCATGGGTTAGGGCACTTATGTGAGGAGCATCACTTGGCAAATTGGGAGTGATGCTTTATACTGTTCTGTTAGTGAAACAATTTGCCTTAGGCTTAAGTGGGACATCAGTGATGCATAGAAATCTTGCTGGTTCTTTGGCAGGTCTGAATTTCACCTGAATAAAATGTCCCTTTAGTCATTATTTTTGTCATGTAAAGTTTGACCAAGTGGAATGAAGCTAAAATAAGAACATTTAAAGGCAGATTGAACTGATAAGGAACTTCATTGTCAATGACCTAAAATAAACTTCAGAAACTCATGTAACGTAGCTAAGCTCTTGATTCCTTTTCTCCTTTTTCAGATGTTCTTGGTTAGGAAAGAGGGTAATGTGAACAACATGGTCCTTGCAGTCCGCCTGCCAGTCCAAAATGAGGTTCCTGATGTGCTGGAGTACACCATTAAAGAAGAAAAATCAAGTGAGTTCTTTACATTTTTTTTCTCTTGTTCTGGTATTGTACAGAATCCTCTTGTGATTACCATGTGATTACCAGCATTTATGTAATCTCACTTGCAATGCTCAGGTTCCTCTTGTGAGGGGCAACAGATCTTGATTCTACGGTGTAGTTCAGTTAATATTTCCTGCAGCTGCTTTACCTCAGCTCCCCTGCGGTTCTGCACCTTCTCTTATCATTTACAGATGCGCAACAGAAAAATAAAGCACCCCCAGACGAGCAGGCCAGTGCTTTGATCAAATGAGAGGAGCTGCTTTTCACCTGGTGGAAGTCCTGGGCAAAGTGCAAGGCTCTGACAGACTAACCCTTGTTAACTCAGCAACTCTGTCTCTGTTTCTGCCACTGAATTGTTGACTGCGAGCTGTCTGACATTTATTACATTCCCTTTGCACACATTTCCTACGGTCCTACTGGACAGCTGGTTACTCATAAACTGTTTGACAGTTCTCAATGCCTCTCTGTCTCTGGGATGCAGCTGGGTCTTGGGCCTGGTGGTATCAGTGCTGCTCCCAGACAGCCAAGCCTGCTGCAAGCAAGCGAGGATGAGCCTAGTTCACAGTCAGGCACATCTGCTGCAGCCCTTGGTATAAATGGATGTGCAATGCATGTGATTTCCAAGTAACATTTGCAAACGTGGGAATTTTAGTATAGTCATACAAACATGCACTTGGAAGAGTTCATCAAAATGTCTTCATATTGATCATTTATATGAAAACAACCAAATCCTCCGCCACTCTGCTCCAAAGCCATCCCCCTGGGGTGTATATTTTACTCTCTTCTAAAACACTGGCACTTCCGCTGGTCAGTGCTGTGGTTTATTTGTTCCCCCTTGCTACTTGCTCAAATTGTTTTTTTCCTTCCCATATACATTTCTTTACATGCCTCTGCATCACAAACAGGTGTTAATGCCAGAGGGACAGCTGAATCTCCTGAACTGCTCTAATATCAAGCAGAGGCCAGGGGCTGCCACAGCATTGCTCCTGCACAGAGCACAGCTGCCTGCCTCCTGGAAAGCTTTCTCTCTCGTCTGTGTGCACCTCGGAACACGCGCTTGTGGAGACAGCACATGCGTCAGTGCTCCTGAATGAGGGCAGGGGGGGCAAAGCTTTTGCCACAACTTCAGGTGCCCAGATTAAGAATGCAGGGGCAACGGTTAGCTGCAGGATGTGGAAACTTTTTTTTTTTTTATTCAGTTATTTGAAGTTGAGCTAGGGCTTAGGTTTTACATTGCGGAGAATTACTTTTTCTTTGGGGATAAAAGTTGAAAAATTGAATCCTGCCATCCTAAAAATGTCATTTGTAGAAGTGTTACTGCTTCACTTGTATCCTATGCCATAAAATTTGATTTCTTTGAGGACAAGCAAAACAAAGTGTAGTATAAAAATTTCACTGTGAGTTAGCCTAGCTAGAAAGACTTTTATGTCATGGTTTTGGAACTTATTTGCTTACTACTTCTAACTTAACATGAAGGACATGTTCAAAGACACAGCTCTCTGATAGGAACAAGAGTAAAATCAGTTTCCACTGCTTTCATACAAGTTACAAAGTAAGTGGAACAGCGTAATTAAAAATTAGCTCTCATTCTAAGAGCAGGAGAGCTGCCACTACATATGCAGCAATCACTGCAGCCATGAGGCTGGTGCATTCCTGTGGTGGATATTCACATTATTTTTAGTTCAGTCACTGTTGAGATGTAGAAAGCACCGTTTCTCCATACTGCACCATTTTGACAGGAATGCACTGGGCTAGCAAATGATCATGCTTTTGCTTCCTTTCTCATTTAGTGTAAGTAGTTTGGCTTTTGAATTTAGAGGAAACAGAATGGATTCTTGTTTGTAAAGCCAAAGAACTAAATTTGGTGCGAGGGGAGATTTACATCTGTGGTGTCTCAGAGTAACCTAATACATTAGCTTCAATTTTTTGTTTCTGCACAACTCCAAACCCTTTCTAAAGTTTCTTAGGAAATAAAATTGTATGTTTTCAGAATGCTTTAAGAGTTACAACTAGGATCTGAGCTTTCCTGCTAAAGACACTGCTATGTTTGGATGGCCTTAGCTTAAAGTGCACTTCTATCTTCCGTGTTACTGCATAACACTGCGTAAGGGTAGGAGACCTCTGAGAGTGCGCAGTGAGTAACTGCAGACCAAAGATGTTATCTCGCTTTGTAATGCATGTTTATTGCAAACAAAGTGTTACACTTCCTAATAATGTGTAAAATACGCCAGCTGTATAGCATGAAACCACTGTAGACTGGCAGAGATTTTCCAGGCATCTAGTCTTCAGCTTCAGAAAATTAAGGACTCTTTAGTTCTTCCATGCTTCCTCAAAGGAGGCTTCAGCCTCCCACTGAACATCACAAGGAGGGAGATAAACCCTTCTGATAGCTACCTACTCTTTGAGTCTGTATGAAGTGCAGCAGAGCTGGTGCTCTCCCAGTGTTCAGAAGGAGTAGTTGTAATTCCCCTGCCGTTCAAGAATCCCCTTTTCCAGCTGTACTGGGGACAAGTGGCTTTGGTTTGGTGCCTGGCTCCTAATATTTCCTCTCTGAGTTGACACATAAGCAAGGATCTGTGTAATCTACCCCATGGAGAACTACTTACCCCGTTTTGACAGCTGACCCCTCATAGAGGGGATGAAGAGGTGGGAACGGGTTCTTCTCCCTGTTATGTCAGTGCAGCCCACTAGACTCCGCAGACTTGATTGTTCTCAGCAGGACACAGTCAGGTGTAAAATGAAAGCTGAATTTGCCTTGACATACATAGCTCAGACTTTACAAAGATTCTCCCTTCCAGTTAAAATTCAAGTTGCAACCCATCTCAGCTTGCCATTTTAGAGCACCTTGCCAGCTGCTTCTTGTCCTCCATATGAGGACTCAGCACAATCTCAGCATCAGAGTTGACACAAAGGAGCACGCTCTGTGCTCAGAGGGAGATGCTCAGTGATATGATGGTCCTGTGCCATCTCTACAGTGATGCCTGTCCCTCATTTTTAGTATATGCAGCTTTAATCAGCAAGTTTTACTCCTCAGCTTTTTGTAAAATTCCAGTCTCCTGCCATCTTACTTTCCATATGATATCTGAAGAGGTTTTCCCCAGAATTGTAATGATGGTACAGAGGTTGCAGCCCAGCCTCCGGGTTCCATATATAGATGGCCATTCACTGAAGCACAAAAAGGGAAGTTTCCTAGCCAAATAATGGTGCATCATTGTTTTGCTCTTTCCTTTCCCCATATCAGATCTGCCTTGTTGATATTTGATGAAATATTTAGGGAAGTATATTTTTTTTTGAGGGGAAACCCGGATTTAATTGTGATTTATATATTTTTATGGAAATCCCCGAAGACTCCACTCGGTAGGAAGGTCAAGAAATCAATCTTTCCATTTTTTCCTAGTGAGTTTTAACCTGTTTCATGAAGTAGCCCTCAAAATCATAAAATAAGAGAATAAAGAGACCGGATTTTAAACATTTCCTTCTTGTTCTTCATCTTTGGTTGTCCTTCCTTCAGAGACAGGAAGGCCAAAGCCTGGTCCCAGCAACAGGTGTGGTAGTGACCCAAGAGCAGATGCCATGTGGTTCTTCAGAAGATAAGAAACCCAACTACATTCCAAGTCTAGGATCTCTATGGTTTTGCTTCTTGTCCTGAAGGATCCCTTACTTCTTACTCAGATGCACCATAGCACAGTGGAAATCTTCCAGAAAGAAGGAATGTTACAATATTTCTTCCATTTAGAGGTACAACTTTGGGAGATACCTCTCAAGCTCTGCTAAAATCTCAACCACTTTGGGTGCTTTCAGTTCTGAGAGTCATGCCACACTTCTGCTTCACACCAAAACAGAGCCTTAGCCTCACGTACCTCAAGATCTGAGCACCATTTCCTTAGATTCTTACCTTCAACTGTAATTTCATTTTTTCAAATTCCCTTGTCAGCTAACGAGTCATAACCTCAGGTCTTGATTCTCCTTCCCCTTTGCGTGTATATGGCCAGAAATCATGCCACATACCAGTGACATTGCAGCAGTATTAAAAAGAAATGAATCAGATGTGAGTTGACCGTATACTTCTGAGGAGCCCTGCCTATATGCTTTACTGTATAACATGTAGTATTTGTTTTCTCAGCTCTTCTGTACCAAAAAAAAGAGGATGTGATTCCTTTCCAGATATGTAAAATGAAGGTAAATAGAAGAAGTATCTGCAGTTGCACAGAATAGAGGAGAGCTTATTATTATCATATTTTATAGAAATAATTATGGAATTAATTTGCCAAGTCATTACTGCATAGTGAATGCTAGACAATAAAGTGAGGTGACACAGTGTGAAAATCAGACTGCTTCTCTGCTGAAGAAATTCTTTTCAGAGGTGTGAAGCTACATGCAGAGAGGAGCCACACAGACTGACTCCACATGGGTTCCTCCAAGCTATTTCCTTCTGAAATCTGCTCTGAATTCCCAGTGTGGTGCTTCACTGAGAGGGATGCTGGACTCTCAGATACCCACATATGATGAATTTAAATTATTTGAAGCATAAACTAGCAAGAATGAACCCTCCAGGTTCCCAGGTCTGCTCCTGTAGACCTGACACAGCTTCAAGCCTAACCAGCTGTGGAAGAGATGCAAAACTGGAGCCTGGGTATTTAAGGCTGAAATTAAACAGCTAGTCTTCATTTTTCAGGCTTCACCCCTATTGGCACAGAGTACTGAAAATGCCTTGTTGAATCTTCTCTTAAAAATATCCTGTGCAGTAACATCTCTCCCTCTGGGAGCTCAGTCATTATAGATAGACAGAGGAGGCAGGTGCTGGACTTGTCATGATGGTGACCCTGAGCTACAAACACTATTTTCCCTTGAAGTCTGTATGAGCACATTTCCCCTTGCATTTGTGAGCTCTCTGTTCCCAGTGTGGCTTCAGTGCCACCTTCATCCATCCCTTGCTCATCACACTGTACTCCAAGTGACTCATCATTTTCCTTTTATTTCTCCCTTCCCACCATCACGGCTTAGCTGCTTCATCTCTTCGAACTGGTTTTATCGCTGCTGCTGTATTTCCCGCTGATCTCAGCAGGACTCAGCTTCGCCATCCAGCAGGGTTGTTCACAGGACAGTCGCCCACCCACTCCTGCAGGAAAACCCTGCAGTGGAACCTAAAATCTCCACGGGGCTATTTGGGCGTAGCAGAAGGTTTGTATTCTGCCGTGTCCATGTCCATGGCATTGCCTTTCTCACAGCCTTCTCGCTTGCTGGCAGCCAGTGACTTGTCCTCAAAACATTCTCTTCCCCCAGGGGAAGTTCCCACTGAGGTGGGGGTGACGCAGTGAGCAAATGACTTGGCCTGAAGCAGTTTGTCACTCATAAAAGTGCTGACATGGCAAAACGCCTTATTTGGCCTTTCTTAATTTTAGATTCATCTGAGGAAGTGCAGGCTCAATCCAATGCAAAATGCTTGAGGCAGACAGCTGAGATTTAGCAAACTGGAGTAAAATGAGTCGAATAAAACACACAGCACTGGTCTACCTGCCCAGTTAATTCTCTACCTGCTTTGACCAAAGGAAATCTGTTTTATGTGAAAGTTCATGAGAAGCTGACCACTTTGTGCATCCACCACCTGCCGAGTCCTGGCCATCAAGACTGCGACAAGTCACACGAGGTCTAGAGGTAGCAGGCCCTGCTGGGGTGCCAAAACAGCAACGTAGGCAAGCAAAGGTGTTCCTGTGCACACGAGATTTTAAGAGTGAAATCAATCAGAAAAAAGGAGGAGAAAATTTAAGGGCTAAGCTTTCAAAATCTACTTTCTTGCCTTAATAGACACAATTAGTTGCAGCCCCTAATGCCATGAAAACCAGCCTAACCCTCAACAGACAGCTCTGTCCATCACTGCAAAGCTACTTCAGCCACTTCTACATTTCCATTCCTCCTTGCCAAGCACAGATGGGAAACTTTTTGATAATTAGACCAAAGCCATTTGCACAGGATTAAAAGAGCATATACAGTTGTTCTGACTGGCCTGTATAGGTAACAGATGGTAATTAAGCAATAGTAACAAGGCAGCAGTATGTTTACAAAGGGTCATTAGAGTAACGTGGGGATGGACTTTGCACATCTCTGCAGGCTTAGCTCTAAACAAAGCTGCTGGAAGCCCGGTGAACACGCCTGGCACGACGGCAGAGCTTAGACGCAAGGGATGCAGACTCCTCCTGTGTCCCGGTGTGGGTTGGCAGGTCCACATATGTGTGAGGGCACCCACGGGGTGATGCTGGGCAAGGCATGGAGGAGGAGGCAAACTGACTAGAAACAACTCGGCAGATGCTCTTCGTTGGGCCAGACCCCTTCGGATGCTGGTAACGGACTTGCCTATTGCTCTTTGTTGGCGCCCTGGCCACTGTGGCCAGACGTGGCCCACTATGGCAGATTTCCCTATTTTATTTTGTTACCATTTCCTTTAATACATGTTGCTGAGGCTGGATTAGCAGCTTTAGAGCCCAAAGTCCTCATTGCTTACAGGATGGTCAGCAGTGTCTTCTCACACAATCTCCAGTAAAGTACTGCTCAGATGAGGTCATGGGAAAAGATGGGAGGACATCTCAGTCACTGCAGCTTACTCACAGTCTAGCTTCTTCTTGAGAGTAGAAAGCTGTGTATATGATCTTTGTGATATCGATATATCTGTGGAAATGTTGGCAGCTTTCGCAACAGCCTCATCAGTTTTGCAAGTCTTTTTGTTCACACCCTGTCTGCTGGCATCAGGAAGCAGAGTGAAGATACGAAGAATTATTTTTTTTCTTTTTTTTTCTTCAGGAAGAAAGCAAGCTTGTAATCCTCACAACTGCAGAGTAAAACTAAAAAATGTAGCCGTAAAATTTTCTGTAGACAGAAAACAGCGTATATAGGAAAATAACTTATAAGAAAACAACCCCATTTTAAAAATTCATTTTAATAGCATTTAATTTTGATCCCTTCTGATTTGACATGAACATGGAAAAGATGGAAATCTCTGGTACCGAGTGAGGTCAGAATCTCCAGATCTTTCACTTGTTACGCAAAGCAAACGAACTGAAGTATGTGCTTATATTCCTGACGCTGACTTCTAAGATGAAGCCATTTATTTGTGTAGCACCTTCAGATTTTCACTGGAAGTAGAGACGTAGGTTTTCCAGGCATGGCTGGATGAAACCTTGAGCAACTTGGTCTGACCTCCTGGCTGAGCCTGCTTTGAGCAGAGGGTTGGGCTGTGACTAGAGGCCTCCTGGGATCCCTGCCAGCCTGATGGTCCCACGAGAGGGAACCGAGCAGTGACACTGAGTCAGTCCACAGGCGAGCTGAGGGCGGGTGGCACGTCTCAGAAGGAAGAGCAGCAAAAGCCGTTCCCACCCTCTAAGACCCATTTGCTGGGAGAAATATCACTAATATTTACAGGGGGTGGTGGAGCAGGGTGGGTGTGAAAGAGAATAAATAAATATTTCCTAGGTTAGTGTACCTCCTGTGACAGCCGCAACGCATAACCTTCCTTTCTTTGGTAGATACCTTGTGTCTGGGGGAAAGGAGAGAATGTGCTCTGCCTACCCGATCACTGCGCATTTCCAGTTGTATTAGCCCATATGATATATCTCAACGTGCTTGAAAAGGTCCAATAATGCCCTGCAGACGAAGTTTAATGCCCCTTGGCATATTGCAGGCTGAGGCAGACTCCATCATGTGGCCTTAATAGCAACTGAAAGGCGTCTGGGCTGTTTTGTGCAGGTGCTAAAGGGACTTTTCAGTCGGAGCAGGAAAATATGAGAAGTAAATGTTCATCCTGTCCCCTTTGCAAGTGGAGCCTCTGGAGACAACCTCTGGCTCATCACAGAGCAGGCAGAAAGGTCCGTCAGAAAGCACATGCAGTTACTTCTGTTCCCACTGGTTCTTCAGAGGGTCGCTTTAGCCAAAGTGGCCGGCCTCCTTGAATGGAAACCCTGCAGCTTTCAACACCGGAAAGAATTCTTCTTCGTACTGTAAACTCGGGCATGAAAAGCACGGTAGGGCTATTTTTAGCCCTGATTTCCTCTGAATAGATGAGAGGCTAAACCTGACATTATGGGCTGAAAAGATAAAGTTATTTATATTTTTGATGCCCCACGCTGCTATTCAGTGATAAAGCAGACAAAGAGGGAACTGCCATGGCAACCACTTCACGAACCACCCTGCAGACTTGTCTACGGGCCAGAAAGGTCACTTAGCATCTCAAACTTCAGGTTTACTGTAGAATGTGATTTTAGTGTATATATATAGAGAGAAAGAAAGCAAAAATATTCATAGTCCCAGTAACTAGTAGCTAGGGTACTGCAGTCATGACCTCAAGCAGATGGAAATAGGTGGGGGCATTGATCCTAGGAGAGGCAGGAGCCAGGTTTCAGGTGAGTTCAGGCTGTAACCCTGTGCCAACACCACTGTCACAAGAAGCGTTGTCGCTGGCCCTCATCTGCCGGGTACATATGTCCATGCCCTTGTGCCCCTCTGCCCCTGCGGTGCTCTGCCCCATGTGGCTTGCGGCTGTCAAGGAGCACAGGCATGGGGGGCAGGAGTGGGGCAGCGTGAGGGGCAATGCTTCTTTAGCCAGCGGTGCTGCTGTGTGCTGGGCTATGTGAAATAAACCTAGAGGGAAGAAGGAATCGATATTGGGATGGAATCCCAACAATGTGAGGGACATCGCACCCATTTCATAGGCTGAAAGCTGAGGCACGGGTTGCTGAAGGTGTCCACCACCAGCCTGAGAAAGCCCAGCTCTGGGGTCAGTGCCGTATTTACAAGGCTGCAGAGAGGTCCTTTGCCTGCCAAGCACTCAGCGTTGTAACCCTGCCTTGCTCAGCGCTGCTCAGACTTCTTCCTGTGCTTTCTGTGTACCCTGACAGGCAACTCCGCTGCCATGGCAGGAGGGAAGCCAATTTTTCCAGCTTACTTCAGAGGGATGTTTCCCTTTATTACTATGTGATGGAGTGTGTGATTGAGGCAAAGTAAGAAACTGTTGTCAGCTCTGGACCTGAATAGCTGGGAAAAAAAAACAGAAATGTGAGGGAGAAAATAATAGCAGAGTTATCAAAGCCCTTGGGAGAAAAGCTCCCTCCTCTCTTCTCTCACCAAAAATGTCTGGTTCCCCTAATTCCATCCCAATTAATGAAATCATACATTTCAGCAGCAGAACTTGCCCAAGACTTTTTTTTTTTTTTTTCAAGGATTAGTTCAATGAATAATAAAAGCTTGTGTATTTTTAGCAGTGGAAGCTGGAAAGGCTGAAGACGTAGTTCACCTTACGCTTCAGATTTTAAGCAGTTTAATTGCACGTAAGGAGGCCTTGGGGCATGCAGGCTAGTATCCTGTTTTCCCTATAGTAGATGAAATTACTCCTGTTCAGCGAGGTAGGCGCCTTGCCGTTAAGGAGAGTACACTGCCGGGTGCTACCTTGTCAAGCAGTTCCTGTTGCTGCCGATGGTTTGTCTGCAGTACAGCTCTGAAGACGTAGAGCTACCCTACTTATTTTCAGATTGGCCTCGCTCAGACACAGATAACAATCTGCCTGCATCACCCAGTGTGCAACATGGGCTAATTTCCCCTGTTTATGTGTTGTTTCTTGATAACGAGAAAAGTCTACCATCACTTACACAGCTTCTCAGGATGAAAAACCCAACGTCAACGTGAGTCCGCCCCACGGCGCGGCATCACCGGGCAGCTCGGCCCCAGGCCTGGCCCCCAGCTCAGGGCATGAGGTTTTGTCCTTGTCTTCTGCTGGATCTCACCTGTATCCGCAGCCTAGACATCCTTCTTGAGTTTAGTCAGCCTGCTCATGGCAAGGACGAGCTCTCTGTTAACCCCATCATTATTAACTCTGAAAATTGATTCAGTTTCGAGGAGTTCCCACTGGGGAGACCACTCTGAAGTAGGAGCCCCGAGTCTTGGTTTGGTAAGAACCGTGACCGAGGCCTTGGGGGATATTGTAAAACATGGTATGAGGACACATTTTATAACCTGTTGTGCAAGTTCAAAATTTCTCTTCTAAATGCAAGCATGCACAAGGAAAGCAGAAAGTCTCACCAAGACTCACTTGCTTGAGCTGAGTTCCATGTTTCTTTGACACACTGCTGATTTTAAACATAAAACACTTGTGCAGCTGCTTTTTCAAGATGTAACACCGCCAGGTTTCTGTGTGGTTTGCAAGTTGTTTTGGAAACATTCTGGTTACTTACAGCAGTCGGGTTTTGTTTTTTTTTTTTTTAAAAAAATGCGCTCATCCTGAAAAGTTACCTCCCTTCTCTCCATGCAAACATTTTCATTTTTAGCCTTTAAACTAATAGGATTGTAGGGAAAGAAGCTCTCAGTCTTGTTAGCTTTGTTAATCCTCACTTTTTTTGCCTTGTTTTGCACTCCCAAGAGGCATAATGCAAAATCTGTGTGTAATCAGAGCTAGAGAATATGCATGCTGTTCTAGAATAATATTGGTTTACCCTACTCTGCTTAGTACCTTGAACATTAACTCAAAATTAGCTTATCCGTTTTAAAAGAGCAACTCTAAATCTGTACCCGCAATACCATTGCCCTTGTCTGAGTAGCTAAACTGGAAAAAATTATAAATATTTTTTTGCCCTTGAACAGTGTTTGCTATATGAAGATGTTAAAGAAGAATTTAGGCTTACAAATGCGGTAAATAAGAGGTGCTCAAAGTACTATGAGAGCAGTGAGGACCTCTTACTTTGACCTTTGAGTAGGATCCTCAAAGTCAGTGAGAATACAATCTATCCTACTGAATAGTTTAATCAGAAGACCATCTTCAGCCAGGCTGGCAATTGGGCAAGATCGCTGCCCTTGGAAGCAGACATATCACTTTTTACATCTATTGCCTGCCCTGCTGCCTCTGACGTTTCAGAGTGGGCTAGTCCCTTTCTTCACTCACCTTCGCGAAGTGTGGTCTTTCACCCCCTTCCTGGAAGTCTCTCACACAGAATGTGGTTCTGGGTACCAGATGACTTCCCTTAAAAAGTTTAGAAAACTTCCTTTTTCTATATGATTAACCTCAGCTCTACAGTATTACGTGATGCACCTCAGAGCCAGGGAAATATACTTTTCTCCAAAGTTAACAGGAAAAAAAATGGTGCTTGGTAAAATGTGTACGTTTCATAAGATGTTTTTCCCAGAAGGGTTGATTCTCAATATTATCTATACAGCCTAGAAATCGCTGCTAGGAACTGAAGCCCCAGAATTACAGATAACAGCATCCTTTCTTGTTACACAGGCCCTTTGTATATCTGAAAGCTTTATTTACCTCACAAGGTTTTACCAAGGATATTTGCCATCTGAGAGCAAGTACCTATACTCAGTTTGACTTCTCAGCCCCGAGCCCTGGCAATGTGAATCACCACGCTGGGCGGCGTAAATCTTGTACCACCACTGTAATGTATAGGTGGATGCTGAGTTACCCATGAAGATGTGACTTCTCTGGGAATGATCCCACAAAGCTCAACTGCTTACAGCAGGGACCACTCCGATGAAATGTGTCACCCTACTCCCCTTGGTGTCCTTGGAAGCCCCCTCAGTCCTCAGCATTTCAGAGAGGCCTCGTTTTCCCCCCAGTCCCTGCTGTATGAGAGCAAGAAAACAGACCCTGTAAGGCTACGTCTGAAACTCCAGGTAACCTCATGTTGCTGTCTGGTAGTGGGAAGGAGTCCTGGATTTTTCCAGCCTCTGGCTGAAGGAACATTGCAAACCAGGTATAGGATTTCCACAGACTTCAAGATGTTTATTTGAGTTCTGCAAAAGAAACACAGGGTGAGGATCTGACAAGGAAGACAAGAGCTTTGAATCTCAACAGCCATTAGCCAGATAGGTTGTGCTCTGCTCTTAAGCCCTGAAACGATGGGTAGTGCCCATGGGTCTGCCAGGACTGTTCACATGGATACTTGCAAAGAAAGCGCTGAGGAGCTGTGACACTTTTCTTCTGGCAGGGTTAGCTGTGCTTGAAGTACCCTTGAGAGCTTGAAGTACCCTCTCAGCGCCTGCTGAAAGACTATTCACAATAAGGAGGAAATAGAGCAGCGAAATGACTGTAACGCATTCCTGCTCGAGCATCCTGCAGCAGAGGCAATGAGTCCAGGCAGCAGCAAGAATTTGTGCTGAACTAAAGGCATGGAGTTTTAGTGTGCACCGAGGTGCTGCCCATCTGCTTGGGTGAACGTGGGTGAAGCAAAGCACAGTGGGGTGGCTGAGACCCCCGTGGCTGTGAGATGTGAGGACGGTCTTTTTTTCTTAGCTCACTGTGCACAGGGAAACCGTGAACTTTGCAAAGTGTCTCCTCTGCTCCACTCTGCTCTGGTATGACAGGACTGCAAAGGCCTGTATTTTTCACCTTCTTTTTTTTTGCACTGCATATTCATAATTTCATTCTGCCTAACACAATTACACCCTGTGAAGAGCGTAGTTTAAAGGCAGATTTCTCTTACAGTCTAGACCCAAGCTCATTAACACTTTATCACTTTCATAATTCATTAGTTTCAATTTCCCAGGAACTGCCACCAGCAGTGATTTTTTTCGTCATTGCCAGAAAGATTAAACTCTGTAGGAAACCATAAAATTGTAATCCTGTGAGAAAGCATGAGTTGGATGCACAACAGAAGACTGTCAGAGGTCCAAAATAGGGAAGTTTCTGGTTTCTGCTCTTTCTTGTTGAGGAAAAAACAATAATAAAGGAAAGAAACAACCGTCAGCTTCATGAAAGAGTCACTAGAAAAGACAAGAAAGACATAATAGTCCTGGGTTGCCTAAGACAGCCTAGAACTGTGCAACAAAAAGGAAACTACATCTTAGACATCAAATGGAAGAAGCAGAAACAGCTGATTACAGGAAAAAAACGTGAAGGCCTTGAGAAAAGAGAACAGATAAACACTGACAGTGTTTTACAGGAACACAGCACGGGTCATACAGTGCCATTGGAAAAGTCTTTGAAAGGTAATAGAAGAAGCAATGGCGGGGACAGATATGGGAGCTTGCACGCAGAGTTCTTGCAGACATGAAGACACCATGAACACTATAAGGACTTCTGCCAACATAATCTAATTTTCCCTCTCTATAGCTAAAGCTCTTTCTCTTAATAGCACCAGCAGCCTAGTGCATGAAGAGGAGCCAGCAGGACTTTGCATGTGCTCAGGGAACAGGAGCAATGATGTGAAGGGTAATGTCACCCCCTGACATACCTCAGGAGAGCACGACAGGTATGAGAGCTGGGCCTGCGCAACTGCTCCTGCCACCGGCTGCGTTCACACCTTCCCTTGGAGGCGTAGGAGCATCGGCATCTGGAAGCAGAGCAGTCGGTAACCTCTGCCTCAGAGCCATCCCACATTTGTGGCGAGTGAAGGGCTGAAGGTAGCAGAACAAGCAGCAAAGCCAGCCGGCGCTGTTTGCTGCCAAAGGTCAGAGCAAGCAACGTCGTGGCAACTGAGGTATCGAGTGAGAGACATATCAAGGAGAATATGCCCAGGAGAGGTTTGGTTAAAGGACTGTGGAGTTATCACCTTAAATCTTAAAAAGTGGAATCACTCCCGTGACAGCAAATCTCATAGCTTGCCAGAATCTGGAAAGATACAAGCACATCTCAAGCACATCGAGGCTGGACCTCTGAGGGTGGTTGTGTCCTCAGTAGTCCCATGTAAACACAACTGCTGTAGAATAAGAAATTCACATCTTTGAATTCAGATGTCTCCAAAGGATTACACAAATATCAAAAACAGTGAATGGGACTAACAGCTCCATTAGAGAAGAAGAAGTTGAGGTAATTGGGTCCCATGAGCCTGTATAAGCAGCAAGAAGACGGGAATCGGGGTGGTTTGTCCATGTGACCAGAACAACAGGACTTGCAAATGCAAATCTGCAGGGAAAAATCAAAGAGGAAAGGAAGGCAGAATGCCCAGGGACAGTATGACTCAAAAACATCGGCATCCAGATAGAGAAATGATGGGGAGTTCAAAAGAGAGAAGGAAACTAGAGGACAGATTCCAGTCTGTGCCGAGATGACATTCTTCAGAGCATGTTGGTGAAGTGAAAGGGAAGATGAAATGATCATAAATATTTATAGCAGTGTGTAATCTGGCTAAGTCCTGCTCTCTTACCAACTAGTAAAAGGGCAGAAAACAGAGCACAGTCAACAGAGAACCACTAGCACATGTTACTAAATTAATTGTTAAATGTTACTAATTAATTCTGGTATCTTTGTTTCAGGCTGCTTAAAGCTGGCCATTGATCTCCACATTTCCCCTTTAGTTCCCTGAAGGTGACATCCTTTCTGTGGGCTTCTAAATATTAGGCAAAACTCAATATGCTGTGACAACGTCTGGCTCACAGAACCCAGCCTATTCTTGCTCTTTTTCATTATATTCTTGTCATCCTGTTGCTGTTCTGGTGAGAGGTGAAGATTTGGTTGCACTTCAGGTACCCTGGGTGTACTTTGTGAACCCAAGAAGGGTGGACTTTGCCTCTGCAGTTTTCAGCAGGATTGCACCAGCCTGGCAGAAATGTGCCTGCTTGTAGCTTTGGCAAAAGTCATGAGTTCCTATGTGTGACAACGATGTGATCCCTCCCTGAGCAGCAGTGCTCACGTCAGTGAAACGTCCCCAGCTGATCCCAGCACATCCACAGGCGGAGAAGAGCACCTCTCCCCGCATGCCTCCTCCAAGCAGGGTGCCTTGAGCCATAATGGCACTGGGCAAGAGAGGCTATGTCCCCAGCAGTCAGCAGAGCCCTTTCAGCCGTACAAACTTTCTATTTTCTGCACCTTTCCAAGAAGAAGAAGCACGCAGCAGGACCCACGCTGCACGTTTCTCCAGTGGTCTCCCCAAGCGACTGACAGCCGTTCCCACCAGAGGTGCTCCCACGCTGAACCACCACCTGCCTCCCGGCAGCAAAGCCATCAGGAAGCACCGCTTGCAGTGATGCTTGCTGGGGTCACACAGCAGGTGACCGTGGGGGAAAAAAAGCAAGCTAAGGAAAAAGTCTTGCTGTTTCTGTGTGTGCGGCAGCAGGGAGGCTGCCCCCACACCAGTCCTCGCGATGCTGTGACCCTGTCACTGTTCAGAACCAATTTGGGGCAGAGTACTGGTCCTGACGGTGGTGGTGTCTTATGAGACATCTAAAGCAGCGTTTTTCTGTTCTTACCTGTTCCAGACCACCCCAAAATGTCTCCCCAGCTCTGTGCGTCTCTGTACGATGAATTCTTTGGCACCTAGACTGCGTTAGCTGTATAATGCCTGATGATTTGTGGTGTTCTGTGCAATTTAACTATATATGGGAGGAAGTATAACTGTACGGTGACAAGACACTTCTATGTGGATACTCCTCTCCTGACACTGAGGTGCTTGGACTAATTTGTTAAAATTCCAGCTCTCAAACGGCAGTTTCCTGGCACAGAAACAATCATTAGTCCAAATCTGAGCAATCTGCTTGGGTTTGTAAACATCTACAGGTGCAGTGTGCTCTCTTACATCCACCTGCAACTTGGGATGCCAAAGCGAACATGTGGTTCTTCACAGAAAAATGTCCTTAAAGCCGGTGTCTGCACAAAGGGCTGTATTTAATTGCTGAGGATTTGAGGGAGTTCAGAGACTCTTGGGCTTTGCTTAATTCTCCGAAACAGCGCTGTTTTTGTTGTTGTTGTTGTTTGTCTTTACTTCGGTTTCCTGTGTCAGAGCTGCAAAGCAGATGGATTTCGAACTATTGGAATTGCTCATGGTAGATGTTTAATGAAAATCCCTGACCAAAACATGATTCTTATTAAGCAAAAAGAAAAAAAAAAAAAAGCTTGCTGGATATGTTTTTTCCCAGTTATGAGAGAAATGTAAGGAAAAGGGGTTGTTTTGCTTGAACTGTGTTTTAAAATCCACATTGCAGCATGGTGTGAGTGTGCATGCTGAGGGTGATCTGTTTGTGCTGATCCAACACACGCTGATGGTAAGAGCAACTTCTGCAGTCTTTGCCTCTTTAAAAAAATGCCGACATTGGTGTATTGAGCCCAAAATAGCAACCTGCAGGGCCTGGGCTAGGACGAAGGGAGAAGTAAAAGGAGGAAATGCCTTGTTTGGGGAATGAACTGTGACGCTGAACAGGAGGGACAAGGCTTGAGCATTTCCTTCCCATGGGAATCTCTGCTCGTGGGCCAAGGAGAGCCAGTGTCTCTCTACCCACCTGTGGATGGAGCCAGGGGAGCCAGGAGCTGCCCAAATACCTCCCCTCCTGCAGACACTGAAGGCCTTGCTTTATAGGGGAAGCAATAACCAGGCAGGGCAAAAAGCTGGAGAGGTTTCACAGGGCTGTGAATCATGGAGACCGAGGAAGCTGAATCACCACAGCTGAGCTCGGTGCCACCAGCTGAGCTGTGCATGGCCCAGGACACAGAGCTGAGGGCGGTGCAGAGCGGCTGCCGGCACCGGTACGTGGGTCTGAGCCGGCGCTGCTCCCCGAGGGCTCCGGATCTCAGCCACCAGCAAGCAGGCAGCTTTGAGAAAACACCGCAGATTTCCTTAAATCTGTAAGTTTCTGCTTGCAATTGTGTCCTGGGTACACACATGCACAGACAATTTGTACAAACGTAAAGCAGAAGCAAAGATGGACGCTTCTCTCCCGCAGATCCATCACTTTCTCCCTGCCTTGGGTTCTTGGCCAATGTGAAATTTTCTCCACCAGCCAGGGAATTTTTTTCTAGCTTAGCAGCCAAAATCTCCATAATAACGTGAGATTTGGACTGCACAATGCCATAGCATGCTGTTATAAAGGAGGTCATCTTGAAGAGCTCTGCGTCATGCTGTAGACTGCATTTTGCCACTTAAAGGCAAGTGCTCTTGCCATATAACACAAAGGGAAGGAAAGACAGCGGAGCTAGGAATAGGCTGTGCTCACACTGTCTGCATGACCCAGGGCAGAGCCCACACACATCGAATGAAACAGTAATTTCCATTTCTGAACTTGAAAGCACTTTGTCCATCCAGCCCAAAACAGATTACAGAGTTGTAAGGACAGCCCCATATAGACTGCAGATCTGCAGTTCCTTAGAGATAGATGGACTTGTAATGAACCGTTTGGCTGTGACCTGTTTTTTTTCCTTCGCATTGTTTCCATTACTGTCACAACATTCTGACATCTTGAGCTAACTTTTCAGAAAACCAAGCTGAGATGTCTTTTCTATAGTGTTTCCCTGAAGAATCTCAGTGTGCTTGGCCATCTGAAGCCAATTCCTTATGCCTCTTCATATTATTCCTTGCAAAAACTGGGCAATCACAGAATACAAGACGTGTGACCGAAACCCAGCCAGCTTTTCATACCATACATCTTAAAGCAAAGAGTTGCTGACTGTCTTTTTTTTTTTTTCATCAGTCCTGTACCTGGAAGGATCTGTCCTTGTATTCGAGGATATCTTCAAACTGATTGCCTTCTACTGCGTCAGCAGGTGAGTTGGATTCATTGCTTCCACGGAGGGGTCGCTTCCTTCCTGGGGTGGCTGTCCCTTCTGGACTGCCTTTGCCCACAAGCCTTTTCCACGTCGCAGCCACAGCTGTCCCTGAGTTTGCTGGCAGCTCTGTATGAGGAAGGGCCATAGGGCTACACCCACAAAAGACCAAGACACAGTACAGGGGCTAGCAGGGTACAGGAGCATAAGGTTCCTGGATTAACCATCTCTTACTAAAAGCACCTTTAAACATCTACACACACCTGGCAGCAACTTGACAAGGCTGCTGGCAGACTGTTGCCCATGAGAGACTCAGAGCACTTAGTCACTCTCAAGGAGAGCTGTCCTGAAAAAAAATAAATGTTATTTAGCCAAAAAATAAAATAAAGTGATAAAGAGCAGACATTCCATGTTTGCACAGTGCAAATATACCAAATGTAGTGGGCACAGAGATGGGGAAGACCTGTGAGGTCTTCTTCATTAGAGCGAGGTTTGCTCACCAGCTGTTGAATCCAGCTATGTAATTACACCTGCGTGCCTGCAGTCTCCTCTGATCGGTGCGATTGTGCCAAGCACATTGCAGCAACACCTACACACCCTGCTTAGCCTGTCCCTGCTTTAGCAGGCCTGGTTTTGAGCTGGATGTAAACTTCTGGCCTCATTATATAGACTTAGATTACTCTTAAAGAGGTTATTTCCATTTAAGAGACGAGAGCAGACTCGGGATATGTTTACAGAGCAGACTTGCTTAGCTCACATGGCTGGAGCAACCTATCTATGGTATGACACAGTGTGCTGCAGCTTACCCAGAAAGATACACGCACTATTTTGGGGGCTGCTTCTGCTGCCAGCTGAGTTCAACACTGCTGGAGTAGGACTCCTACCCGCACCCAAGGGACTCAGCCCCATCGATAAAAAGTCATTTAGCCATCTAGATATGCATAGGCCCTATGGAATAGGCATGAATTACCCTGAACTCCACATAAAAGACTTTTTTTCCCTACCAAAGGAGCATGCAAGAATACTGGGCATTTCCAGGCAATCGGCTTGTGGCAGGGAAAATTCTGCTCGCTTCTGCTTTCCTGCAGAAAGGATCGTGGTTTGAGAATGAGCCCCAGAAAATAGAAGAAGAAAAGCTTTTCTATTAGTTCCTGTTATATCTTGTTACTTCTGAATGTCAAATATACATTCAGATGATTGAGGTGATTTCTTAGTTTGCTGTCAAAAGATAAGGTAAGTAGGCAGTCGTTTTCCTGACAGAGTCAGGTAATAAAAAGGCTGCTTAGGCACAGACCTGATATTTCCTGGCAGCTTGTAGAAGCAATCTGTGATAATGAGCAGAGAGGCCTGTTCTCAGGGCTGTAGTAAATAGTAATCTATAAATAGCTGGAAACAGTTTATCAGGCCTCACAAGCTCTTTCCAAAAGAAAGTCTGGCCTCTTCTACCATGATGGGTAAATTACCTTACATCACAAAAATTACACCTGTAGATAACAGGTGACTTGGTGGCTTATCTGCAAGCTGCCTGCCCCATAAATAAAATCACATTTTTTTTTCTATTAATGTAATGTCTTCATGTTTCTTGACTTTAAACATATTTTTCTACACACACACAATAAATGGACACAAATGACTCAAGCATGTAACAGTAACAAAGAAAGGAGAAGGCCTGTGGGCACCCCCTTCCTTTTTTAAACCTGGTATCTGCCATGACAAAAGCTCCTGTGGTCAAATCTGTTAATGTCAAATAATGAGACATCAGAGGGTTCAGAAAAAATGCAAAGAACCCATGGCGTACATGGTACATCAGTGAAACATGTGTCTGTTAATAAGGCAAAAATAGGCCTCCTGCCTTCCTTCATCTCTCCGCAGAGGGGTCCTCCCCAGGCGTGCAGTCCTGTTTTTTTGCTGCATGTGCTCACGTAGCAGAGACTACCTGCTCACATCGCCAGCTTTTTCTAAATAATTTCCTGAAGCTTGCAGAACATTTTTATGTGCTAAAACTTTTTAAAGTGGAAATTGCCCCTGCCCCGTTCCTTTTAGAGGCTATGATTGCCAGCTTTTCTATCCTTGCTAGAACAAGGATTGAGGTAGGAAGAGGTTTAGCAAATTGTCACCGGGCAAGAGGCAAACCTAAGCAGTTGACTGCCAGCCCAAGAGCTCCATTAAATTATTTCAGACATAGGGTGTGCTTCAGTGAAGCCCAGCTACCATCCTCTGAAAAACTGCATCTTTTTTCAGGGAAAATACAGCATCTGTTAAGAAACCAAACAGTCACAAATCTGAGAGCAGAGAGCTCTGTGTGTTTTCTCAGCAGCACACAGCACCTCACCACTGTCTGACCTTCACCCGGGGGTCTCTCCTGCTCAGAGGGGTCTTTCCCAGCCCCACCATGTCTCACTGTGTTCCTGTGCCTCACACTTACACTGACTGCTGAAAGAAGAAGCAGGGTGAGGAGAGAGAGGTATACAGAAAAAAAAAAAAAAAGGACTCTAAATCTCCTCCAGGCCAGAAAGAATGGCTTTTCTAATGATACTTCATTTTCTAATTACCTTCACTTTTCATGGGAAGGTATTTTGAACCCAGTCTCCCCTGATGTGACATTACTGCTGTTTTCAGAAGGGGAAGCCAAGGCACCGTGATTAAGCCAGCGGCAAGGCATGAAGCATCACCACAGGAGCCGGTGATCTCTTATGAAATCAGAGCAAGCCAGGCCGGCACAATATGCACGATTCCTTGCTGGCCTCAGGCAACTTTCAGTACTTTTCAGAACGGGGCTGAAATTGTAAGGCAATTCAATCACTAAACCAATGGTGAATTATGGAGTTCCTAGCAATTGTGGGGTTTATTCTTTCATTAGTTTTTCACTGTGTTTCTTTTTTACAGAGATTTGCTGCCCTTCACCCTGAAGCTACCACAAGCAATATTAGAAGCCAACAGCTTTCAAGATCTTGAAATTATCTCTAGTCTGGGGATAGGTAAGTCCCTCAAAGCACTCAGGGTTTCTCTGAGGCTTGTAAGAACCACAATGTCTTCCACAGACATAATGCAACTGGTGAACAGATGAGCTATTGTCTCCAGAAGAGATGAGGAAGCCTGAACGTAGGAGAGAAAATATTTGTTATCTTTAGGTTCATGGAAGCACACTGAAAAAAAGCCCACACCACCCCTTTGGACTTAAACCTCCACTGGACTTCCATGCAGGGCATGGTACCTACATTTTCACCGTATAAGCTGGGGCAAAAATTTCAATAGCTGAAGCATGGCACAGCCTCTCAGGATAGCTTACACACATTCAAAGTAGCTGATATCAGAGGTATATGAAAAGAGAAAAACATCTTTGTAATTTCCCCTTCTGATAAGTCGGGGCAATCCTGATGGAAATGTGTTATTTTTGTATTTTGGTATGTTGGTATGTTTTGGTATCCTATTGCTGGATTTCTAGCTGGTAGAAAAGTGTCCCAGTGTGTTCTCTTGCCTCACACTGATAAGATACAGAAAAAAAAAATATGTTATTTTTAGTGACAGCACCAAATGAGCAAATTTTAGATCATAAGTATAAAGTTACAGAGTTGGAAAATGCAGTTCTGTTAACTAAAAACACTCTCTTTCCTTCCTATATCTTCCCATTAAATACACTCCACTTGAGACGACTACTGCAGATAGCAAGTACCTTTCATGTTCCTTTGCTTTTCAGTTTTCATTCAGCTGTTGAAAGCAGTGAAACAATGCTGGAAGCTGAAGAGTTTGCTCACTTAGAGATACTCAGAAGAACACCTTGGGGCTTTTGGGATCTGTTTTTGGATCTTCTGCATTAGACCTCCCAGAAGGGATGGGAAAACCCCTCTGGTTTCAGTTCAAACAGCTTCATTGAATTTGACCAGCAAATTTGCCTCTTAACACTCTCAGCATCCTCTATTTTGAATATGTTCCAATTCTTGAATATGGGTGTCCAACAAGCAACTTGAGATAACAAGTTGCGAACTTATTATCAAGTTCATTATAACAAGTGTAAACTTTTGGATTAAAACATAAGAAGTGCATCATGATTCTCCAGCCTTCTCTCTAATCTGAACCAGCAGAGAAGGTTGCGATTCAGCAACTTCTGAAAGGATTAACCAAGGCACGAGCACCAAAGCAGCGTTGGTTGTATTCTTCTCTCCTGTACAACGGTAGTCATGAAAGTAGGGATGTCTAGAGGTTTGTTTGCCACAGGACATTGCATGCCAGGGAATCTTCTGACAACTGAGAAAAAATGCTATTGTGTAGAGATTTTCTGGGAAATTATGCTAGCTTCTTGGAGTGTCGTGCTGTCTCAGTGAGGTCAAAGAGGATGAAGTAATGAGTGGTGGTGTTCGCTGCTTCCTGGAACAAAATCTCATGGGTACAAACAATATGCACTGCCCGTTGCGGCACTCCCAAAGGAACCCCACTGTTGTTTGAAATTCTAGTATGTTGATTTTTATTTATTTCCAAGTGATGAGAGTTTTGTGGGGGGCAAAGAGGGAAGGGATGAAAATAAGAAGTCAATCTGCAAGTTGGATTTTTCCGCAAAGGGTCTGGTTGTAAAATATATGTCAAAGCGGATATACTGCAGGGCCTGTGGTCCTGACCTCACTGGTACACAAGGTGTCTTAGCAGCAGAATTAGTGTGACTGCAGTGCACAGAGAGCACATATCTCCTTCACACAAGTGCCAAAGCCTCAAAGAACTTCTTAATCATCCCTCCCAGAGTGTAAGGTAAGAACCAGGACAGCAATGGGAGAAGACCAGACTGCCCCTTCCTGTTGCACAAGACAGCGTGGCTGGGCTGGGAAACACCCTTTGTGAAGCAGCTTTGTAGCTCTTGGGAAGACTGCCACTGCTTCATCTGGTCCCTCGCAGACTGAGTGGAGCATTGCATTTTTGTCACAGTGTTTTATCCTTGCCTACTACTGAGAAAAATAACTAACTTCCCTTTTGTAGATTGGTTTACTCACCATTTCCTCAGCCCATGAGATTCTGCAGCATTATATTCTGACTTCCACTTCTCTGCATTTGCTGATACCCAAAGGATTTAGAGCAAAGGAAATCATGACCTCAACAGTCTCGGACATGAGGGGCTTGGTAACATGGTACCATATGTGCTGTTGCATCTGCATGTCTACTCCTGATTTCTGTTGTCAAGAGTGCTGCTGTTCCTGGCAACACTTTTATTTTAAGCTTCTTTATTCTCCTCCCTCTCATGGTAGGGAATCAGAGAATAAAGCTGTGCTAACCTCAGCCTCCCGAAGAAAACACAGTGGCATGCTCATAAAGTCAAATTAGCCATGGATACTAGCCTAGGTTGCAAAGGGCTAAATCAACAATTTCATCCTGATAGGAATGGAAGGGAAGAGCTGGTGTGTAACACTACCTTCTTGCATCCTTAGACTACCAGATTCTTTATAAGAGATGCCATTATCATCTCCATTTTTCAGCACGGGGAAACTGAGCAGTCTGCTGCCTTCAGGGACAGAGTCAGAGCAAGAACAGCATGCTTTTAGGAGAGCACAAGATACAGAAGGTGTCCAATGGTTTGACTTTAAACATCCGGACTTCAGAAGGTTTTTCAAAATTTGCATTTTTTGAGCAAGGAAAGGGCAGTGGACATAGAGTAACTGACTTGCTAGTGTGGTACAGAAAGATGGCTGCTGGGTTACAGTGGGTAAACTGACCCAAATAAAATTAAAGTCCCTTCACCACCCTAACATGACAGTCGTGCAGGAGCCTTTCTGCTCCAAGTCTGGCACTGCACATGACCTTCCATTCTTTTAGTGACTTGTGGCCACATTCTTCACTTGGTTGTGAGTGCCCTCTCTCTCTCTGTAGTGGCAGATGCAGTCGTTTAATTCGCTCATGCATGTAGCCTGCTCTGCAGGTATTCCATATAAATGCCTGGTCAGAGGGAGCGGAGGCAGCTAGGAGCCAGCTGCCCACCCTGCCCTGCCTGCACGCCTTCTGGCCATGCCCCAGGGGTGACATTGCTGGCAGAGGGAGGCACTGGGGGGGAAAGGCAGAGGCTACGTAGGGCAGGTCGGGCAGGTCGTGGTGGAAGCAGAAAGAAAATGACTTTGCCAGCAACTGTGTGGAGTTGGCTGCAAGCAGGAAGCCACCAAAAGTCACGTCTGCACCGGGGAATACATCTAGGAGAAGTGGTCTGTCTTTGGGGATGTAGTGGAGAGATTTTATCTGAACGTGTTTCACTCCACAGTTCAGTGCTGGCTTTAGTGAAAGAGTTTCTTTGCTCTGTTTCAGGCTCTGGGACTCTCTTTCTGAGAGTCCCTCCAGGCTTTTCTGGGTGCTGGTTTTTAGGGGGAGGCACAAGGCTGTGGCCAGCCCAGCCCTGCATCCTCACCCCTGTGGTGGGCTGGGGGCTGCGCTGGTGCAGCCGACAGGAGAGGGGGGCCCTGGCCAGGCTCGGCTGAAGGCAGAGGCCTGTACTGCGGCCTGGGCTGTGTGCTGGGCACTGAGGCCATCCCATGTGCATCCCCTCCCGGGCTTGGCAAGTGAGGTTTTTGCAGCTAGGCAGCTGCAGGCTTGGCACTGGGCATGCTGGAACAGTTTAATGTAGTTATCTGCAACTCTGTGTTACCAGGATTTCCTATCTTCCCCTTGTCCCTAAATCCATCGGCACCTATGCAGTCCTCACCCAGGGAATACCCTCAGAGGATTTTACCTCTTTCCTTGGTCAGAAGACAAAGACGTTGCAGGATCCTCTATTTCCTGATATTTGCAGTAGTGGACCCTGAATTAGCAGCTCTAGGAGTGATTAAACGCAATCAAACCAGTTAGGCAAGCAGTTTTGAAAACACACCTCAGGGAAAGGAGAAGAGGTTAAAAATATACTGAAACTGCTCAGAATACATACAAACACTTCATAATTTTTAAAACAATTTATTGAAAGACAAATTCCAATAATACATTTGTGACACATAAAATGACTTCTTGCATCTGAATCACCTTCTTTTTCCAGTCACAGCTGATGGCACTGACATACTTAACTATTCTGTAGTCCTTCAGTGTAAAACCCTCCTGTGTACACAGTCCTGTGCACCATCTTTCCTCTTTCACGCCTGCAGGCAGGCAGTCTCAAGGCAAGGTGCAAAACAGAGCCTGGGCACGGCTCCAGATAATGGTCATCCAGAGCTGTATAAGTTAATGATAAATTCGATCTGTGGAAGTAATACAAAGTCATATATTTCTGGAGTGGTTGTATTGCAAAGCAGGATCAGACCCCAACACATGAGCTCACTGCAGGGTGGAGTCGTCTTCATCTGATGACTCTGGTGCTCCCGGCACATACTGGGTCCAGGCTGCACATCCCCACATCCCAGCCCCACACCTTCCCATGGTCAGCAAAAAGGAGACAGCACTTGTCTGGGGTCTTCACCCAGCTTTGCATTTTGAGGGCTGTGATCAGTGAACAAGCCCCAGAACATTTTTCTCAAACATTCATATTTGCTACTTGTACCTTCCTGCTCATACTGCACAGGCTGCACAGCATTAATATCTCTCACTAGAGGAGCATTCTAAAATTGGCAAGAAATAGTTTTCTGATGAATCTTCTGAGATTTTCCCCTGGTTTCATACATCTCACGCACATAAAACAAGCAACCCTTTCTTCACACTCTTTTGTGCAGAGGTGTGAAAGATGTGTGCCATTTCTTTTAACAAAAAGTAGGACTTCCACATACAGTTAGCAGCTAAAATTCTCTCAGAGAGTTTTTACATTCTTCTTCTTTTTTTACTTTTTTTTTTTGACAGACTTCTGGGATTCCTCCTTAAACCGTGGAACAAGAGGAGAGGGGTTATCCCACCCTGCAAGAGACTCTGCTTTCAGCACTGCCCATGCAGACAGTTTAAGATCTACCCAGTGTTTTGCAAGTAGCACAAACCACTGCTCATGTGAAATTGAGCTGTCAATAGGAAATGACAGGCTGTGGTTCGTGAATCCTATTTTTATAGAAGAGTGCAGTAATCCTTTTCCTCCAGATGTACCTCCTCCTAAAGGCCGCACTGTGAGCGTCGATCTGCCCCCCGACACCACGCTCGCCGAAAGGAGGTCTCCCCGCCGCCCCCCCCCACCGCCCCCTTCTCACGCTCACGGTCAGAAGTCTTCTCTGAAGCTCCCGCGGGATCCGATGACGGCCTGTGAAGAAAACCAGCTGCTTCTTCAGCCACTAGGAAAGAGCATCAAGGAAATGAAAATTGAGGGCGGTGACGGTGAAGAAGAAGAAGGGAAGCAGAGCGGCTCACTCAAGGAGTCCCCGGCAGCGAGCCCCAAGAAGGGTTCCCAGCCCTCCGTCCCCCCGCGGAGACGGCTCTGCGAGAGGACCTCAGAGGAGAGCTGCTTGGGTAAGCCTGGAAGTTGTGAAACGCTGAAAGGGGAACAGGGAGAAGGAAAACAAGACGCGAGTACAGAGAGCAGAGATAAAAGGCAGCTGTGCAGAAAGGCTGTAGAAATGCCTGGGGAGGTTCCTGAAAGGGCTGTGTCACAGTTTCAGGAGACAAAGCCTGAACCTGCAGAGAAGAAGGAGCACATGCCTGATATACAAAGTAATGACATTAAGAATGGAAAGTCACCTCCTATCCCTCCACCGAGAAGGAAGAGGCTCTCCCAAGTACCGAGGGTCCCCGGCTCCTGCCAGTCAAAGCAAAGAACAGTGGTGGAGCTGGCTGTGTCTGCGGTGCAGGTTCAATGCACGAGCGGCTCAGCACCTGTGCCAGGTGGTGCAGCTTGCACAAACACCGAGACTGAACCAGGACGTGGCCGCAAGTCTGTGAGCTCAGCTGAACTGAAAGGTTCACACTTGTCTTTGGAAGGCCTGGGAGGCAGCGCTGTAGCTCAGGCATCAGCGTCTGAGCCTGACTCCTACTCCACCAGCAGCACTGAGGATGACTTGGACATGCTGAGTAGCTCATCTGGTAAGAAGACACGCTCCATGATATTGGACAAGGCCAAGAACAGGCTGTCCTTTGTCAGCCTGTCCAACGTCTTCACAGTCTTTTTGTCAAATGATAGAAAGCTGCAGAAGAAGATAGTGGAGCTGGCACAGGACAAGGATTCGTACTTTGGCAACCTCGTGCGGGACTACAGAGTGTACAGTTTGGAGATGATGGCAAAGCAGAGCTCCAGCACAGAGATGCTACAAGAAATACGGATGATGATGACACAGCTAAAGAGTTACTTAGTGCAGAGCACTGAGTTGAAATCTCTGATAGACCCAGCCACCTACACCGAGGAACAGTTAGGTAGGTGTTTGTGCTTTACTCATCCTTGGGAAGGATTTGGGAAAGTGAGGAGGGAGACAGAGCTGTGCAGACACAAGTTCTGCTTTACAGAAATTATAATCCATCTCCCAAAAGCTGAGGGGTTTAAACTGAAGTCTACTCTGTGGTTGCCAACATTTGGGGGAGCATCTCTAAAAACCAGGAGTCCAATGTGGGGGAAAATACCATTCTGAATGTTTTAAGGGGACGAGTTTAAGCAGAAGAAGTGTATGTTTGTGTGTGTGACAGAGATGTGTGTATGTATATATGCATAAACATGCATAAAAATATGCATACAAATATATAGGTATAGAGGCATGCACAAAGAGCTGTGTTCACTGCAAATACAAAAGGCCAAGCCCCTGCACAGCTCTGTTCCCTCTGGCTTTCCACGTCCCCTTCCCCATACTGCAGTGAGGATGGAGAGCTCCCTGCTCGTGGCTGCCAGCTGGGGGCCAGTCGCTGTCCAACAAGGAGGGACAAGACTGCAACGATTTTGAGTGCAGGTTGGAGGAATCACTCGATCCAGGTCGGTCTGCGCACCTCAGCACAGAGACATTGAAATGCTGCATGCTGCAAGACTGGCCTGGTCTAAGTTTATGTGTTCATGAGGGAATACACAAAGGGGTTCATGAGGGAATACACACTCTTTTGACTTAAAACTGGTTGCTCAGCACCTGGGAACCAATGCAGAACTACTTACAAGATCCCTAAATTGTCTCAGAGCAATGTGGGAGCTGGAAGGCCCCCAGCGCAGACCATGGCCAACCACCGAAGTGGCCAGGGTGTCGAGGCGGTCCTGCAGCTCCAGTATTGGGGGGGGCAGCTCAGTGGTGACCCAGAGGTGCCCAGCTGCCGGTCTCAGCAGCCCCTGCAGACTTCTTTCTCACCCAGCAGAGGCTTGAGATGACCCTGAGGCCTTCCCAGCAGATCAGACCTGCTGCCCGCCCCTTGACGTAGCTCCGAGAGAGGAACTACAGTTTCACTTCTCACGCACCTCATATTACACCTGGGACTTTTCTCCCAACAACCCCTTTCTTGGAGGCAGAGTGGGTGTCAGCACAGAAAGTTCATTATGAGTCTTGCTTGGGGAAGGTGGAGAGGAGGCAGAAAGAAGAAGTGTCCTTGTTCTGCTTGGTAGAGCTGTGTGTGTGCAAGGATTACCGACGCGCTTGGTTAGATCCTGTTCACTTGCAGTTCCTTAGCAGCACAATATGGCCCAGTCAGCCTAGGAGATGACTGCCTTCTGTAGAGGACAGGGATTCCCCTCATGAATGATTTACCATTCAAATCCCTCCTGCCTCAGGCTGATTTTCTGAGTCTTTGAAATCCTTGCACTTTGTATCCCTAAATGTCACTGCCTTGGGTTTCACGCCTCGCTGACCGAGCAGATGGCTCTCTTGGCAGTGACCTTTTTGCCACAGTGCAGGGGTGACAAACGATCCCTGCAGCCCTGCTAGCTCTGCCACTGGTTTCTAGGAGGTGGACGACAGACAGAAAGGCACTTTCTCACAGTCTCTCATGGTTCCTTCTGTCTCCTGCTGGACGTTAAGCAAACGCTCAGCCCACACAAACAATTTCCTCACACGCAGGTGGCGTAAGAATTGACTTAAACATCAGTAAATTAGAGCTACTTGAGCAGGAAGGGTGAGAGGCTTCTGACCAGATGTTGGTGTCTGCCTCTGAGCTGGTGGCTACTGCCCCTTTTCAGTCAGCATGGAGAAAGGGGCACTTCGAGGATGCAGTTAATTTCATCCCAAAGTAAATATCTCAGACAAGTGAGAGAGATGTCCGAAGGGACATGAGGTGAATCCCACCAGGACTGACTGCGAGAAGGAGCACAGTTAGCTGAGGTTCCCCCTCTCTGCCCAGAGCTGGCTTTCCTGCGGCCTGGCGGTGCCACACTGCTCGGCAGTCAGGCAGTGCAGGCGTACTGGGGCTGCTGGCAGCAGGAGCTCTCCTACGGCTCCAGCAGCAGAGACTGCGCAGTCATGTCAGTCTGCAGCCTTTTCAGACTTCTGGTGGGTGCCAGTAATAAACTGTTTACTTTTCTGTTTGCAATTTCTATTCCCTGCTCATGGCTACGCAACAGTACCTGTATAACCACACGTTTTCGTAGGAGTTTTACTGGCACCCATACTTCAGTGTTGATTATCATGAAATTTTGTCTTCTCCCGTCTCTGTGCAGATGTGATTGCTGAGTCATCTTTGTACAAATGTGTCCTTAAACCTTTAAAAGAAGCCATCAATTCTTACTTGAAAGAAATCCACAACAAAGATGGATCTTTACAGCAGCTAAAAGAGAACCAACTTGTGATACAAAACACAACTACCACTGACCTCGGTGTCACAACCAGTGTGCCTGAAACTGTTGTGCTGGAAAAGATCCTTCACAAGTTCACAACCATGCACAAGGCCTACTCCCCAGAAAAGAAGATTGCCATCTTGCTGAAGTCCTGCAAACTCATCTATGACTCCATGGCTCAGGGAAACCCAGGTACAGCACTCCTGAAATGGTATTCCACACTGGTCCTTCGCCAGGTACCTCAGGAACAGGGTTTATGTTACAGTCAAGGTGGTAATATCCAGATTGGATGTATCTGTGATGCTCGGTGTGTTTGGTATCAGCTCTTCACAGGTTGTGTTCAGATTGGGCTGGTTAGTTTCTGTGAAGTACTCTGCACTAATAGCAGATACAAGGTGCTTCTTGGTTAACTTTAAGCTCCATAACTCCAGGAATCAGATAATGTCTGTAAGTGTGTAGTTTATGGGTAATATCCATCTAGCACAAGCCTTCATGCAGCTCTCAATAAATCCCCAGAGCTCTGTCCCAGCTCGTAGCAGTTTAATGGTAACCTCTAGGCATGGGTCTTTGGGAAGGGTCTCTTGATTTGGCCTGTAGAAAGCTTTGCCTAAATTGAAGAAGAGATGCAGAATACAGGTACTGTTTGTTATTAATTCCTGATAGTCCGGTAAACTCCAAGAGCCACTACTAAGCTTCTGTGGTGTGAGGAAGTCCGTACTCCAAGTATAAGTATAACTTGGGCCTCAGGCCAACCCCTAAATGCACATTAAGCCCTTGGCCTGCAGACAGGATGCATTTTTGCAGATAGACCAAAAAACCCTTCCTCCAGGAGCCCGCCTTACCCCTTTAAGAGCTTTCTTTGTGTACTGGGGAGCTGACAACGAGCCATGCATAATTTGGAGAGTAGCTAGATACTCATTTGTGATGACCTGCAGTTTTTCAAGAAGCTACCATCTCCAAAGGTTCTGCTCTGCTTTGTTCTGTACCGACAACAGCCATGGGGCGTTCACGCAGGAATTGTCCCTTGAGCTTCATCTTGGGGTCCTCCCTTGGACAGCATACAGCAAAGTTCAGCAACTGATCTAGACACATTAACAGCAGAGCAGGAAGCCACACCGGGGCTGAGCGTAAGCTGCAGGGCAGATAGGACCTTTGACTGCCTTCACCTCATATGGGAAGCTTTGGGTGCATGTAGGGCAATTTGCTGTAACTTTCTAAAAACAGCTGTGTTACTTCAAGTCTGAGAGAATATCTGATGTAGATCAAAGACTCAAACACCTCATTAAAACCCACATAGGAGACACAGTCTCCTTCCGATGGTGGTGGCACATTATGTATCTGTCATGCCTCAGCTGGCTCAGGGTTGGAATTTCTCTGTTGCAGGAAATGCTGTTGTGTCATTTTATGCAACAGAAATTATGGGTCAGAGAAACAATCCAAAAAACCCGAAATGTTTAAAAAGATTGGCATTCATGAAATCAGATGATTTCATTGTGGTTTGCTCTGCTAACTGAAGCACTTCATTTCAGCCATCTCAAACTGTTTTTTCATGTTGAGTGCTGCTACAAGTGGGATGGGGCTCAAAAGCCGAATTCTGCCCTGTGCATCCAGTTCCCTGTCCAGTAAACATGACCAATGTTGCACATCAGGGTCTAGTCAGAATAAAACAGTCCTGGCTTTAGGGAAATGTACCCCTGTGAATTTAGTCCCCGAGAATAGAGAAATGCTATAGTCTAAGTCACGGCAGAGACTGCACTCAGAGACAAATTCAGTGAGACATCCTGTAGATACGGTTAGAAATGAAATGTGTGAAACCTTCTCACCAGAATGAACTGACCCCAGATCACCAGTATTACTTTGATTTTCCACCTGGCAAAGACAAACTGTTCAGCACACTGAAATATTTTTCTGACGGAAGATTCCCAGCCGGTGCTGTGCAGAAAAAGTATGCTGTGGGTTGCTCAGACCAGATGTCATTGGGTAGGAACTCTTTCTGCTCTCTGCCCACCTCGAAAGCAGCCACCCAGGGCCCTGTTGCTTTCAGGCAGCCCCAGGGCAGTGCACTGCTCTTAGCTCCGGAAGAGCAGAGGCCATGCTCTGTTTCCTGTGCAATTTGTTCTTCTTTTAGTTCCTTTTACTCACCGCTGAATTAGAGAGCTCCCCCCACTTAGAAGGTCCGAGCGTGTGGAACACAAAACTAATCATTCCCTCTGCCACAGGACCAAAATCAGTCTACATCTGTCAGAAAAATTATCTGCTCCATGTCACGATAATTACTTATGTTGTCTGGTTTCATTTGAAATTCGGAAGTTCAGGCCAGGCCTTTATCCACTTTAGGTTGACAGCAGAACAACTGACCTAAGAATATGGTTTTGCATCTCAAAGAAAGCACAAATACCACCAAATCAAACATGTTTGTTTTTTTCAGACCCGCATGAAAACACAAGTTTTTCAGCGTATTGGGACCCATGTACAGCAGCTGAGGTCCAGCCAAGGTGTCCTAATAGGTACTCCAAAACTAGGGGTAGGCTCAGTGAGAAACATCTGCCCTTGCAGTAGTGCCCATCTTTGTACTGTTGCAAGAGTCACAACGTTTTGACGTCAGCCTCAACTGACTCCATGTTTAGCCTGCTGTTTTGAGAGAGGAGGATTTTTCTGCTTTGGTTGTCGGAGTTTTAATAGAAGGTTGCAATTTATATTAGGTAACAAAATCTGTCTGATAAGTTAGCTGTGACAATTTGTCTTAGATACTTAGACTATGGGCTCAATGGGTCAAATTCTCAACTGGTATAAACTAACATTTCTCCCTCAAGTCGTAGGCCATCAGTTTGTGGATCTGATTCATCAGAAGCAATCAGGAAGGCAAGTTCACTGTCATTTTCAAAACACCTTTCTCCTAACAGACCTCTGAGGGCAACTACAAGCTGTAGGTGTACATTGAGGCAGGACTCATCTACAGCTATATCTAGCTGTAGGTGGCCACAGATGGGTATCACATCTAACTTCTCGTTATAGACAACAGGGACATAGTTGATAGAGTTCAGTTGATTCATCTGGTTTAGATGTAGGTGTCTGTTTTAGGGTGAGATGACTCATGGCAAACTCCACTGACGATATTGATTAGTTCATCACTGGCTATAAAAGGAGTTTAGGGGTACTGGTTCAGATGTTCACATATACGGTGTAGGCAGTGGTATTAGTAAGTGTATCCCCCCCAAAGGGACAATTATGATAGCACTGTGGTGTCTCACTGAGCTTTTCCAAGTTCTGTGCAAACTTAAATAACTGTAGCATATGCCTCCAGGAATGCAACCTACAATTTAAAGATGTTTAACCTGCCTGCTAAAAATACTAGGAGTAGTTAGGGAGAATAATATGCATTAAAATAATAGAAGAAGGAGAGTTTGGATCTCCTTTGCAAACTGTCTGGCATCTTTTGCTCTGTGCACTAGAAAAAGTAAGAGCCAGGACTCAGCAGGCACTGTAAGCTTCCAGCAGTCTGGCCGCTCCAACATTTGGAGGGCATGCTCCAGTAACCACAGAGAGAGTTGGCCACGTATCTCATTTATACAGAAGCACTGTAATCATACATAGAAAAAGCTGCCTATTGTTTATCTTCCAGAAATACCTTTCCTCAGACAAAATGTCGAGGGGCATTGTATAGTACGAGTAGAATGTGAATCTCTGCCTTTCACTATATCAAAAGCACAACTGACACTTGTGGAATGATAATGAGATGCAAATTTGCAACATGTGTGGTGTGCACCGGCAGTGGTAAGACTAGAGCTCCAAGCCCCGTGCTACCTGAGAGCTGCTGCTCTGCAGAAGAGAACTGATGGAAATGAAAAAATAGAGGAGCATGGACATCAGTTTATGAAGAAACACTAGGCGAGACAAACAAACCAAGCTTGGTCCGTGTGTGAGCAGGGAAGATCAGACACAGAAATGCTCTAAGCATGAGTTGGAAGCTTGAAAGATAGGGAAACTATAAGGGGATTCAAAAAGAATGAGGAGAGGAACAATTTTCTTACTGCAACTTTTTTTTAATTTGTGGACTAAGTTTATGAAGTTTCATTGCTGAAGTATCTTAGAACCTCACAGAGAGCTGGATTACAGTTCAAAACCAGTTCTGTACTAGAGTGACGCTGGCTAGGTGACTGGCCCTAAAATGCCCGATTTAATAATTTCCATTGCATAGTTTTGCATGGTTAAGACATAGCTTTCTTTTGGAAGAAGAAGGTAGATAGAATATTTATATTCCACTGCGATCTTTCTATTCCCTAGATTTTAGGATGAAGTTTGTCACCCTCTGTGGAACTGAGCAGCTGGATATGGTTGCCCTGGTGTACTTCTATGTCGCTCTGCAGTTGGCAAAGGCATGGACATGAAGCAGTGAGCCTTCAGTGTGGTAGCCAAGCCTGTGGAAAGGAAACTGGCCTCGGTCAGCATAGTGCCAGCGCTAGAAGTTCTAGCACTGCTAGTCAGAGCAATCCCACTGCATTGCTCACTATCACATCTCACTCCTAAGAAGGAATATAAAGCTAAACATAACAGTTTTGCTTTGTTACCTTTAGGAAAATGATATTTCTATTTAATTTACTCTCAATGAAGGTTGATGGACTAGAGATTATATCTTTCTTCCGGCTAGTGCAATTGCTACATTTGAACTAAAAAGTCCATTCAAATTTTTCAAGGGGAATGAATTTCCCTGATCTGTAGAGCATATGTTTTTGAAACGGATTCATTCTGTGTGCACATTTTAACTCTCTTAATTCAACTATACCACAAATCAAACCTTTCTGAAGTAGTATGAGACGGACAAGAAACAGTAAAATGCTAGTGAGTGGAAAGATGGTCACAATCTTTTCTTATGATCTTGAACAAATCCCAGTTAACCTTTCCATACATTAGGTTTCCCAGCTATAAACTGAGGCTAAAATTCATATTTCCTGGACAGCTGTTGCTAGACGTCATTCTAGTGGCTATAAAATACTAGAGCAAGATGTAGAGCATCATCACTGTCTGCTGGTTGTCAGAATACCCATGGAGAGAGAAGAAATACATGAATGTGCTACAACAGGCTGTAATTTCTTTATGGAGGCTTGGGCAGAATTCCAGTTGCTTTAAATCATGTATTTAATTAATACCCATTCCATTCAAGCGCTGCATCCCAGCCAGGAGCTGACGTTGTATTTGCTTTGCTATAAACATAATAGGATGGGTTTGTGGCAGAAGAGAAGGCTTATTTTAAGCTCCTTATAGATATTTATGAAATAAATGTTTCCTGATCCTGCAGGAAAGATGGGCAAATAAAGCAAGCAAGTCATATGTGGAGTAGGACAACGCCACCTTGAATGAGCAAGCTCAGTCCCAGTGCCACTGCGAGCACTGGCAGGGTCAGGGCTAGGTTTAACCCCGTCAGCTGCAGGCCTTGCTCTCTGTGAGAGACCCCAGGCCGAGACAGACACACAGGGCTGGGGAATTGGCTCTGACCCAGACTGAAAGTGGAGCTGAGGAGGCAGCAGCCTGGTGAAAGCAGCCCTGCTTGAAGCTTCTGGTCAGATATGAACTGCTGACAGCAGCTATCATCCCCACAGAGCGGCTGAGATATGGGGTACATCAGGGCTGTCCTCACTGCCGGCTGTACGTCTCCAAGCTATTCCCTGAGCCTGCTGTGACAGCCAAGGCCAGGAGAGCAAGGAGAGCTTCAGCCCTGCCCTCTCAGGCACCCAGCCCTGGCAGTCAGTGGCAGGAAACCATTGCGACGCCTTCGAGGAGAAGGTGCAATGCCTGCCTGCCTGGCTGGCCCAAGGCAACACGGGAAGCCCGTGACAACACACGGAGTCAGAGCTCCATCCTGGGTGACCAGCTCTGCTTCTCTCTTGGTGGAGGTGCTTGGTGTTGGTGCTTGGCATAGGTGCTTCTCACCTACGGCTTCTGCTGACTTCAGCTTTAGCTACAGACGTAAGTATGTAAAATTCAGGCTTCATATTCCCACAAGTGGATTAAAATAGAGTCTAGTAATTTATGCAGGTTATAAGCATGCAGCGTATGGGGAAATAGTATTCTTTTTATTACTGAAGTCAAACATCCCTATTTTGAGTTGTTTATTATTATTATTATTATTATATATGTATATAATATATACAATATTATTATTGATTTATTATAATTAAATTAATTATTTATTAATATTATTAATAATATTAATAATAATGATGATTTTAAAAAAAACTGTACATCACATGTTTTGTATTTAAGCCTTATAAACCACTGGGACTCCAATAATATTTCTATGAAATCCTGAAGTTGAGAAAGGGTTGCAGTAACAAGGGCTGGTGGGCAGAGCAGCTAAATCAGCTTATAGAAATGAGATAGGGAACAGTGAAAAATAATGGACTCAATGCCTGCTTGTAAACACAACCACTTCTCAGCCAATAAAAAAGAAATAGAGAGATTCTGTAGACGTTCTTGAAAAGTGCTCTCCAACTTCCATTTCAATTGACACTAAAAGTTGGTGGCTGGCGACACCAAATTGTTCAGTTCCAAGTTGCAGTTTCCACTATGCATTGGCTGACAAAAAACTGTTGGCTGGTTGTTTATGTCTTTCAGTTATTTACATAATAACAATAACAATAATAAGAAATAATAATAAAAAGCAGCAATTTTTTTTTCCCTAGTAGATAGGAACCCATGTTGTGAACTGGCAAATTCCTTGGATGCCCTAGTAGACACAACATGGATTGGTCACGGAGAAGAAATGGTAGGAAGATAAAATTCTGCTATGGGTTCTGCTCTGAAAATCCCTTGGCTTTCAGGAAATCAGGAGCACCAATTCTATGCCACTTGTCAGTAATTACTACATCAGAAAGAAAAAGTTTTTAAAGCAGGGAAAAGATGAGCCCAACAAACTCTTATGTATTTCATCTTCCTTTATAATATGTCTATACAGAATTAACTCTGTTGGCATTTGATTTACTCAGGTCAAAAGAAAAACAGGGCTCTTCTCAGTGCAGTTTTTCTACTGAGCTTTCATGTCCCAGCTGAGCCGTCTGTTTTGCTACACAGTACTAAATAGCTGTAATACCAAGCTGATTCCATTATGTTTATATATATGACAGTAATGAACCGGACCCTTCACTGAGCTGAAGCTTTCACAGAGATATAAGCCAAGGCAACAACAGACTAATAAATGTCCATCCAGATGTTAATGAAACAGTAGAGTCCTTTCATAGTTTGGGTGAAGACCAAGGGCTGTGTTGTTTAACTAAAGACAGCCATAATAGAGCAAATAGAGCCGAAAGCGTTAATCCAGCTTTCATTAGATAAATTGTCTGTGTTGTGGCACGTACATACTTTGTAAGATACAGATTCAATTACAGATCTGAGAATCTCTCATCCTCCAGCACTTTGTTTTAACTGGATCAACTTTCTGTTCACTAGAATATTCTGGGTTTATTTTAAAGCCACACTTTTTTTTTTTTAAATCAGGGTCTAAGCTCATGTTTATTTGAGGCTCCAAAAGAATATCTTTCTTTGCCAGTAGAGAATCTGTGTCAGCTATGAATTACAAAAAAAAAGGAAAGCTGGCTCATGGCAAAGATTTGAAATAAGGCAGTAGGAACATTTGAGAAACAGGAATTTGTTCCCTACCATGGAAGGGCATATGCATTATGGGTCAAAAATGGCCAGGGGATAACTTCACCGCAGCTACGTCAAGAGTTGCTTTTATTCTTTGAAATGAGGCAAGGAGTTCTCAAGTGAGACACACCTGGCCAGTTCCAAACTGGTGAAATCAACACCTCAGATGAGTAAAACTGCCCACAGTCTGAGGGAGATCATTCAGAATGAAAGCACTCTGAGTTTAGCTTAAGAAGAATTGTCAACCCCGAGCGTTGGGAAGATAGGCCTGTTAAGCAGCTTGGTATTACATGTTGTCCGTGATGGATTTGTGACCTGTTGGCAGAAGATGAAAGCACTATATACATAGTTACGTGAAAGCATCTTTCAAATAAGGGAAGTTCTCTTTGTGTTCTTTGCAGTTTATCTGGTGAAGCTTCTGTTCAGATTTCACTTTAAGTAGTAATTATTTATAATGATAACTATTAACAAGTATGTTTTTTTGTCCTCTGAGATCCCAAAGAGCTTTTATAGATTACACATAAGATCACTTTGTTGACTTTGTTGTTATAAGCCTAGGAAATCTTGAGCCCATGAAGATCTGTTCCTGTAACCCCTTCTGAACATCAGCTCCAAAAACTAATCTAAGTCAATGTGAAGGGCTCTTCGTTTTCCCAGATAGACACTATGGCTGGAAAGATATTTCCTCTTGGGTCCTAACTCTTGGGAGACTTTAGTTAGTTAGGCTCATGTAGGTGAATTTTTGCCTTCTGAAGGAACGTAAGTCCTCAGTCCTAAAAACTCCTGTTTCAAATTCTCTTTTTTTACTCTTAAGTCCAACACATAGAGCAAACCTAAGAGAATAAATACTCCTAACGCATGCATACAGCTTTGCTGTCAATATTGCAAACCTGAATTGCACTCTTAATGGCAGTGTCAAATCAGAGGGACAAACTGGCAGGATTCAGCCTTTGAGCTCTTCAAGAATTGTCCCATGTCTGCGATCCATGAAGTTTTTCTTTCTCTAGTTAACTAAAAATGACTAAAATAGAACCCACTAAAAATGTTCCTTTATTATTATCATTATCATTATCATTATCATTATGGGCTTGAAACAAGTTTACCCACTTTTTAAAGTGAGCTAACTTTCTCTTTTTCAGCATTTTTTCTTTGCTGGTACTTTCAATCTTTAACTCTTCAGATAACTTAAACTAAAGTCTATAAAAGACAGTTGGGTGAGAAACTGTCACTGTTGTGCCTTTGTGGTGAGTTTATTGGGACCACTCTGTGTTTCTCTTTGCCCAGGAAAGCCATATGGTGCAGATGACTTCCTCCCTGTGCTCATGTATGTGCTGGCCCGCAGCAACCTGACTGAAGTCCTTCTGAATGTGGAGTACATGATGGAGCTCATGGACCCTGCTCTGCAGCTAGGTGAAGGTAGAGTACAATGTTTGCTCCTTGGATATTCTCTTTGCACATTATTATTTACCTTACTTTAGTGTTTGTGAAGGTAGGGCAGCAAGGCTCTGGCTGGGTTTTGTGGATAAGCTTTGGCCAAGCTTTCCAATTCCGAGGCTTTAAAATGACTGTTAAACACTTCAACTCTTTTTAGCAGTGCCGTGACCTCAGACACAAACAAGAAAAGCAGGGGCACGGCACAAATGAGATCTGAATTGCTGGATTAGTAACCTAAACAGGGACATCTAGTGTTCCTTGGCTGAAAGGCTGAAAAGTCAAAAGGTCTTTGCCTAAACCTAAACTGCTGCAATCCATTGTGCAACTTTTATTTACTCCTCTGAGAAAAGAGAGCAGCTCTTAAACTGCAGTGTGTTCCTAGGGCCATACATCAGTCTCATTCCCTATATGAGTAGAGTGACCCTTTGACAGTGTTCTCTGGCTGAGTATGACAGCAAGGCAGAGAAAGGAAAGTAGGGTTAGAAAGAAATATTAATTTTGGAGGTGAATAAAGAGCTCTGCTATTGGAGGGGTAAATATCCTAGGGATCTGTGGGCTTTTAGCTTCTCAAATACAGCTTGGGAAGCAAATGTTACTTGCAGTGACAGGGTTATACACTCTGAATTAGATAATTTTTCACCAAGTAGCCACTAAAACAATAAAATGGGCTTCATTTTAGAACTTGTTTTGGTAAGTACTGAGGTTGTAGAAAAGAGTCCTGAATGAACAACAGCAGACCAATTTTATTTATATTAAATGAAAGTGTTAGTCTGTAGCTAGGAGCATGTCTACCCAGCATGGTGCAGAGGTGAGCAAAAGTAAGTACTAAGAGAAACAACAGTAGCATATGATTGCATTAGGGAGGGGTTTCTGCATAGGCTGATATTCCTGCTGAACAAAAAAAAAAAGTTAGCAGAAAGAAATGTTAGCCTAAGCACAGCATTTTGCTGACATAACTAAGCTGTTTTTGGTAACTATACTGCCCACAGGTTCTTCATTTCAAAAGGGCACACTACTGAGCTGTTTGCTGAAGTCAGCTGGATCAAGGAGCTCAGTGTATCAAAGGCAAAGCTGGGTGGAAGTTCTTTCAAATCAAAGATGCAAAGCCTATGTGAAATCTATACTCCAGTTGAAGTGGAAAAAAATCTGTAGGGAAGGTCCAGATCACACTGGCTGAATAACCACTTCAGAAAGGGTACTGGGAATAACTGCAGACACAAGGAAAGGGAAAAAATAGAACGGCTTAATGAAGACAGCTCAGAGATTGCAAATGGAAACTGTCAAAAGTCAACTCGATTTGGGATTTCCAACATTAAATGACAAAAGGTTCAGGCACAGAAATAAAAGAAAAAATAAAGGAAAGCAGAAGTGAGGAAACTGTGAAAATAAGTCAGACAAATATATAAAATAATTTAAATCTGGCCTCCAAATTAAGAATTTACTTTGAACAAAATTTAATAATATCAGTGATGTTGACTACTGGAGAAAAGGCAAGGACAGGAGATGGGGAACGGATTGTGGAAGTGAAGATGCTGAAAAGGGAAAGCAAAATTAATTCTCATTAAAAATAATAATAATAATAATGAATTCCTCTTGGGGGGGACTGGAAGATCCCGCCTGGACTCTGACCAACGGGAAGCACCAGGTCACCAGTCTGACCATGGGCACCCCTGAGTCTGCCAGAGCAGGAGAAATACTAAAAGAGAGATGAGGAAGGGCAGTAGCTATATGTAAGAAAGGGTAAGTGGCACCTGTGGGCTTGCTAGCCTGTTCTCAGATGTGCTTTATGGGAGATGGTGGGGGAAAGAAAAAAAAAAAAAAAAGAGCGTGCCGTGTTTTCAGCGTGTGCAGTCCTTATGTACCTGCGGGTTGCTCTTCATTGAGTCCACCCGAGTACGGAAAGACAAGTGACGGTGTCTTTGCCTCTCTTAGGCTGATATTTAATGGTGCTCCAAAAACACTGCTCACCCGAAATGCTGGCAGCCACCGCTTACGCAACCGGCTGCGACCTGAGGCTCGCCCAGGCCCGAGCGCTGCCAGCCCCGCGGCGGGCGGGCAGCGGCTTTGGGTGGTGTGGGGGCGCCATCTAGAGGCAGCCGCAGCTCTTACGAAGCACTAAACGCGGAGAAATTGCCAGCTCACGGGCAAGTTCCAGCTCTCCCCGTGCTGCCGGCAGCCGACGTGAGGGCAGAAGCAGCAGGAGGCTGCAGCGAGGCCTGGCCCGGCATGGGGCTCGCTGGTGCCACACGGGCACCGCCGCGGCCTGACCCCTCGCCCCACTGGGACGGGCGGCCTCGGTCCCACGGGAGGACGGGGAACGCCTCACGCAGCTCTCCGACTGCCTCCTTCCTTTGTTCAGAGGAGACACGGGTCTCTGTCCTCCTGTCAGGGCTCATCTTCGGCCCTGTTGATGAAGCATGTTCTTATCACGGCCCAGCTCCTTCCCTGGCTGCTGCAGTTGGTATTTATCACCCCTTTCAGCCAATACCATGGCAGTCAGGAATTTTTTTGAGGAAAATTGAGGAGCTGCAGGCTTTTAGTGCTCCATCACCTGTTTCTCTGGTTGACCAGGATTTATCCCATTTAACTTTAAAGAACACAGGATTTTTTTTCCGTCAGACATCTGGGTTCCCTGTTAGTCAATAGACATAGAGGGAGTGGAGGGTGACTTGTCCTTGAAGGTCTGAGACGTCCTTCAATGGTTCTGACCCCACAGGGAACCTGGGCTCTAAACATTTCAGTAAGGTAGATGAGGTCAGGGGATGAATGCAGGCCTTGTGCTTTTTCTGCAGAGCACACTGGGATTATTACTATGTCCTTGCATTATGCAGACTGCCCAGGGGCCCACATTACAGACCTACTGCATTGGCCCTGTTGAACGCCTCAAAAAGATGGACATGCCCCAGAGACTAAACCATCTGTGGTCAAAGGTGGCTGGTTGGGTTTGTCTGAGAAAGCTGCTTTTGTAGTAGCTTACCTTTGGTCTGTGGTGCCCCCCCAGGGCATCTACAACCTCAGGAGCCTGGGCAGCTGACATTGCTGCGAAGCAGAAGCAGAACGGGATGGAGGACACAATGATCATTAGGTTTTGTTTCTTGCACTGCCACCAGAACCCCCTGCACTGCCTGCAGGCACAGGCAGTGCAGGCATTAGACAGTGCCTCTGCATGGGCACAGGCAGGCAGGAGGGAAGGGGAAACAAATGGCCCACGCAGGTGTGATGCTCATCCAAGACCTTCTCCTTTTTGCAGGCTCCTATTATTTAACCACCACCTATGGGGCCCTGGAGCACATCAAGAACTATGACAAAATCACCGTAACTCGGCAGCTGAGCATGGAGGTGCAGGACTCCATTCACCGCTGGGAGCGGCGGAGGACACTGAACAAGGCCCGGGCTTCCCGCTCATCAGTGCAGGTAGCTGGCGTGACTTCCCGGGTAAAAGGCCTGGGAGATGAATGTGCTCTATCCGTACTTAATCATTTTAAATATGATAACTATTTAAAGATTAAATCAACACAAATCACTATTAAAAGAGTACATACTGTGCAAGATTTCCAAATCTTAAACAAGCAAACCTCATTTGAACTACATATTACATACAGAATGCGTATTGAAGTCTTGAAGTACTCGCAACTAAATCATTTTAAATATGGCTGTAAAGTGATTTCATTACTCATTCTCAAGGAATGTCTGTGGGGATCTTCATATGTGGAGAACTGCAATGGGGAGGGCCAGCTTCTCCACGGCCCTTAGGGCCTGGGGAAGTCAGGGGCTAAGCTGAGGAGATGTGAGCAGCATAAAGCTGTGAAAGGACCAGGGCCATCCCAAGCGCTGGTCAGACAAGCAACTTCCAAAACCTGTCTTCTCCTGCTCAGCAGTGGAGCAGACCCAGCACGGGCTGGTTAGCTGAAGAAGTGTTAACTGTCAATCCCACGCTGTGCGTAGCCCAGTGAAGATGTCCCCATGCACCAATCGTGCAGGTGCCTCTGGTCTTCCAGCCATGGTGGGGCTGGAGGCAGGAAAAAGCAGACGGGGTGCCCTGACAACCCATGTCCTGTGATCAAATTTTCACCCACAAGGAGGCAGCAAAGTCCACGTCTCAGGTTCTGCAAAGCCTGCACAGGGCAAAAGCGAGCATTGGCAACACCGGTGAAAGCCTGTTGAAAGAATCCTGAGTGGCAGACATGGTCCAAATATCTGTGCAGCAGCAGGGGGTTTAATATGTTTTCACACTGCAGTCAGAACAGTTCCTGATGATCTCAGAACATATGAATGGTGGATGGGACACATAATTATCCATCCATCCCTAAGTGCTGCTCTGACAATAGCTCTTAGCTACATAGCATGGAGCATCACAGCTGGGCAAGCAAATGCCACATTTCCCCCAGAATGTTTCCACAGCTTCCAGCAGCACAAGGGCTGTTTTCTCTTCCTTTGAATGATGGGAAATATCATAGACATACAAGCCTGCCCTGGCAGAGGTAACTAGCTTGCAGGCATGTTCACCATGCCTCCACATGCCCCACCGGCTGCCTTACTCATCATCAGTAATACTTTATAAACACAGTTTGGAAGCCCATAGCCCAAATATTTGGCAAATGTGTAGGATTTAAACAGCCTGAGAGTCCGCAGCTTTCTCACTTCTTCTGGGGAACCTGAGTATTTTCTAACAGAAATGGCTGGGAATTTTTTGAACTTCACAGATACAAATTAAATACACAGGTCCCTCCCTGGCCAAAGGTACTGTAGATTTCTGCTCCTCATAAGTTCAACAGGAGGAAAGTCATCCTGGCAGTTGTTACTGCCTGAAACAGGATACAAGTAAATCAGCCTCCTTCAGAAGAAGCACAACTTCTGCTGTTTCCTTACTCATGAAAGGAAGTTCAGAAGACATTCTTTCAGGGTGCTGCTTAGGTGACGGTGGAATTACAAGGGTCACCACAACACCAATCCTTTCCTGTTTCTGTGAAATGGTGGGTTTTTAGGCCAGGTCTCTGAGGTTTTTGGCTTGTTATCCTGGTCTGTTATTTCTTTGCATCCTGTTTCTTCAGAAGCTGTAAAAAGATGGGAAAAGGAACTGTCGCAAACTGCACATTAAAGATATTCACCAAAATCAGAAAAAAAAATCTTCATTTATTTTGACGTTTAATCATATATCTTTGTGGGACTAATTATTTGGTTAAGTGCTTGCTAGTTTAAGTCTTAAGTTTGAGATTCAGAGCTTGTTCTTCAGAGGAGAAAAAAAAAAAAAAGAGGCATTGGAGAATGACTGGAGGATATTTGGGAGCGTTTATGAGTTCTAGGAAGCTAGAGATTTGGGGCTGAGTATTGTCTCCTTTGGTCCGAAAGTCGTTGTGTTAACTGCAAGATCTACCCTCATATTGCTCTTCAGGATTTCATCTCCATCGCCTTTCTGGAGATTGGTGCTCAGTCAAGGACACTTGCCTCCCGGAGCGACACCACAGCTGAGCAGCTGAGCCAGCAGTGTGCTGAAAAGTTTGAAGTCTCCCATCCCAAGAACTATGGACTTTTTGTTTATGTTGATGACCAGTGGCTGCAGCTGGACAAAGAAGCCCTCCCTCACCATATCAAAGCCTCACTGCTGAAGAGTGAAACCAAGAAAGATTTCCATTTTATTTATAAACCAATAGACCATAAAAAACCACCAGTTCCAATTGTCAAAGACTCTTACTTCTCCTAAGGGCTGTGCTGCTCTTTTGTTGAGTTTTCTGCCATCCTGGAAGGGCTGGATAGTTTATTTCATGAGATCCTTTGGTATCTGCAGACCTTAGAAGGTCTCTGGTGCTTGGCCTTCGACACGGGGTAGATACGCTAGTTGTAGATGCTGTCTGAATACAGAGCATTTCTCAGTGAAGTTCATTTGCAGAAACAAAAGGAGCATTCAGGAGAACATTCATGCTGTGGAAAACTTGAAGTATCAAACCTCAGAACCTCCCACTAGCAACCCGTCGTTGTGACAGAACGTAAATGGACAGAGAAGAATGAACCCAGAGGTCTTGTGGAAGAGCGGACATTTACCCCCAAATAAATTATGGCAGGTGTGAACCACCTCCGTGCACAAGGCCTGTGAAAGGTCTGCACGCGCCTCGATGCTGTTTGGAGGTAAGACTGCACCTATGCCTCGTAACGTCTGTTCACCCTGTTTGAATAAACTGAGTCTTGGCTGATGTATTCGGTGGCGTAGGATTGCCACCTGTAGCAGAACTCCATCTCTGTTTTGCCATCTACAACATGTAATTGCCTTTAAAATCCACATTGTTATAGACCATGCAAGAGGATCCTGCACATTCACTAAGAAAATATTTTCCGCCGTCTATTTGTCACTAAAATCAGGTGGCTTAGGCATATTCAGCAATGTGTTTTTTTAAAGATTGAAAGTCTTCACCATAAATTTTACATGTACAGCAGTTTTAATCACATTGGTTGCACAATAGTGTTTGGTTAATTGTGTATTTATTTCCATGTGTGATATGGTGCAATTGTTTTAAAATAAACGTTTGTAAAGAACTTAATAATTCTCCCAGTGTAGCAAACTAGATTAAAATCTCGAAGTCAAAAAGCAAGAATAAAATATTGGTCCCTTTTTACCCAGCTGTTAGTTTCTCTAGTGTTTTCATATCTGCAAATCCCACGAGGTTATTACTTTAATAAAATCAGGCAGTTGCAGACGGAACTTGCTAATTCTCCTCTCTACCTCTGCTTTCAGTCATCCGGTCACTGCAAACTTAAATTTCCCTGCAACCTAAATTCCCACAAAATAAACTGAAGCAGTGCAAAAATTCATTTCATGAACTCTGAAAACAGCTTTTCAGGATTGGATAATGGCAGTGGAAGCCTCAACTGTGAGACAGATCCTTGTCTTCTGGGTGCCTTCCTTCAGGCAAGACTCCCACCACCAATGCAGGAGACTGGCTTTGTATGCGGGAGGCAAGCAGCCTCCACCGCAGCGAGGCAGACGTGGGATCAGGCCTAGCAAAGCTCTGATGAGAAAGAAGGGAGTGCTTTATCGTGGGCTTGGCTCAAAGCTGCTGTTGTTTCCTCCCATCCAGAAACAGAATTAGAGCAAGCTGTGCCAAGCTGCCTGAGGTCCCTGCCTTACGCCTGAACCTCCAAAGGGAAAATGGCATCGCGTGTGGCTGACCATGTGCTCGGGCTCTGGGGCTGGAAGTGTCCACGTCTACGTGCGCTAGCAGTAGCACGCACTGGCCAAACGTGCACCAAGATGCCAGACCAGCACTGTGCATCTGCCAGCCTGGGCCGCGTGCCCGCGTCACCGGGAAGGAATGACAACCAGGAATGAGGAACAATGAACAGCAGCAGGCTCAGTTTCCAGGCCACCACATGCAGAACTTGCAGGGTGTTACACCAGCACGGAGCTGACTCCGCACTCAGTTTTCTGGTTATTTCTACTCGTGTGCAGCTGTCAGCACCCCCCGGTGCCTCTGGGCTGCCCACCTGCAGGGTGCTCTTGCCGAACCCCGCATGCTGCCATCAGCCTCTGGTGGGGCAGCCTGCTGCTGCCTGGAGCCACTTACAGCCCCCTTTTTTCTTTTGCACCCACTCTCCCAAAGGTGACCACCACTACCTCTCGCCTTCCTTCCCACCCAACCAGGGCTGGGACGAGCTGCCTGACCACCTCCAGCCGCCTTGGTAGAACTCCAAGCCACGTCCCCACCTCACTTCCAACCACCCGCCCATGGGTATCACACCGGGCCGGGTCCACGTGTGGTGGGTCTGGGGGATTCATCCTGCCGCAGAGGTCCTGCACCGAGCAGCAGGCTCCTGGTGTCACAAACAACTGCGCGTTCACCCAGCGAGTGGAACACAAGCTCACAAGGTGAGGTGTGAGCGATAGCATTGACCTAGAGCGAGGTCTAGTTTTCACAGGGCACAGCCAGGTACAAAACCCATGCAAAGATTTGCATGCAAAGCCTGAGGATGTGCAAATCAGGAAGGCAGAATGAGCTATAGCAAACCATTAATTACGCTGTGCCTTTCTCGCTGTCCTCTGCTACAAGTTATTTAAGTCCTGGGAGCAAAGATATACACTTCTGCCGAAAAGCTTGGCCTGACCAGGTTATCTTTATACTGCAACATTCACAGTTAATGAGCCTAAAATAATCTGATGGGGATGAGGCTAAAGTAGAAACATGCAAGGAAGGAAGCTAGGACTGATCTGCCAAGGATTTCTGGGGAACAACTGGACTTTGCACCACACAGGGTCAAGCAACAGAGTTGTGCAGTGAGGAGCTCCGGCACCTGGCTGTGCCCTGGGAAGGCTGAGTCAGCCGCTGGCCCTGGGGCAAGGGGACATCACCGGTTACATGGCTGGCCAGTGGAGCGTGAGGGAACCCTGCCAGTGCTAAAATATACCAAAATCTAGCTGCAGAATCAGACCAGGAGGTCACAGCTTTCAAAACGCAGGGAGTGCCAGACGAATTGGTGTGGAGGAAGAAAAAAGAAAAGAGAAAAACCAGGCTTATAAAAAGGCTTTCAAATTGCACATGCAAAACTTTCATTACAGGTGTTACAGCTGCAAAGAGCTGATTTGGTTTGCAAAGGTTTCCATGGATCCTCCCCCCCCGTTCCCTGAACTCAGGGGCTCAGTCGCTTTAACACGAGTTACTGCCCGGCAGCGAGCTGCCTGGAAGGAACGCCCCTGCGGGGCTCAGAGGGGCTCTCAGAGGCCACGGGGCCCCCCGGCCTGGTTGATCACACTGTGCAAACCACCTGCAAAGACTTTGCTAAGCACACACCCCCGCGGTGGAGAGACCTGTCTCCTCCAGAGCCCTGCCACAGCCGTCCCTTGTCAGGGGACACAAGCTGGGAGATGACCGGAGTGGCGAGATCCTGGAGGACCAGCAGCTCCCGACAGAGATCGCTGCCACCGCTGGGCTCACAGCTCCGTGGTGGGAATCAGGCTCTGCTTGCACAGGAGTCAGGCAGAAGTAGCTCGTCTGGACAGACTTGCTGCTGTTTTGGTGACTGCGGGAATGACCCGAGTCCCTATCAGCAGGTCCCTGCCCCGGATGGTGGTTCCTGGGCTCCGGCACCACTTCCAGCTGGTGTCTGATATTTCAGCTGGTGGGGAAAAAAACGTCAAATGTGGGAATGAAATGAGCACTTTTAAACACTCGGTGTGATTTTGTCCATTTGCTTTCAGTCCTCGTGCTGCAGACCAGGTGAAGAGGAAGCCGTGCAGACTGGTGATCTGTGGCTTCCCCTGGTTAGTCAAGATGGTCACACCATGACTCACGCCCTGGCCCTCACATGAGCCATCAGCAGACAAGTGTTTCAGGAGACTTTGACCAAGAAGGATTGTGTAATCTGGCCAAGGCCTCCTCAAACACTCATTTCCACAGGAAGGTTGTGCAACGATCGCCCCTTTATGCACGAGCAAAGGATCCTGGTGTGAGAAAGGAAGAGAGAGACCTGCTGAACCCAGAAACCTCTGTAAAGAAAAAAACAAACAATCATTAAAAGCCCAAGTGGCCACTGTGTGCACAGAGCTGGCCTAAAGCCACTTTGTGCCCAGGGAAACAATCTGTCAATAATTCACTGAATAATTACACTGGCAGGTCATGTATGACCTGAAATACAAGCCATCGAAACCAGAGGCAGCTTTCCTGCTGAATTCAGGAGCTTTGGCCATCGGCACACACCAGCCACCAAGCTGTACTTTGAAACCCAGGACAGACTGCATTTTCATCAGCTCCCGGGGAGATTCAGGCTGGAGGCCTCCAGCCCAAGCCCTGCTGAAAGCGGGGCTCCCCGGGGTGCTCAGGGCCTTGTCCTTTTTGTGCTGCAGGGGTTGGAGGCCTTGGAGGCCGCACAGCCCCTCAGGGGCCCTGCTCCAGCACTGCCACCACTGCTCTGTGAAAAATGTTCTCCTCAGCTGCTCTGCAGACCCCGACTGCCCCACCAGACCCCTCCTGGGTGGGCGCTGTCACAGCAGGACACGGGCCTGCGTGGGAGTGACGTGGTATTTCTGTTGTCCCCTGTCTCTTTTGGGGTATCGCGTCCCTAGGAAGGAGGCAGCATCAGTCAGAACTGCCCGTGTGCCCAGGTGTGGCGTGCTGCTGAGTGAGGAGGTCGCCCTGTGAACACGGGAGGCTCCTCTCCCCTCCCTGCTCCCCCCGGCCTTTTCACGGGGGGCAGAGGCCGCACAGGCACAGCCGTCCGGTGCTCACCTTAGGCCGTCCTCCCGAGGGAAGACACGGCGTGGTTTGGGCAAAGCTAAAATACCACTAAGCTGCTGGAATCCGTAAAATAAGCCATCATCTCCAACTCCACGTGGACCGCCACTTGCTTTAGCATTAATGGGAAAGTAGGGGCAGTTACACGAGCTCTCGAAAAAAACTGCATCTGTGTAAATCTGCACCACGTCTTAAGAGCGTAGAATACACCTGCTGATGCCCTCCAGGGCCTCGCCAAGGAAAGGCTGTGACTGCTGTGTGCTTTGGCACAGAAAGACTGGGAAAAGGGCCCTGGACTCTGCCTCTAGCATCTAAAAATGAGGAGGGAAGAAAGAGCTGGCTGATGCGGAAGGCACTCTTCCCAGAGCCAGGGCTAAGCACAACCATTCTGCTCGGGAAAAGTTTTTTTTCTGGACAACACAGCTCTAACTTCGGCCTGTTCCGGTTAGTGATGACAACTTGCTGGGAATTCGGCAGTTTTACTTATTTTGCAGAAGCTGTTGCAGCGCGGCGTTCTAGGTATTGCAGCCTGAGCAACCGCGGGCCTGAAGGAGGAGCGAGGGCGTCTGTGCTTGCACAACGCACCACAAGCTGCTCTGCGGGAGAGGGACCTTGCACAAGCCTCAGATCATTCTCTCATCGGGTTCTACCATCATCCCAAAATAAACAACCGGCCACAAAGGTATTAAGCCAGTGTGATGCTATCTGGAGACCTTAAAATAAATGTATTGATCAGTGCAGGTGGAAGTTCTTTGGTTGTTTGTTTTCTGTTCTGCGGAGTCGTTTTCCTGTGTGACTGCAAAGGCAGTGGGTATCTGGGTATAAGCTGGCAATTCAACAGCACCTTAATGCTTTTTGTGGTGTGCAGACAAGAACCTGCTGAGTCTACGAGGCCGCAGCAGGATCTTCAGATTGCCTCTTTCATTTCAGCATATACCTGAGGGAAGGGGTAGCAATGCCACGGGGGGCAAAGTTTAGAAAGGTGAGCGTCTGGAAATCAGTTTTGCGGGAGGAAAATGGAGAGAAGAAAATCCCTCACTTCCACATTTTGAGCTTTGCATCCTCACAGCTCCAAGGATCTGCAGGAGATGATACCAAGTGCCTGAGAAGCAGGATGGATTTTCTAGGGTAGAGAACAACTCTAATGCAAAGACGTGTAAAACTGAGCAGGTTTAGTAAAACTGAGCAGGTTTAGTATTTAAACATGGCTCTAAACGAGTCGTTTTTCCTGTTCTTTCAAGGTGACTGGGGACTCTCAGTACACTCTTTTGCGATAGCAGCCAGACGGCCTGAAAGCTGTCCTGTGTGGCCAACCCTTCTTCCTGCTTTCAGGGGAACACCTGCAGCACATTTGGGCACTCAAGAATTTAATAACCTACTATTTTTAGATCTGTCTGTTTTAAGTTTTACAATTGAAAAGAAACAAGCTACTCAAAAAAGGCAAATATCTGAATTTTCAATGACCCTCAAGGCATAAATTTTAATTTCTTCGTTCAGTAAATCTGAATGATTTTTACCCTGTCCCATCCATTTTGACATTAACTGTGCTCTTGTTCACTTACTCAGTAGACAGCTGGAAGTGCCACTACTCTTGGCTTTATCTGGCTCTTCTTTCCATAAATGTAACTTCAGCTTCACCTCTCTCCCCCTCAGCTCCTCTAAGCGGAGCTACCCACAATTCTCACCATATATACTGGTGAGAATTATATAAACCAGCAAATACTGGTTTAGTTTTACCCAAAGCCTGATCTTTTTCTGTGAAGATGAGGTAATTTTGTGTATTTTAACACACTCTGAAAAGATCCCTGAAGTATTTCTGCATCCTGTCTCCACATATAAAAAAGTATAGACAAAACTATTTTGAAGTACCTCATAATTTCTAATTTGTTCCCCTGCTTGTTACACACAGAGTCACCTCCAAGGAGCGCTGCCTTCAAATGTGGTTTGGGATTTCTGTTTTTAATTGTGTTTTGTTTTGTTTGTATGATTTGTCTCAAAAAAGCTTTACAAGGGCTAAATAACCTTTCAGTGCAGTGTCACGAAAAGAAATAGCTCTTGTTCATTTTCAGGAAATAAGATGTCCAACACTATTGCCCTGTAGGTTGATGAAACTGCCAACTTTATTTTTATTCACAGACAATTCCTGAACTGTATGAGGTTTGTGTGTAAATACATTTAATTATAGCATACTGGCACTCTATTTACAGATTAGATACTTGTGGTTTTTCTTTGGGAAACAATGCTTTCTACCCAAAAAGGTTTTTGCTATTCACACTCGAACTGTGCTGTTAACATTTGATAGTTCTTGAATGCAACACACTTCTTTAAACTGTTAAGGAGTTAAAGCTTAGAGAACAAACTTTGGTTTCTTCACTCAAACTGTAAATTAGTCACTGTAATGAATTCATTAACATCGTTAAAAAAAAAAAAGTAATGCTTAGCAATAGTATACTTTGCTTTCCAAAACTTGAGTCAATGTTTAAATTTCGCATGGATTTCAAATCACTGTTGGTGGCTTGTAGTGTTCATCCAGAGATTCTTAGAGCATCACACTTCAAAACAAATCATCCGTCTTGAAGCTCCGCGTGGTCTGACAAAAAGGCTCTGCCAAACCAGCGGGCTGGTGGCAGGGGGGGATGCGGGGGAGAGCGCTGACAAGTGCCGTACTGCGCGTGGCCTCGGCTCCCAGCACAGCCCCAGGACAGTGGCTGACTCTCTTCGTGGTACATGCATGTGAAGTCTGGATTACTACAGTTATGAAAAGTTACCACTTGCAGTAAGGGTTGCACTGCAAGGCTGCTGTTTCCGTCAATATCCACGGCACACTCGATCCATGGCCAAGCTTATTCTGCAACAGAGAACAATAACAATGAGAATCTTTTCAGGCTCTCTCCTCTCACACTGTTTCCCAAACTGACTGGCAAAGCAGCTCCTCGCCTTCTGGTTCGCACGTTCACTCTGCCTAAACTACCAGTCCTCCCTCCCGTTCCCTACCCCTCTGATTTCCTCCCTCCCTTTTCTTCTGCTTGCGTGACTCACAAGGTTCCCGTCCCCTCACACGAACTACACCCTCCCGAATCGGAATTTCAACACCATGCTTCCCTTGCCACTACCCCAGCACTTCAGCCTGGACCCTTATTTTCCTGTTTTCCTGCTGCAGGATGAGGACCCAGAAGTGCTGTGGTCTTCCGAGTCAACAGCTGAGGGGGCAGAGGAGAAAATACAGCAATTCCCAACTCATTTTCAGTGTGACATTGTACAGAAGTTACAGGGCAACACCCATGTCCTGTACAACCCATCAGTCATGCTATTTTGAAGTTATGCCATACAGTGGGATCCTCTGACTGGCTTTAATTTCACCTGAGGGTTTCCAACAAGGAAATTAAAGGCTTACTGGGGAACTGGGTGCTTATGAGTGGGAGGGAATAACAATGACGTGTTTTCCAAAATTAGCATTCATAGTTTTAGAGTCAGAACTTTATTAACAGAATGGCCAACAGAGGAGAGAATACACGAGAAGCCTGTAGCGTTACGCTTCATCATCCTATTAGCTTCTGCATTTTTATAGCCACAGACAAAACTACGCAGACTGCCTGGGAACCTCCTTACCTGTCAATGGGGTATCCTCCTTCACAGACGTTGACCAAGGCGTACAGCTGTCTCAGGGCATACTCATACTGAAATAAACGTTGTTAATGATTTCCAGGATGACGAGCAGTTATTGTTTATGCAAACTAAGTTGTGGAAGTACTTTAGAGATGCTATTAACATTCAAGGCACTTATTTGCAAGTCTTGATAATCTAGTACTAGACTAAATAGATTTTTCTTCTGTGTACTTCGTTCCTTGAACTTCATTAGGTAAATTCAGCTGTTGCTACACATTACCCTTAGGAAGGGCCCACCTACCTAACCAATTGCACTCAAAAAAAAACAACAAAAACCCACCAAAGAACTCAATCAAACAACCGCCCCCTCCAAAACTCTAAAGAGGAACTAAAAGTTTAACAGAGCTATGTGACCTCCTAGTAGCCTTGCTGATTAGAAGTTCCAGCTGAGAGATTGCTTCTGCTTTTGATTTGCAAATAGTACTTACATCTTGTTCAATTGGCAGCTAATTCCATTGTTTTCTGCTAAAATCAATCTTTTTTGCTGTTGATTCATCCCACCCGTCTGCTTAGGTTACCTTGCCTGACATTGGGATTGGGTTTTCTGGAATGGAAACTGACCTCTGTTATTCTTGGCTAAACAGTGCCTAGCACAACAAGATTTGGTCCTCAGCTCGGATCCCAGGAAGAACAGAGGGTAATTAAAGCCCTAAAACAGAAGTTGCTCTTGGGAGTTCAACCCCAAGATATCACGGATATCTTGATAGTATCAGTGAGGCTACTGCAAGGACCTCTGCAACGTGCAATCAGAATAGAGAAATCTGAATGTACTGTGAAGTCAGAGTGGTGGTGCTATGTTTCTGTTTTACTAGTAGCGATGCTTTAAGCAGAAATACAACATGACTTACTTAATATTGGGATTTCTGGGGAAGGAGCTCCTGAAGGGATACCCTTAACTATTAGAAAGTATTTTTGTTTGCTTTTTACTAAGGGTATTTTTAGTAATCTTCATCTACAAGCATGGTGGAAGTGGTTTCCTGCTTCCAAAAACAAGTCATCCTTTCTCCAAAACTAAGCTGTAAGACTGCCCCCAAGCTAGCTTTTTAATTAAAACTGATTTTGCAGACCTGCTTATGACTACCGTGCTTGTTTTACCAGTATGTGTATCAGGTTATATCTAACACTTGACTTACCAAGGGAGAGTGCCAGTTGAAGCAATGAGCTTTGAAGTGGTTCACCGCTGACTGGTAGCAGTCATAATTGCTGATGGTCAATCTGTCTGACAGAATTTGGTTGGTTTGTTCTCTTGATCCTGTTATTAGCGTAATGATCTTCCGCATGGATTCCTTGATAAATTCTTTAGCCTGAATATAAAACAAGAAGAACATGCTTTTTCTGAGCCCCAATCTGAAGACTTTGAATTAAATTTCTCATTAAACTATTCTTGGCCTTCAACTCTTTGGATCTTTAAGGGATTCAGTTTTGCCTCTTATATTTGGCACAATCGTCTGGATCTGTCTCTTAACATACAAAAGAAAACTACGGAGACGAAAACACTCCTGGTGCACAAAATAACTCATCCTCCTTCTGGAGTTCTGCCAGAAGACAGTACCAACACTGGCTACGCTTTTGCGGGAGCTTTTGATCTGGAAGACTTCACTTTTACTGTGACAAGAGTTTCTCTAATACCAATGAATAACTCCTCCCAGCAAGAATTTCCATGGAAGGCGATAGGGAATTTCCTGGCAATACAAGCTGTGAGGTTGACTATCGCATTTCCTTACATCTGTCTTGATAATTACTACTTAATATGCCTCAGGGAACAGATCCCTGAATTTTAAGGAAGAATAAACCATCAAACAGAGGTTACCAGTCTGAAGAGTAATTTTGTTACAAATTGCAAAAACTGGAAAAAATCCCACTGGTTCTGGGGTGCAGCTTCTGGCATTGCTTATTATTGACATAAATCTGACCTTACACGCAGTGTAGTGGCGTTTTTTGTTGTTTGCTTTTCATTTAGTTTCGGTTTTCTTTACTTACCTCCAGGTGCGTTTTCATCTCTGCAGCAATCTTCTTAGCCTCATACATGTCATTGGTAGCCATCAGCTTCCGTTTCATGATAGCAAGAGGCACATCAGGACTAGGTGTCAGGTCGTAGTGTTCTACAGGTGGCAGTGAAATGGGGGCAGCTTTCTTCCCCATGCCCTGAAACTGCATCACTTTCATAGAGGAGATACTCTGAAAGTTAGAAAATAAACAAATAAACCATCGAGAAGCTCCAGTAAGTAGTGCGTCTTGGCTTTGCTGTGCAAAGCTAAATCTCTAAACTTGTTTTATTAGAAAAAATAAAGAAGTTCATAGGGTTGTAAATTTTTTTTTCCCTCCTTTTTCCAAGATCAAGGCTGCCAAATATCTAGGAACTTTTATTTCCAAATCTCTAAAGGGAAAAATATTGTCACATTAAATTACCTGATATTTTGACAAATATTTAAAGTATTTCTATAAACACGCTGAATAAACAGGACTGTTATAAATGATGTATCACCTCTTAGCTCCTCCCGTTCAAGGGAACAGCGTGCTTTATAAACATTACATGAATATTCACAATATGCCTGGAAGGGACTACCACACTTCTTGTACTTGATTGATGTGAAGAGTTAAATCACAGGCAGAGCTTGGAGGACAACTTGTATCCTGTATTTCCTTTAGCATCAGTATCATCAGCTCTTAGATGCTAAGGGATTTTTTTTGTGTGCGATGAACAGTTTCATTTCCTAAATCAACAGATTACATTGTTTTTAAAGGGACAAATGTGTAAGGCAGAAAAGGTTCTAAAATACATCTGACCAGGAAGCCCACTCACATACATACCTTGTTTCCATACTGCATCACATGGCTGGTGTTGGTGCGTTTCTTCACCAGCTGAAACTGCTTGTGGAGCGTTTCTTTTCTTAGATCCTCCTGCACGAAGAAACTTCCATGTAACCACAACTACTTAAATTCACCTATTACAAAAATGTGAGGAAACCTGGAAAAGGTCTTGGGTGCCAGCTTGTAGAAGGAAGTATAGGGCATGAGCTATACAACCTTTGAAAGACGTAGAAGTAAAAATGGAAATGAAAATTGGACAGGATACTCCCAAATTGCTTTTAGTGACCACCTGATCTCTCAGCAAATGTGCAAGAAGGGAGGGGGCTCACATAAGAATCCCAGACTCGTTTCAATATTGCTGTTTTCCACGCTGCTAGCAAGTGGGTTAGCTACAGTTCAGTATTTAAGGAGCTCTGATGAAGAGGTAAAACTTACTGAACTGCCCAATTTGTTTAACAAATTTGGATATGTTGTCTCAGATTAGTAAATTAAGATGATGTAAACTTGAAACTAGAAGCTAGACAGTTTCTAATCTAATAATACATTTAAATAAATTTAGTTGCCCAAATAAAGATTATATGGTTCTGAATAGTAGATAAATACTTTTCTCAACTCAATTGGTTGTTTTCAGTCTCACACGAAAACAAAGATTTTCATAAATCCTTTAAAAGAACTTAAGAACTTTTTTTCCTTTTTTTTCTTTTTTTTTTTTCCTAAGCATAGTGATATTCATGCATGGAAATGCAGAAACTTTATCTACTAACTTACCATATCTGAATCTTCCATCCAATTCACGCTGTACCAGTCACCAAGATAAGTCTGCCTTTCATCATCATAGTAACATGCATAAGAAGACTCCCTGGGATTGGCAGCAGTTGTTGCATAAACTGTAAGACCAATGGAAAGCAGATTTTGGTTTTGTTTTGTTTTTAAAACACCCCACCCCCTCCATGATTTATGATATACTAAATATATAATACATACACACGATATATTTGCCTAAGAATTTTGGTTGTCAATCATTTACTTCTAAATAACAGGAAGGAAAGAAGCCTATAAGCCATTTTGTTCATCAGTGTCAGTGCTGTTTCAGAGCTCCTTCCTTGCTGCCAACCGTGCGGTTTGGGGCATTTAAACAAGAATAAGCGCTTCTGGGGGGAAAAAACTGTTAAAAACTACTACGCAAAGAACTGCCGGACAATGAACACTGACAGCCTATATATTCATTTTCCTAATTACAAGGATGAGAATTTGTTTCCAAGCTTAGAATAAATCCTATAAATCATTTTTTATTCCAGAAAATTCTTTTTCTAAGAAATATTCTCTCCAGGGTAACACTCTACACTGAGGGAAAAGCTAAACGAACCTCTACAAGATCTGACCCAAACACAGCATTTCCAGTCTTCCCTTACACAACAGAAATATTTTAAACACTTCCTTGTAGATATTAATACAAAAGCCATTGTGGCTTTTGCCAAAGTCAACTCATAGCATATTTGCATGACTGAAGAAAAGTCCAAGTTTCAGAATGAAAAAAGTTGTGCATGTTTTTCCTATAGCTAAAGTGTTGTTTCCACTTGGAGGGTATCTACAGTTTAATAGCCAAAAAGAGTCTCAAATCCTGTCCGTGCTGTAAAGTGTTCTTTCTTAGCATCTTTTCAAATGCTTACTAAGTAACCAGTTAAACTTTGCAGGTCACAACTGAAGGCCGGCAAAGACAGCCTCCTTTTGTAATACATAAATTGTTAATTTTCCACCTTTGTAAATCAGTAGTAGAGCTAGTAATAAAACCAGTCACCAGACTGGAAATTCCTAACAGAATAAACTTTGAAACATGCTGATTCACTGAGCGTTTTTGAAGAATCTCAGCTATGAACCATTCTGCATGAACTCTCTGTAAATCCCTGACAGGGTGTAAGTCCAGGTGGCTGTTGCCAGACTGCTCCGGGGCCCAAGACCCAGGAAGCTGAGGACAGGCATGCGCTTGGGTCTTCCCTGGAATCAGAGCTTCAAAACCATGAGAAAGCCAGAGCATCTGGTCTCTCAGACACCAAGCAGAGCTTGAAAAAGTTGTGACTCATGCTAATGAAGGCTTAGCTCCCAGCTCTACAGCAGAGAGATTAGGAACCCTGAAAACTCAGTGTTCCACTTCCTGTATTACTGCCCAAATCAGGGTAGCAAACTGTTTGGCAATCACGTACCATGGCTGCCTTTGCTACTTAACGGAACCATCAGCAGGAACTTCACCCCTGCTGTTAAATAACGCCGAAGCTGAGAAATGTCAGTATAAACCAGGTGCTACCCGTTAAGGGCAACCATGTAGTTTCTGAAAAGAAGTACTTTTTCAACTTCTCATTTGCAAGAAACTGAAAGCCTAGATGGTCTTTCTAGGACTCTGTTAGTTCTTTAAAATGAACTTCTCATAAATGGAAAACATTAATTTCTCTAACTCTTGTGCATCCCTGCTAAAGCTATACATGCAAGTGTCTACAACCTCTCCTTGATACAGTATCTGTTTAGGTCTTGCCTAAGACAGGCTGAGAAATCTAAGCCCATTAAGTTAACTGATTGCTCACCATTGATATGATCAGCCAAATGATTCATCATAGATCCAGACTCACATGCTTCAATGTAAAACACCATCTATGAAACAGATCAGAGACCTTAAGAAATTCCACGAGCAAATGGAGGAAAGTCCTTCAGTGTTTTTCAACTGTAGTTACATGGCCTGCCCTGATATCACTGAAACAAAAGCTATCCATAATGCTACAAAAACAAAACATGAAAGTAAATAGATCCATTTTTCTTTTTTGGGAACTAAACTATACAGAAAAGGGAAAACAATCACAATGAAAAGATGCAATCGGTCTCTATAGAATCCATAGGAATCTAATGACCAATGTGCAAAGCACAAATCAAAAACACGATCAATCTTTAGGCCCAGCAATTTACCACTATTAAATGTACTATTTCTGGAGCCAATGGCTGCTTATGTGGTCCTAAATACAGCCAGCTATAGCAGACAGATTACCACAGAAAGTTGCTTAAAAAAGGCTACCAAAATGTCCTAAATATTAGTTTTTCTGCTTAAAACAACTTGTGATGAAATGAACACACAGGATTTTCTAAGAAAAGGTACAGTCTCTTCAGCTACATTAGTAACTGTAAGAATAACATGAGGCATATCAAACTTCCTGTAGAAAGAGCACAGTCTGAAGCAAACAAAGCACAGGAAGGACAAGTCAGGTATGCATTATGAGGGTGCGGTAGTTATAGATGTTTCTCCACTGTTGGTCAGAATATATACGTTATCGAAAGTCTGGCCTATGGCTGTGCTGCATCAATTGCAAATAGCATCAGTGAACTAAAAGTGAAAAGGAGAACACTGGAGAGGATCAGTCCTGTAAGTTCTAAATCCTAATCCAAGTTTAATTGTGTGGTACCAGATTCCCTGTGCTTTACATGACACTGGAACTGAAGACAAACCGTGCTCCACCATGCCAGCTGCTCTTTTAATCACACAACTTCTGATATGCTTCTTTACCTTTTGGTATTTCTTGTGATGATACATGTACCAAATAGTCTTATTCAAGTCCTTCACGTGAAGCTGTAAAATAAGAAGGCTTGTGTTAAAACCACTGATGTTCAGCACACACAATTCATTTAATAGTAATAACTACTAACTGTTGTGAATACATTTATTCCTTCCCCTTAATTATATCCAGAGTTTTGTACTTCTGAAACACAACATTCTAGTATTTACCACTAGAAAAGAAGGGTAATGGTGCCAAATGATGTATGTATTGCACTAGATAGCCAAGGCATAACCATGTGAAACAGAAACTGGGATAATGAGGAGAATATTGCTCCTTTTTTGCCCCCCAATTCTCAATATTACAGTGCATTGAATATTTAATGTTTTAGATGTAGTATTTAAGTATGTCACTTGAAAGATATATTTTTTTTTAAGGACAAATTCCACAGTACTCCCCCAAAATGCTTACATCATCATCAGGAAAAGCTAGAAGTCCTGGAGCTCCATGGTCAGTGAAATAAACAAATACATGATCCTTGGGACCACTGTAAAGAGAAAATTGCAAACAAATTTTTCTGACCACTCCAACCTAATTTTTACCACCATAAACACTGTCCGCTTATCAATGCCAAGGCATGTCAAAAATTGAAAATAATGCAGCTGAAACACTTCATGCTCTTGGTAGTAATTTTTCTTCCTAAAACATACTATTTTGCGGGCTTATGAGAAGAAATGAGTATCTGGAGGAGGAATAAAAACGGGGGTAATATGGCTAGTCCCCCAAGCATGGGGGATCAGTCAATTACACCTCATGTTTCAAACTGAAAACTGATTGCTGACCGGGCAGAGGCTGGTACTTGGCAGGCCTACAACTGTTTTTTAATGCTTGTCTGAGGAATCTGTTTTACTGTGGGCATTTTAGTAAAAATTGAATCAATTTATAACTAAGTTATGGTAAGGCACCAGTAACATGTGATAAACCATAAAAACTTTTGATAAGATCCTTATGTGTATTTATGTTCTACCTTCCTGTGATCTGTACGGCCTTACACAGCCAGCTCAGCACTGACCTATGTCTCTGCGAAGAACTGATCTATAAACAAACTCACCCATTACACTAGACTGGTATTTGTACTACCTGGCTCTGCAGATGGCTGAGCACTGCATGCTCGCAGGTACAGATGCCCTAAGGTCTGCATGGCACACTGTTTGCAGCAGAATTTTATTGCAGTCTAAATCAAATAGATCATGTTTGTGATACTAAGGTCTTGCCCTAACAGCCAGATCTGCAAAGGGATTTTTCTTATAAATCACCTGGAAGATTCTCTAGAGGGCTTTCAGGCAGAGGAAAACAGTTCTTGCCCCACCCAAGAGCAGAAGTCAGGGCACTGACTGAAATTCACACAACAGAGCCTAGCAAAGAAAGGGCTGGGAGGCATTTTTCTCTCTCTCACTCTTGACCGTAAGTGCAAAAAATTGGGCCAAGGTGAAATGTAAATAACTAAGACTTTTGTAACTGGGTTCAAGTTGTCTTCCTGAGCAGCTAAGAGTCTTTGGCCTTCTGCATATCCACTCCTTTATTTGACTTATAATTTCAAGGTTTTACAGGCGAGGTGTGTTCTGAAGTATTTTTTTTTAATTAGGCTAAAGAATGCTTTATATTTGCTGCTTGGCTCATTGCAGATACTAGAAAAGAACAATCTTGTAACTGTACAGTGATTTATTAACTTTTTACCAATGTGACTTGCATAGATTATTTTCTATCTCAGCTCTTCACGAGGAAGTTTAAACAATTGAGAGCAATAACTTACTCAACTCTTGCCCTGCTCCTTCACTGTTTTTTTTGTCCCCAGTGCCAGGGCAGGACTCTTCTATTTTGTTTCATTGCTTTGTCTCTAAATTGAACTGTTGGACGAAATAGGCACTTACGGAATTTTACTTACTTAGGCTAATTCTTCCAAATGGTCAAATTTATATTTTAAAGTTTTTACAGGAACTAGTATATGTAGAAAAATATAACATGATATAACTGTCTGCTAGCAGTACTGTCAGAAATATGCCACACCTTAGAAAATAGGCAACATACTTTTACATCTCATGTTTGTCATCTAAATGACAAATACTTTAATATAGCTGACACTGTCCTCAAGATTTTTTTATACCTTCATTTATACTGGACTCCATACCAACCAAATATCAGCAGTTGCTTGTTGGTGCTAGATAGTTTCAGAACCCAGAACCACTGTATCTCTAATATGAATGACCTGGAATTGCCACCAATAGTCTTGCCACATTCTCGAGTTGTAAAAGGCTCTCATTTACCCTCTTCTTTTGCTGAATTCAGTGCCAATGTACAACTACACATGCAATTATTTTCTAAATGAAACTTCTCTTACCTTTTCAATACTTTTCCTGATCCCACGCCTTTCATTGCTTCCGCATCCCCTCTAAGAACAGCAAGGAAGTTCTTTGGAGTAACATCCTAAGAATTTAAGAGGATTTAAATTAAATGTGATCATAAAAACAACAACACAATCTTCATTTAGAAATATGGTTTCTGAAAGTCTGAACCCATGCACGGATAGCAAGTTTAGCTGGCCCTCGATGCTCAGAAACAGTACTTCTTCAGTTTCCTGTATTGCTCATATTGGAAGTAATTCCTGTTCCAATACTTCAGCACTTAAAAAAATAAAAAGTACAAGCCAAGCTGAAAAGTGCTTTTGTATTAGAATGAAGATTTACTAATTCTGTATAGTTATCATTGGAAATCCACATTCTTGTTCCTACTTAAATTTCTGGGGATAAAAAGAAGTCTTACTGCCACTATGCCACTCAATGGTTATAGTTTCTCAAGATTTTTGTTCTGGTGGTGAAGCCAAATAAAAAGCTCCTGCCTTGCCCCACTTTCACCTCTCTCTTCATCCCTACATCCAGGTCCCTACCATTACATTACACTGGCAAAAGAATTTCTGGATCTAGTCTTTTAACTGTATTACTGGTATGGTCTGGAAGAATAATAATAAAAAAATCCCTAAAGAAATAATTTTGATTTTAGTTTCACTGACACAGTTTCCCATCTTGAACTTAACACACCACCCCCACCCTTAACTGCTGGGTTGCATGCACAGACCCTTCCTTTCAATCTATCACCACTAGCACATTAGGCACTGATGACTCACTCAGATTCTGAATCATGAAATCACCAAGTGATTGCATTACTCTTCTGACTTAATGAAACAATTCGTCTTACAGAGCTGTTCTTCAGACTGAGCTATAACAATTTTGAATGAAAGACAATGTAAGGATTTGCTTTTATGACCACTGCTTCACTTCCAAACATCTAGTGTTTACATTCATCTAATGAACACTGAACTTTATGCCAAATCATGCATGTGAGTAAGCTGGGGGTTTTACACTATGTGCATTTTAGTGTGTAAGGTACAGTCTAAAAGGATTTATCCAGAGCACTGGCTAACACTGAACCTTAGCTTCCCTGGGGAATAGTGTTTCATTCCTACCTCCTTTGTATAGTCCTTGGGCACTCCAGCGTACACATCTGTGCCATTAGGTCTATTAATGACAATGCCTTTTGTGGGATTCCTGAAAGTTTAAAGGGACATAAATATGAAGAATTAGTAATGCGCTACACAACAGCCACAGAACAACTAGAAAAACCTTTAAACTGTCCTGCCTGGCAAGCTTACCTTAGGCAGTACGAGTACTAGTACCATGTGTTGTTAAGTCAACGCAGAATAAAAAGACCTTTTCACTTCAGTCAGTTAATAATGCTCAGCCTCAGTGTCCTTACCCTCACAGTACCTTCAAGTATCCTGCCTCAGATTGTGTAGATTAATTTGAGAATACAGGCAGGTGGTCTGTTATACTATTATTTCCCTGCTTTCGCTCTTGTCTTTAATGCCCTTTATTCTCTGCTCCCACTGCTGCTGTGCATGTGAAATCTGCTGATTTCTGCTGGTTTGTCTCAGTATTAGAGGCTGTATAAGTGAACAGTTTTACATTAAAAGCAATTACACACTCTAGACAGTGACCAAGGATGTGACATATACACTTCCTTGTTCAATCTGCTTTCTGGGGATTAATCAATCTGATAACATCTTTTCAATAAAAGCCTGTGAGTCATACGTTGAGCTTCCCTATGTTTGTGTTTTTAGGTTATCTGTTGAAAACTGTTATGCCTGGGAGCTAAGATCAATTGCTCTCATAACAATGAAGAACTGACAAGGAGCTCTGGAGTCCTCAGTACCAAAACAGATGCTGAGCTGTGGATAAAGGCTTAGAAAGCTCAAGAGCACGTTCCAAAGAAGACTTACTGTGCTAACGGATAAAATGTCTCTATGCATATCTCAGGCAGTTTTAAAAGCTGTTCCTACAAAACTACTACAAATTTAAAAATATTGGTGACTGTGGCATATTTGTAGCAAGCACAGTTCATTACCAGTTCATGTTCAACACTTACTCGTCATTATCTGCAATGTCATCATACATCATGACAATGATCTGTTCATCTGGAATTCCATTTCGGTGTACGATCTGGTACGCATGGCACACGTCTGCCTGGAAGTAAGCAGGTTTTCATTACTGGTTTTAATGGAGACTTTAATGGACCTTTGAGAGCAGAAGAAAAATAGCTTTGCCAACCTAAGATCAAGCTATTGTCCAAAAAGAACTCCATCCTAGTATTTTAATTTCAAATTTAAGAGATTGAGGGTTGTTAGTGGACTGAAATGCACAGATTCAATCCAAAACTCAATGCCTTTCTCTAACTAGCAATAGCTGTATTAATAACAAAGACTATGGTTAAAATCTCTCCATCTACCTATTTCAAATTCCTATTTAAACAGAATCCAGAAGTTAACTGATACTTGTTATAAATAACAAAATTTAAGAAAGGGTTCTCAGCAATGTTCTGAATTCTGCAAGGAAATCTAAATGAAAACGTTGTGCACTGGCAGACAGATTCAAAGCAGAGGAAGAAGGAGTTGGATTTCCACCAATTTCAATTAGTTCTGCACCAAGCCTGCATGAATAAGCATTAAAGACTGTCCTTGGCTCAAACAAGTACAGATTACCAATCTCAGCTCTGCAAAGATTTGGTTTTCGTTTGTTGGTTTCTTTTGTTTGTTTTTAATTTTGTTTTACTACAAAACAAAACTTTGTTTTTAATTTTAGTTAAGGAAAAATTCCTTTTTAATTATGTATTTCTCGTAAAGTGACACCACAGCAAGTTCAGGGCAAGAAAATAGATTTCAGTGGAAACCAGAATTGCAGGCTTTCTATTCAGGCTATTTTTCTGACCTGTACAGGATATGAATAAGCACATTTTCTTTATAGAACTGTGTTCTGATGGCACAGAAACAATAATACTCATTAAAGCACTATTACAGTAAAGTATGAACCTCTACCAGAATGTTAAATTCATAGTGCCCTCAGCACATAATAATTTTTTTTATTATTATTATTTTTGACTTGCAGCCTGTGAATGACTGAACAGGTTATCAGCAATCACACTTAAACTCCTGAACTACAACCCACCACATGTAAGAAAACCTGTGCAGATTTAATGGAAAAAATCTCACCTAACAAATAAAAACTCCAAATGTAGGCAAGAAGCAAGCTTTAAAACTTACTTCTGCAGAACTAGTCTAGTCTGCTAATTCATACACCAAATTAAAGTGGCTTATGTGGACCTCCTAAACTTTAGCTGGCTTAGGTGCGTTAGCGATTTCCACTAGGTTAACTAAAAAGATGCTGTAAAATCCTACCACTTTAAAATCCTTCATCTCCTAAGTGTGGCTGAAAAACAGCGGGCAGTTGTGCAAGGCTCTGGGAAGGGCGAGGCACATTCACTATTAAGGAACTCTCCCACAGCAAAATCTCTTCACGCAACCAACCCTGAACGTTACACTATCCTTCCTAAAGCAGTTCCATATCCTACTACACGAGTCAGGCTAGGCTCTCTCCCACCTGTCCCAGGCAATCTGCACTGTTTAGAGTTCCCCATTTCCTTGTACAGCACTATGGCAGCTGCTGCCTCGACAAGGCAAAGGCAGAGGTTAAACCCAGTTAGAAAGGTACCCCATGCGATACAAAACACTGGAGCGCAGATTTGACTACACACGTATTTGATTTTCAGAAGCAAGTTGGGCAAAAGTAGTAGAAAACACTCATCTGGGCTTCTCTACACGGACTGATGAGTAGACAGATCATGGATCTCCTCTCACCCTTGAGACATAGTACTCTGCTTCTGTTAGGCTGACAGAAACAGCTACAGGCTGGCAACGCAAGGAGATGCTTAGGCTTATTATAGTGACAAAATACCAACATATTCAACTAGCAAGTGTCTGTGCTCCCATAGATACGTGGCTGGCCCACAGAAACTTTGGAAGTGCTCTAAATTAATACCCAAGTACCCAAAATTAGTTCAGCTTTGTAAATGAACGTTAACAGCTTTTTTTGCTCTCCTCTTCTTTTTCTTCTGATTCATTGACTGTTTGCTCACTATGTCCTGTCTCACTCAAATCTTGGTGGTAAATTTAAATGGGTCATATTCCCTACTGTGGATGGAAACAGATCAGTTTGATCAATTCCCAGCAACCTTAACTTATGCCTGCTTGGGGTTTGTCCCAACCTTTTAAGGCTTCCGCTAAGAGAATTATGCCTCCTGGTAATGCAATGGTACTACCAGCATAGGCTAGAGTAGCAAAAATACATTTTGCTGCTAAAATTCCTTTGGCTTAGCTAGAATAGTTTAGAGCAAATTACTTTTCGTGTGTAAAGTTAGCTGACCAGACAAGCCACCTTTGATGCCGGTCATATGCTTGTCCTGTTTCCTCCCACACACAGAAAAAAATAATCTCTATAAAACCAGAATAGAAACAGCCTGCTGCTAGAGTAGGGAGGCATATGTGAATCTAACTATTTCCTGTTGATCAGTAAGTGCCTATCAAATATTGCTGTTTAAGCCTTGTTTCTTCCAGAAATATTTGTGGCATGGCTATACATGTATAACACCATAAAAGAGACAGCTAACATTGTTCCAGGTCTCTAGCTGGTGTTATTCTTGTTGACTTTCTACATGAAATGAATGCTATGAACATTTACTGTATAAAATCATCACCAAATGCAAGTCACGCTTTTGTGGTCATGATTCGGTGTGGGTAGCAGCTGCCCTGTTATCAAGAGCAGAGAAGAAGAGGGAGAAGGTATATATAGCTGTACAGCTGCTCCTGCGCAACCCAGCCCAGGTGCCAGTCGTAACGGAAACTGTTAGTGGGATAGTTCAGATCTTTTATTCCCAAGTTCCTCTAAACCTGTTGCTACATCAGCAAATTGCTATGGAAGACCTATGCTTAAATTCACTTCAGTAATTAACTCTTAGATCTTGAAATCATGGGGATCAGAGGTGGAATTCCCCTATTTTCCTGGAATGGACATTTGGAGAAAACTCTAAAAGAACACAACGGCAACAAAAAGGCAACCATCCTCACTCTCCTCTGTCATAAATCTGTTTAAACATTTGAGTGACACAGCTTTTGAGCAGAATGTGTTTTTTTTGTTTCTTTTTTTTGACAGGTCTGAGAGCGTTGTCAAAACGCTTCTTGATCTCCAGCAGGCTTGCTGCCATTACCACACCCCTGGGGAGCCTGTCCCAGTGCCCGACCACCCCCTCAGTGCAGAACCTTTCCCTAACCCCCAGCCTGACCCTCCCCTGTCCCAGCTCCATGCCGTTCCCTCGGGTCCTGTCGCTGTCCCCAGAGAGCAGAGCTCAGCGCCTGCCCCTCCGCTCCCCTCGTGAGGGAGCTGCAGGCCGCCATGAGGCCTCCCCTCAGCCTGCTCTGCTCGGGGCTGAAAATGTCAGCCATGCTTCATTCCTGTCCTTAACCATCAGTCAATCAGCCAAAACCCACAACTGTATTAAGGATTTAGGAAAGCTTTTCCCATAGCTTCACTTACAATTTGATAAGCACAGTAAGGAAAAGCTAATTGAAGCTGAGTAGCCAAGGCATCCTTCATGTCCGTTAACTGAATGACTGGAGAAGTTACACGGATCGTCCTGAACAAAGTAACTGCTCTGGTTCAGAGTGTCCAAAATTTTGTCTAAGTACAATCCCTGACCCATAAAGCTCACTAAGTGCATGACTAAAAACAATGACCAGAAATAAAACCATGTATGCAAATTTAGAAGTTTCTATTTTCAGCATTTTAATTTTGCCAGATTTTTTTAACCTATGTTTCCTCCTTGAGTATGTGCTCTGCCTTTAGTAGGACTGCATTTCACAGCAGGCTTCTCCATTGACACTGTTCATTTTTGCCTTTTGGGGTATCCAGACAGAATTGGTCTGTCTCTCCTCTTGATCTATTTGTAAAACCAACTTTAGGTTGGAGTTAGCTGGTACAATCACAGCAGTAAGAACAAGAAACACTGTTTTTGTCTAATCAAAAATAGTAAAGATATGGGTAAAAACACTGAAGAACAGAGAATCACCAAGCATAAGGTTATACATAGGCTAGCTCTGTAATAACAGGGAGCCTATCACATTAGGCTGTATACTATACAAAACATTTAACATTTATGTTAAGAACTTGATCAGATAACTGTAGAAGACAAGTTTTGACCATCCTGATGTGGAAACAGTCCAAATTCATGCATCAAAACAGAAAACAAGTACCCTGCAAGGTGTGAATCTGAAGTATAGATAAGTGCAAACAGTGGTTTTTTTCCTTATCTTGCCTACACTTGAGGTTTGCACCATTGACAGCGGATTCCGACCACTGACAGATAAGTCTTAGAAGGAGTTTCAGATTCCTTGAGGTTACAGGTGCAAACTAAATTTCTGCATGGTCTGCACAGTCTTTACAAATGTACTGCTCCTGGAGTCTGTACAGTGTTCAACGATGGACTACCTTCCCAACAAATTTTCATGTATGAAATTAGAGACATTTTTGAAAGCGAACCTTCTCCCCCTCCTTTTATGGTTGCATAGTCAGACGAACACATCCTGTCACCAGGTAACTACTGCGGAAGGTAGCAGAGTATGTTTTGACTGTGCTGTGTGCAGACAGCATGCAAAACAACTGGAGCTCACAAAACATTAAGTGTAACACATACATGCAGTGTTATGTATTAACTGTACACCGAACAGCTGAACTGAGCAATTGAAACCCAGATATGTGTCAGCTGAGGTTTCAGCTTACAAAGGGATATTATGAGTGCTTAGTGGCATTTAGGAAATAGTGTCCAGTCTGGTAACAAGTAACAGTCACATTGAGTATCTACTTACAGGAAGATTCACATCTACAAACTCTTTTGTATGCAGGCTAGATCAGAGAGGTTCTGAAGAAGAAAGGCAAGGGCAGGAGGAAAGCGAATTAGAGTACAATGTATTTTCTTCTGCAATTTCTCCTTTGGAAAGTAGAAGAATTACAAAGAATCAAGCAAAGAAATCAGCAATTCTGAAGCACTGCTTAGTTTTCTGTTAGTACAGGTATTACTCTACTGAAAACTATTATTCTACTGAAACTTGTATGTTCACTGTAGCACAACTTTCGTGATGAATGAAATACAGGACTGGAAGTTCAAGTCTGATTTGTGGTTCCACTGAACATGTCATTTAAACACAGTGCTTCTGCTTCCTAGCTGGAAAGTAGGGACTACTAACACATGCAAAGACCTTAGTGATCAGTCTGCATAACATTTCTAAAAGTCTGTAATAACTCCTGAGTTCTCTGCAGTACCTTTCCTCCTCTGTCCAACTCTCCTCAAAAGTATCTATTGTTCAGCCAGTTTTGCAGGGAAAAAGTTTTCCTCAATTTCTGATACCTGAGACACCCTTTTCCAGCTTACACTTTGTAGCAAGCGCACAGTTCCCTGACTAGCTGCTGGGCCTGTCACCCAGTATGCCCTCCTACCGTGGCTGCTCACTCCTGCCCAGCCCCTAAGGTTGGCCAAAAGAGGCAGCTAGACAAGACAGCACAGGCTTCTGACGCGCTGCACCTCCTGGGAATTAATTCTTTTGTAAGAAGCTCGGCACACTGACTTGCCCGGAACAGATCGGTAGGAGCTCAATCCCATTGTGAAGGATCCTTCACGCTGACTCTCTTATTTTATGGCTCTGATTTCATTACTTTGATGGGATTCTTAATGGTGTTCTGATTTTTGTTCCAAACGCTAATACTATACCTGAAACAAGAGGTAGAGGTTAAAATACAGACGTTTCTAGGATTTAAATATTACAGATATTTTGCATTGCTAGTCAATGTTGTCTCCAGAAATGAAGGTGTTCAAAGAAACCCCATTCCCAATTTTCTAACCCTGAAAAGTATTTACTAAACTATCAGCAAGTGACCACACTCAAAAGTTACTTTGCTGGTGTGAAATTCTGACTTAGCACTGGACACAAATACTTAAGCGTACATCTTGTGTCCTTCATAACTTCCTTACACCTGGCAGATGTACTTGCTACTGAAGGCCCACCCGCAGAACTATTAAAAACTCTATGCCTGGGCCACTGCAGAAAAGGAATTCTCGTGAACCACAGCTTCCAAAAAGTGATTTTATTTAAGAACAAATGTTACAGCATTAACTCCTCCTAGTGGAAGGGAGCCAATGAGACTGGTCATAGAGCAATGCAACAACCAAAGCACAACTCAGAATAATTACACTTAGCCACGCCAGGAGGGGCAGTGATAAGTACAACACTAGTGTTTTTGCAATTGTTTTCTGTTGAGATTTCAGCTTTAAAAATATCTTCCTTCAGACTTCATTTGAAATAGGAATAGTCTATGATAAGGCCAATAATATATCACCTATGGTTATCAGGTAATGGTTACAGCGCAAGGAGCTGCCAAAATCCCTAAAGCCAGTTTGCCCAAGCATTATGCTAGCATTTGCCAGTAACAGGTTCTTCTTCAAGCGCAAGAACGTTGTCAGTCTGGTTCACCAAGCTTTAAGCTCATTACTGCACAGAAAGTACCAAACCAACTGTGAGCAGAGAAGGAGGAGAGGCATAAATATAAAACCCAGCATGCACAACAAACACATGGTAGGTTTCTTTCTCTCTCAATCCACAGAAATGAAGAAGATAAGGTCTCACTATATTTTTAATGCAGCTGCCTGTAGAATAATCATTACTTAGGAAGTTTCAAGAGTTCAGCAGGTCACTTCGATATATGTACCCAGAACATTTACTACAGCCTAACTTCTAAAATACAGGTTTTGTACACTAGTGTGTCAGTCTCTGTTCCACCTTAACTAACAATAGCCTAGTAAAATATTTTTCTAAGGTTTAGAAACATACAAATGTATGCTTTAAGTCAGAATTAAATGGACTGTGTTCTCCATGAAAGCAAGATGTTCCCATCTAACAAAGACCATGTTTAAGCGTAGATGAAATCTGTTTAAGGGATTGCCCAAGAATTCCCCAAAGGAAAAAAACTGCTGTAGTCTCCTGACTGCTGATTATAAGCCTTGAACTTAATCAGAGTTAAGTCACAGTCCTGTCCATCCTGACACTCGCAACCAGACCATAATTCCACAACACTGGCTTTGACAGCAGTGTCAATTTTCAGAGTTCCTGTTTCCTTTTCTCCTCTTTCCACCCTGCACCCCAGTGCACTGTGTCTTTGTTGTGGCAGCACAAGTCTGTAGCCACGAACTGCTTGCCTTAGAACACAGTGAGCAAACTGATTCAGGCTAAAAAGAACCCTTGTCCTTCACCCTACAAAAACATACTGTAGATATACAGCCTTAGCCAAGACTTTTGCTGGCAGAGAAGAAAGGGAGATATTTCATAATGTTAGGATATAAGAAATCAAATGGACAGAAACATGCATGTCTCTCAAAAATGAGGTTTAATTCTAGACATCACTTATTCACCTGCAAGTTGGGGTCAGATGCTCTAGCGTGGTAATGGAATATTTAGCCTAAATGATACAGGTCTCCCAAGATACAGAAGTACGACTAGAGGAAGAATATACCTCCTACTGCTAACGACAACTTTTCAAAAGATGAAAGGCTGGACAAAGTTGTAAGCAAATAAATTCAGATAGTAGAAGGAAAAGCAGAGGGTAATTCTTGGGATGAGAATCACAAGAAAAGCGCAGGCTGTGCATCACTCCTGTTGCTGTTCTTTTAGAATACTCCACACACTCCTGGAAGTCCAGAAGTGGAAGCACTTGCCCAAATGACGTAAGGGCTGAGCTAACCTAGGTAGCTACCATCTCCCTGCACATCCCAGGGCAGGCATTTTCTGGAGCGTGGTCAGTGTCAGCATGTGGGACCAGCGGTCCTTACCTGGTGTCGATAGTTGTACCAGCCGTTTGAACCTGCAACGATCACCACCCAGTGCTTGCCTCCATCTTCAGGTTCTTCCAGGGGGAACGTGCTGATGCCCAGAGCACAGCCCAGCAACACAACCACTTCCAGTATCATCTCCCTTCTTTATTTATTCCGCAAATGGGAGGAAGAAAAAATCCCTAGTGAAGAAGTTTGAGAGAAATAGATCAGAGGACATCAGTCAGAAAAACAAACCCAAAGCAAACATCAGCAGTAGCACAACTAGATGCCCTTCTTGTGTGTGCGTGCGTTTTAAGGACAATTCAACCCACAGTGTAATTTCTGGTCAGATCTTTCCTTAGCACCAAGCTGCTACTAGTTAAAAGACTTTTCTGTCAGCTTTCAAATCTAACTGAAAGCAGTTCTGAACAGCACAACCAAGTCTTTCAGCTCCCTCTGGTTGTTTTGTTCTATAGTAGCTGCCAGTGACTAAAATCTCTAACACAGAACAAGTACCACTATCAAGCATTTCACAGATGAAACTTCTTCAGGGTAATACCGTTCTCTTGGTCTTTTCTGCTTGGATAATTTACTGGTTTCTACTGACTGGCAACGAGCCCAGTACCATCAAGTCAAATCCCTGGTGATGTGGGCACAATGATACACAGACATGGAGAACTGCTCGGGAGTGCAAGGTCAGAGGGCCACAAAAGCTCTCTGTGCCCACAGCGCCAGCAAGGGTGGGGACAGCCCTTAGTGCTGTTTTGCACAAGACACAGCCCTCGCTGCTGAGGCTGGGGGGAAGTGCAGGCTGTGAGAGCCTCACGCTATTTGTGCAACCTGTTATGCTGGTGGAGAGCAAATGTGAACGGGTACCACATGAAAGAGCAGTATTCTCATCTATTTTGCACAATGGTTAAGCGTACGCACAAGCTGCACAGTGACAGAGTAAGGTCTGAGCCTGTGAACCCAAATTCAGAAAACCAGAGCCAGAGAAGAGTTTCAAGTCCAGGCAGAAATGGCACTTTCTGCTTTCTTAAGAGGACTACAGGTAGTGTCCCTACTAGTCGGCTGCCTGAGCACCTTGATCGTCTGATTAAGTTCGGTATAAAACCAAACCATCTGACCATATCTAACAAAAAGTTTGCTTTTTTGGTCGGGGGTGAGTAGGAGGAGGGTTATGTTTACCTGTCACACAGCCTGCTGCATCCAACGTGCCATCCTAAAGCAAAGTCCCTCTAAGAACTGCAAGCTCTTGGCTGGGATTTGATACCGGTCTGGTTACAAAAACAGATTCTGGAGGTTGATCACTGCTCACACGCACGTAAGAGGTTTTGTAAGGGTGGAACAGTCTACTTAGCGTGGCTTTTTCTGGAACAAAAACTGGGAACTCCCCAAACGTACTGTGTGATCAGAAAGCATAACGCCAAAGTTGCCACAATGCCAAATAACTGAACAGTATCGAAGTCTGTATTGGTTTACCATACTACGCAATATCAGTTCCACACAGCCAGAAACATCCATGTGCAGCCCCTCAAACGGGGCTGAAACAGCGAAGTAACCAGCCTGCTCCCAAAGCAGCTGAGTATGGTGAAGGCTGCTCAGGTAACACGTAGCATGGCTCTTTCTGAGACTGGATCTTCTCGTCACCAAGAGAAGCAATGTAGGTAGTAACAGGAAAGAAACATTATAAATATTTTTGAACTTTTTGTTTTCCTTTTTAATGGAGCTAGCACCAAGTGAAGGAAGTCACGTTAGCACACTGTTTATTCTACAGGAAGAGCTATTACCACACCAGTGAACTCCAGAACAGAGAAGGAAAAATAGAACCAAATGTTAATTGCTGTGACAACGCTTCTTCCAAAAACTCATTCGAATCTAGTACACTTATCTTTCTGGAATAAACCACTGCTGGCGCTGCCTGCAAGCACGAGATTTGGGAGCAAGAACAATACTTGATAACTTACCAATACACGGTTTGCTGAATTACTAGCTACTTCAGCAGTTAGATTTACATGACGGAATGAGCAGTAATTTCCTGCAATTTGATAGACAACTGCAATCTCTCATGTTGAGCTGCAGTTGTAAATTCTTGTCATGGTGCTGCCATAGAATTTGTATGCCACGTCTGCCTTGTCTACCTCGTCACTTCTTCAGACGGCTCAGATAACACACTAACAACTGCCTTGAAGATGGGCTTTGCCTACAACATCCAGAAAAAACCACCACCTATTCCATTGCCTATATCATGGCTGAGAGTCATATCAAGTTGTTCAAAACTTTTGTCAAGTGCCAAAACATGCCATGGACTAACAAACCTATTCCTCCCCAGCGTTCAGTTTCAGGGATACCTAACTCCTGAAATATTAGACAAGAAAAGAAAAATCAATGTATTTTAGACCGCACACATAGAGATCTTAACTGAGTTTGACACGCTGGAATATAAAGCCAAGTTTCATGCGAACAGATCCCTCAAAGCTCAGCATTTGTTTCACTCAAAGAAATCTCGTCCATGTTAATTAAAGCATAACTTCTCGCTTCTCCAGCTAAAATTGTTCGTACTTACAGGAGAAGCGCAAAGAGGAAACAACCAGTTCAAGTGATCACTGAAGGGCTGGAGATCCTGCCACATGAGGCTTAGTTCTTGGAGATGCAAACCACAAATTCAAATTCAGTGGGTACCAGGAGAAGCCGCGGCACTGCCAGCCGCTCGCCGGGCAGCACGGTGCGAGGGCAGAGCCTGGCAGAGAGGCACCCAGCGCACGGGGACGGCCGCTGCTGGCTGGCAGCTGCTGGCACGTCACACGACGGAGTAGCTTCAGAGAAAACACGTTACTGAGGGCCATGGGCTGAACTGGAAACAGTTTGAGTGTCTCAGCTGATGGGTTCACAGCCTGGACCACGCTAACGCAGAGCTCTTGTCGCCAGGACCCCAGGTGAGCAGGACACGGGCGCTCCAGCTGCCAGCCCCGCAGCGCAGAGGAATGAATGAAGACTGAATATTGAACGACGACTAAGCTACCAGCCCGCTCAGGCAATCCCTCCACAAGGAACTGAACTGCCTCCCATGCGGCACAAGGATATGCAGATCCTCACATTTCTCATCTCTGCCGACACAAGGTTGGGAATGGTACAGAAGTGACGGGAAAACAAGTGCCAAGCGATGTTTGTACTGTGTTATTAGAAAGCCACCCGTGTTTTGTCATGGATTAGTTAGGATAGAAAACACTCCTCTCTTACAGTCTCTAATGACATAATCCCACTTATCTTTTTCCTTTACTATAATTAAATCATATTAACAATAGAAAGGAGAAAAAAAAAAGCCTAGACACATCTCAGTGCATTAATAAGCCACAATTAACAAATGTTCTGTTCCCCAAGGTTTCTCGAGCAGCTTTTAAGATAGGCTTAACCACTAAACACACGTGCAGTGGGAATAGGTCTTCCATTTCTCGTTTCCAAACACTAGAGAAAAATAAATACATATTTCTGCTTGGCTTAAAGAAAGCCTTTGATTGCTCAGGCAGGCAATTTAAAAAGATTGCGTTCTGGGTTGTGTTGAAAGAGTACTTGACCCACAGTTGAGAAGAGAAAGTTCCCGTCACATGCTATGTCTTCAGGTTGTATTAGAAGAGAAACCAGCTCGGCTGACCAGCTTACCACAGGCACGTAAACAGCCTTTTTTTTTTTGAAAGCAAGGAATAAAATATCTGTCACAAGCCACCCTAAACGCATGCAAAGCAGGAATCTTACTACACGAAACAAATGTGATCAGAACTGAATCAATCGTCATCAACTGATCAAACATTGCAGAACTGAAAATTCACAAGACCATTTTAGAGCTTTGGCTGACCCTCCAGAAATAGGAAAGGATTTCATCAGCTCTTCCTCGTCTTCCTAGTGGAAGAGTTAACCTTGCTTTGGAGACCGTGTCAGGAGAAAGGCACATCTCGCAGACATGGCAGGTTCAGCATCCAATCCACGCACACAGGACCACGGCATGTACAGGCACAGTTGCACGGCCCCGGTAAGCAGCGTGACCTGAGTAATTCACTCACCTCTTAAAACCTGCACGTGCTCCTTGAGGTCCCTTAGCCATTTCGCATGGCATTGCTAGCACACTTCCCTGACTTACTACAGAGGGATGCTTAGCAGCGCCTCTGGAAGCAGCCAGGTCCGCTAGAATAATTCTTCGGGCCAGCAGCCTGCTCCCTCTGCGTCCCCAGCCTTTCCTTTGCGACGCGCTCCACTAAGATCAAAAGCCTCAGAGCAGCAAGATACCAGGTCATGCTACAGAAAGTACTCGTGTTGATCAAAGTATTTTCCACTGGTGTTTAGAGAGATGTTGACACCTCAGTAGCTTAAACTCCAAATAGCTCAAGCACAGCCTCTAAGAGCTGCATAAACAGAAGCCGTATGCACATTTTCCCTTCGTATGAATTAACAACAATCTTGGAGAAAAAGAACAGCCTTAGCTAATCAGCTGATCACTCCAGTTCTTGGAATTTTTTTTTTTTCTTTCAGCTGCTGTTCTTATGACCTTTAGTTTTCAAAACATTTTTATGACCTTTTAGTTTTCAGACTCAAGGCGCAATTCCTTTTCCCAGCTAGTGTTTGCACGCTGCCGGTCCCCGCGACATTTCGGCGCTGATTTCTGCAAACCACGCGACTCGCGGCAGCCCTCCTCACAAGAACCTGATGCCTGCAGAGCTCCGCCAGCAATGTTCTACCTACTTGTGCTGTCCGGCCCGCAGGCTGAAGCGCCAGAACCGCCTCAGCCCCTGCAGAGTTAGCCTGATTCCCTTCGTACGCTTCCAGAGGAGGAAGGAGAAGTCTTTATGACCGCAGCCTCCGATAAGCTACGTTTTGAAGGAGATGGAGATTAGGGTCTCTGTCGCAATACAATTATTTACAGAGACTACAAGTAAATGAATCAGCTTAATTGATTAGGACTAATGCACGTAGTGGCTAATACACCTTCAGAAGATGTATGAGCCGTTTGTAACGCAAAAGCAAGAATTCATTACCACGGTAACTCAGAACAACTTAGAACATTTCAAACGCTAAATCAAGGCACCCGAAAGCAATTTTGAACTCATCCCGCTGCTTGCGGGCTCCTTTCCCTCAGCAGCAGAGAGGCGGCACCATTCCCCAGAGGGAAAAAATAAAAATAAAATAAAAAGAGGCATTGTGCGAGGACGCTTGCCGTGACGGTGACAGCCCGCCGGACCCGCTCCCGGCGTTATTTCGAGCACTTCGGGACAGAACCCGGCAGCTCTGCCTGACGCGGCAGCTCCCCACACGCCCCCCAGCCCCCCGGCGCGCTGCCCCGCGCTAATTACGGGGGTAATTAGCCCCCTCGTCGGGAGCCATTAACCCCCCCACGGCGCAACAAGGACCCCCAAGCCCCACTCTCGCTCCCCCCGCCCGATGCCCGGGGCCGGGGCCGGGGCCGGAGCCCGTGCCGCCGCCAGCCCCGGCCCCCTGCCGGCCCGGCCCGGCCCGCCCTTACCGCGCTGCCTGCGGGCCGCGGGCGCTGTGATTGCGGCGGGCGCGGCGCGGGGCGCACCGAGGCCACCGCGGGCCGCGGCGGGCGGGCGGGGGCTGGCCCCGGCCAATGGCGGCCGGGCGGGGGAGAGGCCGCGACGCCCCCGCCCCGCCGCACTACGCGCCCCGGCATGCCCGGCGCTCCCCCGAGCATCAAGGGCAGCGGGGCTTGGCGCGCAAGGCATGCTGGGAGTTGTAGTCCGCGCGGCTCCGGGGCGCCGCGGCGTGGGCCGTGCGTATCGCCGAGCTAACTCCCAAAGTCGTGGAAGAGGACGGTAAGGCCAGGGCTCGACCCGAGGTGTTTTAGCAGAGCTGGCCGGCCGAGCCGCCCCCCTGGCTCTGGTGAGGTGCAGGAATCTGCAGGCAGTTCCACACACAGATGCGGGGCTCTGGTCTGGTGGCTCCCTGTTTTCTCTCTTATATCTTCCAAAAAAGCTGAGAAACTCTGCTGTAAAGTCATCTCTGTTTTTTATGCAAGAGAAGCAAAAATCCTTTTTGGGAAGGAAAATAAAAGAAAAAAAAGCCCGCAGGCTATTTGCCCCATTAACCACCCAGAGAGGAGCACACCTGCTTCCGTCACACTGAGTATCAGTTTGAAAAAAACAGGCTTATGATTTGTGAGCAGCCAACCACATTTTTGAATGTCTGCAGAAAGTCATAGTTCTGCTCTGAATTTGCCATTTGTCTTATCTGCACCACCTCAGCTTTGGTTAGGTTCATAAATTTGAAAGGTCAGTATGCGTTAATCATCAGTATTTTGTAGAAGTGCGCAGTCCTGACACCATCATGCTGTTAAAATTCAGGCTGGTTCAGAGATGGCCTCTTTGACTTGACACAGACCGTCGTGCTGGTTATCCAGCAGGAAGAAATCAAACCCTAAACCTTCCTTTCCCCTCAGTCTGATTTAGGCTTAGACACGGGCTATGCTTGTGCTTTGAGCACTAGCCACCAGCCCTAAAAGCCATCTAGTATTGCTTAATAACATCGCCGACCCGCCTTCCAAGTCCAAAGGTGTTTTTCACGCTGTGTGTCACAGCTGAGCTGTGTGGATACACCTTGTGTCAGCTGTCTCTTCTGAAAAGGACGATGATGTCGCTGCCAAATAACTGTCTATGGATTCTACACTCATTAACCGTCAACAGGACGTTCTTCACTTTGAAAAATATCAGGTGGGAAGATCCCTACATGAACCTGCATCTCGGTTAAACTTATCAGACACACATTCTAAAGACACTCAGATTTTTACCACCGAGTGTGATTTTTTTCTCTGACAGTGTTGAAAAGGAAGTTCACAAGCCTTCTCGAATCAGCTGGGAAGCCTGTGTAGGGGAGGGATGGATGCTGTTGCTGGGCACGTAGGCTGAAGTAAGCTGAGAGAATGCCAAGGTACAGCCGCAGGGAGTCTGAAGAAGTGGTTAGGTCTCCTACAGCAGGAATCCAGCCTGACCCATGCTACCATTGCTGCCATGGAAGAGAAGAAATGAAAGAAATAATGGTTTGTTGATCACACAAGCACAGATTGTATTGCTATATAAACAAGCATACGTGTAATCTTTTCAAAAAGAGAAAAACATGTATGGAGGTGAAAACGTCATGTGTTTATGAAACATTTTGCTGCTTGCTCTGACAGCTCTAGAAAGCAAAAGTAGCCTTCACCCACATGTCTCATAACAAAACTTTGACTCTCTTGAATGCATTTCCACCAGCCCGCCAAAGCCACACAACACAAATGAGAACTAAGATGCTAGCAAACTCTGAAAGTGTTGACCAAATGAGAACAAAAAATCCCCATGTGTGAAACTTAAAAACTTGCAGATAAGGTGGGTTCTTTCTTAACGTTCAGATTTTAACCAGCTGAGGACGGAAAGCCCTACAGACCACAAGGCTGCTGTAAAGTCAGGGTGGGAGTTTGGCTCTGATTCTGTTTTGCTAAGTGCTCTGACAGGATTCTCGCTCCTACATCCTACATTTTTGACAGAAGACTGTTCTTAAATAGCTGGCAGGGTAATAATAGTAGTTACAGTAAAGCACAGCTTTCCCCAGAAGAGGTTTCCCAGATTTCAAGCAGATGTCTGGAGGTGTTTTAACGTTATTTATGGTAACATGCCGCTAACTTTACAGCTGACAAATAGTGCGCCAAAAAGTCATTGGTTTTGCTTTTAATCTGCTGAAAAATATACTTATAAAAATGTACAAGAAACATTCTGGACTGCATGTTTTATTTCTCCTTTAATAACATCTGAATAGATCAAGACTGTTTTTTTTTGTTGTTGTTGTTATTGTTTGTTTGTTTGTTTGTTTGTTTTATGAATCAAGGACATTTTTAGGTGGGAGGAAAGGGTCTGTACTCAATGAACGGAGCGTGCATAGGTCATGTATCAGTAAGCCACATGCGCAGGTTACACACCAGTAGAGTACATGAACGTGAGTCAGGTGACTGTTAGATTAAAAACCAGCCAGTGAACCAAAACACGCCTGAAAGACTCCACTTCGTAAACTCTTTATGGATTTTTTTTAAGGAAAGTTTTCTACTTCTTGGAAAAATTGACGCCAAACATTCTTGAGCATTTCAAAGAGAAAAATAGAAGGAATCCATGAACATGTCCCATGTGGGTGAAACTGGAGAATAAAAGACAGAAAAGGATTTTACTCATTAAAAGAAGATCAAGTTATTTGATTTGGTCACAAAGTTTAAGATTTCAGGGGACCAAAACCGCAATAGCTGTGTTGGAGCTAGAGCTGGTCAGTACACTGTTACTGTGATATCCAGGTGCTTATTCAGCCATTCAGCTGCAGATTTGCTCATACAGGCACTTGTTTCAGGACATTTTAGCCTTTAAATTGCTTTGCCTTATAAATCCCTTTATATGTTTGCATAATATTTACCAATGCAATGTCTTGAGTAGGTGAGATAAAAGGCAATCTCACCTCTTCCCTCTTTTCTGTAATGTAGAAGGATTTTCCTCAGCCACTGTACACAAGCAGTATGTATGGTCAGCCACCCCAGCCCTGACATGACAGCACACTGCTTCTACAAGATCATCAAGTTCTATTAAACAATGGATTCTTAATCCAATTTGAAACGATTGCTTAACATTAGTCCTACATTGCAGATATTCAAGCAATTGTAGGCCTCCCTCATCTATTTTTAGAATATTTTAAGGACTTCTAATTCTTTGTATGTGCCTTAACTTGCTAACTGTTAGCAAGACAATATAAGAAATTGTATTCTGAAAAAAAAATGCCTAGTATGTAAGATAAAGAGTGGGAGAGATTTCTGGTTAATGAAACAATGTGCTGAGCTTGGTCTTTCAAAATCTTCACCAACACTGAGATTAGATTTGACAGCCTGGTAATGATGCATGACTAGCTGGCTTGTAAATGCAAACATCAGGCACGGTTATCCCAAGTGTCTGAAAAGAGGGAAAACTTACTGCGTTTTAGCAAAACTAGTAGATTGACAAGGGGCTGATCTTAGTTATCAAAAATTAAAGGAAAAAAAAAGGTTTGTATTCATTTTAGGAGGAAAATGAGAGGAGACTTACATGAAGTGACCTTAATTCTGAAAGAAATTTAATGGCGGGCGTATCATCATGGAGATAAACTGAGATTAAGCAAGTCTGAGAGCCAGAGGGGTACAAGAGTTTAGTTCACTTACAGCACTGTGGGAGCATATACAAGTACATTTTGAGAGGGAGTGAGGGGAAGCCTTATCCCTACAGCTTCACACGTGCTTTCTTCAACTGTCCTGACAGATCTAACTAAATTTGCCAGCGTTCAAGATACTGGGTGCCTGTGTTTTCCTTGGAAATAAGTAGCCAGGTGGAGGGGAAAGGCTTGAGACAGCATCAGAGGAAAACAGCGAACACAATGCACTTAGCAGGTCCTAGTGAGGTTTTGTGTATATTGTGTCAATAAATTTACATGCACTGTTGTGTAGAAAGGAACTAATAGAGGTTTCAGAAAGACCACTTACAAGAAATGGTTGAAAGATCTGGGGCAACATAGTACGGACAAGCAAAGATCCAGGAGAGCCACTCTGACATGCTCCAGACAAGAGGAAAAAAAAAAAAAAAAAACTTTAACATCTCCAGAAAACAGAACAAGAAATATGTCTTAAAGTCTGTGCTGGGAAGGAGGGAGTGATGTTCACTCTGTGAGCCTTTGTGTCCATTCTGTTCCAGTTCTTAGCAAAAATAAATAAGCACAGTGTACCGAAGCATACCAGTGGTCTAAGTCACTGATTTCTGCCTAATTGCAGAATGCGCCTGCACAGCTCTGGCTCTCAGTGGAAGCCTAACAACACAACTGAAACGCACCACATCATTGTCTGAATGGTGGAAGTAGAAATTTGGGGGGGGGGGGGGGGGGAAGGGGGTGTTTACTTCTATCCTGACCTGTATCAAGGGCAAGAGAATAGGAAAACCTATAGAAACGTATGTTGAAGGCAGAAATTAGAGGCATCTTGTTTGAGGGTCTGCCTAAACATACCACCCCGTTTTATATTTGTATCTGGGAAAGTCTAAATAAGTGTGACAGAAAGCCTCGGTGTAGGACAGTGAGATCAGTCCATAGGCATAAAGAACAGCATCAGCTTCAGACCAGGAGAGGCTTCTTTGAACGTCTCTTGCACAGACAGCTGAGAAAAGGCTCAATGGAAAATCTGTATGCACTCAGCTGAGGGTTTAGTTTTTATCCTACAGAAAGCATGAAAACTACTTCTGTCCCTTTGTGCATCTTTTCTGCAGATAATTGTGTTTCTACCTCTGTAGCCAGGTGTTTAGTGGGTTGTTTGCAATAAACTAGCACTTAGGATAGAATGAAGTAGGTGTGAGGTGATAGCCCCAAATATCCACCTGACCAGGAAATTCAAGGGAAGGACAATGTGTACCAGACAAAGCAAGCATGGGGGAGGGAAAAGGGAAAGAAGTCTAAAGGTTAAAGGATTGCAAACATATCCTTGGAGACAGCAGGCTTCCAAATAAAGAGTGTGACTACACAATGGGAAACAGATTTTAAAAAATTGTGGAATATGGTAAAGGGCAGCAGTAAGCTCAATGCTGTTATTTATTGCAAATACATAGTTCTAGTTCAGCCATCTTCTTATAAAATATCCACTGAAGACTGTGAAGACCAATGTCAGTGATGAAGTGTATACACCCAGAATAGGATTCTCTAGGCTTGACCTATGTTGTCTTTCTTCTTCATCTCAGGCAATCGTGGGAATCCTCGTATCTGACTTCCTAAACATCAGTGCATGCGTCCCCTTGATAATGATTTTTTTCCTGAAAACCATTATTGTATAATTATGTGGTGTGTTTGTGGTATCACTGCGGTCATCTGCACTCAGATTAAAAACAGTTGAGTTACCCGTTGCCTCCGTCAAGAAGAATGCTCTTTTCTCTATCTGCTGGTTAAAGTACCCTTCCCCCTGTATTAGATTCAGGCTTGCCCAGTCAGTCTGCACATTACAGCTCCGGGATTAATCCATGTAATTCACAGCAGAGACAGGGAATTGCCAAACTGGCCCAGTGAAGACCTTGGATTCAGCGCCCACATCACCAGGTGCACTTGCCTTTCGTGCTGGCAGCCTGCTGAATTTCATGTCAGGCTCACAAAGGGGAGTTCACAAAACTTATCACCATTTCAGCCACAAGTCATTATGAATATCTTAAGGACATGGTATTGCACTGCAGTTGTTGAGTTTTCACCCTCAGGAGTGACAGTGTGTAAGCAGAAGATAAAGGATTCTCAGTAAAAAACTCCACATAAAGATGTGCTGTACACAAATTTGGACATCTCCAGGGCAGGCAAGACCTTTTTAAAGTTGTCCCCCACAGTTATACTGCCAAAAGGGAAAAACATATCTTCACTGAGATAAAGGAAAAGGAAAAACATCTTCATTATTGAGTTAGTAATTATGAGAGGAGCCAGTTGTGACAGAGGTGAACAGTAAAAGGGTTCGATTCCTTTAAACATTTTTCATAGAATCATAGAATCCCAGAATGGTTTGGGTTGGAAGGGACCATAAAGACCACCCAGTTCCACCCCTTGCCATGGGCAGGGACACCTCCCACCAGAGCAGGTTGCCCAAAGCCCCATCCAGCCTGGCCTTGAACACCTCCAGGGATGGGGCACCCACAGCTTCTCTGGGCAGCCTGTGCCAGGGCCTCACTGCCCTCTGAGTGAAGAATTTCTTCTTTATATCTAATCTAAATCTACCCTTTTTAGTTTAAAACCATTCCCCCTTGCTCTATCACCGCACTGCCTGACAAAGAGTCCCTCCCCAGCTTTCCTGTACCCCACTTTAGGTACTGGCAGGCCACTGTAAGGTTTTGCTGGAGCCCTCTCTTCTCCAGGCTGAACAACCCCAACTCCCTCAGCCTGTCTTCACAGGAGAGCTGCTCCAGCCCTCTGATCATCTTTGTGGCCTCCTCTGGGCTCGCTGTAATAAGTCCGTGTCCTTCATGTGCTGGGGGCCCCAGACCTGGATGCAGCACTCCAAGTGAGGTAAGTCCTTTATTGAAGAATGTCTGTTTGTGAATATTTTCACAAAAATGTTCTGCTTTATCAAGCTTCAGTAAGTATCAAAAAAAAAAAAAGAGAACTGCCGTAAGTCTTTCATTCTTTACATCGAGTTGTGTCCTCAGTAGGGAGGATCAACTCCCGTCCTTTTAGAGAATTGTTCTGAGTAACCTGAGTTTTTTTCAACAAATAATGAATTAAAATGAATGAAGAAAGGCATATGGCTGAAGGCAAATGAACTCCCAAATCCTCAAATGACATTTGACTCTCCAGACTTCATATTCTAGAAGATGCTCTTCTTTAAACATCACTTGTCACTTTGGGTCTCCTAACTTGGACGGTTCTGTCAGTGTCCAGGAGGGCTGGCTTTGTTTCTCATTTGAAGAATAATGGGCTATCTCTGTCATTTGCATATGGAGAAAAAGGAAATAAGATAGTGAGGACACTGCAGGAAAAGATTCATCATGATTTATTACAGGAAAAGAAAGAAAGAGGAGTAACGAAAGAAAAGGAAAGTGATAACAGACGAAAAACTGAGTGTGTGTGCATGTAATGCAATTGATTTATACCGTGGGAGAAAGAATGCAAGCACAGCCCAACTTTGTGTGCTTCGTTTTGATGCAACTGAGGACACAACAGTGGAGGCAGAGCAGTCTTTCCAGAGTGCAAATGAGCAGTGGTCCGACTTGAAATACCCTACCCATGAGCCAGCTTCTGGGCATTGGCTGTGTATCATTGCCTGGGTCCAATGCACTGCACCCCAGCATTTTGTTTACACCCATTTACCCCCAGTTAGAGCCATTAGCTAGAGTCAAGAATTTCCATCATGTTAAAATAGAGCTCTTCAATCCCCCCACCCCAAACTCCTATCAGTTTGCTCTAACTTTTTCCATGCTAGCTGTTGGTTTCTAGGTTTGATTTCTAATCATTTTCTGTTTATAAATCATTCGGTGATTTTGAGGAAATGAGGTATGTGTTTGGGCAAAGGGAAACAGAACTGTGTCTCTGTTTAAAAATTTTTTTAGAGTTGCTCTTGTACCTGTATGCTTTAAGAAAATGTGCCAATTATTCAATAAATTAAAAAAATATATCTTTAAAGGCTTATTAATTGCAAAGACACCATCTTTCACTCTGGAAGTCAAAATCCAAGGGCGAATGTAGCTGAGAAGTATCTCCTGACCTGTTCTTATGCCTTCCCTCATCACCTGTGTCTGAAGACTTTCAGAGAGGGAATTGCGCTCCAACTGGCACAGCTCCACTAATATAACCAAGAGGAACTATGTTCAAACCAGGGTCAGGACGTTTTTTGCTGTGTTTTTGACAAGCCAGTTGCATCTGGTCCAGTTACCTTCAAAACCCAAAGCTGCATATGCTTAGCAGAAGCACGTTGAAGGTTGGTCACAAGCTCTCTGAAAAGTTCCTTAGCACAGGCATGATCCTTCCCCCACATTTGTACATTTTGACCAGACTGAATCTGGTCTGACCAGGTGTGGTAAGGGACTTCCTCTTCAGTTCCTCCTCACTACACCTCAATTCCCCATCTGGAGCATGAAGATAATAAGGGCAGGTGGATGTGGCCTGCCAGATATTTTGTGGACTGACATATGCTGCATATGTATCCTCTCTGTAAGCAAACAGATAAACTATGGCATGGATTTTGGCCCTCCTTGTTTTTATTTCCAAGTTTGGGAATAGATTGTTTGTGTCATTTTGGCCTTGAATGATCATCAGACATTCACAGTCATGTGAATTTTCCATTGAGGGATTCTGTAAGGTGTTCTGAAGACCAAACAAGTGGAATAAAAATAGAATTAATCTGTAAATAATAAAACCTCTTAAAAAAAACCCTGCCCTTCTGTATTAGTTTAAGGGAAAATTAACTGAGCCTATTGAAATCTGAACAGATGGTATTATAACACTTGAAAACAAGGCATTAGTTGTTAGGGTTTAAAATATTACATGAAGAGAAGATACTCTACTTTTTTTTTCGTTCCTTCCTACTTAAGGATAACATGACTTCTGTGGGGTCCTGAACTCTTTTTCTAAGTAGTGTCTGGGAAGGTGATACAGGCACATGAATTGAAATGATGATTATGTGCAGCATGCTGAATCACGTGACGTGGAAGTCAAAGGTCGTGAATTCAGTATTTCCACTCTGTTGCTTAATCAGTCATGAGGCAGGATGGATTTTCTATTAAGTGATGACAGTACTAGCTCTGTGAGAATGTTCGGAATAGGCAGCAGGGCTGATATCTGCTCCTGGGGTTTAAGTCTTAAGGAGGCCTAATGAAAAGCCATAATTCATACCTGTAGATGAATATTTTGGAGCCTTTGCCCTATACTGGAACTCTCCATAATCTTCCCGCACCTTGTAGGTTCCCATGTTGTCTTCATTTGAATTCTAGCTGTTGCATCAGGCTTGAGTCGAAGTTCTGTGTGGTGAAATTATCTGCACAGGGGTTAGTTGTAATGTGTCTGTAGAAGATAATAAAGAAGTAGAGGGAAAATGTTGTTTTGTACTGAGGGAGGTCAATCAATTACCTTCATGGTGGGCTTGTTACTACTGACAATGTTGGTACTGTGTGCCTTAGCAGCACTACTGAGATGTTTCAGTCAGAAGTCATCAGATTTGTAATTTGGCAGCTGGAGCTTTGTGGGCTAACAGGCAGTTTTTCCAAGGCCTTGCACTATCCTGTCCGGAAGAAATGCTGGAAAAATTATTCCTTTTAGGGCTAGATGCCTTCCTTTTAATCACGAACTACTCCATCATTTCTGTGGGCAATGTGACGAGAAGGAATGGATGATCATGTGATGATCTTTCAAAGTTCTCTTTAAGTAATTGTTCCTGGTCTTCCACAGTCTCAGAAATGACACATGGATTTTGCCATTAGAAATAATTCATGCATATGTTCTCAGCTTTCTTATAACTTATTAATCATACTCCCTCTGGGTGCAATAGAATCATAGAATGCTTTGGGTTAGAAGGGACCTCATAAGGACAGAATATTTCTTAGATGCTTTTCATCCTTCATCCAGGAAGATTACCAGGGTCATTTATAGGTAGAACCTGATGGGAAGACAAACCTTTGAAGAAACAAATACAGGGTGAGGGTGGGAGAAAGAATGATAACAAAAAAAATCCTAACCTAATATTATGTGCACTTTAACAACTATCCTTACTAAGAATAAGCATTTACAGAAGAAAAGGAACAGCCATAAAGCTTGAAAGTGTTCTGGTACTGCAGGTTTGGGACACTGAGTCACAGATAATGAGAGGGAAAGACATTGCTGTCACGAGTGTGAGGACAACTAAGGTGTGGAGGTCCCTCCAAACAATGCTAGCCAAGTGTCTTCACCCTAACACCACTGTTGAGAGGGACTCTAAATAGTAAAATGTGTATGGACAAAAATGTGAGAGGGATCTTGTGCTGTCACATATAAATCTGACATCCACCAAAAGGTTTCACACTGAAACAATGACTGAAAATTACTGCAAAAAACGTCTCTTAGTCAGAGTAGGCTTACTTGTTAAAAGTAAATAAATGTGAAGTTCATGTTGTCTCGGAAATGTGCCGTATTATACATATGTTTTTAGGACTGGAGCAATTCTGAAGGGAGATCCATTCTTATTCTCCTGCACGTGACATGAGCCCTATTCTTTGGACATTTTTCTCCACCCTTTGCTTTAACTCACCTATCAGTTAATGGAAGATGCTCTACGGCTTTCCACAAAAAGTTTTGGTTTTCTCCTTCACTCACCATCATGTGCTTAACACGCAAAACAGATGCCTCGGGCCCCACTTCCCCTTTTAGCTAATGAATACAGTAACTTAGAGACAGATGAAACAACATCATGAGGAAGGTATTCTTTTCTTCTTACCCAACAATAAACACTGGTCTGAAATTATCTAAGGTACTTGGTGTGTACTTCAACCCCATACACACAAAGCCATAGAAAAGTCTCCTGTTTGTACGAAAACTTCCTTCCTCCTGAATGTGCCTTTTATATATTTAACGATAACAAATACTCATAAGTATCACTCACTGCTGGAATTGTATGTTATTCCTTGTAGTTTTCATTTATAAAAGTCAATTTTTAAACGTTTTTTCTCCTTTGGTTGGAAGTGAAACTTGCCCAATAGAGCAAATCTATCTAAAGAGAGTGCTGAAGAGGTTCTTTATGCCAAATCTCTGGGCTGGAGTGTTCACAAGACCCTTTTTTGTCACGCAAACCTCCAAATCACGGGGCTTTGAAAAAGGAAATGGGCTGCTTGAATTCATTGAGGATCATGACGGGTCATCAGGAAATAGCCTGAGAAAATCCTGAGAGACTTTATGAAAAGGAAGACAGAGACTGGAAATACACGGGTTTAGAGCTTGGATTATTTCTTTACCAGTGGAAACCCCAGGGTACTTTCTTATAAAGGAGTCCATAAGGATGTGGGAAGCCCTCGATTTGCCCTCAGCTCGTCTCTGAGACCAGTCCCGATACCTTAGGTGAACTTTATCTAAAAAAAAACCAGGACAACTTCAGGCTATTTACCCGTTACCCACATCACCTTTGCTTGCACAGCATCTTTTAAGTACTTTTAGGCAACATTCGCGTTATCGTACAGGACATGTGCGTGGGAGAGATTCCTGCAAGGCGATAAGGGAGCCTGCACACGAGATAGGAGCCGTGCCCGCAGCACCACCCCGCCAGGCGGAGCACGGCGGGGCTGGGGCTCCCCCTGCCCCCTCAGCGCCGCACCGCAGGCAGCCCGCGCTGCCCCGGGGGCGGGGACCGTTCCCTCAGGGCCGGTGACGTCACCCCGCGGGGGCGGGCCGTTACTGGGGGCGGGGTAAGGGCACTCTCGCCCCGCCCCTCGACCCGCGTGTGGGCGGGGCTTGTCGACGCCTCCTGCGCATGCGCGGGGAGGGGAGGGGCGGCCCGGAAGGCGGCCACGTCTACCGGAAGGGGTCGGCGGTGCCCGGGCCGCGGCCTGCGCCGGTGGGTCGGGGGCTGGGGGGGCCGCGAGGGGCCGCGAGGGGCCGCGAGGGGCAGCGAGGGGCGTCTGGTGCCGCGGGCCGCGCGGGCTGGGGGCGGGAGTGCCTCCCTCTGGGCCTCACACCGAAACCTGCAGGCCAGGCTCGTAAGGAATGGGGTTTGTCTGTGTGTGTCTGTGCCTGTGGTAAGCGTCCGGCCGCTTCTTGTCCTCCCCCCGGGTTTGGGTTCTGTCACAGCAGGCTTTGTTGGGTGTTGCTTCAGACTGGCTGACAAGCTGGGTGCTCCCTTGCAGCTGCTGGTGCTAGGAACGTGGGCTGATGGTAAAGTCTAGGTTTTGTGCATTGTGCTCAGAAACTGATTTGTGTTCATTCGTTATCAAAACACCAAAATATGAAGCTAGCAGTATTAGCATAATTACAGCCGTAACACACGAACACAGCATTTTTTCAGGTAACTCAAACATCCTGTTTTATCAACACCTGTCTGATTTTTCTGTGTCTTTTGCAGCTCATGTTCCCGAAATTTTAATTTTGTAGAGGTCATCGACAGATATCAGTCATGTCCTGGCTGGTCGATCTTGCTGGAAAGGCAGAGGATCTCCTCAACAGGGTCGATCAAGGTGCTGCGTCGGCTCTGAGCAAAAAGGACACGGCAAGCAGTGCAGTTTATGATCACAAGAATTTGGACTCTGCCAATGAGTATTCTGAACTGCGCCAGCATACGGGAGAGCTGAAGTACCAGACGTCATCCAAAGCAGCCTACATTTCCTCAGCAGCGGATAATATTAAACACCAAAAGGCTACAATCCTAGCAGGAACAGCAAATGTGAAGCCAGCACGTAGGACATCTTCGGAAGCTGCTTCTCCTGCAGAAAGCGTTTCGACACCCAGAGCTTCCTCACATTTTGTGAGGAGAAAAAAGTCTGAACCTGATGATGAGTTGCTATTTGATTTTCTCAACAGTTCTGAGAAAGAGCCTAATGGACGGATGGACTCTAAAAAAGAGAAGAGCAAGGCACCTGTTACTCAAAATCACTCTCGGACTTCAAGCATTAGTTCCGTGTCTACTAGCACACAGAGTGGAAAAACTACTGAAGATAATTCCACCAGGAGCCAAGGCAATGGTAGTTTAATAATACTGAACCTAGACATGTTTAAATCCCACATGTGTAGGGTAAGGCTAGGTAACAGATTTGCTGACACTTGAAACATTTAGCGGCAGTAGTGTGTCAAATGTGTGGAGTTCAGCAGGGCCTGTAACATTTTCATCACTGAGATTATCACGTGAATTTGGCAAGCTCTGTAGGTAACACGTAAATCCTGTGTGTTCTCAGTACACCTCACTGCTGCTGCTCACCTCGACCTCCCCGAGCTGTGGGCTGACCTTGCATCAGCTCCCGTCCGTCCCCACTTAGAAGCGTAGGTTCTGGTGCTGCTGTGTTTGTTCCATCGCCCAGGGGCTCTGACCTGGTGATGCCGTGTAAGCGAGGCGGTGACTTTCACCACAGCTGGTAGGTGGTGCTGGATGTTGCCCAGTGCCCCACCTGGGGTAACGTGAGGTTTTCTCCCTTCTGCCACGAAGGGGTGAGCTGAAACTTGCGTGGCTGCAGAGTAGGAAGTTGGATGTGGATAGGCTGTTGTAGAGCTACAGGCTTGAGAGTGAGATGGATGAGGCCTTTGGGTTTGCCAGAAGTAGTTCGTTACTGCAGTCTATATCCAGAGCCTGAAATAGCTTCCAGGCCAGATGGTCAAAACCTGGAGCTATTCTCAAGTCTCTGCAAAGGAGAATGCAGCTGGAAAGTGTCAGGAACTCATGTTCTTTATCTCCAATCTATATCCTTGCTGCTGTTTCTTCTATAAAATTGAAGCAAAGGATTGTATTCCTTAATTACATAGTTAGAATATTCTTTTTTTCACAGCTTTGAGCATGTGAAGCACTGTAAGTGCTAGTTTTTGGCTAACTGTATCAAGTGTGCTGAAGAGTGGAAGATGTAAAAAGGGGTCATTTCCAAAGATGTGACTGTTGCATTTCTGGGTCTGTAACTTTTTAGTAAGGCTTAATAGTTATAAGTCAAATATGTAAAACGACAGCATGGCATACTCCACCTTGATAATTGATGCTCAGGAAATATGCTTGTTTTGCTTGGTGTGGTCCCTTGAGGTTTCTTCTGAGGATTTTTGAGTGGAGTTTTGCATCTTGGAGCTGCCAAGTGAGGAAGCATGCAATTAATAAACAGAGTTGGAGAACTCTAGCTTCAAAGGCAACTGCATAGATACTGCGTTTAGATAGCCTGTTTAACAGTTGTTGAAACAGATTATGGTCCGTTAGCTGTAGACAAAAGCAATTAATGCTAAAGTTTGTACATTGCCCTGGATGCAATTCAGTATGTGCTATAAATGGCTAATTTCTTGCTTTATTAGCTTCATTAATCTCTTGAGCTTTCCAGACGAAGGAATACAGATAGATTGTCTGATAATTTGGAAGTTGTGTGAATGAATTGAAAGGAAGGAAACAACATTTCTTAGAACCATTTAAATAGGAAAGAGATTTGAGAAAACGTGGAACGAATTTTGCTCTTCACTGCAGCTACTTGCTGGTACGTTGCTCAGCATTAGCAGTCTGTCCCGGCTCCCTGGGCACCGGGTGATGCGGCCTGTTGCAGTGGTAGCCAGAAAGGAGGAGCAGGTTGGCTGGAATCACAGAGTGAAATAAATAACACGGTGGCAGCTAAACTGCAGTCTTGTGTTGAATTTGTTGCAGTCTTTCCCCGTGGATTTTAATGTTACCTGTCTGGGACGTACTGAATTCAGAAGTCGTGGTTTTGGATCACCTGCTCGTTTGCTCCTTGTGTGATGTGCTGTCTTATGTTAACACTGGTGCAAGGCTTCCAGCTGTTTGCGCATTGAAATCAAGACTGTCAGAGTGGCTGTACTAATTTCAGTCTCGATTCCAGCGTGCGGACAGCTGGAAGCAGTGCCCTGGGTGTGTTTGTGCGTGCTGGGGAAGGGCTGTAGCTTCCACCGTCCTGGCAGGGGATTCTTCAGACAGCTGCCAGGAATTCCCTTACTGTTCCCCTTGTGGTTCTAAGATTAAAAAAAGTAAGAATCTGTATTGCGGTTTCCATAATGGAGAGAATTAGTTTCTGTTGGCAGAAAGCTTTTAACAGTTTGACAGAGTATTATCTACCGTGCATTTTCCCATTAGAGAAAGGAAAGGTTACACTTCTGCTTTGAGTCACTGCAACTATTTCTCATGGTAAAAGTACTTTTAAAAAGCAGAATTGTCAGTAAGATGATGTTTTGACTGAAGTGATTCTTAAAATGCGTTTTTACATAAAAGCAACTAAAACGTGTAGCTGCGTGGCTGAATTACGTATTTAGGTTTGACACCAAAATGATAAAGTATAGCCATCTGGACAGATTTTTTAAAATAAAATCTATGTCTGCAAAATCAAACTCTTAATGGAAAACCAGATGAACTTATACATAGCAACTACTGCAATTTTTAGTACTTTTAATATCTTCTGTTACTCTCTCAGCTTCTGAGGACATCTCCGGGCAGCATAGTCATGAAAAAGTGTTAATATCTTAGAATCCTGAGGAGAAATTTAATGACTTTTGTCTTGCTGGATTAGCAAAATTGCTGCATGATGCCTATATACTGTATCATTACCTGTTGTGTGCAAGTCCATGTGGAGAAGCAATGCCATGTTCCATTTCAATATAAGCTATTTTGATTATTATTTTTTTTAGATTAAATGCATTTAACCACCGGTGCATAACATGAAATTACTGTTTGTATCAAGGTGATCTCCAAATACATTCAGTTCTAACTTGTTTATCCCTGTACAGAAACTCCAGACAGTTCAGATTCTGGTCTGGGGGCACAAGTGGATGGCGTGAAGGATTCGTCACTAAGTGCAGTAGCTAATCCTAGCCTTACAGCTAATGATGATTTCAAATCACACGAGTTATCCAATCTTCGCCTGGAGAATCAGCTGTTGCGGAATGAAGTTCAATCTTTAAATCAAGAAATGGCATCATTAATTCAGAGGTCCAAAGAAACACAAGAAGGTACTGTAGTTTAGAAACTAAGCTATATGATATAGTTAAAATGCTGGTATAGGAAATAATGCTGTGTTAGTGCTGAAAATGATTACTGTGTTAGTGTTTTATAACTATAATAAAGTCTTCCTAGTTAAATTAGTATGTATGACTTACCGAGCAAAATGATTCCTGGATTTCAGAATAATGAACTGGGAGAAACAAAAAGTCTTGTTCAACTACAAAAATAACACAAATATTGACTAAAATGATGTAGTTGAGTTAGTTTCAAAACTTACACCTTCTTAAAACAACGTTAACAGGTGTTAACATTATTAAAATATTCTTCCCGCCTTTTAAAATTCCTGGCAAAATAGTTATGGGTAAATTCCTTTAAGTGCTTGAAACCTGACTACTTTCTGGCTGTAAGCTATGATCTCTAATGCCTATAAATTGACATTAAAATATCAGATTTAATATTTTTGTATGATTTTACGAGCTCTTTCAAAGCCACATGAAGTGGCAAATATAACAAATGAATATAAAAGCACTTAAGTAATAAAATGTTTGCCAAACTGCTACAGTTAGGCACATGACAGAGGGACTGTTGTTTTTTTTCTGAAGTAACTGTATGAGCCAGAGAGCTTTTATCTCCATTGAAGCTTAACATGTAATCTTTGATTAAACACAAAAGTCTAGGTGAGTATTCAGGTGTTATTTTAACACTGATGTATTTTTCCGCTGACCGTATTTTAGGTTGATCCTACTGTCATATTGAGTTGAACTAGATGCTTTACGCAGAGGTTTCCAAAGGTTTGCTCACACAAACAGAGCTATTCAGCAGTAGGTTATTGTAAAGGATGAGGCAGGTAATGTTGTCGGAATGAAGATGCCAGTTTGGAGATCGTGTGCAAATGGTTATGGGTCTGACAGCCAGAGTCTGGCATTTGTTATGTCTTGGTAGCTCGCAAAGTTTCAGCGTTACTGACGTGCATCCTGGCCACTTACACTTGGAATTCTCTATTTGTAAAAACTTCAAAAAAATGTTTTACTTTGTAGAATTGAACAAATCCCGGGAAAGAGTAGAGAAGTGGAATGTTGATCATTCGAAGAGTGACAGGATGGTTAGAGAACTTCAAGCTCGAGTTGATGATCTGACAGAAGCTGTTGGTGCCAAGGATTCCCAGCTAGCTGTGCTGAAAGTACGGTTGCAAGAAGCTGACCAGCTCTTAAGTTCTCGTACGGAAGCTTTGGAAGCACTGCAGAGTGAAAAATCACGGTACATCGTAGTTTCAGACTTCATGACTTTGCAAATAGTAGTAAGCTTCAAAATTCAAGGTAGATTAGTCTCTTTAAGAATAAAAATGAATAACTAATGTGGGCAGATTGCATCAAGTTTTGAAATATGAACGTTTACGTTAAGCCCGTTACATCATAGCTGGCAGTGGAAACTGGGTAAATGAATATTAAATAAGAGCAATTGCCACCTCATCGCTGAAACACATTTTGTGTAATGTATTCACACTTATGTCACAGGCCTGAAGCTAAAGATCTCAAGAAATGTTTATCTTGAAAAATACAATTGCATATCCACACATATAAAGACTTTTTGACTTACGTTAGTACTGGCATATGAGTCTGCCCCTGGATGCTCCAGAATATAGGTCAGGGAGGGACTGCATGAGTTACTGACTCCACACCTCACAACTGGAGCCAGCTGTGTTCAGTAATTTACCATGTAAATTTTCAAGATTGGTCTTAAAACGAGGTAGTTATATTTCTACCTTAAAGTCGTAGTAGATTTCTTATTTCTCACCTAATATGTATATCGCTTTCAGGATAATACAAGACCACAGTGAAGGGAGCAGTCTGCAAAATCAAGCCCTTCAAACCCTTCAGGACAGGTTACGTGATGCAGACTCTGCACTGAAGCGAGAGCAAGAAAGTTACAAACAAATGCAGGTTAGATGGGAAGATTAAAGAAGAGTTTCAGACTCTCCTTTTGAGATCAAATCTGTGAGGTTCTTACTACTGTCTTTTCCCCTTGACTGTATTTCCTGCTCAGGGTACTAAGCGTTCGGAAGGATGTGTCTTCTACTGCACTAAGCATCCTTGTGATGATAGTTTAATTTCTATGTTATTTTGAAAGCTTTATGATTAAAAGTTTTTGAAAATTGATGCTGATTTTTTTTAATGTTATCTTTGATGTAAAAACATATTTTAAAACCAAATCTGTAATCAATTTAATTTTCCATGTGTGGGTTGTGTCCCCACCCACTGTCTCCCACAATTTTAGCATGTAATCTTAAGAATATTAGGCTGAGTGATCACTGCTATGGTAAATGTGGTAGTTCATGTTGCTAGAGACTGGGCATTCCACATTTAGCTTGGCCTTTATTATACATAATAACATCTATGAAAATCCTTATTGGTGTTCTTTTTTTTAAACTACATCAAAATATGGCAGTTGAAATTTGATAACATTTTTTTCACGAAGACCTTGCTTTTTGTTTACCAAGTATATGTAAACCATAAGACCCACTTCTGATGTGGGAAAGAAATTTATTTTACTGTTCTCATTTGCCACTTCCTTAAGCTGGCATGATTTCTTTGACATAGCACTAATGCATCTCTAAGTTGGAGGCAGTCGATGTGAGGTGTTGTTTCAAGTGTAGTTGCTTTTAAACTTTTATTTCTTGCTTTCTAGGTTAAAGCTGAGATTGTGTTTAAACACAACGTATTGTTTCTTTATTGCTAATAGAACGAGTTTGCGGCGCGTTTAAGTAAAATGGAAGCAGAACGTCAGAAATTGGCAGAAGGGATAACTGAAGCTGAAAGAAAGTTTTTAGATGAAAAAAGGCGAGCTGATGAGCTTCAGCAGCAAGTCAAAGTAACTAAAAACCACCTAGAATCTGCAAAACAGGAGCTGGCAGACTACAAACAAAAAGCGACTCGCATACTCCAAGTAAGCATTTGTTTAAAGAAATCCAATTTGACTTGTACACCTAACTTTTTAACGTGTTATGCCTCAAGTAATTCAATCTGTGTTTTTTCCATGTAATCTGTAATTTACTTTGGGGTATATGATACCTGTACAGGACAGGTACCAATCTGCATTTTGTATCTCTAAAATTTAAGTTTACAGATTGGGATTCATAATTAAAATGGAAGTTTGGGTTCTGAACTTAAAGAAATATCCAAGTGAACCATTGCACTTATTGTGCAACAGCTGTCAATGTATTCCTCATCCAAGAGCCTGATCATAGGCAGATAGATACATAGATGTAACCTACAATTTGTTCCACACCCGGTGTTCTTTTGTCAAGAAAATTGCTCTATTCTGCTTGAGGCTGAAGCATAGCATGCCATGGATGCTTATGTGTAAATCAAAGAAAATATTTTTATATATACTCAAAGGTTGCACTATATAAACAATGGCAAAATTACATATTTTGTGCATTACTACTTAACTTATCAAAGTTAGAAAAACCAAACTTGGCTAATTTGAGTTTTGTTTGTGAAAGTTAGCAAAATGTTAAATTTATTTTAGAATAATGAATTTAGTCTGATATCTGAGGACTGTATTTAAATCATCGTGAAGAATACAAGAAGCATGAGATCGGGAATCAGTGTCAAGCTAACGTTAGGTTGATTCTGAATAAAAAGGTTAATTTTGTTTCCCAGAAGAGTTGTTATTGTTTTTGGTTCTTACTTGGCTTTGTTGGCAGGAGAAAGGATAGACTGAAGCTTTGCCTGTAATGTCAGTCTACTTTCTTGTGTTACCTGGAAAGCCAGAATTTTTGTCTGTGACGTGTTTAACAATCCAGGCACTTCTAAAAAGAAAAACGGCACTCTCCTTTAGATAACACAGACTTTCAGTAAATCCAGTCTAATGGCACACAGGAAATCAGAAAAAATATCAGTAGAGAAGCATTTTCAATTTAAAAATCTGTAGGGTCATTAGTAACCTGACTAAAAGAACAGGTAAAGCAGTTTGTTTGCTGTACATCTACCTATGAGTTTTAGAGCAAAGCTGTTTTGACACGTTGTTTTTGAGCACTTTTAAATATTGCCGTCAATAATATATTGATTTATTATTTCAGTCCAAAGAAAAGTTGATAAACAGCCTAAAAGAAGGCTCTGGTATTGAAGGTATGGATAGCCATACTGCAAGCACAGTGGAACTGGAGGAACTGAGACATGAGCGTGACACTCAGAGAGAAGAAATACAGAAGCTAATGGGACAAATACAGCAGATGAGAACAGAGCTGCAGGTAGCTATGATTACTACACGTCTGTGTAGTTAACCATGTACAAAGGACTGTTCTTGTGTACTTTAGGGCTGTTGCTTCTAATGTTTACTTGTTTACTTGACCTAGTATTAAAACAAGCCAACTTTTTCTCAATGTGGGGCAAATACCTATAGATACCCAGTTTCTTCCCATGTTCTCTCACTCCTGGTGGTGGGAGGAGTATTACAGCTACCATTCTTTCTTTCCTCACTATTACGCGCTCCTTTTGAGGTAAGCATTTCTTTCCAAACAAGCCTGGTGACTTCTGTAGAGACTACAGTTGCTTCAAGGATTAGTAGCCCTTGCAGAAAAGGATATAGGTAATCTGAGTTGTCTGGGGCATAATTGGCTCAACCCAGCAGCAATGTGCCAGCCTACTTTACACACTTGTAGCCGCTAGACAGTAGAAGGGAAAAAGTCACTTGGATGCTTCTCATGTTTACAAAATGCATATATCTTATTTCTATTATAATAAAAATATTCTGTATAGAATGAGTGAATGTCACTTATTTCATTCACCGTCACCTTCGGTGTACTTGGAAGGAATACTGAAGATAAAACTTTCTGCTGTTACCTATGACAGATTGCAGTATTGTTTGAATGTTAGTGAAATGGGAACATTCCGTTCATTTCAGGATATGGAGACTCAGCAGGTGAGTGAAGCTGAGTCAGTGAGGGAGCAGCTTCAAGACCTACAAGAGCAAATAGCAGCACATAAAATGGCCAAGCAAGAGGCAGAAGCTGAACTAGAACGGAAAAAACAGGTAAGGAATTCTTGAAAGCTGATTGGTCTGTCTTATTTTAGGCCCCATTTGGTGTCATTGGTAGAACATTCAGCTTAATGAGAGAGTAGCTTATATGGTATTTAGATTATTTTTTCTTCCTGTATTCCAAAGAAATCCCCTTATGTTTAATGAGTGTCACTAGGCCACAGTGCAACCTGTAAGAAACAGTACTCCTGATAATTGGAGATCTCAGTGATGAGAATCATCATATCAAGAATAAATATGACCGTGGGGAGTGCACAAAAGTGATCGTGACCTTAAATTTTATTCAGCAGGGGAACAATTCTACAATGGGGGTATAGTAGGATATGAAACTGTTATTTATATCAAGAAATCTAAATACTGAAAGTGGTTATGATAGGACCTCCTGTGCCCAATTTCTACGTAAGATTTAGCTCTTCAAACAGTGTTGTTGTAATACCAAATTCAGTCTTTTTAATCTACTCATTACTCAGTTCTGAAGCTAAAGTTTATTACTTTCAAACTGCTGTATGAGACAAATAGCTGGTAAAATGGTACTAGTGAATTTTGTCAGATCTTGTCATCTTTTTAAGCAGTTTTGTGCAAGAAAGAGGCAGAAAAAGGCAAACTCATATTTTAAACTAAATATTCAGTAGAAATCGGACCAATGCTTTGCATCCTATTGAAATTTCTGTTTCAAAAAAAAAAAAGCTCATGTAAAGAGAATTAATAATGAGGAAAGCAGGAGAGTACACTGTATCTGCTAGGAACAATTTATCTTACAGGATTATCTGTCCTTGCAGAAATTACATTTTAATGAGATGCTAGCAGCTTGAACTAATTAAAAGGCAGAAGTCGAGGTCTGCTCTTGATGCATAGCCGATGTTTATTATATCAAAGCAGATGGTAGTTTGTATTATGTTACTCCTGCCATTCTGAGGGGTATATTTTAAGTCAATACTATGTATAGAAAAAGTGAGGTGAAGACTTTTTTTTTTTTTTTTAAAAAGGCATTATCAGTTATTACAGAAAAGGAAGTATTCCTTTTGATGACATACAGGTACATGTGCTTTTAAGGTAATTGTGCATTGATAACTTAATAGAATTGTGGTCTGTTCTATCTGGGAGTTGCTTTAACTTGCTGTAAGGCTTCTGAGACTGAAGATGGAAAATAAGTAAAGGTTATTTCTTATATTTTTCCTTCAAACCATCAGATATACGATTATCTGTATTCTGTAGCAGCTGATAGCTGAAGTGGTACAGTGATTCGAAGGCTGTCTTAAATTAAAAGATAAGTATGGTAGGTCTTTAACTAGGAGTTAAAACAGCCACTAAATCCTCAAAGAAACAAAACTTACAGTTAGTTTTGCTGGTCAGGAACTTGTCCCTTGCTAATGTTCCTTCCCATTTCCCTGTATTACATTCATTTATCCTAAACTTTTAAGGAAGATCTGTGTTATACACGGGTATAGATAGATATGCCAAGATTTTGATTTTTTAACTTAAAAAAAAATATATATATATACATATATATATATCTTCAGTTGATGGGTTTGATTTAGGAATACAGATTCGCCCAAAGTATTTGGCGAATCCTAATTCTTTAAGTTATATGGTATCATTTAAAGACAGCAATATAATAAACAGAATGTAAGGAAGATAAATCATGTTCCCAGTGAAATCTCGTGAACTAGTCTGGACTAGTATTTGTTAGGTCAGTCTTCACAAAGGAATTTGATAGTCTTTAAGTTCTGCCTTCATACTCAGCTCTTTTTTTTTCCCAGTGCTAGACAGAAACTTTTAAATTATATTAAATTTAATTTTATATTTGATTGCAGTATATTGCCTACTTGTTTTCTACTGTGAAACCCTTGATAAGAGAATGTCTCTCAAAGTACACATGTATGAAAAAAATCTTTGTTATCCATTTCATAGGAACTCCATTATACTGAGGAGGAATTGTATCGAACAAAAAACACTTTGCAAAGCAGAATAAAAGACAGAGAGGAAGAAATTCAGAAGCTCAGAAATCAGGTACTGTGTTTGTATAGAAAATAACTTTATTACCTTTACTTATGAAATCGGGGTTGAAACCTATTCATTTGCTTAAACTGCACAAAAGACATAAAATTTCTAGTAATGAGTTAGTGTGTACTTGTTTGCAATACAGAGTAGAGCTTTAAGTGGAGGGAGTACAGGAAGGCAACCACAAAGTAGTAAATAACGTAATTTTATACTTACGTGTGCATTTGTCTTCAGAGGAAAAAAAATCATCTGTGACCCAACTAGACCTGTTGGGGTGGTGCTGGATCAACACTCTTTTTCTGAAAACTAAAAAGTCATTGGTGTTTGATTGGGTCATCACTATTTCTGCAGGGATCCTTTTAATTGGGTATAGGAACATAAGATGTCCCTCAGACTAGTTACCTGTCTACCCTACTGTTCAATCTCAGACAGTGATAATGAGGACAGACTGTGAGCCTGGCCACTTTCTTCACTCCCTTGTGCTCCTTCATCATCTGCAGTTGTGTTAGACATGTTAGAGTTTTAAGTCCCTGCTAATTTCTGCCAGTATGTTTGTGGAACTCTTTTGCTTAAATCAGTCTAATCCCTTTTGGTACCTTCTGATAGTGTCAACCATCATCAGCCTCTTTCGACAGCATGAAGGCATCAGCCTTATTTTGTGTAAATTATCTTAGCATAATAAAAAGTAGTCAATATTTAAAGAAGCTGATCACCTACGGTCAGCTATGGTCAGCTGTACAGTTAGTGTCAGAAGATTTGGAAACTTGTGTAGTGTGATACAAAGTTCGTGAGCCTTTTGGCAGATGATTCTTCTGGTAATGTTGGTTTCAAGAATACCTGCTACCTGCCCTGGTACATTATGTTCCACTTGTATTTCTTGATATCTCACTGCCTCTGGCTCCTGCTGATTCCATTGTCTCATCATTGAAGCTACATCTTAATGGTATATGATGGCTCAGGTCTAAAATGGGAGCGAATAAATGGGTTTTGCAATATGTCATATTTGTCAGATTTTGAACGTGTTCTGATTTTTTTTCCTTTGCTTTGTTTTTTAGCTCACAAACAAGGCTCTAAGTAGTAGTAGTCAGACTGAACTAGAAAATCGACTTCATCAGCTGACGGAAACACTTATTCAGAAGCAGACCATGTTAGAGAGCCTGAGCACAGAGAAAAACTCACTTGTCTATCAACTAGAAAGGCTTGAGCAACAGCTGAAGGCTATCCAAGGCAGTAGTTCTAATGGACCTTCCATTAACATGTCAGGAATTGATGGTGCTGAAGGTAAATAATGAATGCTAATATTTAAAACTCTGTCCTTTCTGCAGTTCAGCCTTCTGTATTTCCTAATGTCTTTTCCTGTAGGTCTGAGTTTATAAAGGAAAAAAATAATCCGAAAATGGTGCTTATAGCAGAGACCTTGTTAGCAGCAGCCAGTATCAAAAATAGTTAAATTAAAACCTCCTTTTTGTCTGTAAGTGCTGCTAAGTAAACTTAATAAAGCCAATTTAATTCTCAGTACTGTGACACTATTAGAACCGTCTTATTTACAAATCCTGTCACAGGTGCAAATAAATCTGTCTTTGCGGGTTTAAACGGAATCTTAGAAGCAGGAAGTATTGTTCCCTTTCAGAAAGGTGTTGGGAGGTGAGCATTAACACGGAACTTTTGAGAGCTGATAAGAATTTCCTCCTTTCTTTCTGTTCTTGAAAAGCAGCTTAAAATATGGGTGTTCTGCTTTTGGTGGGTTTATCTGTACTGTGTAGCAATCATCCTGTCTATAGGAGAACCTCAGCAGACAATACATGGTTTTGAGATGTTACTTTTCAGAGTCAGTTTGAAATTTTTTATATATATATATATATGATAAGTGACTTTAAAAGCAATGAATGTCATTTTACAGCTCTTAAAATTCAATCTAGGCTTTTGTTTCTTTGCTTGTGAAAGACAGACCTTTAAGAAGGTCAGGAGAACTAGCAAATTTGAAGTATATTTCCTTTTGGTTTGTTTTTAAGCAATTTCAGTAAGTTTCTTTATGCAATTAAAATTAATCTGAGAATCCTTTTTGAATAAAGTTGATGCTTAGTAAAAGTATAAATAAAATAGAAATATTTGGAATATACAAGTTAGTATCATAAATGCTGTCAAAATTTTACTGTATGAGAAGTAAAAGCAAAAAAAGCTTTACAGTATCAAACCTGTTATTTTATATACCTAATAATAGAATTATTATTGCTTAATAGAGTTAGATACCAAGCTTTTGGTATCAATATTGTGTCTGGGATAAGCTGTCCATCTTATTAACTAAAATAAATTTTTAAGTGTACTGAATTGAAGAGATGCTTAACTTGATTGTAAGTTTATCAGGAATCCTTCCCTCATGCCACGCATCCTTGCCTCCATCAAAATGGCACTAACAAATCATATGAATCACTGTTTTTGATTTTTATATATCTTTGTCGTAAACTATTTATTTTACTTAGACAATAACTTAGCTGGTTTTAGTTTAATGAGATGTTTTGCCTTCTTCCCTTCAAATAGGTGCTCGTATGCGTAATGTTCCTGTCCTTTTCAGTGACATGGATACTAACATGGCAGGAATGTATGGGAGAGTTCGCAAAGCTGCCAGTAGTATAGATCAGTTTAGGTAAGAGTGTGCTAAAGGAATACATCTTGTAATTACTGGAGTCCTTTTGCAGTTTTCTGTGACACAGCTTCTGTTTTGAATTGCTTTTATCACAGTAAAAGTAAAAAATAATGACGCTAATGTACTGAGTACAGTATAAATTACTAAATATTGACCTAGTTCACTTGCGCTTTCCAAGGATATAAATATCCTTGGGATGTTACAAGCTATAGTGAATTATTCAGACAGTGCTCTTGTATCCTGTAGGTTTTGATACAGGAGGATCATTAAACTATATACAAAAAAAATAACCTTTTTCTTTACCAACTCCCACCTTTTTCACTTTCAGAGGTTTTGATTGTGTCTGGGATAAACACCGTATGAGTATTAGTGAGGGAGTGTTATATATGCTTGGGGACTGTCAGTTTCTTCTGTTTAGGCATCCTGATGAAAGCAGAAGGCAGGATTCTGGGTTCTGACCTGGTACAGCTGTTTACTGTAAAAGAAAGATAACTGTTCAAAGAACTAGTAAACAAAAATCATGCTGGACCCAGCAAATGACTTAATTTGATCCATTTTCTCAGCAGTTAGATTAATCATCAGTATTCACAGCAAAGGTCTGCCCCAAAACTTCAGTCAAATACCAGTAGAAAACAAAATTAGGTAGTGCTTTTTAATCCTCAGATATCTTAACAGGAAATCCTTTGCGCTTTCATGGTACTTTAACTTCATTGTGAAGAATATTGGGATTTCCTTGATTGGAGCCTATTATCTGAGATGTTTTAATACTCAGTTTCATTTGGCAGTATCACAATCACTTCAGTATCTGCATGTGTTTTTTTTTTTAAAGCAACATTATTGAGCAACAGTGCACATCTAGTACAGTATACTTTGTAGTGTTGTAGCAGTAAACTTTGAAAACCTGTGTCCTTTTCATCTAATAAAATACAAGAATGGTGACCTGTTAGATTTTACAAATGAGAACAAGGTTTTTAGATGCTTCAGTCTTTTAAAAAAAGATTCATGAAAGCTCCTCAAGTAACAAAATTTGACAAATTTGTGAGTTTAAAATGCTTATATCACTTCTTGAGTCTTAGCTCTGTTCACAAATTCTGGGCCTAGCATATGACAAAAAAAAAAAAGTACGTTTAGTGGTCTGAATTCTGAATTCTTTCACTCCATTGAATGTCTTGAATAGAAGTAAAATTCAAGTCAGAAACAAAGACATGTATATAACATCGGCTGTAATTTGAGTTTGTGGTGAGTACAATGAGAGGAACGGGATTTTTTTTTGCTCAGTGCTAACTTGTACATGCTTTTTTCTCCCTTACACTTCTATAGCATTCGACTGGGAATCTTTCTAAGACGCTATCCCATAGCAAGAGTCTTTGTAATCATCTATATGGTGAGTAAGTTTTCTTCAAAGTAAGAATGTAGTGTAAGTTTTCTATAGCCTATTCACGTAGTACATCTGAAATTGAAATTTTAATGTTTAAAAGCAAAAGGCTGTATAATTAACTTTAACAACTCAATGTTGGTTTTTTTTTTTTTGAGTAGACTCTTAAGTAGTACTTACAAAACAGCATCCTGGAGTCATGTTGTTTGCCAGTTTTCAGTTTTTCCTGTGAATTCTTGGAATAGAATTCTAAAGACATTCATGTGACCACCGTTTAAAAGACTGTAAAAAATGGAGTGAGAATTGAAATACAAAACAGTATTGTGACCTGTATACACTGAGATCAGGAAATTGACTTCTGTTGTAGGTGCTCTTAATATTTGCCCATCCACTTTTTTTCAGTAATTAATAATCATGCTTCTCTAGTAGCTGAAAAAGTAGCAAGTAAAGTTGTTTTTACTAGAATTCACCAAGTAGTAGAAAGTTGTTTGTCCACATTAGGTGAGATTGTCAGTTGCAATTGATAAAAATGAAATTCCTTCCTTTTCCACTGGAGGGCAGATGTCTGTCAGTTGAAGTGACCTGTGGTAAGGTATTTGTGCAATCTGTCCTGCTTGAGAATACTCATTAGTCAGGTCTTTGAAATGAAAGAAATTACGTTGCTTGAGAACACACAATGATTTCTCTGAACAGAGTCTCTGGGAACAACTGTCACTGTTTCAGGAAATAGAGCAGAGGCACATAAATAAAGGAAATGACAATTTTCCCCCTGTGATGGTTTCTTCCAGCCTATTAAGTACTGTAAGGAACAGGGCTCTTTAATTCCTGATTTCTCTCTTTCTTCATGACTTAGGCTTCCCAATATGTGAATAAAATGCCTTGTGCTAAAACACTGAAGAATTTTACTGCCGAAGCTACTTAGTAATGGTTGCACAGGAGCCCTCTGTTGGGCAATCAATGACAATTACCCTTTTTCAGCTGGAACCTTGGCTATGACTATTGTAATTTTAATGCGTAGGTCTTGTTTTTTGTTTGTTTTGTTTTGTTTTTGTTTATTTGTTTTCTTTTAAGGAAATATGGCTTAGGTACTGTCAGTTATCTCCCTTGTTACACCCCCAGCAACTGTATTTGGTTACTGGAACAGGTTCCCCAGAGAACTGCGGCAAGCTTGGTGCCATGATTGCTTCAAGAAACATTTGGACATTGCTCTCAGATGCATGGTCTGATTTCTGGGTGGTCCTAGGTGGAGCCAGGAGTTGGACTCGATGATCCTTGTGGATCCCTTCTAACTTAGGATAATCTATGATTCTGTATAATTTCAACAAAATTTGAATGAGAATTTACTTTTCTACGATGTTCATAAGAATACCTCAAAACACTGCCCTTAGTAAGGGGAAGGAAAGGAGAACTCAGCTGTTTTTACACTGTCTGGTATCAGTCAGTTGGTGCAGGAGCTGTGGCTTACCACTCGCTCTAGGCTGATCACACGATGTGGTTTCTGTGGGCTAGGCTGGGTACTGTGGAGAACACCTGGAGTTACTGGGGCATGGATGGAAAGAGAAGGCAGAGGACATAAAGAAGCTGCCTAGATTGCTATAGATTTATTTTTGCTGCTTGTATAAAATCTTTAGCTTTGTGTGAATGGTGTCTTTGGAATCTGACTCAGCATTTCATTGTGCAAGTAAGAATTATTTTTTTACAAGTAAAAATAGTATGAAAAATACTTAAAATATTTGTACAGAAATAGCTTCTTTTAGCTCACAGTGTTGCTGTAAATGATGATTGTATGTGCTGATAAGTTAATGCTTTCTTCTCTTTTCCCAGGCATTGCTTCATCTGTGGGTAATGATTGTTCTACTTACCTATACCCCAGAAATGCATCACGACAGTCCCAGTGGCAGATAGACCGAGACAGGACCATATGCTGTGCTATGTAATTTGGACTGGCAGTGTATTTAGAATAACCGGTCCAAAAATACTGGCAAACTTTTTCTCATGGTGTTTAGGAAGAATGAAAACGATCATGCCTGACTTATCACTACTTCTTAAATACACGTATAATACTATGTAACTTTTCCAATTTACCTAAAAAAGCATCAGTTTCCTGAAGAAATAAAGCTATTAAGTTAAGCTCAGTTTAGCTTTTACATTTTACATAAACCTTCTCATGGTTAGTGTAAAAGATAAAGTTTGCACCTACAGAGAAATGCAAGGATTGCTGAAGTTACAGATAAATGAACTGTTTTAGATAGTGCTGGTTATGGGCTATGGTCAGGTAAAAAACTGTACTTAGCAATTTAAATAAACCTTTCTTTCTGGTTTCTTTCAGTCTGCTTTTGCACTTGTGTTTTTAACTTTGTAAATAGTAGTCTTTTCTTTAAGGAAACTGTTAAACTGAAAAAATAACAATGGATTGGTGCAATATCTTTTTGTAAATAAGCTGAAAAATAAAATATTATACATTCTTCTTAGCTTTGTACTTCAGTGCAATAGATGTATCTTCCCTATCAGCTGAATAGTGGGGTTGCCTATTTAAATGCTGGTACTAGAGCTTTATTGGAGAGAGAGAGAAATGGAGGTTTCAAGAAGGAAGGTTCAAATCCTTCAGAAATAATGGTGTTTCCTTTTCCTCTTGAAATTTATGTATTTTAACTGCATTCTCTTATATACCTCTCATTACTATGTGTCTTAATCAGACCTTATAATCACTGAAATATTTATTTTCTAAAACTTTAGGTACCTAATTAAAACTATTTCTGTGACAGATTTTGTATAATGTAAAAATAATTCTGTCTAAATACTTACCAAATGTACTAATAAACACATCTCATCAAATACATCTCATCAAAGACTTAAGTAAAACCCATAAAATCAAACCAAATCTACTGTAATAGTTCTCTTGTTAGACTGGCATTTTTAATTATGAATTCTTGATACACTAGCACAATAATACAAGGTCACTTTCTTTCCTTAAGAGTTTTTTTCCTATGTAGTACTCAAAGCTGAGTAATGAAAAGATGACTAAAAGCAATTTGTCACACCTACTCTAATGGATATAGTTCAGTCTTCATGTGACTTGAACACACTAAGCTTTGGTCCTGTGCACGAAGTCTGTCATACTGTCTCCTATGGAAATGTTACAGTGGAAAAATGACTATTGCTGCTCTGATTCAGATCTAGTAGAGAAAACTGAAATGTTTTGATGAATTAAATAATAAAAGAGCATTTTCAAAAAGCTGTTTCTGTACCCTCTGTGTTACTTCATGCACTTTTCCTAATTCCTGTTGTTAGTTTTGTTTTCAATTCTGATACTCAAGCCATTCTTGAATCCTGCGGAGAGCTGACTGCTGTAGAAGGAGGTCAGATATGGGCATCTGTAAAACCTTATTCCCTATATTTATTTATTTTTGATTAGTTGGTTGGGTTTTGTTTTGTTTACTCTAAAACATCCAAACAACTGAATCTTAGCACCTGAAGGAGGTCAGGTATGGGCATCTGTAAAACCTTCTCTATATGTGTTTTTTTTGGTTGGTTGGGTGGGGTTTTTTTTGTTTTCTCTAAAACATCCAAACCACTGAATCTTAGCATTTTGGGTACTCCAATATACTTTGACAATTTTGGGGAGAACATTTTTGGTGGTATAAACCCCTCACCTGTGCTGGCATTACACCAACTGCACAGCTATTCTTGCTTCTCTCTTGCATATATTTTTTTCTATTTTTTGTTGGAGATCTTCTAATCCACTGATACTTTTTTTTTCCCCTCCCTCTACTGGAGTAGAATCAGCCTTGTGTTCTTGACCCACGTAAGCATATGTTGCTAAGATGATTCTGGTTTTTATTCCTTGTCCCAGAAATTCACTTTTTTTTTTTTTTTGCCACTTCAGTTGACATGATTGCTATCTATCTACTTTTTTTTTTTTTTTTTAAATTTGTGTTTTTCCTATTTGTGAAAGGGGCACAGCTCTTTGAGGGGAGTACCTGGTTACATTTTGATTTTTAAAAGTTGCAATTTTGTCACGCTGTGAATGGGTATGGTTTCACCTCGTAAGAAATCTGAAAGTTGGCAGCTTATAGTTGGAAGTCCTCGCCGGACAAAGTTCCGTGGGGAGGATTACATGGGGTAAGGAAAGAAACATTCCTGTGCCACTATAGGCTATACTTGTGTAAGTGACCACCTTCAAAGCTCTCTTTAAATCACAGAAATGTGTGAAAAGCCTTTGTGATCATGTTAAACACTTCAGAGTTACACAAGCAATACAAAGAACTACTCCTTAATGCTTTTGTTTAAATAGCGGGTTCGTTCCCCCCACAATTCGTGTTAATAAACTGCATATGATGAGGTGCAAGAGCACACAAGGCCACATAATGGAGTCTATCTGGATATAAACGTCGGATTTGAAGTCGAAGGGCAAGATGGACTTCCTGCCTGGGATTAGTAGCTCTGCTCCCTGATGTCAGCTGTCCTGCTGCAGCCAAGTGTGCTCCAGGCCAGAGGCGCTGTAAGGACAGCGTCAGCCAGCAGCTCCGGCGAGGGGACAGATGGCTTCGGGGCGAGCGAGGAGCTGCTGCTGGCCTGCGTCTTAACCGACGGGAGGATGTTCCTAGCACCAAGTCTGTTATTTAGGGCTATCGTGCTACGGAGCAGCTAACCTACCCTGACTTCAGAGACTAGCATAGCAAATTTTATTTTATTTCTTAATAAGCATTTTACAGATGCTGGTCCTGTCTTTGCACCAGAAAAGAAATGGCCATAGGAACTCACAGAAAATGGGAATCTCTTCCAGCTGCAGCATCTCACTTTCTTGAGAGCACGATAGACCATTGTGTGGCTGAAGAAAAGTCTGTCCGTCCCTCCTTCCTTCCTTCCTTCCTTCCTTGACTGAAACTCGTCCAGGTACCACGTGTACGTCTTTCAAGAAGAAAGACGATTTTGAAAGAATCAAAACCAACCAAACAAAAAATGATGAAGAGAGGGCTGATAGAGAGTACCTTTTATTATTATTTTATTTTTATTTTCTCCTTCCATCTGTGCTGTTTGCATATTATGGTTTGGGGTAGATGGCGCATCACTCTCGCCTTTCTAGGGGGAAGCTTCCCCCTCCGGGCAAGACACGGTGGCCTCAGGGGGCAGCTGGCAGGCCACAGGCAGGAGTGGCACAGGTAGCAAGAATGAGAGTGCGCTTTTCCTGATGTTTTACAGCCTAGAAGAGGCATGTTTCTGTCAGAGGCCAGCTACCTCAGTACGCGTTCAGTTAGACACGTGCTCTCACCAGGCTTCAGTTTCTGCAGAGAGAGCTTTGGGTGAGCACCCACGTGCCCTGGCACAACAACGAACTTCTTTGCCTTCTTGATTTGCTGATATTCAGCCTCTGGGCTTCAGCTGCTCTATCAGGTCAGCCATGTGTACCCAAGACCCTGCACAAAGGAAGGGACTTTACTGCTTCATTGCTGGTAACAAGGGAGGAATCAGACTTGTACAGTCATTAACCTACTTATTCCTGATCAGTAATAAAGGATGCTACTTTACCTTGGATATTGCTTTTCTTTGCCTCTGTCCTTCTTTGCTGATCAGTATTTCTGCTATGCTGCTGGGTATTTAGCCATAAAACTGTAAGGCAATTTTTATGAATAACTGTTTGCAAATACTGAGAATTCATTAGAAATTTTGTGGCTATCCCTCTGTACCTTGCCATCCTGTCCTATGACTTGATTTTAGAAATCCTTGACTGGAAGCAGGCAGACAGATGCTACCAAACCAGAAATTACACAAGATGAACAGTAGCTCACACAATTATCTGCATTAGGGTAACAAGCATCCATGTGCATGCACTCATATAGCTCATCCTCTTAAATGTCATTTCCTTTCCATGTGTACTCATGAATTTATTCTGTATCTTATGGGGACCTGGTACTGGGCTACTGACAGGATCAGACCCTTCCATTGACTTCCACAAGCAGTGAGAATGATCTGAGCTCTCCCTACCTAAAGCTGCTTCCTGGCAGCATTGCTTGAATTCAATGCTTCTGTGTCAAGGAGAAAGTGCAAGCAATCTGGCTCTGTGGGGAATGCATCCAGTGCTACAGGCAGCTCAGGGAACGTGGGAAATCCGGGACGGTTCAATAGCTCCGAAGTGTGAGTGAAGCAAAGTGAGGAAAAAACGTGGGCCGGGAGCACAAAGACAGTTTCTCAAACTGGAGGGGGGAAAAAAAAAAAAGCTGCTGATTTAGGATTAATGAACTCTGCTAATGATGTGGTTAGAATTCTGACAGGTCAAATCTCATGTAAGAGACTTCTTGTGGGAAAAGAAAAGATAATAGAGAAGGAATGACCTTGTTGTGCTGTGAATTAGACTCCTCTAATCAAGGAATCAGGAGCTTGGATGGGCTTTCATCTAAAACTGACTCTTCCTCTTACTTATGCTGGAATATATCTCTTTTCAGACAGATGTGGCATACGCAGCTTTTTTAAATTTTATTTGTAGGTTCAGATAAAATCAGGCAAACTGTAGTTTGGGCCCACACGTGTTCAAGAGAAGGTGCAGGAGGACACAAGGAAGCAGGATTCTGAACTCTGAAGCAGCAAGTGGCTGGGCTCCGGGCATCCTGCCCAGCCAAGCGGCTGTGCTTGAGGAAGGGCTGTGGCAAGAAGATGATGTTCTCCTTTGCTATGGCTACCTCAGCTGTAACTAATCAACTGCAGCAACATATCTGATGTGATATAGGAAGGACTGGGGTTTGGAGGGAGGACTGCGATAGATTGAATTTTGGTGCTGTGTTTTTATTTTATTTTATTTTATTTTCATGTAGAAAAGGAATCTGTTCTGGCACTCTTGCCGAAGAGGAACATGAACAAAGAGAGCACCTTCTCCAGGTATTGACATGTTTTCTCAAAAGTTTATAAAGAAGTTATCACCTCAATACTAGTGTCTCACTGCAACCTGGAACAAAGATTATTATTTGTATGAAAATTCAAGCCATAATTAAATCCTGAAAGGTTCTATTAAGAAAATTAGGAAGCTTGTTGAAAGTATTTGTGTTGATCTCTTCAGTGGCAAGAAAGCATAACAATTCCCAATTAGTGTTTAATTTGTAATTAGAAAACAAACTGTGCTGGGGGAGGGCTGGGAAGCACCTGTCCCTGCCCAAAGCCGGGGGTGCTCCCGGAGCTCCCTGCCCAGGAGCTGCCACCTCCACCACAGCGTCCCATGGAGGAGCCCTCCCGCTGCCACAGCTCGGCACATTTTTTGTCTCCTCACAGATGTAACAGATGAAACCAAGAGCAGAAATTCGTGTTTTCTCAGCTGTTCATTCTGATGCTCAAAGCCTCCCGGTACAGCAAAGCCAGCTTAGCTCGAATTGCATCTTGGTTCCTGCCAATTGGATGTGCAGACCGAGACTTTCCCAGGTGGGGTCTCCTAAACGCCTACTTGTACACCTGAAGGAAGGTGTCTGCATCTTGTTTCTGAAACTCCTTTGGGCCCTGTTAACTTGACAGGACACATTTTGAGCTTCATGAGACGCTCAGCTGGCCGCGAGCTCTCCACACAGGAACTTCCACAGCCTTTATTTCAGAAAGGTGGCAAAGACAGCCGGTGACAGCGTGCTGATATTAATATTGCTCTTCCATCTGCTCCCCACCCTCCCCTTTTTTCAGAGCTCTATCAGATGCACAGGAGATGTGGAGATGGCTGGTACAGCCCCCAAACCCCTTCCCACTGCCACCGGTGGGATGCAGGAGCGGTGCCCAGGGGGAGGGAGGGTCCGGGGCTGAGCACCCCCAGGGCCAGGCACAGCTCAGGGCTGTCTGCAGGCACGTTTTAACCAGCCAAAAGTCCTGCAAAGGCCGGGAAGGGAAATAAAGGTTGCCTGAGGACTGGGGGCCTTGCTTGGCAGCAAGAACAGACATTTCCATAGGCATAACGTGGAGCGGTGTGATCCCCTGTATCAGTTATACATGACTATTTATCATTAATCCACGGTTATTGAAAGCGTTGGTTTGAACTTCCTGCATCTGCTGTTTCCCAGGGGTTCACGCAGAGATAATTATGCAACAGGTTTAATAAAAGCAAGCCGGGCAGCTGCTGCTTTGTCCGGGGATGTGTGAGTACAGGCTGTAAACCGCCAGCGACGAGGCTGACCCTGCTTGGCCACCTCGGCCACCACGGAGGCGGTGGGACGGAGGCTGCACCCACCCACCCACGGTGTGCCCACTCCTGCACTTGAAAGATGTGTGGGGAGAGGGCTGAAATGAGCTTGTCTGGGACACGGGGAGTTTCTGGGAGGGTCAGGACCAGACCCTACCCATGGGATTTTCCATCAGGTGTCTTTGACTTGGTTTCCACTGAGGTGAACCTCCTGCCTCCCACTTGAAGGCAGCCAGTGCTCTCTCTTGCTTCTGGAGTAGCAGATGAAATATGTGCCGTTAAGTCTCACCTGCTTCCTCTCATTTTGTTGACAAATATTACATTGTCTTTACTCCCAGGACCTACTCCTATATGACACTAAGGCCCAGGGATGTTAGAGATGAGATGACACAGAGGTTTCTTCATTTTTCATTAGTAATGGGTTCAGGTCAGCAGCAATATGAAGTTATCAGTTTCCATGTAGTTTTTTTCCCTTGGACTCTTCCAAGCATAGTTGCAAAAATGTGTTTACAATATCCTCATCTACCTGTGGAGGTTACGTTTCAGTTCTCCTTGGTTCCGGAACAGGACACCCATTAGTTAGCCATGCACATCAGCCCAGCCTTCCCGAGGGGACCTGCCACCCACCCCCACGTGTGCAGAGATGTTCAAACCCCAGGTACTTCTGAACGATGCTCTCCTCCACACACTGTGTGGCTGTCCCACAGGAAAGCTGCACTTTGCTTAGCACTTCAGCTACCTCAAGTCATCTTTGGAAAGTCTGAGTGGGAAAAGTTTAATTATTTTGAGATTTTGGCCATGTTTTACGTCCAAGTTGACCTGGTGTTGTGGAGAGGGAGGAAGAGAAGGAGGAGGAGGAGCCCGTCCCTCGCAGGGCTGCAGGGCTCATCTTTCCCAGCGAATTAGGATCAGCCAGGTCTGGCTTTTAGCAGTAGCATGCCTGCCTAAATTGCTGGTAGGTAAATGATATTTTTCTGTCTAGAATGAGGTAAATGCACATTTTATCTAGCTAATTAATCTGAGGGATAGAGCTAACATGATTACAGTGTTCTTCTTTCCCTCACTCCTGTCAATATGGCCATGTGGCATTTGTATATCTGAGCCTTTATTAAACTGTTTTATTTGCAAGCAATCAAACTAGGAATATTATAAGGACACGGATGATTTTGTTCGGCCTGTCACCTTTATACAAGGCTAGCAAGCAAGGAAATGGCAGTGGCTTTTATTGTCTTCCTATCTCTGTAAACTCTCCTTTATTTAAAAAAAAATAAAGCTCTTAAATAAGCAAAGAGGAACAGGCTTGGAAAATTCTGTGGACTCCAAGGTGCTTCTCTGTTTTTCCTCCGCAGGAACAAACACCACCAGTTCCCCCTTTCCCACACACTGAACCTTTTTATTAACATGTCAGGAAACATGACTCAATCTGCAGCTTTGTCAAGACAGACAGGAAATTTAGGTGCTTGCATTACCAACTGCTACTGTTTTGTTAAATTTTTCCACTTAGATCTTGATAGTTCAGTGCCTCAGCACAGGCTGTTTCTCTGAATATAGTGACTAATAAGATAGTCAATAATAATAATATAGTTGCTTTGGCATTAAAGCTTCTTTGGGTGGGTGATGAATTATCAATGAGGAAAATAATGCGTGTTTTAGAGGGGTAAGGGGAAAGAGGTAGGAGACTGTCCCACCTGAAACTTCTTGCTCTGCTTCCTAAGGCCCAGGCCCAAACACTGACCCTCAGAGCCTGGCAGCCCTGAGCAGACTGCATCACCACAGCAAGCCCTGTGAAACGGCAACAGCCAGGAGGCTGGAAAAAAAGGGGGTTGATCCAAATTTTGTGTTTTTTGGGCTTGCTCAGCACATTTTTTATTTTCTGCACAGGTTTAAATAACAGCTGAAATTGCTATTTAGTGCAGGGCCTGAGAGTGCTTGGAAATCACCATTCTGGCTGCTCACAGCACTCATCCCAGATCATCAAGCTCCAAAGGTTTAACTACCACCTTAATTACAGACGTGGTCCCTTTTCCCAACCCTCGCTCCAAATCCTCTGAGCCTGAGTTACAGTCCTGTGACGTTGGGCACAGGCTGGGCTCCCAGAGCTACAGCAGGCAGCTGGGACTACTGCAGCTTCTTGCCCCCCAGCTTCTGGCCAGGATAAGTTTTGGGGAGCAGCAGCTGACACGCAGGTCCCTCCTTCTCCCATCTCCTCAGCCACACTGAGCATGAACCCAGATTTCTGACTGCGGCCCCACCTGGGTCCGGAACTCCTGCTTAACCCAAGGGACAGGCCTCCCGCTCAGCTTCAGTGTTAAGTGTCCACAGTGAGGTAAATTAATTCTGTATTTCAATATCAGAAGGATGGAAGGAATATAATGGTGTTAGAGAGGGCTGGCTGCCTTCCCAGGGAGAGCAGAGTGACTTAGCCCAGAGCTGGCTGGAGAACTGAGCAGTTATCTCTAGCTCTCATAGGAGCTGCAGCTTGTACACAGAATAAAATAAAATTAAAGTAAAATAAAATAAAATAAAATAAAATAAAATAAAATAAAATAATAAAATCATCACCTATGCCACACCTTTGCAGAGCCTCTTTAAGACAGCTCTTCCACAAACAAACACCTTGCTCATGCAGCTGCATGTTGCTGTGAACACGAGCAACCACAGCAGACACACTGCAGATGCCCCACACCATCCCAAGGGCAGGTCTATAGAGCAGCACTTTCATAAAGCTGATAAGACTAGTACTCTTTTATTTACCAGTGCCACATGCTAACAAGTCACAATAACATAGCTGCTCCGATGTGGTTCTTGCACTGCACACATGCCTAAGCATGCCAGCAGGCTGGGTGAGGGACCGTGGCCAGCACCAGCGCCCCGCTGTGCTCATCCCCCAGCGTGGGTGTGCTGCGGAGGTGGCCAAGCACCTCCCAGCGTCTGTGTGGCTGGGAGGTGACAGCAGGACGGAGGTCAGCAGTGGTCACAGCCCTGCGGCCACCTGACATCCCGTGCACCTCCAGAGGATGGTGTCCTGGTGTCCGTCACAGCTCCTGGGGCTCGCTGGATGTCTGTGGTTGTAAGGCTGGGGTTCACAGGGAGGATTACTCCTGGGCCGCTCAGACCCCATCCTGCGTTATCCATGGGCTGTGTTGGTGCCAGGACAGCTGGGGCTTCCTCAGCCCCGTGGCGCTGTGGCCGGGCAGAACGCTTGTCCTTCGCTTCTTCAACCCCAGCCCCTGGGGTACGGCCTCCTTAAATGAAATTGTCTGAATGCCACATGGAAAGAAGCAACAGCTTATTTCTGAAATGTCAATGCCTTTTCATTAAAACTATTCCCCTGGAGGGCAGGAAACCCCGGTACAGTAAAAATACCATTTTACAGGAGAAAGCAGCACTGACCCTACCAGAAATGAATTCCTCTGTTCATCCAGCCTCCAGTCATTGTCCAGACAGGCTTTGGCAGGAAAGGCAAACTGAGAAGAAAAGTCCGATCGTCTTCCAAAAAACAGCAGCAATGATCAACTTAATAACAGAAGAAATAACTTAGGGCACAGGAGAGGATGGAAATGTGTGCTGAAGGTCCTTAGGATCCTGTATTTTTCAGTCTGGATTCATGGTCTAAATTTAGTAGTTTAGAAGATCCAGTGGTGTCCAGCCAACTCCACATGTGATGGATTGCAGTACTATGGCATGTACCTTCGCTTGAAGAGGTAGCAGATCTGCAGCATTTAGGAAGCAGTGAGGCCTGAGCAATGGGTTTTGAGGTTGAGGAATGTGCTGGAGGCCAGAGTCCATCAATATAGTCTGGACTTGGAAAGGCTGAGTTCATCCCTGGCTAACAGCATCATCTCTCACATTTGCATTTAAAGACATGGACCGTCTCTTAAATTGGTTCAACAGACTTTATTATTTCAATTTTATTTCCTCATGGTGCCGAAAGCCAATATTTCCTACCTTTCAGTATTTTAATTGTGTCCTTTACCTGAAAAATGAATTATCTCCTGTATCACAGAACTTGAGATTTAACAGGACAAATGAGGCAGAGAATGGACATGACTTTCTATGCTTTTAATAGGCACCTTGATGCAAAATTTCCTAGTAAAAAGAATTTTGTTTCCCCAAATGCTTGATTAGCATGAGATTACTAAGCACTTACAAAGAGCTCAGACTTTCTCTTGTGCTCTCTCTGAAGGGTGCAACGGTGGCAGCTGGTGTTCTGGAGCACTGCTTTCCGAGACTCTGAGTTTTAATATCCTTCTGAAGGACTGTTGAGCACATGTTACTGCTGATTGCTACTATCTATTCTGGTTTCAAATTAATTCTGAAGTGCTCCATTTAATGCTGGCAGGTGCTTTGTACTGAATAGGCACGGCTTGCCCAAGCCAGTTTGGGACCTACATAATTTTTTAAAAAGCTGCTTCTCCGAGGCACATTCAATAGCCTCATCTGACCCTGAACCTTTAATCCTTTAGCCCAGCCATCACACTGCTTAACCTGAATCCTGCCCCTCCAAACCAGCCCCCTGCTCCCAGGTCCCTGCCTCCCCCTCATGTCCTCACCCAGAAACACAGCCACCCTGGACATGGGCAGGCTCAAACTAACCACAGGGATTTCCTTCGGGGCTTAACACAGCGGTAAGTTGTGGAACTGCTTTACTCAAGACGTTAAGGATGCTGAAAGCTTACATGTGCTCAAACTTTGATTAGGCTCCTTAGAAGAAAAATCTACCAAGGGCTCATAAACCAAAACATGCCATTTCGGGTGTGGAAAGTCTGTGAGCTGCTGAGGCAACATCACCATGTGGTTATGAACACCTCCAAGGCCTTGCACGCCTCCAAGAATGCCTGGTTTGGGCTGCTGCCTGGGGCTTTGTTTTCACTCAGGGGGAGCACAAGGGTTGACCTAATTCAGCCCTCTCATGCAACGGGGATGCTAGCATGAGCCCTGGAAGCTGCACATTACCTGCTGCTTGTGCACAAGGCAGCAGCTGGCCAGTGTGACATGGGGCAGAGCAGGCTGCAGACCTGTGGGGTCCCGGGCAGCCACCTGCACCATGGGCATCTGTGACAGCTGGCAATGGGATGTCCTCTGCTGCTGCAGAGATGGTGGTGGTGACAAAAAGCTTTCTGCTGCCTGTGCACATTTTCATCCACATACATGAAATGGAAAGAAGTTATTCAGTTGACACCAACCATTCACCCTCTCTGAAGATCAACTTTATGACAATTAATTACAATGGGAGATAAAGAGAGGAACACTTTTACGAGAGGAGGTCTGCATTGTCAGGCTTTCCCTCGATGCTGAGCTCCAACAGTGGCTCTGAACAAGGCTTGCATACATGTGGCCATGTGCCTTAATCCTCTAGCCATGGCAAAATATGCTGCCCACATGCCCATGTGGGCTCGATGACTCATGGCCGTCCCCTTCCAGTCTCAAGCTGTGCCTGTGGAGAAACCATCTTCCACCCTACTCTCGGTGGGAGCAAGAGGCGGGCTGTGACTGCAGCCTTTCCGGGCCGAGCGAGCACTGCGCTTCCACCCGTTGGTGCTGAAGAAGCTGGCAGCGGCATACTGCAGTTGGATGAGGCTCATGGTGCCAAAAACTGTTGGCAGATTGTGTCTGGAGCTCTCTGTGTGAATGCTGGGCTCGCAGCAGGGTGTCTGCACCCAGGGCTTGGTGGAAGAGGCACGTGTTCCTCAGGGAGCTTCTGGACTTGCTGGGGCTGATGTAGAAACACAGCAAAGTTAAAAGGACACTCTCTTTCACAAACGTCCAGCTGCCTGGGTTGAGAGTCTGTATAACAGAGAGGCCTGCAGGCCTGGGAACATTTTGGAGCCAATGATGTGGGCAGCTTCTCTCTGTGAGCTATTCCTCCCTCTTCTGTGTTGTGCCTGAAGTGGGGAAAACCCAACCCCTTGAGTTCAGGCTCAACACAGAATGACATCTGCTATCACTGCTGTGATGTCTGACCTAAAGGCTTGACAAAATGGTGGAGAAATTGGTGGTGAGCAGTGGTTGTAATGACTTGAGTAACACTCTCTGTGATGACAGCTCATAGCTGTGACCTGGGACCAACAGTTTACCTCTTTACCACTGGACTAGCTCTGGAAAAGGCTTGGGCTCTAGGGCTGAGGTGTCAAACATCTGTGGTCAGGCTGGAAGTGCTCTCTGGAGACAACAGATGGAAAGACCCAAGAAACAACCCCCAAACCCAGAGCAGGGGTCTGTCCCCTCACTGTCCAGCCCTGTGCCTGCACCATCATCTCTCCACCATCCAGGCAGAGAGGAGAGCCCGACCAGCCGCTGGTGGAACAGGCCCTGTAGATGCACAAAGCCTGAGGACCCTGGGAATGGAAGCGGTGGCAGGGTGCAGGCGAAGGGTACGGCTGCTCTGTCAGGGGACCATAACACTAATGCACGGCTTTATATGGCTGTGGATCCACTTTTGACCTTTAGAAGCAAGAAGTGTAATGCTAAACTGAGGAAGAACACTCACTGCCATACGCACGAGCTCATTAGTAGCTTACTGATAATAGCTCGGCCGTGCACAGGGCTGAGGGCAGTGACACCAGCACAGCTCAAAAGGGACTTGAGTGATCGGCAGCTCAGCTGAAGCACTGCAATTCCCCACACAAACCAGCACTCTGCCACAGGGCAGGTCCCTCTCTGAATTAACACAGCTGCTGACTGGATCAAAAAGATGGGCCTTGACATGCCGGTGTTGTAGATGAGCTCAGCCACTCCTTGGAAATGGCACTGCAGTGAATTTGCTGGCAGCCCCAAGTCGGTCTGGGATCTGCACACAAACAGTTGTGACTGTGAATTAGTCCTTCCATGGGTATTTTAAATTATTTTAAGTAGCTGTTCACTTCTTAGCTGATGGAGCTCAGATAGGAAAAGCACCCTAATGAAATTCCACTTCTGCAGCATGTCTAAGATAAGAGCTGAGAGGCTCACTGCCCATGCTGTTGGGGAAAATACATAAATCAAAACTAATTTGCTAATTTGTGGTGTCCAGATAAAGTGCACAGCTTCAGTATTATTATTACTGAGCAGTGCAGGTTTCTGCTCATCTCTTCTGGTCTGGAGGCTTCTCTTTGCACCAGGCCTAGCAAGTCCTGGCCACGGTGTCCAGAAATGGAGGCACCCAGAAGCAAGGCAGATTTTGAAAAACATGTGCTTCAAGCCATACTAACATCTTTGCAACAGGTTCCCTACCTGTCAGAAAGGAGTGTGGTCACTGCAGGCCAACGATGTGGTGAATCCCTGCTGCTATTATGTTTGAATAGCTACGCAAAATATCTTCTTAATTTTCAGGTTGTCCTGTCAGGGGAGGAGCTGAGGACAGAACTGGGCATTTCTCTGCCATGTCCCATGGCTTTGTCATGATACCCAATGTCCTGCTCCCCACAGCACCAGCGAGTGCAAACCCCAGGACAGCATTTCCCCCAGCAGGAGTCCCAGCCCTTTTCTAACAAGCCCTCTGCCCAAGGCTCCCTTTCCTGCCTGATCCTGCAAAAGCTTCCTGCCTGCTCTCTGCTGAGACTGCAGAAATGAGCTCAATTACAGTATTTTAGGTGTTGTCACTGGCTGCTGCACTATCAAAAGTACCCAGCAGCCTGCAGTGTGCACAGCTTGTCTTTCTGAACCCTTTAATAAAGTCAGAGGCGGTTGCATTGCTCATATCTGGAAGGAGATGTAAAAAAGGGATGTGAGCTTTAAGGATCTCTTGAATCCCAAAGACTTGCTAATGGTCTTTGGATAGTTTTAGAATACCGTCATCAATGTATTCATACCAACAGCTGATAGCCCTACTAATATGGACTGATTTTTCCCCTTTACCTTACGTATGATTCCATCTAAAGTACATTTATCTACTGTGGCAAGAAGGAGTTTATTCAGATGTTTTGATCATATCTAAAGTCAGATTACCTTTACCAGTTCTTTCCTTTAATGTTGAGCTGCAATATTCAGATATTTTCCCTTGGAGGCTTTTGATTTCTCCAGAGTTTGTTTCTGCATTCTTGGTTGTGTTTTCTGGGTGCACAGACATAGATTCATGCAGCTAGGCATAGACCGAGGTGGAGAAGAACCACTTTCTCCTGCCCAGTCCTTGGAGCAGCCTATTCCCTGCCCTTTGCTTAGAGTGACACTAGTTATTAGCTTCCAGCAGACAGTGTTTGCTACCCAGGATTTTCTGTTAGCTCTCACCCCTGGGACTGTCTAGATTTTTTTCAGTGTCATAAGTCATTTATTTTGAGAACCCTAAATGTCACCAAAAAAGAACAGGCTGTGCTCACATTTCCATGGAAGTGCTAAGTCCACCTTGATGGCTATGAACCTCTTTTTTGAGAATCTCTTGAATTTCCCTTTTCTCACTCAAATTCCCCATGTTCCTTGGGCGGGTTTTGAACCCATCTGGCTGCAGCATACACATATGCCAAATTCTGCTGGGATCAATGTTAAAATGTACTTACTTCAACAGATAAGATATCAAGATATTGACTGGGTCTTTAGTCGATGTCACTGTTAGACTCTGTGCACCTCATTAACCTACTCAGTCAGAGCGCTCTAGTTCCAGTGGGAAATGTTGCTGTAATTAAGATCCCAGGGATCTTAAAAAAAAGGAGTGGGAACAAAATAAATTGAAGTGGAGCTGCTCTCAGCTCCTGTAAAACAGCGGCAGCTACGTTTGATTTTCCTGTCAAGCCAGAAGAGTGGTGCTGCACACACATCATTGATCACTTGGAAGCAAGTTATGGAGCCAAACCCAGTGCGGTCGAGACAAGAAGTGCTGACTTTGGGGTGAAACACAGCATGCAGCAGCTGCGCTCTTGAAGCGTTGCCTCACGGATTGATTTTCTAGTGGGTTTTCCTTTATTTTCTAAACTAACCTGCTGCAATCCACCCGGTGACGAGATGCTGCATGTGAACAGCTCGAAGGACATGCAGAGGTTTAGCAGCATCTTCTGAGAGTGGGTGAGTGCCTTGGCTCACGTTCACCCTCTCGCCGTGGCTCCCCAATGCCCGGTGCAGGGCAGGCTGGCGTTGTGGCATCACCAGCACCGCAGCGGGGCTGTGCCCACGCAGCCTGCCAGCACGTGCTGTGGTGCTGCCTTCCCCATGATCTCGTCCTGACAAAGTGATATGCTAACTCAACAACCGGTGCCCCATTGCTATGACCTGAATACAGGTTAGATATTTGAATATAAAAATCAGAAGAGGGGAAAACACATCCCTTGTGCTCCCTCCTAAGCTCTTTTCTCTGACTTTCATTCATTTGCTTGTTATTAAAGATCAATCAGATAAACTCTGTCTTGGCTTTCTCAATAATTGCTGTTTGCACAGTACAGCGTGCAGCTGGATAAGGAGACCAGGAGGGAAAAAGCTTCCCCATAAATATGAAATGTTCAGCTTTAAAGAGCAGATATTAAGATCTGGCCTGACAGAGCTGGCATGAGGGTGACACCTTGGCAGGGATGTCACAGAGCCTGTAGCACTGGCCTGTAACCGATAATCTCCTGATACTATTACAGGCACTGCCATTATGGCTGTCAACTTTAATTAAGCACACTCCCATTTGCTGTGTCCTTCTAATGTTGCTCCAGGGCCGCTGCTAATTCAGCGTGCAGCCAAGTTTCATCAGAAGGGTGGTGGTTTTTGTTGGTTTTTTTTTTTTGTGCTGTTGAAACTGGGCTTGACTCAGCCACTGGAGGCAAGGTTAGCTCATCTTTGCCCCTGTGCAGAGCGGCCGTGGACCGAGGTCACGCAGCTCTGGGGTGGGTCTTCCACCTCCTGCCTTACCCCTTACCCCAAACGCCCAGCCATGGTCACTGCTGCTCCTGGGGTTCCCGGCCCTCCGGGTCTTGGTTTCAGACCCTTCCCCTCCTCCAGACAGAGAGGAGCCCCGGGAAGGGTTGTTGGGGTGTCCCCCAGCAGCTGAGCTCTCCCAGCGGGGCATGGCCACCACTTCAGCAGAAGTCTTCATTGGTTGGCATCTTTCAGTCTCTGCCTTCGTTTTATTCTGCAAACATGAATTAAGCATTAGGACATTGCTGTTCTGCAAGGACACCAAGCACGGATACAGCCCACTGTTTTATTCATTATGAAGAATTTAATCTTATTACATTTTAAAAATCAAATATTAAACTGCATTATATGGAAATGTAGGGGATATATGCCTGTGTATCGACATATCCATTTATTCACAGGCTCGGTAGGGTGCTAGATACAGGTACAAATAAAGGGAAATTAAGTTATTTGCCCAGCCTCATACTGCAAATTGGTGGCTGAGTCAGGAGAAGAGCTGAGGAGGTGCTATTCTCTGTTGGCTACATGGGGAAGCTGAGAGCCCCCATCCAAGGGGCATTTTATGTTTGTAAGTGGCTTTCCTGAAGTTATACTTTTCTAGTGTTTTGAAAATGCCCTCATCAGCTGCTGAGAAATATCTGTTACGGCCCCTTTTTGCTTCTTCCACACAGTTCTTTTTAAAGTCATTGGATGACTTCTCCTGTCCTTAGTGTGCTAGCGTGACTGGCCTTACCTAAGCAGAGCTCGGCTGCTAGGGAGGGCTCCCAGCCCCTGCCAGCAGAACGAGCACAGCTGGAAAATGGCTGGGGAGCTGGTAGGAGAGCTGGGCGCAGGGTCCGGCCCCTCCGCCCCTGACACCCTCCCTGGCTGACCTTCCTCTCCCTGCGAGGAGCTAACCCATGCTCCTACAGTCCCGCTGCCCTGGCACGAGGTACAAGCCTGGGACACTTTGCCCGGATGTGCCAGGTTGTCCTGTGAGCCTTGGGCATGTTCTGTGCTCACCTACCCCAGGCTCTCGGGATGGGTGAACCAAGTGTTGTCTGCTCTTCCAAAGCACCGTGGAGTCAGGCAGACAGCACATCTTAAAAATTTAGCTTCCCAAATCCCAAAGGCTGGTCACTGCTCTTCCCCTGTCGGACTGTGACTTTGTGCCAGAAAAACTGCTCCAACCAAAATTACACAAGGAAATTTGCCCTTAACACTGGCCTGGAAAACCTACTTTCTGGAGCAGCATGCTCTGATTTGAAGATTGCTGCCCACTAAGGCTTTATTATCCGTTGGGTAACTTCCTAAAGAGCAACCCTGGCAGTGATCTCACCTCACCTGGACACTCAAGTGCGTATTTGTGGGACGTACCCAGAAGGTAGATGAAGGTCATTGCTGTCCACAGCACTTAATTACACAGAAATGGCTGTAGCAGCTGTAAACACTAAGTCCATTAGAGGGATAATGGCTTCAACGAGGTTTCACACATCTGTGAAGGGGAATGGCAAGGAGAACATGGGACTTTATAAAAAAGCATTAGCTGGACTAGAAAGACTACTTAAATGGCATATTGACAACTTCTCCCTGTCCCTGTGGTTTTCTGAACATTCAGCCTGTGGGAGCTGAGCAACATCTTTCAGGGAAAACGCCTTGCTGAAAAATGTATGTCCAGAAAAACTGAAGCTAGTAACAAAAGGTAAGGTGTGTAAAGGCCCCACCTTTACACGCAATGTTGAATTTGGCATTTTAATCATCTGCCTTGGGGCAGCACAGAGTGGGTGGTGTGGGGTTTGTCCTCCAACGGACAGTGAAGTTGCAACCCAGTTGTCCGAGGTTTCCTTTCTTTAGCCCACATCTTTTCAATACCATTCACATTTGGCCAGTAGAGTGGCTAATGCATAAATAGGGTCTGAACGCATAAATAGGGTCAATGGGGGCCCAGTTTGGATGGAAATCTCTCCCAGGTTCCCCAGGTGTGGGATGGGAACTGGTGTACAAGGTCTGCCTTTCATGGGGTGCTGGTGCAAAGTGCCCGGTTGTGTGATATTGTGTGCAGTGCTGTGCTAAAGACCCAACCACTGCTTTATTTCACCACTGGTGCGAGAGAAGTTGTTCAATTTCAGAAGGTACCAATGAGACAAACAGGCATTTCAAACTGTAGAGAAGTTAGCAAAGACAATTTCAGAATAATAAATTTAAAATATGACCTGAATCTCTCATAGATACATCATGTATAGCGAGTCATTCTGTGTTGCTCAAGAAAATATTGTTTCCTGCAATGCAGGGATCAGCACCCTGAGATAATCTTGAAGATTAAGGAGTGACTTGGTTTTTAGTTCTGCATTTGTAGTCGTGACATTGAAGCTTGAGTGAAGTATCCAGGCAACAAGCCAGTCTTCATGGTTAGCAGTATAATACCTGGATAAACAAATATTTCATGCACAGACCTAATGAGGCTGGTGCTAGGGAAAAGGAACATTAAAAAATTAATTAGGATATGCTTTTTGAAAGGCATTATTCCTTGTTGCTGCTCATGTATCACCTGCAACACACAGCGTGGCTCGGGGAAGGCTGCAGCCAGATATAGTTACAGAACATCTGCTGAAGAACAAAGTGTGAGTGTCCTCCGCAGAGCGGTCCCGCTGTGCCGATGGGAGGTTTGGTGCAGAAGCGATCGCCCCGGCTCCGCACACGCAGCAAACCTTGCAGAAGAGCGTGGAGGTCAATGCAGCGTGCCCCAGGAGCTGACGGCAGCTCTGATCAGCCACACTTCTTAGAGTCAAATAAATTTAATCATGGGTAGCCCTATTTTAACCCCTCCTCTGAAAGGCACAAGGAGAAATATAATTTGTTTTGCATATTTTTGAGTGCTGGCACACCTCCACTGATGGGCAGGAATGCCACCTACCCCTGCCTGGGAGACAGGAGGCACAAATGTTCCTGGGGACTGGTTTGTTTAAAGTGTTAGCAGACCTTCCTCTCTGCCTGCTTGTCACCTGGCAAGGAGCTTCCCAGCCATACCCTGCAAAAAATCATATTGCAACTGCTGCTCTAATAGGCTTGGCTGTAGTAGGTAATGTTTGATCAGACACGGGTCAGGATGTGCATCAAACTGTAGTTACAGCTTTGCCCTAGTTTCCCAAAATCATTTTGTGTGTTTGCTTGACTGTAAGTATACAGTAGCTATCTGAAAGGCTTGTTAGGCAAACATGCCCTGTACAAACTGCAAAAGGTGCTTTAATTTGTGACTTTGGTTTTGAAAACTAATAAAGTTCCTATGTATCTTTGCACTCCCCCAATTAATTTCACAGATGCTCATAAAGCCAAAGATTTAATTAGATGGTCCTTTTAGTTGGTTGATATTTACTGAATATGCAATGAAAAAAAAATAATGAAAGTAGATGTAGACTGAAAAGACCTTGTTCCAAGTATCTTATTAGAAACAAAACAAAAAGCAAAGCTACTAGGCTGAATTCATTACTGGTGTGTATTTAATCCCATGAAGTTATAATAACACTGCACCTGAGCCATGGGGTCTCAAAGCTCTTAATGTTTAAACTTTGCAGCCAAGAGAGTGATTGAGATGCAAGTTTCAAAAGCTGTTTCTACAATTGTTTGGATGATTTTTCATGAACAAGGACTTTTGGTACAGTTATCACATGTGTGCTTCAGAAAGGTTGCTCACATGCCTGCCTAGCTTCCTGGAATAACTGCTTCTACCCCCTGAGACACGCATCCTGCTTTGTTATCAGAGGTGCAGGGTCTGGATAAAAAGGATGTCATGCAAGAAATATTCTATGCAGGTTTCCTAATGAGAAGTGTTTTTAGTTTTAGCTGGACAGCTTTAAAGAAGGGAAATTTCCCTTGGATCTTTAGGCATGAATGCTAAGGATCGGGGTTAGAAACCACCGTCAAATCTGAATTTTGTGACTCTCTACCACATGGCTTCAAAACCCTGATGTGAAGCTTGGACACAGAGGGTGCTCAGAGCCGAGACCTGCCTCTCACCAGGGCAACTGCCGGCGTGCCTCTGCCCACAAACCACCGCAGCTCCCACAGGACCCAGCTGACAGGGACATGCTCAGGAGCCCCAGACACCAACCAGGCTGTGGGCCCTGGGGGAGAGCAGGTTTGTTGTACTCACCTGCTTCAATGGGCCTTGTCACCTCCACAGAGGTAATGTGCTTTGCTCTTATGGTAGGCAAGCCAAAAGGTACAGAAGCATTACAAGCCATGTGAGAAGGCGAGATCCGTGGTCACGATCAAGGACAAGGTTACCGGAGGGTGGTGTGAAACAGCAGACTGCAGTGCCAGATTGGGCACAAGTCTCGGGTTCCTGGGAATACAACGAGACATAACATCAAGTTTTTTTGTGCCTGTTGCCCAGGAGCGACCTTGAGAGATCTCAGCTGAAGGATCTGGAGGAATGACTCGCCTAATGTTCCCAGAGTAATTTCCCCTGGATGTCTGTGGACATCCTACCACGGTGTGGAAAAGAGCAGCAGACCCCTCCATCTCCCTTTTTCTTTTCAAATCCAGCACCTGCTGCCTTCCCAATACAAATGTCATACATGGAGTCTTTCTCCCTCTGCAGGAGCTTCTCTGAATTTATACGCCTGCCCCATTTCTCCATGAGCAAATTCCCTCAACCTTACATGACCTGCCTGCTAAACCTAATGGATAAGTTTTCTAAGTCCTAAGATTATTCGTTGTACTTATAAGGACTCCCAGGCTCTAGTTTGCCATTGATGCTCTAGGGAGACCATGCATGGCAAACCAGCAGTATTGGTGACAGTTTGCATGAAGGTAGCTTGAAGGTAGCTCAAGTTACCTCTTCTTCAGGGTTCCCCAAATTGTTTTGGAACAAAATTGTCTCTTTTTTTTTTTTTTAATCTTCCACAATTCACCCATGTATACACATATATGTGTACTCACTTTTGTCCCACTTTAATTTTACCATACAGTGCAGTAAATAAGTGTGAAATTAACTTTCCTGTGTTAAGTAACCTCTGCAGTGGTATTCCTGCAAATAAAAGTAACCCTCTGCCAAGCTGTCTGGTGTCACACCATGCATGGGGGGACACAGCTTATTTTCAGTCATTAGACCTGCGTGGGTCCGGAGTATAAGGCAAAACACCAAACTATGCGCCTTGCCTAAACAATGTCTACATATAGCTCTGAGCCTATGGACAAGGAGACAAGGGACATTAGCAGGGCGGAACCTCAGACCGTTTGGGCTTTTCCTGACTTGGTTGCCTTAATAAAATAATGGGATTTCTACTGCATGACATTAACATCGCACCTTTCCTAAGTCCCGAGAGGAGGTATGAGGAGGCCGTAGGGAAGGGGTTAAAGGTGCCACAGTCTGCGAAGGAGAAGGAAATACCACAAAGGAGAAGGGTCTGTTCTGGAGACGTAATGACCCAGCAGAGGCTGGAAGATTCACTGTCGTTTTCTGCTTCAAACTTCCTATAAAGGTTGATTATAACCAGACGTTGAACACAATTGCAATGAATAACAAGAGGATTGGAGCCACGGAGTGGAATAAGGAAAGAAGAGCTTAAGGAATATTTAGATTTCTGAGATGTGTTCCAGCCTTCAGAATCAGATAAAAATTCACCTGTAAGGGCTTAAGGACCCATCCAAAGCCATTTCTGAGCTACTAGTAATTGCTTTTGGGTAGCTAGGGGATGAGAGGGGCAGGAAGGAAATAGCAGGGGAACACTTAGTACCTGTCTTGCAGGGAAAGCCAAGGAATTTAAATCAATATGCCTAATTCCTGGAAAGATTGCTGGAACAAATTATTAAACCATCAATTTATTGTTGGCCACTTGTTAGTCAGTTGATAAGAAACACTCTACAGGGATTTGCCAAGAGCAAACTGTGTCAGTCCATTTCATTTTTAACACTTTGGCCCAGCGGTTAAAGGAAACGGACTTAATTCTAAGAAGAGTCTGAGCACTTTCCTACAGATCATGCTCAGCTGCACACCAGGGGAATACAGTCTCGGCTTCACTGTGAGAGCAGGGTCAAGCTATCTGGTAAGCTGGAAGACTAAAGGGTGGGCCAGAGTCCGGCAAGACCCAGGGAATGTGTGCTCAGCCCTTATCTGGCCAGTGCGTGAAAGAGCAGCTTGGATGATGGAGAAGGGAGAGCAGTTATGAGATGCCTGAACAAAGCCAAGCTATAAGAGCTTGCAGAACATTTGGAAGGCAGGCTCATAATTCAAAATGTTGATAACTAAGAAAAGTGTTCTGAAATCCTCAAGATGAAATCAAATAAGAAGAGCAAGGTACTGCAAGCAGAAAAGGGAGATCAATGCGCAACTACATAAAAATGGAAGAAAAAACAGGAGGTCTACAGAGAAGGTTCAGGTACCAACTGGATATGCGGTGATGTTGTGAAGCTATTGGAAAGAAAAGGGAAAGGGAAAGGGAAAGGGAAAGGGAAAGGGAAAGGGAAAGGGAAAGGGAAAGGGAAAGGGAAAGGGAAAGGGAAAGGGAAAGGGAAAGGGAAAGGGAAAGGGAAAGGGAAAGGGAAAGGGAAAGGAAAAGGAAAAGGAAAAGGAAAAGGAAAAGGAAAAGGAAAAGGAAAAGGAAAAGGAAAAGGAAAAGGAAAAGGAAAAGGAAAAGGAAAAGGAAAAGGAAAAGGAAAAGGAAAAGGAAAAGGAAAAGGAAAAGGAAAAGGAAAAGGAAAAGGAGAGCAGAGGAGAGCAGAGGAGAGCAGAGGAGAGCAGAGGAGAGCAGAGCAGAGCAGAGCAGAGCAGAGCAGAGCAGAGCAGAGAAGAGAAGAGAAGAGAAGAGAAGAGAAGAGAAGAGAAGAGAAGAGAAGAGAAGAGAAGAGAAGAGAAGAGAAGAGAAGAGAAGAGAAGAGAAGATGAAGATAGTTAAGCATTCAGACAAACTCATTTGTGTTTAGGGTCCCACAGAGTGAAGCCTTCACCCACCCATTAGCCATGTGGCTGCTAAGTGTGGCCAGGGTACTCCTCCAGCAGGAAGGTCCCACAGTGCCTAATCCACCCCAAAAACACAGGCAGATTCAATGTTTTTTGGGAGGTCCCTTCAGCCTGGTGCCTCTGTGAGTCAGTGGTGCTAAGATCAGGCTGCAGTTGTGTGCTGTCTACCTGAGCCCATGACGGTGCCAACAGGAGAGGTCTCGGTGGAGGTGGATCCTTCACCTCCCTCTGACCCCCACAGCTGCACAGGGGGGTTTTAGCTCAGGGTTTGCTCAGACACCAGACTGCACAGGCAGAAAAAACCCAGTACATTCTCAGTTCCCCACACAGTAATGTGGTACTTCTTTCATCATTTCTGTTTAGACATGGCTTGAAAAAATTCAGTATTGGGAATCATATTCAAAGCCCCGTTAACCTTAGCCCTGCCCAGTACCCTGGAATATCTCTTCAGTCTGCAGCCCTGAAACACATTAATTTTGAAGGGTGCTAACTGGCACTGGAATGAGAGGGGGAAGGTGACGGGTGTGAGGGAGAGAGCACAGCAGGTGAGCCCACGGCCGGAGCCCCTGCCACTGCAATCGCTGCTGGGACAATAAATTCCCACACTCTGTGGGACTGAAGCCTGGGGAAAGGAGAAGGAACCCAGGATTTAACAGTAAATGACTGTCAACAGGAAAACTGTCGTTTTACTGTTTGGAAGACTGAAACTGCAGTGTTTAATGATCTCTGCTCACTCTCCTAATAAATTATTTTCTTCAATTAGCCTGTATTGCAAACGGCTCTGACTCGGAGCCTTTGAGAGGGCTGATGAATGGTCCCCAGGCTTAACGACTGCCCGTGCTCTTTCTGCTCCCTCAGCCAGTTGTTCATCACTGCCAGCTTCTCCCCCCTCCCAGCACGTTGTTTATCTGGTAATCAGGGGCACTGCTACTGGAGCATTTCTACAAAAGATTATGCTGCTAATTATTTAGAGGTCATTAATTGGAAGGTGAAGCTGGCACCATCCCTCAGCTTTGAGCTCCCCGGTACTACAAGAATGTTCCCCTTACACAAAGAACATATTTTTTTCTTCTGCAGCACTTAATCTTCTCACAGCCTTTAAAGGAAGGTTCCAGCTCCAGCAGATGTGCTTTGTTTGAAAGAAATGGAAGTTTTCTTCCTTTTAATCCAGGGTATGTTCAATAACCACAGCAAACTGAAGACATTTCTCCCGCCTATTGCCACCACGGAGTATTTTGAGGGGGAAAAGCAAAAAATCAACCCAGCACCTGCACAGGCGATCCCAAATGGCCATGTCAGCAATGTCCACAGGCAGGCACTGCAGCTACCTCTGCAAACACAGGCAGGTGCTGCCTGGAAAGCTTGGGTTCTCTTCTTCCCTAATAACCTCGAGGGTTTTTAGAAATAGAAATGGGTTAATATTCACCTGTGGGTCAAGGCACACGGACTCGGAACATGCCCCTCCACTTGTGCCCTTACTCAGAGCTCATCCCTTCGTGGAGAACAGGCACCCCCTACCATGCACACAGGGCTCTTCCGCAGCCCCTCCGCATCCCTCACGGGTTTTGTTTTGCCCAGATCTATGGAGCCGCATCACAGGTGGCTGCAAAAACATTGCCAAAGAATTGCAGAGGAAGGAAAGGCTAAAACCAGACCCCAGAGAGGATGTGTGCAGCTATGACAGGTGAACCAGCAGTGGGGCTGGAAGTGTGGAGCAGTCACGCACTTGCTCAAAGGGGGACATGTTCTGGATGCCATGAGCTGCAGAGGGGACACGAGGCTTAGATGAAAGCGTGTGCGGGCAGAGAGCTGCATGCTTTGTGTTGTTGTGCAGAAGAATTACAGAAGCTGGGTTTGGATCACTGTAATCAGTTGCTTCATCTTATCACTGATCTTTGTCTTATCACTAATACAGACAAGGAAAACTGATCTCTTACTCTGCTACCCAAAGTTAAAAATGACTGCGCCTTGGGGCCATGGCAGTGCTGATGTTTTCTGATTGCTCTCACCACTCGGTACCCTGCACCAGATGGATCAGCAGATTCCCCCAAGCCGGGACTTGGCAAGGGACTTTTCTAACCCACTGGGAAGCTACCACAGCCCCAGGGCACTTACTGATCCAGCAAAATGAAGCTTTTCATGCAGGATGCGATGGGGCTGCCCATGCCCATAAAGCAGGCTCTTCTGCTCTTATCAACTCCCTCCTTCTGAGGCAATGTTAAATTTTTGGTCCCCAGGCTGTAACAAGCATACGCAACTGCCCTGTTCACTGCCCACAGCTCTTTTGATTGTCATGATGGGAATCAACAAGCAGAGCCCTCGGGAAGAGATCTTCAGGGAGACAGGAGGAATCCAGAGGCCTGCTTAAGGGCAGAGAAGTCTCCTCCAAACAAGGGATACAGCTCTGGAGAGCTTTTGCTTAATACAGTTATTGGCTAATTTCATCTTCTGCTGAATTTACAAAGAAACTCAAAAGACAAATCCCTTCGGTCAAAAAACAATCCATCTTTTCCTCCTAATTTTGATACACAAATGGCTTTAAATACACTCTGCTGGACAAACTCAAATAAATAATACTGACTAGAGGAAACCTGTGTTTATTTAATAAGGCAAGAATAAGCCTGGCCACAAGAAAGGAGCTACGAAAGAGGCGAGGCCTCTTGGTACTAAATGCAGGAGTAGAGCAGAGGCTGTGGGTCTCCTGGTGCTGAGCGCTGGCTTACCAAGGAGCTACTGGTTTAGACGGGCCAGTGGGGGTTTCCCCCTACTTGCTGCAACACCGCTCATCCCCGGCCTGTCTCTGGCAGCTCTAACCCCATCTAGAACTCATTTTGCAGCATGGTTTTACCGAGAAAGGCTGCACGCCTGGCCTCACGGGGTGGCCAGGCCTCGGGTGAGGAGCAGCAAGTTTGATTCCAGCAGAGGATTCGGTTCACAGACAGTGAGACTGAAAACACAGCTACCACAAAAAGCAACTGCAGAAAACTCATTTGGGAGGGTTCCCAGTGACTGAGTATCACCCAGGTTGTGTTTGTGAGCGTTTCAGCTGCAGGCAGCCAGGGACAGGTCAGGGCCGGGTGCCTGAGGGCCGGCTCTCGTGCACGCTGCTGCTGCTCGGCTTCATGGTGGCAGCTGCTCTCGAAGCACTGGGAGCTGTCACCCGGTTGGTGACAGGAGCCCCGGGGCTGGGACATCATGGTGGGACTGCTGGAGGGGACTGTGAAGCCCCAGGCTTTGTTAGCCCTGCTGCTCGCAGCACAATGTGTTCCACCACAAGGTGCTGCGGGCAGCGAGCCCCTGCTGGGGCGGCAGGGACGGGACAGCACAGCAGCTGTCCTTATCAGCAAATCTCTCCGCTGCTCCGAGCCCGGCAAGGCGCATCGCTCATTAACCAACGCTCTCTGCCACTAATTCAGTTTCCAGCCCTGTAATTGCTGAATATCACTTCATGCACACATCTATTTGCTCCACAGTCCCCACCAGGCCAACAGCCACTAGCTACCCAGATGCTGTTTGCCCAGCCTCCGCACTGCAGCCTTGCAGTTTCATGAGCAATATTTGCAATTGAAGAATGGAAGTGCAAAAATAACCAGCCTCAACAATAGGAAGAAAAAAATGAGGTTACAGCTCCCCGAGAGCTCGCAGTGTGCTCTGGCTCGGGAGGCTGCCTTGCGTGCTGATGGAAGACGGCCCGGGTTGCACACATACAGCCTGACACGGGGAGAAGGGCTTCACCACGGCAGCAGGTGTTTTGTGGCAAAAGCCAGACCCCTGCCAGGAGCCGAGTGTTTGGGGAAAGGTGGGACCAACAGCACTTTATGTCTTCCAGATGCTTCAGCCGGCGCTATTGTTTGTAACATGGAGAGAGGACTTGCAGGATAACTCAGCTGTGTTTAAAAAAGGCCCAGAGAGCGTGTCCAGGGTGAGAAGACAAGGAGCACCAAGCCCAGGAGTGCAGGGTTCCTGTTTCTTGTGTGTTGGCTGTCTGTTAGCGAGGCTGGGCAGGGGACAGGGCTGTAACGCCCAGGCATGCAGAAACCCCCTCTGCATATCTGAGAAAAGGGGTTAAAACACAGACTATGCCATCAAAGTTAAGCCTGACAGGAAGAAAAATCCACATTCCCATTCCATGTGCTCGGCTTTTCCCCTCTGCAACCATTCTTAAAAGAAAAACAAAGGCAAACCAGGAAAACATATCTCAGAAGAAATCCTCCCCCTCATCTCCTGCTCCAGTGAGGGCACAGCACTGCCAGCTCACTTCCCTCCAGCCACCGGGTTCGCTGGTGCCACAGCGGCATTTTAGTGAGTTGAACCTTCGCCTATGTTATGGGCAGTCCGGGTGTCAAACACACTAGTGCATCCACAAACAAACACACCGTTTGCCTTCCCTCCCCTGCACCCAAGGTGCTCACCTTCCCCTCTCACCTCCACCGCTAGATGCTGTGAGCCCAATTCACGCATTGCCAGGGCTGCGTTTCCCCCACGCACCCAGGCATGGAGGCACCGCTGTGACCAGTGCTTTGTGTGACACGTGGGTCACCACCCTGGTCTAGCAGCGGGGACCTGAGTAGCTCCCTCTCTTAATCTTGCTTAGAACCTTTTCCAGAGGTTTCTTTCACTTGAGCAAGTTTAGACCTCCATGTTTATCCCTCCTGATGTCTCTGCATCATTTCAGGCAGCCCAGCTTGGTGCTGGCTCTCCCCTGTGTCTTCCTGCCTGTACACAGCAGCCATTCTTGCTGCTGAGCCCCGCGGCTTTTCCAACACCTTCAGTGCTGCCGTTGACATTGTTGATCCCTTCTGTAGGGCGGTGGGGAAGGCTGATCCCTCTCGCTGCACAGCAAAACCCCTTTGCTCACTTGGAGGGTCTGGTTGGAATGGCATCATGGAGGCTGGCTGCAGACAAATTCCCAGCATCATTAATGTCCGCCTAGAAAGAAAGATGTGATGGGAGGAACATGGCATTGGTTAGTCCCTCAAACCATGGGCTGGAGGTTGGCCATGTCCCACCAAACTGTGAGAAGAGGGGCCTGGAGCCACCAGCGAAGGGCTGGGCACACGCTGTCTTCACTGGGAAAGCTGGAGCCCGATCCACAGAGGAGAAGGTCTGTGGAAACCCCTGCCAAGGGGCCATTGCTCTCCGTGTAAAACAGCGGTGGCCTGTGGGTCTCCTGCCAGAGGGTCCTGCTTTGTTCCTGGCGGACTGGCCGAGAAGGAGACTCTTCCCAAAACTCCTGCTGGCCTTTCTGGGAGACTCCTAGGAGAGGTCTTTGTACCAAGAGTGAAGCCTTGTCTGCCTTTGCAGCCCAGTTTGGGTTTGCTGGGGAAGCCCCAAGAGCCAGCTGCATGCAGCCCCGTGCACCTGAACCATACAGCGGGGCTAGCGGGGCAGGTGGCAGCTCCTGCAGGGACGATCATCCCTGCCACGCACACCCCGAACAAAGACAGCAGAGACAGCAGCACCTTCAGCACCACCTCCCTCCTCCCTGCCCTTCTGAGAAGTGATGAGGAACATCCCCAGCTCTTCCCCTTTTTGAAGCGGCCGTACCAACACAAGGCCATGCTGCTACGCGGTGAGAGCGTCCCGCTGCCCAGCTTCCCGCCAAGCAGGACGCAACACTTGCTCTGCACCATCCAAACACCCATGGATATTGCTCTGCTGGGGGGGACCTCGGGCCACTCAGTATCCTCCAGACGTGCCCCCACAGCACCCGTGCTTCAGCTCCTTGCTTCGGGTCTTGCTCCTTGCCTCCGAGCCTCTGATTAGCGATTCTGCGGCAGCAAAACTGCCATACAGCATAAGCCAGGTTTAGATGGTGATCCCTTTAACCAGAAATGATCTCTGTCAGAACAGCTTTCTTAAATCCTGAGATAGATGCTGCTACTTGCGCTGAATTGTTTTTCTGTGTATTAGCTATTTGATGGCATTAGCATAATGCGCGTTCCCGTTTACAGAGGAAGCCTTTATCTGGGCGGTTTCACAAAAAAAAAAAAAAAAAAAAAAAAAAGTGGGTTTGATTAATTAAAAAAGGATGGGATTGCTGTGAGGATTTGAATGCAAATGCACCAGCAGATGCTTCCTGATCCTCCCAGCAGAGTACATCACTTTTAATAAACTCAGAGCAGATGGCTGGCTGCGGTGGCAAAGATGCGCCGTACCAATGTGCTCCGCGCTCCCCTCCCGCCTGGCTCCCTCCTCACATCTGGAAGCCGAGAAGGCTGGATCCTCACCTGCAGCCCCCTGTTAGATCAACCTCCGCCTCAGCGGTGCTGTGCTTGCTCCTTGAAGCTGAGGATGCTTCCCAGGGGTGCAGGTTTCTGCTTCGTGCCCTGCGTAAAGGCGGCGGAGCTGCAGAGCGCCCGCTGGAATGCAGAGCCTGCGGTCAGATGAACGAGGCTGCACGAGAAGCAGCAGGAGACGAAGCACGGATAGTTAGAAGTTCAGGTGTTGCTCTCCTTTCTCCTCCATGGGAGCTGGCTCCTGCTGGTTTCTAGCAGGAAAAGCTCCCCTGCTTTCGGTGTGAGCCAAGCCTGTGGGACTGAAGTGCTCTCTCCCTGAATTGCTTGCTGTACCAAATCACCACTAAAACTGTTTCTGTGTTTGCATGCCCTCCTGATGAGAACACGAGATGAGGAATCCATTCAAAATAGGAAAATAGTCATTGTTTTCTTGGGGCTTGCATCCCTACATCCCAGAGTCCTCTCCAGTGACACTGACATATCACTGCCGTTTTATACGAGGAGTAAACTGAGCTGAAATGTTTCCCCAGTTTAAGCACATCCATTATCCGACTCCTTCCCTGCGTACTTAGTGCTGGTTAGAGCCAAAGTATGCAATGGGCTGTCTCACGCCCTCACGCTGATTTGCTGCCTGCTGCTGCCTGTGTCTCTGCTGGCAGCAGCTGCGGGCTGGCAGGCAAGCGCTGGAGAAGCCAGCGGGCCTGCTGGAAAGGAAAAATGAGCACCGTGATTCACTGGAAAATTGGAGCCAATTTTCTGACAACAGGGATATCTGTTAGGTAGGCCTTTCCCATCCCTGGACTATCACTAGGAAAAAAAGAATATTTTTCTCGGGGGGCTGCACGGCCCAGGTGTTGCCAGCAGCTATTGCAAAGGCCGCAGAGGAAATTAAGGCAGCAGACTGACTTCTAGGTTTCTTTACCATCTGCAGCTCAAGCAATGTAACCAGAGGCGAATGAAGACTTAATTGCATAAAATGAATTAGGTCTCATGAACAGTGTTGGAGATGGGGAGCATCTAGGACATAGTTGGCAAAATTTCCAGTGTGAAATCTTTACGAAGATAAGGACTGGTACTAGGAAGCTGTGCCCTGCTTTCATGGTAAGAAATCTGGCCCAGGTGCATTGTAAAACAGCCTAGCAGAAAGACGTAGAGGATAAAATACTAAGCAGAAGAGGCTGCTATTGAAACATCCCCTTTTTAGCTAAGGCACAACAGAAAAGCACGTCGATATTCAGCAGAACGATTGGCAGACTGGCAGCAGAGTCCGGGGAGCCTCTGGGAGAGGGCAATGAATCAGGAGCTCAGCAAATCCTGATCTGGGTTCCTGTTACATGCAGATCCACAAAGGCTTGGATGAGCCGTGGTGGGTCTTCGTACCAACCCACCTGTAGGTGAGGAAGGATGCGTCTAGCAGGGAGGTGTGTAAAGCTGAACATTGCACGCTAAACCAGATGAAACTTGTGTGGTGAGGGTGTTGGTGTTGGTGAGGGTGGTGTGGAGACGGTGTTCAGGATAAATGCAGGATGCAGTTAAGCCCTCTGGCATTAAAATTGAAGAATTGGGTCAATGGTTCTAAAGAAAAGCGGATGGATAGCAGGGATGGGGCAACTAAAGATGTCAGCTAGGATATTTTGGAGGAAGGAAGTCGTAGGTAATGGGCATTGCTGAAAGGAACAGAGAGGTTTGGATGGTTCTGCCCAGCATCTCGCTGTGCGGATGTCACGGCCCTTGGCCAGTACGATCCCTGGGTATTGCACGAGCTCCCACAGCCCTGAGGATAAACATCCAGTCCTTCCTGCTGCCCACTTCAATAGACACCCGTAAAACTTCGCGCCTTCTTATTTCTTGTTCAAAGGTAAAATATTATTGTGTACTGGAGGTCTGAAATTAAGATCACCACAACGTGATTGATACTGGGGGATTTGAAAATACTTCATAAAACTGTGTCTTTGGTAAAACGGAGGCTTTGCTGCCGGATGAATGCCTGTCCTGGGAAGTTCTTTATTTTAAGCACCCATTTGTCACTGCAGCAGGTACTGCGGGCTGCAAGCACTCAGCGACTGCAGAACGAACTTTCCCGTGAGTACAAACTCATCGTTCAGCTCTAATGATCCAAAGAAAAGTTTCAGACTAATCCATACAAGAAAAACGGCAGTGTCATCCCGGGATGTTCGTAAGAATAGAAACACCGTGCAAGGTCATCCCACTAATAAGGGGAGCCCCGCACGTTCTTGAAGAAGCACCTAACGTGTATCTGAAGGTTTTGAAGCAAAGCCCGTTGCTCCCGCCAGAGCAAAGGGTCAATGCCTTGATTTCACTTGAATCCTATGGAATTCAGGAGTGGATGTGGGAGCTATGGGCTGACAAAAAAAATAAAGTTACATAGGACATCAAACTTCCAGGTATTCACTTGATGATCTCAATAACAGTAAGGATATTCCCGGGTCATTCCTGGTGGTAAGGCAACGCTTCTAATACGGGAGATGAAAATTATAAAAGCGTTACCCCCGAGTGGTATGGATGAGGTAGAGAGGGGCATGGGGAGGATGCCTGCATCGGGGCTCAGGCGAGCCAAGCAGCTGGCGGAGCTGAGCCAAGCCTCTGGTTGTTTTACTCACTGCACCGTTGCCTTGTTCTGTGGTGGTTTTATTTTACCCCTGAGGGTCTGACTTCTCTAATTAGCTTTTTTTTTTTTTTTTTTTTTTTTACATAGGAGTGATACATAAAGATTTCCTTTTCTCATCTCTGGCTAAATAGAAGGTAACAGCTTCATTAGGCAATTGAGTGCTCTTCCAATCAAACAGCAATACTTCGTCCCCTGGGAGCTTTCTTTAACCACAGAATACAAGCAGCTGGTCTAATTGCGCTGTGCTCGAGGCCGCTGCAAGGGCAGTCAGGGCTGCTGGTGTTCCTGATGGTATCTTGTGAGCAGAGCGGTGGGAGCTCTGTGCCTCCCTGCCCCTTTTGCAGCGTGAATTTCCAAGGGGCCCCTCCACAGTTCCAATTAACGAAGCTTCTCTCAGAATGTGAAGAATTAATTTCTTTGCTTAAGTCAAGCAATAAACCCCAGAAGGCTGACAATTTGAAGCACTCAGATATAAACTTTTTAAATAAAATAAAATAGCATAAAGTTGCTTGTGTTCCCCAGGAGTGTGTGAGCAGAGGTGGGGCGGTCAGGGCTGAACACACGATTTCTCTCTGTGGCTGTTGTTCAGATTGTGTACCTGCTCTTTATAAAGGGCTAACGAATCATCAATAGATGCAACAGGCATGTTAAAAACATGAGTAGCCTGCGATCCAGATGGCTATAAACATACCAACTGATGGTGCTAGAGAGGGACTTCAGCACAGTTATAAATAGGGCTGATCAAAATATGGAAAAGTGTTTCTGAAAAATATTTCAATGAACAAAAGCCGTTTTCAGACCAAAGGGTTTGAAATACACATCCTTATTTTTTTTGTGTTTGACAAATAACCCATTCCACTTCTGTCATTATCTGTTAAAATATCATCAAAATAGATATTGACAATTTGCATTGATCAAAAACCCTGTAAAATGGACTGCCAGTGAGTTTTCAAGGAGGAAACTGAGTTACTCTCCGAGTGTCTGATCCTGCAGAGTTTCTACAGAAATGATCTGGGCCATCTTCATCCATGTCAGGCTTGTGCCCGTGTCTGCACACTTCACAAGAAATTCAAAGCCAGTCAGATCCACATCTATATGAATTGCTGTTCCTCCTGCTCTGACTTCTAAAATATCAGTTATCAGTAAGTCACATCACTTGATGGGTATTTCATAGCTTCAAAGCCAGAGAGGCATACGGATTTTACATCAAAATTAAAGGAAGACAAGGGGAGAGCATGACCTCCAGCTCCCAGGTGAACACAGGAGCAGTACCTGTCAGCAAGAAAGCTTATTTGTTGGCAGCAGGTACACGTAACCCCTTGTGCTCGGTCTCCCAGAAGCACACGTGGAGATGTGGTCCTCTGAGGCTCAGCTCCTCCAGAGGATTGCTGCACAGCAGATCTCAAGCCCGTGGGAAGCCTGGGAGTGATCGAGGAAAGCAACGAATGTCCTTCTTGACTGCTGAGGTGGCTGAGGGAGACGTGGTCACCACCCCTCCAGCTGCGTTTGCAACCAGCCTGAAGGCTCAGGGAGGTCGTGCTGTGTCCCAAGCAAGAAGCAAATGGGCTCTTTGACCAGACCTGGTTTATACGCAGCAGTTCTGCTGAGCTTTGACTGAGCTCTCCCATGTGTGAATCCTAGTCACACCAAAACTTGCTTGAAACCAGAAACAACTTCATTTCTTCTTGAAGAACAGCTTTAGATGAGCTGTGTTTTCTAGCTCTCTGTTAGCCCTGGGTCATTGGACCTCTAAGATGACAGGGAGCATCTGGATGATTTGGCACTAAGTAAAGCAGGCTGAAAAGGAGCAGGCAGCTCTCAAAAGCCAAGGAGCTCACACATCCTAGCAGGGAGGGCCAGAAGGACTTACCCCAAGAGGTCAGCTCTTGCAGCAGCCGAGAAGAGCACCAATACTTGGCTCTCCACACCCTATCTCACGGCAGAAGATAAGGCCACACTGGAGCTGCAAGGGACAGCAATGCTAAGGCAGCACAGATGGACAGAAGGAGAGCCATCCCTGATGCCTGACAATCCCTTCCAAATCAGAAGTAGTTCTTCCATTGTGACCCACCTGTTAAGTGTTGTTCTGGGGCTTTGGAAGCATTATTAATGCTTCTGGCTTTCCAGTATACATGAAGGTTTTTTTTCCAGTAGCTGTACCTACAAGGAGCTTGATCCTGTACCATTCAAATTCAAATTCCCATTAATGTGACTACATGAAGATCAAGTCCTGAAGCCTTGAGCCAAGAGCCTCACAAAGGAAGAAAGGCTGGACCATTTTCCTAAGACCCATTAGTGAGCTGAGCTATCTGGAGCTTGCACCCTTCCACAGAATAGTAGAGGAAACCTGGAGTAAGGCTCCAGTTAAACGTTTGACACCAGAGAAAGGAGTTGGGTCAAGTAGTGTGTTCACAAGTGAGTTTAATAAGCAGTGACCGACATGGCCAGTGCTTCCTCTCCAAGTGACCCTGGAAAATGGACCCTTCTCAGCCACAACAAGGTGCACTTTCAGTAATGAGGAGCCAGCTTCAGCTCAGGATTTATGTGGGCCATAGAAAGGAGACTTTCTAGGACTTTTCACTCTACAATGTGTTTAATACTCTTACAGGCTTAGGTCTACAAAAATCTTCAGCTGACCAAAGCAGACCTGTTTAGTCTTTGGTTGCTCTAAATTGATGTTCAGAGGGATAGAAAGCATTGACGTCTGCCATCAGATACACAGAATGCAAAACGATTCCTCATCTTTATTTTTGGTGATGAATAACATTGACTGACACCTCTTTTTTACCCCCACCTTTTGAAGACTTCCTCTGAACAGCAGTTATTCCACCTTGTAGCTGACATCCTCACTGTTACCTTCACTGCTCGCCTGAGTGCAGTAAAAATGGCATCATTGCCTCTGGGGAATGCTTCCCCAACTCCTCTCTCTGCAGAAGCCCAGGCTGCCAGAAACCTTCAGATGCTCAGTGGCAGAGGCCAGCACTGCTTGTGTGAGGCAGCAGGCCCCAGTGCCAGGTGTACAGCTCAGCCCAAAGCTCACTGAAATGGGTAAGAGTCTGCCTATTGACCTGCATATGTTTGGGTTCAGGTTTTTAATTAATGATTTATTTAGAAATGTAAATAATAAATTTGTGCCTTACATACCCAGTGCTTACTGCATGTACCTATATCAAGTAAAACAGCTGCAGCATCCTCTCAGTACAGAAAGTCACGTATTCACTGCGGGTTTAAATGAAAAGCAAATGTAGTACCCATTTATCTTCCCTGCCTGGGGGAACCCTTCCACTTCTGCTCCAGTGGGGCTGCACATGACAGCAATTGCTTCTCACAGGGCATGAAACACGTACGAGGGTTTCACCGTGTTTGTGGTTATCTAGCTGCCTCCATAAAACAAAAAGCTGTTGTGAGCCAGTGGACGTTGTTCCAGCAAAACAAAACAAAACAAAACAAACACTAAAAACAGAGAGAAACACATGGCTAGGCTTTTCTCTCTTTCAAGGAGGAACCTGTCCCAGCCATTTTGTCCACGGAGCATGGGGATGTCCTTTGCTCCACAGCAAGCAGTCGCTGCTCCCAAGGACAGGCACAGCAGCCCTGCAGCCTCTGCTCTCCCAGCAAGCCAAAGTGCTGGTGAGGAAGGAAACCTGAGCTCCTGCGCGGCGAGGAAAAGCTCAGCTGCAGTAATTTAAGATTCTCTGGCTGCTCCTCAAGCTCTGTGCTAATGCTCTCGGGCAATTCAATACCTGAAAGGCTACCTCTTCCTCTCCTCTGTTTAATACAGCAGGAACAGGTTTGCTTTGCCTGTAGAGAGAACAGTCATTAACTGGCGTGAACATTCAATTTGGTGTTCAAAAACGGCCTTATCACAAGAACATCTGAGGGGAGAGCCAGCTGCACTGTGAAGGTGCAGCTCTGCTCGGGCTGTGCAGGGAACGGCCTGACCCAGAGCAGGGGGATAGATGGGGAAAGGGGCCAGGGGCAACTGCGACAAATGAAGCTACGGTGGGAGGTTTTTTCCTTGCCCCATCCAGGCTGAGTCAGGTTGTCTGGTGCAAGCCGAGACCGCTCTGCTACTGCCTTACTGCCGGCAGGTCTGAGAGCTCCAGTTTCTCCCCCTCCTCTCCACGATGTCTTTCATGAGGGAATAAATACATCTTGAAGGCATACAGACTCCTGAGGCATCTGTGTGTGGTGACTGCTGAAATTAAAAGCAGGGCTTTCAGGTATCCCCCAAAGAGTTTCTATGACACTAGTGAGTGAAGACTAAAAATGTCCCAGGAGAACAGGATACACCCGCATGTCTTCGCTATGCTACCCATGCTATAGGTGATTCAGCTGCGGGACTCCCTGGCTAGTAGCCAGGTTTGAAGGAGCCGTACGAGGAACCAGAATGGTGGGGCTGTTCCTCTTGAAAAGGAGATGGGTAAGGGGAAAATGTAAATATCCATAAAAGCCTCACTGGTCTAGGGAAATCTATTCAAGACCTTTTGCTTTTCCCAGCTCATAGCAGCAGGGTAAGATGCAGTTTGAAAACAACAGATGAGGTATTTTTGCACAATGTTTAGGCAAGCCGTGGTACTGACTGCCATGAGAAGTCCTCAGGCTGAGAATGTACCAAGTATGAAGAGAGATTTTGCTCAGGGGAACAAGCAAACTAGCTACTTTTAAATAACACTGAAACATTGTGGAGCACTGTTAAATGGACGGCCAGGTTTTGAAAGGTTTGGAAGCTGAGATTCAGCCTGGCACAAGGGCAGGGAGTGACCCTGCCCCTGGCCCTGTGAGGTCTCTGGGCGGATCCTGCCTCCTTTCTCCAACCCAGAGTGGCAACTGCTGTGTCCTTATGCTCCGTATCTCCAGGTACGTGGGTACACCGATGTGTTATTACCACTGCTTAGAGAAGAATATTCCTGGGGGAGAGCAGTGTCCCAGAAGTCCTTAGGTCTGGCTTTTGTGGCTGGCACTTTTAGGGGACAGAGGAGGGTAGGAAGCAGAGGCTCGGATGACGGTTCCCCACCGCTTCCCTCCCTCCTCCTGCAGCAGCAGGGAAGCAAGCTGTGTTCAGCTTTCTTTTCATCTCCTCAAGTGCGATATTTCTGATGTAAGCCAAGGAGATCAAAGAAACCATCTAGAATGGAATGTGCTCATATGTTCCACGATACCAAACCCCGCTGTTAGAAAAATGTCCTTTTTATCACAATTGTTTTTTAATTACAGATTTTGTCACTTCGTCTATGTACATTGGGAGAGTTAGGGTAAGTGCATCTAACTTACACCTCCAAAAACACCCCTGCCGTGCTCACAGTGCTTGATCGGTGTGCATGCTCTGGCAGTGGGGGCATCCCATGGGACCTACATATCTACCCTAATGCCTCAGTGGGCTTGGTGTTCACTGAGCAGATGGCCTAGCAACTAGCAAGTGGACGGACAGCTTGGGACACTTCAGGAAGGAAGGAGCCAGTGCTTAAAGGCAGAAGATGAGGAATAGGATTAATCGGTACAAAATTTACCAGGTAGCCATTTAACGTACATAATCTGGGATGAAGCCAATGCTGACTGTGGGCCCACACGTTAGCTGTGAGCTGCAGGCAGTGTGGGGGTAATCCTGTGAGCGTGCGGATCCCCAGGAGAGGAGTGCAGGTCCAAAGACCTGAATCACTCTCATTTTTATTTTTATTTTTTTAATAATTTTTTGTATGACTGTATGGCTAAAAAAGCGAAAAGATCTGCTAAGTTTAGTCTCTATAAATTTTTCATTTCCAACACTATAATTCCACATTTTCCATTTAGATAACTGTTTTCTCCTTGTATTTAAAAATAAAATAAAATAACCCTCCAAACCCTTAACTAATTAACCCTAGCGCTTGTTTGCCATCACTAACTCTCATAAACCTTGTTAGTGCCTGAGAACAATAAATAGGACTATCTGTCTCTCACTTTGGGGGTAAGCAAACATTGAGCAATATCAACGGACTTCACATGAACTTGTTTAAGACCATTCTAGAACTTAGAAAATTGTTTTGTGTTACTTAATATTTACATTAGCATGACACAGACTTTGTTGTCACAAGTCAAATATAACCACGGCCATGGGAATAAACAGTAATTTCCTGAGGAGGCTGTTGGGGATCATTTTGGCCAGGGAGATCCTCCATCTCCACAGCTTTTCTTACTGGTTCAGTGGTGCTCACAGGAATAAGCAAGGCCTTTCTGTATGTGCCAGGTGAGCCGACCAAAGCATTGGAGGAGTATGATATTTTCCAGACTGGTGTTTGAATGTTTTTTAGAAAAACTATAGCAAGATCCAAGCTATTCATAAGGGCACCCAGATGGTATTCTCTGATTGCTATGGAGAAGTCTCCTCTCCCAACAGGGAACATCATCCATCCGCCCCAGTGAGAGCTGTGCATGCCAGGCAAGGATGGAAACGGATAGGCAGAGCAGCAGCCACTGTCAGGACTGAGCACGATGTTGGGCTTTTTTGATGGTGTGTAAGTAACCGTTTGAACAGGAAAATCAATTAATTTCAGGTTGGTGCAATCACAGTCTAGACGAAGAAAATCAAAGCAAATCAACATCAATTTGCCTCTGACCTGAAAAAAAAGAAGAGAGGGGACTGCCTTTTAGCAGCATAGATGGATATTCACAACAGCAGCCTGAGCTTTGAAGCTCATTTCTATTTGCAGGCAGATGAGCGTGGCTTGTGTCAGGGAATTGAGAGGCAAGCATGACTGACTAACACGGGCCAGAAGGAAAGGTGTTATGTGGGGTTTTTAATAGGCCTTGCTGCTAATTTGGCAGGGAGATTACATTCTGGTTTTCAGTCAGTTATCTACTGATTTCGTATACAAGAATGCAATTGTTGTTAATATTTTGATTACTGGTCTGTTTGGCTCAGGTGCAGGTAATAGCCATGAATTGGCTTCAAATTTTTTTGATATGACACTTTTCTTCTTTCTCTGCCCCAGCTCCCAGATCTGTAAAACCACAGCAGTCTGAAATGCAGTGTCAGTGTTTCCAAGCGCAGGAGAGGAGTGAATTTTTATCCCAGTTTCAGCCAAGAAATTAGAGAACAAAGCTCTCCAAGTAGCTCAGAGCCATTCCCCAGATCCTTTGGCTTTATTTCCTAGATTCTGATGGAAAAAAATGGCCCTTATGTGTTGACTGAGAATAACATTTGAGCCGAGTAATCTTTTTCATAGAAGATGTTCATACATCAACATGGCTTTCAGGCTGACCCTCTTGTTCTCTGAGCTTAGAGCATGGCTGGTACAACAGCACAGGGTGCCTACTTCCATCCATCCAGGCATTGCCTTTTTCTCTAAACACCTTTCAGGCTAGGAGGGCAAATATCCTTTTCCCACCACAATAACTCATTGTCCTGTCCAACTGCACATATTGCAGTAGTCACTGCAGGCAGGTCATAGCATATAGCTCTCCATGTTCTCACCGCACATCGTGCACTGGAAATTAAACAGCTATAAGGAAAAAAGGCATTGTTCTCTAAAGACATAAACAGCCTTTTTATAAGACTGGAATTGCTCAGAAATGTCTGCCATCATCACTTTGCCAGCCACTAAGGATCTACTCCTGTTCTCCGTATACTAAACCACAAACTACTTCAGAGACTCACAAACCTGCTCTTCCCTTGAAGTCTGTTTCTGGCATTGCCTTTCCCTGAGTGGCAGAATACCTTCCACTTTTTTATTTGATCACTTTTGCTCTTTGACATAAATCTTTCCCTGACATGCTTTACTTTGACAGTTCCTAATATAGCTATGCCTAATGAGACAAATTCCAATAGCAGAAGTACTGATTGCTGGATTAACAGTTTCATATCCATTTCCCTGGGGCAAGATATAGAAAAATTCATCATCCATCATGCTACTACAGTGGAAGATTGCATACCCTACCTGGAAAACATTTAGTTTCTTCACTGCAATGAGCATAAAGGATGCAAGCCCACAGCTTGAGAGAGGAAAATGTATAGTCACGGGCACTGCATATTCTGCTACATTTCTCAAAAAGGGGCCTCAGGGAAGAAAAGGGCCTTGTGTAAGCAACTGGATTAGAACTGAGATAATTTATCACCCTCATAACATCAACATTTATAAGTAAGGATAAGTAAATATTGACTAGGTAAACATAACCTGATAAACAGATCAATCTGTTTCTCTCTTTGAAATACATAGGAATTAACAAGCTTAATAATGTTCAGTGTTTAATACTCGGAGACTAAAATGTTCTAGTGTACCTGAAGGAGTAAAAGGCTATTGTATAAGACTATAATAAATAAATTAATAAATAAATTCAATGGCACCCAGAAACACACACACGGAGAAAAAGGAAAAGGAAAAGGAAAAGGAAAAGGAAAAGGAAAAGGAAAAGGAAAAGGAAAAGGAAAAGGAAAAGGAAAAGGAAAAGGAAAAGGAAAAGGAAAAGGAAAAGGAAAAGGAAAAGGAAAAGGAAAAGGAAAAGGAAAAGGAAAAGGAAAAGGAAAAGGAAAAGAAGAAGAAGAAGAAGAAGAAGAAGAAGAAGAAAAGAAAAAGAAGAAGAAGAAAAGAAGAAGAAGAAGAAGAAGAAGAAGAAGAAGAAGAAGAAGAAGAAGAAGAAGAAAAAAGAAAAAGAAAAAGAAAAAGAAAAAGAAAAAGAAAAAGAAAAAGAAAAAGAAAAAGAAAAAGAAAAAGAAAAAGAAAAAGAAAAAGAAAAAGAAAAAGAAAAAGAAAAAGAAAAAGAAAAAGAAAAAGAAAAAGAAAAAGAAAAAGAAAAAGAAAAAGAAAAAGAAAAAGAAAAAGAAGAATAGCTGTTGTTCCTGTTGGATGCAGGTTTCCCATGCAACAAGAACTGTCATGGGTGTTCATTTCCTGGTCTTATAAACATATAACCATCAATCAATGTTATTCACAAAGTACTGCTTAGAAGATCAATTTATTTCCAGCTTTTCTCTGCTATTAAATAAAAAAATGCAACAGACAAGGAAGAAGAACTTTGATTTTGTATGAGGGGGATTTTACAATCCAAATGTGCATTTTGAGGCATATATTTAAATAAGCTATTAGAGGACATTTCAGAGTACATTTGGGAACACATTTCCATGCACAAAGTGGAAACCTATGTGCTCCCTGGTCTCAAATAGAAGTTTTAGTCAAAAACAAAAACATTCTCACGTCCTTCTTGAGCACAGGACTTCCATAACAGGGCTGTGCACTTTTCTGAATTTAATTTTCTAGTATAAGTCCTTGACTTTTGTGACCACTGAAATTGTTTTAGGTACAATAAACTCCTTGCATACCATTGACACTGAGTAACAGAGGTGCACATTAGAAGGAATAAAACTCTGAGCTTGTTCTAAAGAAACACCGCGGTCAATTTCAAAACAGAATCCAACCGGCAGCCTTCACAGACACTGCACCCAAAGAATAAACAGGCATTTTGTCAACAGCATGGGGAAGATTGTGACTAAGGGAATAGTCCAAGTCAATATTTCATCTCACTACTTTGTCCTGTGATCAGGTAATCTTGGTTACTTCAATGCTGCAGAGCTTAGCAGTGAGGGTGTGTATCACTATAGTGTGATACTATTGCTTGTTGTGAACCACTAGAGAAAGGAGAGTGATGTATTAAGGAAATGACAGCAATGTATTGCTTGCAGAGTCACAACAGCTGAGGTAAAAGCCAACAAATTTTGCTATTTACCCCAAACGCTATCCTACTACTTAAAAGATCTGTCATAAAACAGCTGGGACCTGTCACCTCCATTGGCAGACTGGCGTTATTGTGGCCGGTTCCCTGGCAATTGACCGCTCTTACAGGCACTCCTATCCTTTGTGGAAGCATCTGGCAGCCATCTAAAAAGTTCAGCGTCTGTTCTGAACTATTTGTCTAGATTTCTGTGGTCAGTGAAAGGCGAAGGCACCCCTAGAGGGCAAATCCACCCAGAGGCGGCTGTGCCGGCTGGGGTGCATGAGGTGACAGACCCTGACTTCTCGTTTCTGGTGACACACGGAGGGCACCCATGCATGTAGGTGGCCAGTGCTGGCTGAGGCGCATCCCACCCTCACCAGTATCCTGACATACACCTCACAACCATCCTGCTCCTGCTGGGAGTAAGAAGATGGAGGGACTGGAGCCTGACAGCCCTTGGCCGGGCAGCCGGGGGGGGGGGTCGGGGCTGGGGGAGCCCGGCGTGCGGCTCCTCCTCGCTCCCCGGGCACGGCTGGGGGCCGGCTGCCTGCGAGGGGAGGGCAGGGGGGAGAGGAGGCGGCTTCCTCCTGACGCCATTTCCGAGGGGCTGCCATATATAACCGAGCCGCTGCTGCAGTGCCCGCCTGGGATCCTCAGCCAGGGCGCCGCCGGGGGCAGGCAGGGCGCCGCGCTCCCCTCAGCACCCGCCGGGACCCTCCTCGCCAGGGCCGGGCCGCTCCCGCCGCCTGCCCCGCTCCGCTCCGCCCCGCACAGCGCCATGGGCCCAGCGCTGCTCGCCCTCCTGCTGCTGGCCGTGCCCGGTGAGTGCGGCCGCCAACGGGCCCCCGGCCCCCGGCCCCCCGCCGCCGGGCCCCAGCACCGCGGGCAGCGCCGCCACGGCCCGGCCCGGCCCCGCTCCCCCCGCCCCGGCAGCACCGCGGACAGCGGCCGCCGCAAGGTCACCGCCCCGAGCTCCTTCCCTTCCCTTCCCTTCCCTTCCCTTCCCTTCCCTTCCCTTCCCTTCCCTTCCCTTCCCTTCCCTTCCCTTCCCTTCCCTTCCCTTCCCTTCCCTTCCCTTCCCTTCCCTTCCCTTCCCTTCCCTTCCCTTCCCTTCCCTTCCCTTCCCTTCCCTTCCCTTCCCTTCCCTTCCCTTCCCTTCCCTTCCCCTCCCTTCCCGTAACCCAGGGACCACTTCCCCCATGGCCAGATTTCACCCCATTTTTATCAGGATAGGATTTCTCTGCTTGCCCCCCAGGGGTGGTAAATAACACGCTCTTTCTTTCTGCCCTCCCTCATTTTGCAGCTCTCTCCCTTCCCGTGACGAACGACATGAATAAAGGGGACACCAAGGTAAGGGTAAGACTATAGCAAAAGAGGGGAACAAAGTTGAAGGGTGCAATGTTTAACCTCCACCTGTCTGGCTGACTTTTGGCTGCTTCTGCTGAAATACCCCGTAGGAAGTGACAGCTGGGGGGATTTGCAGGAGATATCCCTACAGCGGGCTCCATCCTCCCCAACTGCCTCCCCACCAGGATTTATCCTTTGTGCTTTCACTCCTGGGCACCTGAGCAGGACGAAAGCCCCTCAGAATGTACCAGAGGGACCAAACGAGCTGGTTTGAAGCCTGGTGAGGTTGGGCATGGAGGTTGGGTATGACCCTTCCTCATCCTACTTTCAGCTTTTCAAAGCTCCCAGCAGGATGTGACTCAGGGGGAGTGGGGGGAGATGTGATTCAGGAATGGGCATCGCTGGTACGGTGTGTGTTTGGGGGCGTGTGTGCATCTGCCTGCCTTTGTACGTGTGTGGTGTGTTATTTATGTATGCTCCTGAAAAATACTCAACCAGCTACTCTCAAACTCCTAATCTATCCTCATCATCCTGGCTGGGAGGCTGCAAGCTGTGTGTGACTTGGCTGACCTCTTCAGCCTTCTTTTATAGCCTTCTGTGCCTACATCTATGTACATCTCTGCCATCCATAGGTGCACTTCACATGTATGTGCACTCCCCAGTGCTTGGATAGGTGTGTGTGTGCCTGTGCTGATCTGCAGCAGAGACCCCCACCCCCTTCCTGATGTTATAATGCCTATAGGCTTTCAGATGAGCTGACCGTCTAGCTGCTCAAATTAACGCTTCTACAGAAATTAATGTCCAGAAAGTAAACGCCAGACCTTTCCCCCTACTTCCTGAACCTTTTTGTTTTCTGAAATCTTCCAGCCACATGGTTTTTTGTTTGTTTGTTTGTTTTTTTCCCCAGGCAGCAATAGGGAGGCACGCTCATGTCACTCTCAGCCACAGGTTCCGATTTACGGTGTCCCTGCTCACTGTTACCTACAGGGCAGGTGCCGGGAGAAACTCCTCCCCATCCCGCGTCAGATGTGCCTGGGTCTGGAGAGCTGTAGCCTTGCTAAGACCTTCAGCCTGCTTAGCCCTTCCTGGGGCTGAGCCACGAGCCGCTGGGTGCCAGCTCCAGGCTGTGCACGGCTGGCTGGGAGAGGAGGCCTGGAGCAGGCACTTGTCCCTTCAGACGGGCTGGGCCAGAGCAGGATGCTCACTGGGCATCCAGTGGGAAAGTCCATGAATTCCACGATCGTCCTTGTGAAGTCTGTTTCCCAGTATGTTTCACCATGGCAAGTCCCAGCAAAACACATGTAGTTTTTATGGAAGCTGGTACAACTCCATGGAAGTCCTTCCTTCAAGGAAGGCTCCTCTCCCAGGCCTGTCCCCTCCCCAGGTGCCGCACTGGCACGGGTTCTAGCTGAGAGCAAATCAGAGCACGGCTTTCTTTTGGATTTTGCTGCAACTGGAAGGAGCCATTAGGGCTCTTCTGCCTTCGTTGTCCCCTGAGACACAGCATTTCAGTGAGGGAGCTCCTGGTCTCAGGGGACAGATATCACTGCGTAGGTATGGCACTGGGCACCGCAGCTCTTCCTGCCCACCAAGCTGCTGTAGACATCCTCAGCCACCTGTATTTGTGGGTGGCTCAGGGCTGTGAAACGACAAGTTAGCACCTGCAGGACTTTCCTGGGCGGCTCATCAGGCTTTCCTTGCATCAAGGGCTTTCCACAGGGAGCTGAACACAGCCACAGCATTCAGAACATCTCTGGTGTATGCCCGCTCTCGTGCTCTAAGGACACTATTTCACACTTACAAACATACATTTCAGAAAGGGCCTGAGCACCCCTGAGCTTAAATATGGGGAAGTCTTTCCTAGTAAGGACATGGTCCTATGGAGATTTCTGTGTGGGGACCAACTCTTAAGAATCTATGTATGTACTCACAGTTAGAGGACAGCTATGGCAAAATTCCAGTCTGAGTTTCTGCACTGGATTAATTACACCCATTTGGAAAGGATATCCTTCATTTCCTGGTGCTGGCTGTTCTGTGACCTTGTGAAGCCTCACTCTGCAGGATTTGCTCTTACAAAAAGTCCTGGAAAGTGTTGGAACGATTGCATTCCTCATTTCTTTAAGTTGCATAATTCCTCCACAGAGCTGGCCAAACGGCTGTAGTGGCTGAGATAAAGGCCCTAAATCATCTTAGAAATCTTCAAGGAGCTTGTATAGGGTGTTTCATTGGACCAGGTTCTTATTTCTCATGCTGAGAAAGTGCTTACTCCTGAAGCTGCACCAAATACTGCTGCAGTAAGTGGCCCCAGAGGTTGGGAAACATGGGAGGGAAGTATCAGAACCTGTCTTGTTGGGTTTTTTTCTTTTTAATGGTAGAGTGAAGTAACTCTAAGCCATCTAAAATCAATATTAATGGATTGTTTGTGGCATAGGAGAAAGATACCAGAGAAATTTCTCAGCTCTCCTTTTGTTAGATCTTTCCTGCAACATCTTTATTCCAACAGGCAATCCCCTCAAACCGAGTAAGCAGATAAGAGTTCAGCGTTTTATGGCTGTAATCTGCAAAAGGAGGCTTCTCTCCTTACACGGGGTGAAAATGGACCCATTCTAGCTGGTCAATGGATATATCCAATTGCTTGAATGAGCAATGCTGTAGCGGACTGGGAACTGCTGACCGTGTTTAATTTCCACTGCAGCTACAGTGCTCTGCTCCCCTGGGAGCGGCACCTTGCGAGGGAGGTCAGGACTCGCAGGGATGCCTGCAGAAATCACGAGCGAGAGGTTCAGTCTGAATTTTTTTTTACCCCCACGGCTTAATTGTATCTTTTTGTTAGTTTTTGTTTGTTTGTGCTTTTTTATTATTATTATTAATTTATTTTGTGAATAATCATCCTTTTGAACTGGGCAGCCTAGTTCCTGCACTATTAATTGGCGTGAGCTGTAGCAAATGCTGTTCTCTCGCCTGTGCGACTACTTGGGTCCACCCCATGACCAATGGGCACCCCACGGGGCTCCTGCTGCGGTGAGGGTGCCTTCACTCCTGCCAGCGTGCCACCTTGCCTCTGTGCCGGTGGCCTCGATTCTCCTACCACATCCGTACCGCGCTGGGCGATCCCCGTGGGACCAGCGGTGCTGCAGTTGCCTGGGTACAGAGTTAGGCCTGTAATCTCAGTGGGGGTGATGGAAATAATGTCTTCTCGTTACACACTGATGAAAAGGGCCCTGCAGAGGGCAGGCCCAGAGTCCGTCCCGCCTGGGAAGCTGCCTCAGGCAGCAGCAAATGCTTCGGATGTAAGTGTGGGAACTTCCTTCATTTCAGATGACCCATGGCCATGTACAGCTCTTCCAGTCCGTAATAGGTGGCTTGCACTCCAGCAGAGGTCAAACACTTCTCCAGAGCGTGCTGTCTTTCTCTAGGACGTCACAGCAGTATTTCTCAGCCACGTTTGAGGGTACAACTTGCCTTTCCTCACCCTCGATGCCTGGCTGCAGTCCAGCTAGGATGCCCCGAGCTTGAATAGGTTGCAAGATTTCGAGGTCTCCTGTTTAAGAGCTATGGCCAGTTGTTGCTCTCTGTGACCTCCCCCGAGTCCTTTTATGAGATGTGGGTTGAGGGCTGAGGTGCCTTGACTTAAAATTACTCTTATCCTGAATCCAAAGCACAGCACCATAGCAGCTACTAGGAGGAAAATCAACTCTATCCTAGCTGAAACCAGGACAGATGGGTTGGAGCTCCCTGTGTATTTATCCGGCTTCCCTTCAGTCGCTTCTTGTGCCCAGCCTTTGGGGTGGGCTGGAGTCATGAGATCCTCCGCTGAAGCACGCAGCATGTTGAAAAAGCTCTTTCCATTGCCATGTGTCATTCGCTCACTTCTCAGTTTCAGGAGGTACCTTCTGTTCCTGCATTAGGTAAAATGGGAACCGAATGTTCAGCTCTGGCTCCACCAGAAAAGCAAGAGGATCTGTGCCATCATCTGCTGCATTTCAGCCTTGGTAACAAATAGATTTGGAAAAAAAATAGAAAAGCAGAGCTTTACTTTGTATTTCGTCTCCTTCTAGGTGATGAAGTGCATCGTAGAGGTCATCTCTGATACTTTATCGAAGCCAAACCCACTGCCAATCAGTGAGGAATGCCTGGAAACACTCCGAGGAGGTACGGCTGCAGATTTAGTGCTGGGTATCGACCAGAACAGCTCTGTTAGGGACAGAAGCAGGGGCTGGTCTTGCTCCCCATGGCCCAGTCTGGCACACACTCAATCAGGGCCTGACAGGGGGTCCCTGACACTTTCACCTTCCTCGCAGTGACCCCACGGGGCTGCAGCAGGCCCCAGGAGCTGCTGCATGGCCCCGGCCGTGCCTCACCTGGGCACCATGGCTGGGTGAGGCGCTGGGTGGCACCAAGCTGCCTGCTCTTCTTGGGATACGAAATATCCCACGCCAACCACCATGTCTGCCAACCACACGGCTAAGAGATGTGGCAGCAAACCAGGCCAGGGGAGAGAGAAGAGCAAACGGGGAGGGAGGTGGCATTTGGGGTTCTGTTGTGTTTCCTGAGGGTGGGGGAGTTGTCTTTGAGCACCTCTGTACCAAGTCTCCCCTGTTGCAGATGAACGAATCATTTCGATCCTTCGCCACCAAAATTTACTGAAGGAACTCCAGGAAATAGCTGCTCAAGGTACAGTAGTTTGGGAAAAGGGGGTTCATCAGCTGTAGCTCCTTGCACAGTTTTCGCTGTGTTTTCATTTTGTTTTACATTAATTTAATATCGTATGAATGTGGCATAGGGCATATAGTTCCAGGATTTCAAGAAGAGTCTGCAGGCTTGGGGGAATTTTGCTTGTAGTAACTCCAACGTGTATCCAATGATTTACACGACCCAGTGCTCACCTCAGCAGAGGTATGCGGGCAGCATCTGGAAGGAGGCATTTTTTATCCTTCAGCGTTGCGATGCTTAGGTATTTTGTTGGCCTCAATGCACTGCGGTTCAGCATCTCTTATTCCCTAGCTCTCCATCAATATCGCTGTTTTCCTAGCAACCCCGCTTCTCTCAGTTCTTTTAGAGACCTTTTTCTTTCTGCAGATAATGTTTTTGATGATGGCTTTGTTCCTGCAGTTGATTCACCTATCCTCCAGTCTCAGTTTTCCTTGCAGCTCTCCTTTGACATTGTAGAAAACACACACAGCATTATAAAGGGCACAGAGCTATTGTGCTGCCTGTGCTTTCTGAAACGCGGGCGGGGATGTTGCTTTTTGCTACCTTTTGTTACCTGACACAGGTGCCAATGAGAGGACTCAGCAGCAGAAGAAAAACAATGGCTTTGAAGATGAACTTTCTGAAGTCCTTGAAAGTCAGAATGATGAGAACAAGCAAAGAGGTCAGTGTCAGCCTCCCCCCCCCGGGAAAAGCACGTCAGGCTGTAAACAAGGATGTTCTTTCTAACAGCCTTGGTGCGTCCATCTGCTTCTCGTTTGGGCCTCGCCTTTGATGTGACACACACAGGCAACCCTCTTTGCTTCGGTCTTATTTACCAGCTTAAACAGCATGTCGGTTCTGAGCTCTAGTAACCAGTCACCAGGCTGATACTGCTCTCTCCCACCCTGCTGCCAACACTCATGCTTAATGCTTGCGGTGAGTCACAGCCAGGGAAATCCCGTGCTGAAACACTCACTGATGGATGAAAGAGCAACGTGGGTCCGCTCCTGCCACCCTTGTTTCCAAGGCATGTGGCTGTGGGGCTCTGAAGGGCGAGTTGAGCCTTGTGGACACGCAGTCCACACACACACAGACAGCTCACCTGCATCCTGAACGGAACGCACCAGCCGGGACGTCCCCTCGTCCCCGCATGCCCACGGCCTGGCTGCAGACGGGCGGTGCTGCGGGAAGGAAGGTTGTCAGTCCGCTCCCTTTTTCACCTCTGTAGGCGACAATGCCCCTGAGGGGTGCGATGGTTTCTCACCCTGCAGAGCTCGCTCCTCTTCCTGGTGGTGGGGTGGGAGGTAGGGATGTCCAGTGCGGTCCTCTGAGAGCAGAGAGCTGCGTGTGTATTACATGTGGCCCTAAATCCTCTCATTTTTCGTGCTGTTTGGTTTCATGCACGGAAAGTATGCTGCTGACATCTCGGGAGATGGCTGCGAGGAGCGTGCTGCAGCAGAGCACTCAGGCATATGTTTGCCTTCAGCCTTGTGAGGCTCTCCAGCAGAGCAGGCACCGGTGAGAACACCGGCTTGCTTGAGTGCAAGCATATGTTGAAGTGACTTGCAAAAGGATGAGCCACGGGCTGGTTAAGCAGATTGCTGAGCAAGGCTGACGCTCCCTAGGAAACATGCAGGCTCCCCTGTTTGTGAAATGGGCTCTCAGGAGAGGTGTTGCTTCTTGCTCCTCACTCTGCAGATGCAGCGTGGCAGCACCCCGAGGAGGAGCAGCCCACGGAGTCCCTGGCTGAGCTACCAGCACAGAAAACCCAGCAAAAAGATTTGAGAAAGGAGGGGAAGAACAGCCTGGAGGAGAGGGAGACCAGGCCACGGGATGCTGACCCTGGTGAGAAGGAGGACCAGGAGGAAGCAGAGAGCAATGAGATCAGGGACACGGAAGACGCCCAGGGAGAAGAAGATTTGGAAAACCACATCAGCAAAGATCCGAGTGAGGATGAGCTGCAGCCCCGAGAGGATGAAGAGGAGCAGCCCGGAGGCCCCAGGGACAGCCTGGAGATGGAGGAGGAGGGAGAGCAGCCTTCCAGGCAGGGCCAGGAGCAGAGCAAGGAGGCAGTGGGGAAGCGCATGGAGCGGGAGGACGACGGAGAAGATGCTCTGGCAGAGGAGGACCCTACTGAAGCAGAGAGGTCGCTTGACTTGGCTGAGGAGGATGTGGGGGCTGAGGAGCTGCAGGGAGAGGACAGTACGTATCTCAGAGACTGCCCTGATACCTACCCGGGGTGAGCTGACAGCACTGAGACAGACTGATGAGGCTTTAAAGCCCAAAGGTTCAGGCAGGTGCTTACAGGGGTTACAGAAATACCCCCGTGGCAATCGCCCAGACCCCGCAGGCACCCGACCCCTGGGCACACCCACAGCGGTAGCACAGGCCCTGCAGCTGCCTGCTGCCTGCTGCCCAGCTGCCTCCTGGGGACAACTCCTTTCTTTTCCTTGAGCTTCCTGCGTGGTTTTTGGCTACTGCCTCCAGCCCCCCTTACGGACACTGTGACCTCAGGGTGGGCTTTTCTAGAATCCTGGGAGTGGGGTTGAGTCAGGAAACCCACCTCGCATCACCTCTGAAGGCTTGGTTCGAAGGTGGAGCCCAGCCAGGTTCAAACTTGTGCTCACTGTTGTGTACAATGCTCTTTCAGGTAATGACGATGCTCTGGGATTTGGCAAAGATGGGCAGAGCTCTGAGGAGGAGGAGGAGCAGCAGCCACGTGCACTGAGACGAGGAAGGCATCGCCTGGAGGATGAGGGGATGCAGGCGGATGAGGACACCTTCCAGCCCAGGGATGCCAAAAGCGAGGAAATGGAGGACGAGTCCTCCAGGGAGTGGGAAGACTCCAAGAGGTGGAACAAAATGGATGAGCTGGCCAAGCAGCTGACATCGAAGAAGCGCATGGAGGAAAACGACAGTGGAGAAGACCCAGACAGGTCCATGAAAATGGCATTCAGGTCCCACAAGTACGACTTCAGCAGCCCAGAGGAAGGTGTGAGAAGGTCACGGAAGCATCACTCGAAGGAGGACAGCAGTGAGGGAGGCTTTCCACTTGCTCCCATGCCTGAAGAAAAGAAGGATGAGGAAGGCAGTGCTAACAGGAGAACAGAGGTTGGTGCACATAGGCTTAAGAATAAATCTTGTCTGGTTATTTCTTGGGAATCCAAACTATGCTTAGAGATGTGGATGATACCTTGGCCTCCTGCAGCCAGCATTGGTTCTCTGTGACATTAAGAAGATGCCTGGTAACCTTTAAGTTTTCTAGAGCCAGGTTTTGTTGAGGTTTTCACCTGTCTGTGCCTTTGGTTTATTTTTCTTCTTTTAGTATCTAGTGCAAAAATGTTCCCTGTCCCAGACAGCCTTAAAAATGTGACAGAACCTTTGTGCTGGTCTGCACTGGACACGGTGACCAGCTTGGGGGTGGGTTTTGTGTCCCAAAGCCCTTTCAACTGAAGGGGAAGGCTCTGCCTGGCTCCGGTATGGAGTGAGCGGTGTCAGACCTCCTGAGGAGGCAAACCAGGAGCACAGCAGTGGTGAGAGAGCTGGGGTGTGGAGTGGAAATGGCTGGAAGGGATGTGAGTGTGTCTGAATGTACTCATTCCCTGGTGCCTCGTGTGATGTTGTGCAGTACCTCAGCAGGTCCCCTGGCAGCCGGGAGCTGTGGTTTTGCCATGGTGCTGACACCCAGCGCCAGTTTATCTGAGCCACAGGGGGCTGGGCACAGGCTCTGGGACAAGCCATGCTCAGGTGCCCAGGAGCAGAGCCCGTTTCCTGCAGCTCTTTTGCCTCCCAGACACCTCTCTTGCCTTACCTATGCACCGGCATTGCCCAGAGGTCACCTGTCAGCATCCAGGAGGGAGTCTTCTGGATGTAGATCCCCACCCCCCACCCCCCAGTAAAGGGACTTCTTACTGTTTGTGGGTTTTTTTTAACTAGGTCAGGGCCTCAGGGAGATCGTGAGGAGGTGCCAGACCTGTGGAGGGCAGGGCTACTTTTTCCTCATGAGGAGAACAGCTCAGGGATGAGAAAAAAAATGCCTTTTTTAATATACCTGTTGTTTTTTCACACTGACCACACACCGTGCAGGTTGCTGGTTTTGCCAGCCCGTGCTCGGCTCCACATGGGGGAGGGGATGTTTCTTCAGCACTAAAGAAGTAGCGACAGCACAGACACAGCAGCAACCACAAAAAGGCCACCTTGGTGGGCAGATGAACCTTTAAACTGGTCTAAGTTTATTTCCAAACTGAAAAGCCTCTTTTGATAGCAGAGGTGCCTGTGGGTGCCCGGTGCAGCGTGCAGAGAGGTGGCACAGAGGTGACACCAGTGCCTAAATGCGGGTGTTCAGCGCTGTTCGACAGCACCCGTCCTGCTCCCCCTCACTTCAGGGAGCAGAACCCACCCCGGCAGCACCTCTGGGCTCGGGGCGGGCACCACGCATCTCCCATCCCTCAGGAGCAGCAGGGCTGACGCTCCTCCTGGCCTCTCGTTGCAGGACCAGGAGCTGGAGAGCCTGGCGGCCATCGAGGCCGAGCTGGAACGCGTGGCCCACAAGCTGCACGAGCTGAGGCGGGGCTGAGGGCTGGCGGCCGCCCCCTTCCCTCCCCGCCGCGGTCTCCCTTCCCGATCTCTCGGCGAGTACAACGGAGCAGCAGCACCGCGCCTCGACGCCGGCCGCGCGGGCGCCCAGGCCTGCCTCCCTCGCAGTAGTGTTGTGCCCATCACCGCTTCTTGCCCCCACGCTCCTCTGCCCCCTACGGACGTCCAACTGCCCCGACGGGCCACCGTAGCCAAGAAGTGCGACCTGCACCTGTATTTTCTTTCTTTTCTCTCTCTCTCTCTCTCTCTCCTTCCCCCCCCCCCCCTTTCTGTTTTTTAAATGACAGGACAGCTTTCTAGAAAGTTCTCCTCCCACCGGTAGTTTCACTGGGTAAAATTGCAATAACTTGTTACCTTTTGATTAAAAGCTGAGAACTCTGACTGTAATATATTCTATATAAAAAAATTTATCTAAGGAAAAATAAAACCGCGGTGGGCTCCTTGTTTTATTTGCCAGCTTTGGTCTCAGTCGGCGGCAGGGCTGTCCGGCCCGTGCGGGGAGCAGGGAGCCGCGGCGTCCCCTCACATCTCGGTGGCATTTGCAGTCCTACCGCTGCCCAGCCCTGTGGGCACCTCCCTGGGGCCAAGGCGGGGGTTTTGGATCTTCAACATTGTGTAAATACTTGAGAAAGTCAAGTTATTCAGGCAACACGAGTGGGTTTTGATAAAAAGCTGATAAATGGGCTAGTCATGAGGAAAACCATGAGGCGCGGTCTGGCGGCGCCATCTTGTGCTTTCCCTCCCCTCAGGCACTGGTGCTGCAGTGGAAGCACCCGCGTCCTGGGGCGTAGGCTGGGTGCCAGCTGGAGGGCTGGGCAGTCTGCGGGCTGGGGAGGTTTGCCCCTAAAAGTCTCTGAACATGAGAATTCCCCCTGCTAAAATGGAAGAAAGTGTTTTTAGAGGGTGTTGGAATAGGGTTAATAGCTATGATGGTGAGGTCATAATTAAACTCGATGTATTCCTGTGTTCTGTTAAAAACATGAGCCGTGTTGGCCCAGGCAGTGAATCGGACTGGATTTGGGTGTGGATTTCCCTCGGCACAGAGGAGGTGGGTATCACACGACGAGCTTCCCCTGGGGGCTGGCAAAAGCTGCTGCGATGGGCAGCGCTCCTCGTCCCCTCCCAGCCCATGCAGCACCTGGAGGAGGCGTAGGCAAGGCTGAGGCACTGCCTGAAAGCTGCCCTGAGCACAGGGCGCAGGCTGGGACAAGCCACAGGGTGAGTGATGCCCAAGCCAAGTGTGGGTCAGGAGGCTCATCCTGATGAGATCACACTCATTAACCCCATAGAAACATGCTTAGGAACAGAAATGAGATCAAAGCTGTTCCACGGAAAACATACTAGAATTTCAGTTATTCGCGAATTCCTCCGGCTGCAAACACCTTGTTTTACCTACTGCTCACCATTTAGATTTTACTTTGAATACTGTACTTAATTTCCTGCCTTTAGCACTACCCATACAACTCCTTGCAAACTGAGGTCTACATATGGCAAAGAATTCAGAGAACCCCTTCCTCCCATTCTCCCCCCCCCCCCCCAAAGAAAAACCAAACTACCCACAACAGAAACGCAGCCATTTCCAAAGAAGTTAGACAGGTTTTTTCCATAAAGGATGGTGGTAGCAGACACAACTTGTCTTTCACAAAATCAACAAAAGGGAAAACGTGTTACTTGATGGGCCTACTATAAACATTTTAGTTGGACAACTGTGTAATGACAAATCTTTGGGAACCAGAGACTTTCTTCAAAGGAAGACGGAGTCGAGGGCCAGGCAAGGCACCCGACCAGCAGGCAGATGCTCGCCGTCTGACCAGCAGCAGCTCTGCTTTACAGCCCCGCTCACCTTCCCTGCTGCACGGCTCGTCCTTGGAGATGACACGAAGCACTGATCTGCAGGCAGTGTTTCCATGAGGGCCCTTGCCAAACCTGCCTGTTGCTTAGCAAAATGTCATACTGCCGGGTGAGACATCCAGCTTTCCTGTGCTAGCCCAAACATGATCCCGATTGAAAACCCTGCGAGGTTTGGAATTCCCCGTCCAGGATGATGAAGGAAGAATCAGCCCAAAAGGCTGCAAAAGGAATAAATTCTCAAGTACAGCCTGGATCCCAATGCTGTTTAGATGTGCTATATAGCAGTTACATAAATAGACTATCCACTAGTCTTGGAAATAAAAACCAAACCAAACCAGCCACTAGTGGTGTTGCCACAAGTAACTGCAACCAACTACACTGAGGAAGCTTCCCCCAGTGAGCTGCTCCCCTTGCTGCCCTATCCACTCATAATGAGAAAGCAAAGAAAACTTGTTATAAGGCATTTATTTTCATTACGTGTTGGAAAGGGACAGTTCTGTCTTCAAAACAATTACAGAGAGAATGCCACAATACCTACTGTATATTGCTTTACTGGTGAAATCAAAACATTGTCCATCACAGATGCTTGGCAAAATAAAAAATAAAAAGGAAAAAAAAAAAGAAAAAAAAGGATGTATTACCATTGAAATCATTGCTGTTAGATGAAAGCACCATCTTCATTGTCAGATCTGATCAGTCATGCAACTGAAGACGCCAAATAGCAAATACTTCTGTTTTTTACAGTAAGCCATGATCTTTTAAGGGTTTTTATCATTCTATACAAATTTAAGTACAAAATGGGAATTACGTTTCAGAAATCATAGTGAAGAGGGCTGAGGCAAATCACAAGACACTTGTTAACACTGTACAGCTGGATTCGAACACAGATACTGATGACCGTGTGACACCTAGCACACATGAAGAATGGTCCCCAAGTTTCAGCCATGCTTAAGTGGGGAGCACGGTTGGCGAGTGAAGGAGAACATCCAACACGATTCACGTGTGAGGGGCCAGTTGTCTCAGGACTGCCGAGGTCCCGAGGAATTACTGTCACTTGATTTTAAGAATGACTGCATTTTAGTATGTCGTCCTCACAAGGGTATACACAAGCCATATCACATACTGAATGAGAAATAAATAATAAAAGATACATCTAATACAGCTTTTATTTTTAATTTTTTTTTTACAGCACTGACTTTACAAGAGGATAAACAACTCATTTTTAGGGGCTGCTAACATCTGAAACAAAGAAGTCACTATTTTATACTCAACATATACTCAACCTTTTAATAACTTTATATATGTATATATGACTTTTCACACAAAAATGTTAAAATAATTTATACCTAAAAACTACTGTGTAAAGAATGAAGGAGGAAATAAAATGTGGGTTTCCTTAAAAAGTATGGAAGAGGAAGACCTGATTTTCATGAACTCCGTTCACTGTTTCAGCTATTTCTAGAGTTTCAAGAGATTTCCAGGCCATCAACAAACACTTCACAACACATCAGGAGCCCTCTGCAAACTCACGGCACGCTGGGCAAGGCCACCATCAATTGAGCTCATGGCCCACGGGCATCTGCTGGTGTCAGCCCCAGTGGGTTCGGGGAGAGAAATGTGGAGAGAAAAAGTCTCCCCAGATTGTTACACAAACCGGTGGAAAGAAATCCTGGCCTATTGGTATCAGGGCCCACTGGCCAGGACTTCACCCCCAAACCCTACCTCTCCTCGCCCCACTTCAGCACATTTTTTAACACTGATTTTTTTTCTTCCACAGGGAAACTGCACGACCAGCAGGGATGGACGTGACCCCAAGGGTCCCCTACACACACTGCGAGAACAATTCAGCGCCTTCGCTTGCTACAGGCATTGTGCCTGCGTTGCTGAGGGATGATTCCAACACCTCCATCTATACCTGGATCCTCTCAAACTTCAACAAGCTTCCGTAATTTCTGTGGCCATGTAAACACAACAGAATCCATGGAGGATGTGAAACTCACCCAGTCAAAAGCTCAACTTTTGATGGCCTGGATCCACACAGAGTGAACAGGGAAAGGAAAGGTAGTGAAGATGTGGAAAGTACTTTTCTGGAGGTTACAATCCTCTGAAATAGATATTAAAGCAATATTACAAATAAAATCAGCAATGTGATCTGCAACGGTGTGTCTGTTTATCTATGAAAGCGAGAGGAGATTATATTAAAGGAAATATTTTAATCTACACAAAGCATTTTCACATACTGCTATTACAGAACACACGGTTGCAACACCATAAAGTAATTGTATACTGAATACAAAAATCAATACATCTCTTACTAAAAAGGAGAGAGGGGAAAAAAATAGCAGGGTAATGCAAGTGAACTCCTGCAAGTGTGCACATGGGGAGACTGCTACAGACTCAAAATAGACTCTATTCACTAAAAAAATACAAACCCCAAGACTTTCTGCACGGCTGTGGAAGGCAAGGCTGTAAGCTAGTGTGAAAAAGCCTGACTCACTTGTCACTGCTGCCACACGAAGACTTTGGGAAACCAGTGTTAGTCGAAGAACTGATAAGCCTGGAACTTATTTTTGTTGGAGGGAAACAAAAGTTTCCATTTTACCTTTTTTGCTCTATTATTATTATTAATTATTCTTGCCAGTCAACTCAAACACCTCTGGCCACCTTTACTCTGTTGCCTTTGGACTGTGTCCTGCCGCTTTTATCTACACTGCTCCCTGGCTGGACACGGCCTGTGGTTAGCAGGAGAGCTTTAGGCCGTATCTCGAGCCATCCTCATTACTTTCAGCTCCTCCTGAAGCCACAGGGTGAGGTTCTCAGTTCGTATCCATCTGTTAGGACAGCAAATTAAGCTGGTGGTTCTCCATCTGAGCAACCTGCTGCAGACCTCTGTGCAGACACTGACACATTTCAAACGGGGATCGTTAGTCAATTTTCTCATTCCAACAGTCCGAAGAGTACTAATAAAAGCAGCACACCTCATCCACCAGCCGGCCCAGTCAACAGGCAGCTACACGCGGAGCCTGGAATAGCCGGGCACGTGGTTAGCCAAGGCAGAAAAGCATGGGCCGGGCAGTGGGTGTGTTACACGAACCCCAGGCCTCAACACCGACACTCACGTTCCTGCAGCTGAGCTTCCTGTAAGGATCTGAACGTCCTGGTGCCGCCGTTGCAAACCCGCCCATAACATGGCAAAGACAGCTACAGAGGGAGGATGATGGCGATGGCTTTGCGCCACGGGCACTAATGACACCATTCAAGTTCTCTTCAATCAGGAAAAATCTCCATCTACTGAAGCCAAGCACATAATTAGAGCGGAAATCACAGTCCAATCTCCTCCCTCACGCTGACATAAAGCCTGGAGAAGTTCCAGTCAAGGTAATGGTGTTTTTGTGGATTTATAACAGTGAAGCAGAACAGAAATAGATCCGTAAGAAGCTAACTGGTGACTATGTAATTTTAACACAATTGCTCCAATCAACACAGCAATAATAACTATGCCTCTGAAAACACAGCAGAACCTTTTCTAACCCCCAATAACAGAGTTCAAACAGTCGTTATGGAAAATCTCCCTCAGATTGTCTGCAATTTTAAGAGCAAGGGCATTCTGATAAGGTCTAATATTACTACATGTCCTCACTTTTACAAAAAGAAAGAAGGAAAAGAAGAGACTACAGAACATTAACCAACTTACTGTGAAGCTTATCGTAAATCAAAACTATCCTGAACTTATCAAATGAGGCAGCAATTCAGAAAAGCACTTTAGCACAGGCTTAATAACATATGCATGCTCGAATGTTTTGCAGTAATGTAATTGTACATCTGAACACCTGGTAATTTACAGTTTTGGCTTTTAAAAGTTGGTCTCCCTATCTGCCCATGTGATTCAGCAACAATCTAGTATACGAGCCATAACAATAATTTCTGCAAGGAAATAGAGTAGTACAGCAATCGCATGGTAATTTATGAGACAACTCTATTGTAATGCCACATCACAACAGGTACCTGCATATTTGCACCTGGTAAATTAAAGTGATACCAATACATTTGATAAATAAAAAATAAATTACAGACTATGGGAAAAATGTCACTGATCACACCAATGACCTAAACTTGTTTTCTAATTACAGCCAAGGTCTGGAGTAATATTTAAATATAGCATTTCTGTAAGCCTTCAGAGAATTACAAAATAAACTTTTAACAATCATTTGTAAACAAGTTTAAAATGCACAATTATATTTCAGTAGTTTATTTTGGAGAAATAAAGCAGTGCAAAATAGGCCAACCAAAATTCAGAAGGCAGCCAGGAAAATAAAATTCTTATTTGATGTTCTAACTAGGAAACAGCATACAGACATTTCAATTGGATCCGACGCTCAGATTCATGTAAACATACTTGGTTTGAAAGGTCTTGAGTTACTAACCCAGTTTTAACATCATCGCTTCTTCCCCACCACCCAATTAAAAACAAAAACAAAACAAATCAAAACAAAAAAAAGCCCAACCCCAAGCCATTGTAATAAAGGGAGCAAAAGGCAAGTCTACAAACACTCCACCAGCTGGTTACAAGAAAGTACCATACAAAAATAAGCACTGGCAAGTTCCTTCCTGAGGGTATCTTTTGTTACACACGTAACATAAAAACACTTTTTATTTCAAACAAACAAAAACAAACCCCAAACTGTCGATGTCGATTTTATTTCAGTCATGGCTTTACGAAAGGTTTGGTCTACCGGGAATACTTGTACAAACCCTTACCTATGTACATCTACCTGACTCACGCACACCACCAGCACCCAGACCTGCAAGCTGCAGTCATCGCGGGGTTCGGCAGCCTCGAAGCACACAAGGGTTGTGAGGGGCGCCCGGCTCACAACTGACCTGCAGCAGCCTAGGAGCGGGCTGTAGTCATCTGCACCCTGGGATCCGACAGATACCACGCTGACAAGGTCCTCCTAGTCCTTATAGGAACATCTGAAAGTTAGTGACCCCTCTGGCGGTGAATAATCTCTTGTGCAGATCACCCACAGAAATCCAGTCCTGGCTACAGAAATTTCCCTAGAATGGCACTTGGGGAACAAACCCAATCTCGCCCAGGGAAAATCCAGTTTGCACAAAGTAATTGCTACACAACACTCGTCAAAATTTTATCCCCTCCAGGACTGGTACCAGCAGGTAGGGTGGTGACTTCTTTACACTCCTCTCTCTGTGGTCTACCCAGGCTTCAAACTCTAGATCCTTTCCTTCTGAGCAGGCATCTAATACATGACACTGAACAAAGCGGTATTAAATGCTGCAGTGATGGGTGCTTTTCAAATACCTGCTATAGAAGGATGTAGATTACCATATCTGCAAGCTAGGAGCTGAACTAAGGACATTTTCTTAACACCACCCCTCTCAGACGTATTTTAGGGCTTGTAGAGGGAAGGACAGGCCACTTAGTCTACCAAAATAGTGTCTACGTTCTCAGCACTGACAGACTCGGATACTTCCAGTTTAGTGTTCGGAATTGGCAAAAGCTGCAGAAATTCTCAGCAGCAGAAGACGCTGCCATGCTGGAAGGTGCAACGGGGGGAACACTGTAGGTTTACTGCACATCTCAAGAGGTACAATGAGGCTGTGCTATAGCTTCCACATAGCACAAAGCACTCCTGCAAATTACCACACAGCCTCACCTGGCCGCTTGCAACACAAGGACGTGGTCCCTAAGCTAGGACTGTCACATGCTGCCATCTCATACAAAGGTACACAGTTCTGCTCACGTTTACGTTGCAAAAGAAAAAAAAAAAAGGCAGCGACTGTGTTACCCCTTCGGATCCACAGACCAGGCGTGCTGCTCCAAGGAAAGCGCGTGGCTCTGTTTGGCAGCCTGCTGGCAGAGCTGTCCCAGAGCCCTCCCAAGTGCACGAGGGAGAATTAAACACTCTGCTAAGAGATGAGCTGCTCTTCTAGGGTTTCACTGCTAGCAAACGATTGAAAGGATGATATTTAATCAACTAAATCACTCAACCTAACTATCTGCACCCCTTTTTTCCGACTCCAGCCTGCCTGGACACACCTCACAGTTGGGAAGTGTAGCTAGAAGCTGCTATTGACTGAAGCCGTAAGGCCTCGGGGGAAAGCTGGGGAGCTGGAACCGGGGCGGCCCCGTCAGTCGTGCACCCTGAACAACCAACAACCCATCCGCTCGGTCCCACTCCGAGTGCCGCGGCTCACGGCAAGCTACCTGGCAACACCTCGACAATGTTTCAGGAGATTTGGTTTAGTGACACTGAAGCTGTCTCAGCTTTCTTTTGCAATGGCCTACCTAGAAAAGGGGAATGGGGAGCATTTTAGGCAAAAATCTCTAGCACTGTTACATTCATACATTCCTTTCAACATTATTATCTTCTTGATACCATGAGGTCCGATTTTAAAATGCTGGTCACCAGTGATTACAAAGAACAATAGAAACGAAAGAGCAACCCTCCCACAATGAAAGGTCTAGTGTTAAAACCCACGTGTGTGTAAACTCACTACAGATTTGCAACTGGAATCTGATGAAATGGATCTGAATCACTTTCCCACTCTCCCCCTCTCAGTCCATTTCATCAGCAAATCAGGTTAAATCAAATGGAAGTTGTTTTTTTTTTTTGAACTATTTTGCTTTTTTTGTGTTGCGTTTTGTTTTTCTTTTTTCACAATTGTACTGTTACAGCCTGATCTGGTTCTGGGACCACAATTTGTATCCCTGCGGCTTCTCCTCAGTCCATGGCATTGGCAAGTTATTGGGAGGAAGCTTTTGTCGCCAACGTAGCGACGCAGTGCTGCTGGAAGCTGGGGGACACTGCCGAGTTGCAGCCTAGTCTCTGGTGTTGCAGTTTTACTGAGCTGTTGGTCTCGCTTTCCACAATCCAGGAGGAGTCTTTTCCCATGACGCTGAGGCAGCCCGTGCCTGCGCAGCATATCCGCTCGTCCATGATCCCGCCGGTCTGCTCAGCCAGGAGCTTGCTGCGGTTTAGCTGGGTCACCTCGGGTGCCTGACCCTGCAGGACAGCAGCTATGTGGTTCAGGAGATCTGTGAAAAATTCCGAAACGCCCTCATAACCTGAAAAGGGGGAAAACGAAGCAGAGAAAAAAAAAGGCAATTTAACCATTTCCGTAAGTTCTCTGAAAGGCCTCTTCTAGCAGTTTATTTCTTGGGCTTTCCTTGCCCTACAGCTTATAATAAAATGACTTTTTTTCCATGATGCCCCTGTGACTGAAAGCAGTCCAAGTCCAGGTTTTTCCCTAACTTACAACCTCTGTGGTGTAACACTGATCTTCTGCATCCTGTTCCAGAATATACTGCAGAGACTGGCTCTAAAGCGCATTTTCCCCGAGGGTCTGGACCTTCTCTAAAATCCCCCCAACAACGCCCCCAGTGAGGGAAACTTCCGAGAGCAGCTCAGCGTGCTTTACACCCTACAGAAAAGGCAGTAGGAAAGAAGCAGTGTGATGCTTGTCTAATCTAACCTACCTTGGCACTTAAAACATGTTCCCCACTAGAACAATATCTGAAAAAACACTCAAGGGACACTAAGCATATGTCGATGATACAGTATTTGGTAGAAACACCAGTATTTGTTTTCAGCACTGAAACCGTATTTCTGCATGGTTCTGTTACGAGATTCCAGATAATTTGCACTGCAATTTAACAACTATTTCCTGGTTTAAAAAGTTGGTCAAATACCTGAAGATACTACATTTTTCACGATAAAAAGGGGGATGGCAGGTGTACAGAGCTTCTGCTTCCACTTTAAACACTCAGGTATGGGTGCAGTTTTATCATCACATTCACGTTAAAATTGAATCAGACATGCACCATGTCTATACAATGTTTTGAAACAGATCATAACTATTACTGCATTAACTGAAATTAGCATCAATCTGACTTAGTATTTAGAGGTGACACGGCATGCAGTGTATTTGATGGGCTAGGCTGATTGTTTTAAGATGTCTATAAAAGTATTCTGCAAGTGACCCAATATTAGTACAGGGGGCTGAAGCAATAAATTACATTTTAAAAGTTCCATGTGAATAGCACACGTTCAAACAGATAAGCACATGAGCAGAACCAGAGACCACAAAGTAAATGTATATTTTAAAACACTTTTAGTGACGTGATCGCAGGGCAGAAGAGTCCCTCAGAGCCATAAATAATTCAGCTTTAATCTCCCTTCTCCTGTAAAAGCCAAATTCCTTTGGCAGTAATAAACCAACTTCCTGAAAAACACAAGGTAAGAGGATAACTTAACCTTGAGATAAATGTGGTTTTATGGCGTATTTATAACTCATACATTAACCAATTAACTCTTATTTAAGCTGCTACATTGCTTTGGATTTTACTGGACTTGACTGTAATTCTCCTAGGTACTTTGTAACAGGTCTTGTATTGCTAGTGGTTTGTGTGACAACAGCTCCTTTCTCAAAGACCCTTAAAGAAATTCCCCAAACAAATCGTCCATTTAAAAACTTCAAGTTTCCCAGTTTCCCCTGCTATAACCCATCCATCAGGGACAACCAGGGCTCTCATGGTCGGCCAGGGGAGCCAGAACAAGATCTCCACCTCTTTTGACAGAGGTGCTTGTTACGCTTTCTTGCTTATGTAAAAGCCATGGGATTAGCCTTCAAATCTACTCAGAGTGCTTCCAACTCCCTGGGAATAAGCCATCTCCATAGTAACAGCTTTAATATTCAGCGAGGAGACCCACAGTACCCTAGAGTGTTTCACGTCTGCTCAGTGAAAACAAGCCAGCCTTGTTTGAGGGCACACGGCAAACTCACAAAGAAGTTGCATTAAATATTTACTGGGAATAAGGTGGCTAGTTATCCAGTCCTGAAAGCAGCAGATGCTACAGTGTAAGGAGGCTATACATTTCAGGCAAGCTTCCTCTGTGGGGGCCCACTGCACACTGGATGGAAAGGCCCAAATAATCCTGCTTGGTCACTGAGAAAAAAGTTCACACAGTTAAAAAAATGCAGGAAAGGGAGGAAGAGGACCAGGGTGTCTCAACTCTTGAGCCACGATATGGGGAAGGCTGCAAACTCTCATTATTGCCTCACTCTCTTCACTGGCTGCTGCAGCAGATCTTTCAAAAAGGCAGGGCTGAATTTTGCTATGATGAAAACAGCCTCCAGAGTCCTCTGGCAGAGCATGGATAGGAAGGAGGTCCACCCAGCAAACGCATTTGAAAACAGGTATCCTGTACTTCTGAGCTCTGCAGAGTCAAGAAATGTCTGTGAGCACTTTTAAGCTAGTGCTGGAGATGCTACACACCTGACTGGAACAGACCTTCCTTGGCCTGGCGCCTGCTCTGGTTTTCTGCATCTTCTCTGGGGCAGAGAGAGCTGGAGAGCCCAGGGCCTGCACTGGCAGCAGCATGCCCACACACAGGCCGCACACCTCCAGATGTGACGCTTCCAGCTACCAAATATCAGCGCACAGAGCCAGAGGTTCACACGTCCTGGTGACGGGCAGCTGCTCGGGCTCGGTGAGAGCCCCAACGGATCCCCAGCCGCTGCGACACGGCAGCGGGCCCCATGGAGCCTCTTCTCTCAGTTACCTGAGGTCAGGCCAACACAAAATGCACGCGCTACGTGCCTAGGCCTGCAGTGAAATATCTCAGCTGGTAACCACAGCTAAATATAGCCCCGGCGGTTTCCTACAGAACAGCAGACACAATAGGCCTTTTGGGCATTTATCTTTAAAATCTTTTTGAGGCGTAGCTGGTGCTAAATGAAGCAGATAACAAATAACATCCTCCTACGGGTACATCTTGTTGTGTGGCAGGCAGCTGAGCACCACAGAGCCACTTGCTTGCTCCCTCCTCCCTCTCCGCAGTGGGATGGGGGAGAGAATCACAAAAAAGCTAAAATTCATGGGTAGAGACAAAGACAGTTCAATAGGACAGAAAAGGAAGGGAAAAAACATTAATGACAAAAGAATATACAAAGCAAGTGATGCAATGTGCAACTGGGGTGCAGCGGCCCCCCAGTTTTATTGCTCAGCACATCCTCATGTGGCATGGGACACCCCTTTGGCCAGTTGGGGCCAGCTGTCCTCGCTGTGTCCCCTCCCAGCTCCTCGTGCACCCCCAGCCTCCTCGCTGGCAGGGCCGTGTGAGAAGCTGAAAAGTCCCTGACTTAATGTAAGCACTGCATTGCAACACCTAAAACATGGGTGTGTTATCAGCATTATTCCCATCCTAAGTCCAAAACACAGCACCATACCAGCTACTGGGAAGAAAATTAACTCTACCTCAGCTGAAACCAGGACACATCTGCTCTAAATTCTAATGTTAAATTAATTTCAAGATGACATCCATGGATTGGCAGATTCAAAGGAGCTTCAAACCTGTTAAAAGACAGCAGACAAGGAAGCCAAGCCTCTGGGCAGCTGGACATGGCTTTGGTCAGGCCTGGCCCATGCTGTAGCTTGAGCTCCATGAAAGAGGCTTTGAATGCTCCTGAAAGGGCACCTTTTCCTCTCCCTTCCCAAAATGCTGTGGTGCATTGTAATGTATCAGGTCCCCAGTGGGTCTAACTTGGTTCCAATTCGGCTCTTCTGCAATTCTTGCAGGACAGGATGACCTGAGGAGGAGGAACGAGGGAAAGGCCCTTCCTAGGACTGCAGTGAGCCAGGAACAGTGTGACCCCACTGCTGACACAGCCCGTCAGGGACTCTTTTGAGCAGGGCTGCATTTCAGCTTCTCATTTACAAGGTGCTGACTTCATTGATGAAGTCAGTCCTTGAAGCTGCTCATCCTCAAATCAAACCGGCCCCTGGAGGGAAATGCATCTGCCTGGCCTGAACGTGCTTTTGAGCAGCAGGATATTCCATGTTGAGATGTAGATTTTCTTCTCTGTTGTATTTTACTCCGTTACTTCTTCTCTGATGTCAGCAGCCCTTAAAAGCACCTAATCTCTCAGTTCTGCTATCTTCTACAGATTTGAAGACAGTTTTGTCTACACCCAGCCTTCTCTCTTCTACGTCTGGTCCCTGCTGCTATCCTCTGGACTTTCTCCAAATGGTCTCTAACACCCTACTCCGTGGTGATAAAGCCAGTAGCTACCTTCACTACCCACGTTTACCACACACACAAATAAAAATCCTGTGTGAGACATGATGTAGAACTGTCCACAAGAAGCTCTCCTGTGCTCTCAAGTATCTTGAAAGGACTCTGATAAGCTGACGTCTCTTCAAGGTCCAATTATTGTGCAGATTGAAATGCAGGACTTGGGTTGAATATCAAAAACTATTGCCTTAAGGCAGAAGTACAGCAGAGCATGAGCACTACAAGGAAACATGACTCCTCTTTAAACTGTTAAGTTTGCCACTGGCTGTCCCCCAGTCTGGGCTTTTCAACATTTCATGAAAAGGTGAAGTTCAGTCTGTGCAAAGTACCAAATCCAGAACAATACTCGCAAATAAAAAGTTACCCCATCAACAGACTGCAAAATAGGAATGCAAAATTCAGGATTGCAGAGGGATGTCTTACATCGCTGCCTTCAATACCCTGTCTGAAATATACACCCATTCATAAAACAGATTTGGCTCCATCTGACACCTAATTTAGGTTGTTTTGCTGCTCTTGACAGAAGACTGTTTTCATAGATTTGCAGACTGCATCAACACCATATGGTAGAACCAAGCAGCAAAGTGACCTTAGAATAGCAGGGCTGGAGGTTTAAAAGGAAGCCAGTCACTGCAGAGACAGAAAGGCAAGGCACAACAGGGCAACGCTGGGACTGATGACTTGGACTGGTGGATCAGGGCAGGGCTTCTAGATGTAAAGATACCTCAGCCATAATGAAAATCCAGTCTTCAGGGACAGCTTAAACTATGTAAGTCTGCCTGTATCTCTGGAAACAAACAAGACTATTCAGGTAATGATACAAGATTCCCAAAGAGAAAAATCCCATGCAAAACACCAGTAGATGAAATGAGATAATCTTTTCCTGTGATAGACAGGAATCCAGCACAAGTGACAGAGCATTATTGTCTCCTATTATACACCCTTATAACTCCTTCTAACAATTCCAGTGGTCAAGGAGCTTGTTTAGCTGTTTCCAAGACATATATTGCGCTAACAAAGTGGAGGACAAATTTACCCATTTTCACAAGGTGTATTCTATTGTTTCACTCCAGGATCCACCTATGACAACATGCAAGGATATTTCAACCTTTATAGCAGCTCCTGTGAATCTGCAATTTTATCATCTTCCTCAGATTCCTGGTACTGCTTTTGTGCACAAAAAGTGTTTTCATGGGGAATCAATTTGCACAGGAAGAAATTTTCTAGGGAACAGTTTGCTGCTTCCACCCCCTCAATACTTTTAATGGCTCAGAGTCTGGAGAAAAATAATCTCAGAAGCTCTCTTAAAATAGAATGTATTATTCCTCTCTTCATCTTCAGAATGAGAGACAGGGCTAGAAAGGTCAGGTCCCAGCACACAGTCCATGTTCCAGTTCCTGGGCAACTCCAGGGAAGAGCATGAAAGTCAAGTTACAGCTGGCCACTAAACTTTGATTGTATCTCCTAAAAGCTAATATTTCAGTAGCCTGTTCCACATCTAGATTAGGGTTCTGCCCTTGCTAGATTAAACAGTGTCTGATCTCAGGATAATTTTGCATGCTGCTCTCCCTTTCCCCACCTGGAAAGCAATGATGTGAGACACCAGCAGCAAAACTTCACACTAAGCACACACTGCATGGCTTCTGCAAAGCAGGAGTGGAACGGCCTTTCTCACCTGGGAATGCATTTATATCAATGACTGCATGCTGCCCGGTCTGATTGTTAATGATGATATCAATTCCAAAGAGGGAAACTCCCAGAGCTTGCCGCAGTGCCTTGGAGATTTCCCGGATGACGTCGTCATTTGGCCGCTCAAATACTCCTTCGATTTTATCCAGCTATAGTGGAAAAAGACACATTACTAAGTGACTCTGAAACAGTCTTCTCAGTGGAAAGATCAAATTTCATTTTCCAGGTATATTTCCACCAAATCTAATTGCAGAGAACCGGTGGCATGAAACAGAAAGAAACAAAGAGAAACTTATTTTGTAATTCGGAATCCTACGTGTATCAGAAGTTCACCTTCTCTAAAGTACCTAGCTCTTTATTTCATATCAGTGCGGTTCCTTGAACAACATGTCAGCATAGGAATCAATGGAGAATCACTATTTTAAGTACTACATCTTTACCTTAGAAAACAAAAACAGCTGACCAGTTTAACCCTGTGCTGCAAATGCTCTGGATATCAATCTGTTATTTCAACGTAGATTAAGGCCCATGTTGAAGGACTGATAAGACAGACTCCTTCTGCTAGTTTCATCTGACCCATACAGAACAACCCAGCTGGTATCTTCAAGGCAGCAGCTACTTCAAAGGGGATATCTTTCATGTGAGTTTTCAACTCTAAGTTATTCCATAGACATTTATTATTAAGAATAACTCAGGTTACTTATGACTGGAAGATGTCATTTCTTCATGTTTTAAACAAGACTTTATGCAGCAAAAGTATACGTATGCCTACAGAAGCACGTATGGAGTAAGTATGTTTATGACAAGAGGGTATATTCTCTGTAAGTTTAAAAGTAGATTAACCAACCTACAGAAGGATTTACGACTAGCAAAATTACAGCTTTAAAATTTAACATGCCCATCAGTCATTCGCACAAATTTAATCATCGCTACTATCAAAACTACTCCCAAATAGAGCTTGTGAAACAGAAAAGAATCTGGAGACTCAGAGATTTAAAGGACCCAGTCCTGCAAAGCGACTTTCACAGCAGTTGAGTACCTTAGGCCTTGTTTGGATTCATACATACAAAACTCATTACAAGGACTGGTAATGCAAGCATTAAAGCACGGCATCTGCTTGCACTGTGGGACTCAGAAGACCCCCTGAAATGGTCCTCTGGTTGCAGCTCAGCAAAGCTTGCACTGCAGCCGATTACTGTCTGTCCCTCTGTGGTCGTGCCCAATGCAATTTCTCTGTGTGAATTTTCACCATTTGTCTTTCCTCACAGAACTGAGTCCTAAAAGGCTGATTTATGCTTATGAAGCTCTCTGGACAGGAAAAGGGCAGATATTTGTATTCAGAAGCTTCCTCTTCCCTTTGTCTAGATTAGATTTGGGGAGTTTAAGCCTGGTGAGCAGCAGACAGGCCTGTATCAGTGCTTCCTCACCAGAGCTCGGTAAGGAATACCAGAGGGACACACAGTCATGCTGGTTCGTTGTACCAAACAGACCTCAGCCTGCAACACAGAAGCAGACAACTTGTGAAGGAGAGTTGCTAGCTACTGATGCTTTGATAAGAAAGGACTAGATAGTTTTTCAGCCGTGACAGAACAAAAAAGATCAAGTGTACTTACTGCTGTTAAGACAGATGATGATTCTGGCTTTGAGACATTGTGGCTGTTGAAAAATATCGATTCTCTGTCTGGAATTAAAAGAAGGTTGTAAATAACTTTATAGTGGATTTTAATTTCCCAAGGATTAGTGCAAGGAACAGTAGATGGCACTGCAGCCCAGGGAATCCAGACTTGATCAATACTGGTCAGTCCCCTGCACCATCCACCTGCAAGACCGCTCATACAACTTGGCTGTGAGCACAGGCAGCAAACCACAGCCCGGGTCAACCATGGCTTCCAGACCTCAGCTCACAGATAAGCAGAACTATAGGGAGTTAACACAAACCAGTTTTGATTCCTCCACGTAATTAATAATGGAGTTAAATTTCTACTAATTTGATACATTCAACAGGACTGTTCATATGGGAAGGCATGCAACAGAAGAGAAAAGCTGCTGTCACTGCAGGCAGCTGACTGATAGCAGCCAGTTTACAGTGAGGGCACTTTTGCTGTGGAAGAAGGCAGGAAATTTTATGGTCTGGACCTGACCTCCTTTTGGAAGCACCTTAGGAATGCAGGAGACACCCTGAGATGACCAAAGCCACTAACGTACCACGGTGGAAACCATGAGGAGAACTGCACCAGCACCTCCCTCTCCACTCCATCTGCCCTGGAGGTTTCTAACACCACCACCACATACTCTTCTTGCCTCTCCTCCTGTCTAGAAAGGCCCTATGCTTTCAGACGGTCAGCTCCTGGGAGTGCCTCAGAGCCACCGGATCTGCCTCATCATTGGTCCTGCTTCGTCAGGTACCTGTAGCTCAGCCCCCTTGGGACCCCCAGTGATACGGGTAAGCCAGACACTTCTCCTAATCTGCCCACAAAACTTCTTTTTGCGTGGGCTTCCAGACAACTTTAAAGTCTGACACTAACTGCTGAGACATTAGCAAAGCTATTTTTAGAAAGATGCCTTAACATGTTCTCTTCCTGCAAAAGTAGAGACCAACTGTCATGGTATTTGATGTGAGCACAGATCCAGACCTACTTCATTCGGTCAGGACACTCAGCATGCCTAAAACGCCACACACAGCTGCAGACAAGGCCTTTTACCAGGATCCTACCGAACCCCACATAAACTAACCAAGTATGTGCTCGTGTGCCGAATGCAACGGTGAGCACACACTGACACATTACGATCAGCAGAAACACAAAGTGACAAGACACCGGCACTTGTTCGTTCATTTCCTTCAGCTTGCTACCTTCCCCTCCCTCCACCACCTGCTGGATTTGTACAGGACTCCACGCCCTGGGAGCTCCAGGGAGCACCAAGCACCTTCACAGCTTGTGTATGCTCAGAGTGGCGCAACCCAAAAAGGACACTCAGCTGCTCCAAAAGGGCCGTGCCTGGTCATGCTCCACTAATGTTCATGCCCCACTAATCCCTCCTTGCTTGTGACGTCCCACAGAAGATGTAGTTCTCAGGCTCTTCAAGGGAAAGCAGCTTTTTTGTGACTGCTGTTTAGTGACCTATAGGAGGGTCACTGTCTTTACTGACAAGTCCGTTCCTCCTGCCCTCCAACACAGCTGGTACCCACACACCAAAGGAAGCTTTCCACTAGGGTTTACAACACTGGGCCTCACATGTACAGAGAGGCTCATTTAGGGGAAAGCACAAGTGATCTTTACTTTAAACACACATAAATAATCAAGGTAAAAATAGGGAAAGGAAGTTCTGAAGGGATAGAATCCAGGAAATTCTCTCCAAAGCACATTTATAAACAAACTCCGGAACAAATGACATGAACTTACTGTGAAATTAGAGAATTTCTCTGTCTCCCCCCTTCCACATGACATAAAACACTGTTTCTAACAGGTAAGACTCAGGTTACTATTACATAAATATTTACTATATGAATGTCATTCACATATATTCCAGAGCCCATGAGTTATCTCCTTTCCTAGTGAAATAATACAGAAGAGGTAATATGGTATATAATAACCAGGTGCCTTCATTTCAGCAGCCTTTTCAAAGGTTTTTTTTTTGAGATGGTCGTTACCAAGGCTGTAAGAACCGACATTTCATTTCAAATTGGCACAACGTACCTGAGATTCCAGCAGAGAAGTTTTTCAAAGACGGTCTCTTCACCACGGTGTAGGATTCCCCGACCACAAACACTTTATACAGCACAGCGTTGTGATTGATGAAGCTCTGAATGACACAAGGGGGGCGGACAGCCTTCAGGCCCTCCTGGTTGAAGATGATCGCCATCTGAAAACACACACACGCAGAGTTGTGCACAAGCCTTTCAATAGCTTCACACTTGCCAACGAGCATCGAGGGGGAACATCTACTGGTGGATATATATTGACCAAGGGTGAATCCCATCTCAGCAGCTAGTACTATTTCATTACACTTCATCTCACTGACACATAACTCTCCAGGCACAACTGGCCGAGTAGCTTTCACTTTCAATGAATTTTTTTTTCTCAGCTCTCTGAAATTTCATTTACCCACTTCTGGTTAGGACGCTACTGCACTTGCAGGTTTTTAGAAGAACAGAAATGGTAAAACATTTGACCAGTACTGCCAACAAAGCCTTCATCAGACACAAGCTTATATCACAAGACCAGAAGAAGTGCAAATGAGCAGGTCTGTATACTAACAATACAAGTTCTTCTCTGCAGCAGTATTTCCTGTGGTTTGGTACAGTCCACTTGCAGCATCCTAAGCAACAAGATTTCACCCACATTGTCAGAGAACTTTTTCCAGCATCTAGCAGTTCTTACTAGTAGCAAATGCTGGGCCAATGATTTTCTTGGCTTGGTTTCACCTCATTATTCCAAATGTATAGTCCCCTCGAAGGGACTGGAAAAAATATGCCAAAAAGGAAGTCATTTATAGGGCCTTAATGATGAACACCAGCTGCCTCAAACAACCAAAGTGATGCTGGTAGTTGCAGAGGAGTACAAGCCAGCATATCTTCAGCACGTTACACTGCTCTTTGCATAGATCCATTGCATGCTTACATGCACATTAAATTATCATGAACACGGTGCCCTGTCTTGCAGGTTTGTTGTTGGAGTCCAAATGTAGCCATGACACCGATGCAAGGACTGGCAGCACAAGCTGATGAAGCTACTTTATACGCGGGTGCCCCTCAACAGCAGTGAGGATAAACTTGGGTTTGTTCTCAATCCTCCAAACCCTAAGATAGCTGTGCTCTAGTTATCTGAACATGGACCTCTCATCATTCCAGTGACACCGGGCCTTGTTATCCACAGAGGCAGAAGGGAGTTTTGACAGTCAGGTCAGTGTGAGTAAGGACTATCCACGGCCAGAGAATCTGACGTAACATTTATCTTCCTTTCTTCTGAGCAAAACTGCCTCCCAACGGTAGAGGTGCTTTGGTTAGAGCACCTTCCCCCACTGAGGAGCTGTCAAGACAACAGTTAACCTTCATTTTTTTTGTGCCTGTACCTACCTCATTCAGTACAGGACACCCAACACTTGCCAGAAATATTCCTAAACTCTGAAAACGAGTTTTTCCTCATCTGTGTCAGTATTTTCTCACTGGTCTCCTTGAGCCTAGTATTTTATTTGGGATGTAAGACAGTCCAGAGAGGCTAAGAGAATTCCTGTGTGTCCCACAATGACTCCACAGCAAGATACAGAATAAAATTGGAGCTTCCTGCCTCAGCACGGTACAGATGAGTTATCTTTCCATATGCTTCCTGTCAGTTTTCGTGCCTTCTGAGATCAGCTACATCTTAGTGAAGTCAGAGTCACTGGAAGGATTTTACAAAGAAACTCTTCCACTTTGTGCTCTCTCACTCATACTTTATAACATGTAAGATCAGCTGCTCATTTGCTGTACGGTGTACTGTCAGACTGAGTTCTTGCTAACACCTTTGCTCCTGTAATAAAAATAGTAAATACAGCAGCTTTGTTGTTCAAAACTATAGCCATGGTAAGTGATGTAGTGACTACACATTATAGTTAACAGTCTAAGCACATTTTTATCTCTACCTGACTATTTATTATTCTGTTTTCCTCCTTATCTGGTAGACCACTTAGGATCACATAATTGTCTGCAAGCATGCACAATGACTCAGTAGATTAGCATTTTCTGAGCTCAAGTCAGTGTGTGCATTCAATGAGTACGTGCAGCTGATATTCTCACTCTGTCTCTGTTATACCTTGTGCTACCCGTTTGACACACAGACTGAATGTGTGAGTGGCGATAACCTGTGCAAGAAGCCCACTCTAACCAGCAGAATTGTCCAACAAGATAATTCACAGCCATAACTTCGTAACTCATTTGTTTGTCACTGGTGGCAAGAACCACTGTGCTTTTCCTCCTTGCGCACAGACTGTTCATTTTATAATATCTACATTGTCACACTGGTATAAACTATATCGGTCCTAACCTTCAAGTCCTCTCTGCAAATATTAGTTAATTAACTCCCGCAAGCCACTGCTTCGAAAGGCAAGCAGGTACTTATCACCCTTTTTTTGCAGGTGTGGAAACCCCAAATATTTATCTGCTCAGTACAGAACTGACCCAGTGGAAAACCATGTGAAACCTTTCTTCTGCAGAGCTCTGTGCTGACTGCCCGATGGACTAGCACACAACCCATCCAATTCCCATGGTGCAGCGTTATGCTGGTTCACTGTGATGTCTCATGACTTTTAGCATGCATGAATACAGCTCCAAGAATTTGCTTGCAGGGTGCACTTGCTCTTTGTCATCTAGCACAGACCTGCTGTCTCTGGCAGTAACATGGGAACAATACTTTATATCATAATTTCCAAATGGCGTTCCTCATTATAGATGCAGAGTTCTTTTGAAGGCAAAACAAAACATTTGGCACCAAGAAATATTACTGACAATGTCCTGAAGGAATTCAGTCTGAAAAAAACACAATGATTCCCTGCCTTTTCATTCCTGTCTGCTGCACATTTACAAGAAGAGCCATTCTGGATGTGTTTCTTCAGGTTATGGGTCCCAGTGATGTCTCACAGCAGGTTCCCAAAGGGCAGTTGTATTCTGACCTACTGGCAAACGGGCAGAAGAACCTTTAGGAATCATCTCTGCTCAACTCTAACAGAAACGGTGCTGGCAAAGCAGGGCTCAAGCGCTGCGCTGGCTGACGCGACTCGGAGTGCAGAGGCCATGTGGAACTGTGGGACACCACCGGAAGACCGACTACCAGCACCTTGGTTTGCTAGCCTGTGCCTTCGCAGCAAGATGTGACGTCTGCCGGCCAAAGCTGGCACCAAGCCCAAACCGAAGCCTACGCCTCCAGCTGTCCCTGTTAGCCAGTACTGGATCTTTCTGAATAGGCATCTTAGGAAGAAAAGCAGGTCTCTGGCCAGGCTGGGTTCTAGTTTCAGTGTCAGCTTTGCAGTGGGAATCTCTCTACAGAAAATTAAGCAATTTACCAAAAGGCAAAGGAGAAGCCATTAATAAAACAGGCAACAATTTCTTGCTCCTAGACCTCTGGTCCGTCTTTTAGACAGACTCTACTGTAAGCAGACTATTTATTCCGTGCTCCCCTTGTCATTACTGTCCACAAAACAGCATTTATACGACAGATCCTCTCTGATCATAAATACACTTACGGATCACTCCTGAGAACACAGCAACTCCAAAAGTGACTACAACTACTAAATATGTAAAGCACCATGCAAAACTTCAGGCTTTTTTTCAGGGGACTCTCGTAAGCTCTAGTTATACGTTCCTGTGATAAAGTGCAGCCTACAACTATATTTTAGCCTAATTTTTGCTCAGAAAATGGAATTCTAGCAGAAGGCCGTGGTATGTCTGCACTGTATAAAGGAACAGCGAGGAAATATTCACCAGGGAGATGGAAGTCCCTGAAAGCTTCACACATATCAGGGTGCAGATGCAGAGACAGAAAAACAACACAGAAAACTACACAGAAAAATCAGCAGAGAATCCAGGGTTTTAAATTCATTAACGATCCACTTTTGCTCTCAGCAAAAATTAAAGCAGCTGCTCCAGCAAACTAACAGGACTGTCTGTCACGCTTGTAAAATGATCCACGCTAAGGTATGAATGAAAAATCTAGCTGCATTTTTAAAAGTAAGTGCTGGCCATTCAAAATTTCAGCTGTTGGCATTCTGTTAATCTAGACTGACATTTCACTTCAGGGCCTTCAGTCTTCAGAGATGCTGCAGCAGCATACTGCACATTTCAGGAGCAGCTGGGAAACCTGGAACGATTACCATGCTGCTAACAAAGGAAGCCAGGCATTCTTAGAGCCAGCAGGGAGGACAGGATTCTCAAAACTGAGCTGTGGTACGCAGGAAGGCAGGAAGCACAAATGGAAAAGAATTAAATCAGGACTCGGCTCGCCTAAATTTAGAGGAAGCTAAGCTCACGGAGAATGCGCTCCTTCCAGGAATACAGAACCATTTTAACTGCAATTGCCTTACGGGAATAAGGGAAAGCAGATAATTCTACCAGCTCTGTTCTTCCCACAGCTCCAACCACGTTATTACAACTGAACATGCCTGGAAACAGCCACTATTCGCTGCTCCCTTCCCCACGAGGAGAGGAACCAGCCTGCCTTCACTCACACCTCTGCTTCATCTGCAGCACAAAGCCATTTCTTATCACTGTCATATACATGTTGGACGGAAACATCGTAGGGTGGAAACATGCACCCCTTAGTGTAACTTCCCACCAAAAGAAAGGCTGATGAAGGAGACACCTTGCAGACGGAGCTTGACTGGAGGCTCCAAACTGCTAGAAGGAAGAAAACTAGACGATGGAAGCTTGAAACTGCTAGTAAGAACTTTTATATCAAGAGGTTAAAGTCAGATTTAGCTACAATTCAGATAAATTTGAAAAAATAATGCTGTTATTAAATCCAAGGGAGAGGAGGGGGAAGGAGAATGGTTTGGGCATAGCCTTCATTCTGCCTACTACAGGATCAGAGAGCACCAGACAAACCACCGTGAGGGAAGTGGAAGCAGGGGGATAACACTGCAATGTTTTTTTAACTCACCTCATGAGAGTTGGTTCCATGAGCCACTCTGGTTTTACAAACTGGATAAAGACAAAAGAAAAAAAAATGCACCACTGAGACAGGACACACAAAACCTTTACAAATTCATTCCCACCCACTCCTACAAACATTGGATTCACCAGACCAAGGCACTGACTGTACCAGAAAACACTGACAGTCTCTGCCTCAACCGCATCCTCAGCCACTGCAAAGCTTGGCTTGCTCCAAGCCCTCCTCTCTCTACTCCTTCTGCAACCGACGTGCAAACAGAGGTCATTTGTAGGACTGGACAGATTTGCAAAGCATCAGCTCAGGAGTTAGTACCACTGCTGGTACTGCCATCCTGCCCACTCAGAGGGCTTCCTCACAAGTCTGGGATTCTGCCTGAGGCTGGAGCTATTTACATGTAGCACAAAAAACACTGTCCTGGGAACAAGGGAGCTGGGATACAGTGGAAACCAACTGCTTTTCCTGCTTCCAAGTTCCTGGGGAAGGATAGGAAACCAAATGGTCCGAACCAAACTAAGATACAACATATTTTTCACAGGCAACCACAGAGGGGGAAAAAGAAGTAGAAAGAGTCCTGCAGTTCTGCTTTCTCCTCCGTATTCCTTATCTGCTCTGCATATTCTGGTTCTCATCTCCTTACTAAAACTGGTAAGGGGGGAAGAAAATACATGGTCCTGCTATTATGAAACCAGGAAATGGCTGAAGATCCCAGGAGCCGCAGGATGAGTAGAGCTAATGGTATTTATATGTTAAACAGAGGAGATAAAACTTGCATGTGGTAAAGGGGTGGATAAGACAAGACTTCTTTGGGGATTGCTGGAAGAATAAAGCTGCCAGGCAAGACGACAGGCAGCTATGAAAGGCAGATGACCTGCACTAGAGTCCAAAATAAGTCATAACTGGAAATTTTGGAAAGTGGTGCATGATGTCTCACAGACACATGCTCTGGAAAGCAGGAGAGTTTAGGGGGAAAAAAAAAGAAAGAAAACCAAAAAGAAGCAGGAAAAAGCACTCCCACATCACTCTTGTTATTTTATAATTTTATCATGATTTAGAGGGATTGATTCAGGCCTTCTGAATATGTAGGCTATGCTGTTTGATACAACACTGAGAATACAGTGCATGTGGGGTGAGGAGGGGGTGTCAAAGCCATTCAGGGAGCTCTAAAATACTGCTTTGCAATCTAGCTTCAAGAGATCTGTCTGTCTCTTTTTGGAGAGCAATGGCAGCAAGGGCAAAACATGCTTTTTCCACACAACTTTACCTCTGAACCTTACAAATGAGGCAAACACCAAGGGAACAAACACCGACTAACCAATTCAGCTCACTTTATACTGCAAAGAATCAAATAAAGGAATGAATTTAAGCACAAGTTCTACAACAAAACCTGCTAAAAAGCACAAACAGTTCACAGCAGCTGTTTGAGACTGTGGGCCTTTGGTGCCTGATAGCTATGTTTTACACTCTTTCTTCTACCCTCAAATATCATATTTTCAGCCTGGACCAGGGAAAGGAAGGAGTGGTGAAAAAAGGGGCAGACAGCAAGGGAATGATTGTCTCAAGAAAAACAATGAACACATCTGGCAGGAGAAACTTCTTGCACAAGTTCAGGGCAAGAGGCTAACTTTGTTAGAACTATTAGCAAATCCCAGGAACACATGTTTACTGTAGAGAGGTGTTTAAAGTAACGAACATCAATAAAAAGCTAAGTAAAAGCTGATAGGGAGGGATTTTGTTCCACATTCCAAGCAGACTGCTTCACAGCCACTTGCTTCAGGAAGGTTTTAACCTGTACACTTTGGCAATGAACCACACACTCCTGCAATGTTGGCCACAACGTTCCTGAGGGAGCATGTGCAATAGTAAGAGCCTACCAGAAGCACCAATGAAAAACCCATTTACGTACTGAAAGGGAATGCCAGTCCATTCTTCTCTATAAGCTGCAAGGTATCTTCTCCACAGGCACTTGTCAGCTCCATGAAGGGTGGTGAACAGATCCTCTCATCTACAAGACAAAAAGAGTCCACATGAAGATCAGGAGTTTACCTTCTCAGCTGCATCATTACAAGCTATCTCCAGACTAACTGCTCCTTGAGAGTCTTGGCTGTACTTTAACAGTCAATATTAAAGCATCAGAAAGATTATCAGCCAGACATGAATTCGCAATTCTGAAAACATTTCAGAAGATGAAATGTCAATTTTCAGACACACTAAAATGGAAATACAAAGTCCACATCTTCACAGGCAGGCAGGCAAAAACCATCACCCACTTAGGAATATGTAGCTGCACAAGATGTAACCAAGAAAGTAAAAAGCAACTGGGATCTTAGTTCTTAATATTATACCTTCAAGTCACATTTTCAAAGGCATTTTACAAAAACCTGTATGGTCAGCAAGTGTGGTTGGAACAGGGAGCCTCCCAAAGCAATCGTTACTGTAGGGCCACTCAGGTGGCAGATTCCAGTGTGGGTTTCTTTCAGCCAAGGTGCCAGACATGCAGTACATCCCACTGTCCATTGAGACATCCCTGTCATGAAAGCAGTAACCATCTGGTCTGGCAAGGCCAGAGTCAGAGCACCTCTTTCCACTGAGACACCTTGGCAAAACTGTTCATTGGCCTTTGATTAGAGAGGAAAAAAAAAAAAAGAAAAAAAAAAAAACAACAAAGGAACCATGGTAAAATTGAATAGAGCAGTTCTGGTCCAGGGTGTTTCTGCTGATGTCTTGCTTGTTCAATTGAGGTTGTGGGATGGCTGCAGTCAAAACTCGGCCCTATTAGTGATTCAGTAGGTTGAAATGCTCTAGGACTCACGTCCTGTTTGCTGTGGGAGAACTTTGATTTCTCTACGCATGCAGCAGGAATGTGTGGAAAGCACTGTAGGACTCAAAGTGCTCAGTCATAAATCTCCACCTCTCAAGAGAGTTGGATTGTGATTTCAAGTGCAAAGAGAACTTTGGCTTCAGCCACAGCTCTGGGACAGGTTAGTGAGCCCAAAGACAAAAGCTTTGCACACATTGACATATTCAAACCAAGGACATCACCCAAGCAGGAGCAACCATTGAAATTAACTTGTCAGTGAGCACAGTCTTAAAAATATTGTGTCCACAGAGTTTTAACTATGGAGTCACAAATTAGTTATAACTCAAGTTAGCTGCGCAGTACAGAACCACAATTCAGAATGGGTCTGCCAAAACTCACTTGTAAGTCTTATTTCAAGGGACGCAGCGTGACACCTTGCTCCAAGAAGCAACTGGAGACAAGCAAAAATGATGGGAACATCATTTGCCTAGCAAACTCAAGCCACAGATTTGCATCAACCAGCAACTTGTCTCAAAAATAAGCAAAACAGGACTTAGTACCATCCATATCTACCCCAGTGAGCACGGAGAATCCAAACAGGTGGAGGCTATGCTGTGCAGATGGTACAGAAAGTGAAAAGCACATGTAAACTAAAACCCCAGCAAAACTAACCATATACTCTCAGAGTGCTGCACATCCAGAAACTACTTTATAAGCATCGTTTAAATGCTTGTTACTTCATTTTAAGAATATGCTTATGCATTTTCTCTCATACAGAAGGGGAAATTGCAACACTAACAGAAAAAACTCTGTATTTTGGTATACATATCTCAATACCTGCTTCAGTGTTCTGAGAACATACAAGAACTCAGGACACTAGCAACACTGTTGCTGCCAGAAGTTTTCTGCAAAAAGAAAAGTCTATTTTCATACATCCTAAACAGAGCAGAAGGATTGATACTTTGAGGTCAACCTCTAAAAAGCTAAACAAAACATCCCAGACTTCAAAGTTTTCACTTCACTGGTATGAAAACAGAAAGCAGCACCCAAAAGTGACAGGTACTGGAATATTTACAAGCCTTTGCCAGAGCTAAAGTTCCTTAGCTGGATGAATTTAAGGAATCAGATTTAGTTTACAGATACTTGGGAACAACTTTGCCTTGGCAGCTCTCCTACCCATATGCTTAGGGCTCACAAATAACTTTGCCTTCAGAGTGCAAATGCAGAGGGATGTACGGTTCCACCTCACTTCCCAAGCAAACAGCAGTCGGAGACAGGGAGGTTTCGGTGTTCCTGCCAATTACAGGACACTTGCATGGGGAGATGAAGGAAGGGGCAAACAGTAATCTCTTTGACTTTGTACTTAGAAAAGACCACCTGGATCAACAAAAGCAAGCAGAGAAGACTCTTAGCATCTCAAAGTGCTCCTGTTGACTTTGCACAGCAATGGCATTTTCTCCACCAAGAAGGCAATTCTAGCCCACTAAAGCCTCTAAACCAGACTCTTAATTCATGGCCAGACCCGAGGACAAACAAACCCTCACTCAACCCAAGGTTTCAGTACAGCCTACAGCTAGGAAGTGCTGCTCTGAGTTTAATTGCACACACTGCAATTCTGAAGGTAGCTGTCAGTTTAAAAAAAGCCCTCCAGCTGTCAGTAGTGATCCCTTCTTCCTTCTCCAGGTGGCAAACACACTCTGAAGCTCTCTCATCACCAGGCTCCCGCTAGCAGAGTGACTGCAGTCTCAGCACACCTTCTCTGCCCTGAGGTCCAGGACAGACCTAATTCCATGGCTGAGGCTCAATCTCTATAGTGGTTCACCAGCATGAAATCAGCCCGTACAATCCACCAAGTGCAAACAGGCACCTTTAACCTTCCCTTCGCCTCCCCCCGGCGTCAGCAGCTGCAGCAGGATCCTACCGAGTGCCAGTTGGGTGCCGGACACTTGGCTGCTGTCACTGCCCCTTCACAAACCTGTAGTGACCGGTCACCACGGGGAACCAGTACCAAAAGGACAACACTAAATATACAAACAAATGACCATAACAGTCCAGAGGTGAGAACAAGAGCCTGGCCCCACCACTGACTCTTCGTGTTGACACTAACCCTCCAGCCTGAAGACAAGCACTACTCCTATTTGCATGACAGAGACCTAGTGAGGACTTAACCCTTCTCTAAAAGCCCTCTGAGAGCTATTGCGTGCCACTAGATGTGGCACCTTTCCACACAGCTGCCTTACACTCACAGAAGGGCCCGTTTCGGTGGGTCAGGCCACCGAGCTGACCCAGCCCAGAGCCTCCACCACCACGACTCCCTCAGCTCGCAGCTGCGCTTTGGGATGTGCCTGACTAGAAGAGACACGTAAAACAGCACGCTTGGAAAAGACTAGCTCGCCTTCTGTCTGTGGAGATGTACAAGTGCCCTTAGTTCTCGAGAGATTATTACAAATGCAATTTCTATGCTCTCCAGTTTGGATCTGACAGTAAAACTCAGGCCCTTCCTCCCTCACAGCGGGCGCGCACACTGAGGCACGCGATTAGCAGACAACCATCGTTACTGGCCCCATCTTCATGCAGTCTTTGGAACCGAAGACATCAGGAAGAAAAATCTCTTCGTATGTCAGAGGAACGCTGTGATAAAAGAGGCTATATATTTTTATAGGGCACATTTACAGAGTGGTATTTCTTTATTTTTCCAACTGCCTGGTAGTCTGTCAGAGGCCTGCCCTTGGAAACTGCGACAGAACTGCAGGTGGGCCACGTCAAATCCAGAGCTGGCAATGAGGAAAGGCTACTCAGACAGGGAGAGGGTTCAGCTCCCACTTCAGACAACTACCAAACGTATCTGTAGCATTCTTGTTGTTAGAAACAACACATCATCATTAAATGCAAGGTCAAAATGTTGTCACTGTGTCCCCACCGCCATCTTTGTCCTTATCTTTATTGTATGTCTTGGCACACATACTTTGCAGTGTCTGCTTTCTGTATTTTCTTTAATTTCTTCTCCCTTTTCTTCAAGAGTATCTGATCTCACAGGGTGCTCCCTCTCTCCTTGATATTTTACTTTCTGCATTTCCTCTCACCCCCATCCCCATTTCTTCTCTATGCTGATCTTTTTTAACAATCGTTTCTGTTCTTCTGTTCTTCCCAGCCGGGCCTGCTCTGGCCTGAGCTTTGTCAGCGCAGTGCTCCGCTCCAACGGAGCAACTTGAGGATGAAGGAGCAACACCCGACTGATGAAGGCTAGTGTATGGCACGATTAGCACTGCTAAACAACAGGAGAGAGGTGAAAGAGTATTCATAGCTAGGTGTTGGTGCCATGGAGGGGATTGTTATAGATGAGGTTTAACGATAGTGACAGGGGCAATGGGATGCGAAGATGTGGAAGATGCAGACTGAGAACTGGTTGGGGAAAAAGTAAGTTTTCTGGCAGTGAGAATTGGCTGACATTGCCTGAGACTTGCCCAAACAAGAGATGTTGAGCAGTGGTCCCCTACCCAGGCCCTGTGCATCGTTGGTGGCCTGCAGACAGACTGCAAAACGATTACAAAATACCCAAACCCTCAAAGGAAGAAGGCGCAAGAAACCCAGCACTGAACACACACTCCCATGCAGCAGGTAGGCAAAACAGATAAAGGAAAACTAACAGTAATACATGTCTGTTCCTAGTTTAAGCAAATCTTAAGTGATAATAAACAGAAACCACCGTGACAGCGCTGTACAAGTCTCTGGATGGTTTTCAATAAGGGTAGGTAGTTCTTGCACTATAAAAAGTTGGGAAGTGCAGAGGACAGCTGTGGATCGCTGTGGAAAAAAATAAACCCTAAGAACAAATGAACAGAAACATATTTTCCTATTCAGATTTCTGTGGTCTTTACAACTTTGGAGAGATAAAACAGCAAATAACAAATTGCAGCTCCAATGCTCTGCATTCATAAATCAAAAAACTGCACTTCTTCAGAAAAGGATTTAAAAAAAACACAGTTCATGGTCACAGATTTTCTGTGAGGAAAGCACAAAACCTGTGGCTAGGAACAAAACCACGAGGATGCCATTGCCTATTAAACTTCAGATTTATAGTCTCAACATGTGTCCCTACATAGTAATTCACCATCCTTCACTGTCTCTAACCTAGGGATTAGGAAGCAGAGCAGACACACTGAGGAACAGATATTTATTCTCAGCCCCTTGCCATCAGCCCTTTGCCATGAGACCATGACCACCACGCATGTCCTATCTCAGAGTTTCCATTTGCAAAGTGGGGAGAAGGCTTCACCTATCCTTGGTGAGGGGGTGCTCTACGAAGCTAGATTAAGGAGAGTTTCAGGGAAAAGACTTTTTGACGCTACTGAGGTCATTACACCACCTAAACAAACTACCTGTTTGAAGCTTTGGTCTGAACATCAGCAACCAAAATCCTGAGAAAGTTACTGGAAAAACAAAAGGCGTTTACTCAGGATTATTTTATCTCCTGGACAGGCTCCGTACTGCCTCTTTAGCAGCAGCATCTTTGTTTAGCCCCAGAAGACACGAGGAGCACCAAAGGAGGGGTACATCAATGAGGAAAAGAGAAGGGTAAAAGGAGTTCCTGCAGTGAATTTCTGTAACAGGAGGGAGGAAACAGTTTGTTAAAAGAGCACAAGAGGAGGCCTGGAATCCCCTGGCAATGCGACAGACTTGGCCCAAAGCACCTGGCGGTGTGATCCCCTAATTCTGTGGAAGCACAATAGAGCACAGCTCTGCCTGAGTTGCTCTCTGTGGCTGGAAAGGCTACCAGGATTATTTCCGAAGAAACAGGATGCACGGGCTCTTCACACAATGCTCTACGCGGAGAAGTGACAAAGCTCCTCCTGAATAGCGCTGGTCTCTGCTGTAAACACCCATTAAGATAAGTAGAAAACCAACCTGTCAAAATCAGGACTGGCTCAGGTCAGTCACTATCAAACACTCACAGAGCAAATGTTAAGCCTTAAGCTAACTGAAAGATTTATAGCAGACCTTATCAAACTCTAAACTTCCTACTTTAGTGGGAAAAGCCACTCTTTAATAGAATAGTTGGTTCGGTGATTTGAAGACGCTTAAGCCTCTTTAAAAATAAATGGAGATTTTCAGTAAACTGTGCTTCACTGTAGCTGCCACCAGTTTGCACTAGTGCACTCTGCTCCTATGGGGATAGAGAGGATGCATGGCTGGTACAACATCTTTTTCTCCTAATACAATAAGGGGAGGAAATCTGAACTTCCAGCTCACCCCTGCCTCCTAAATTCATTTTCAACAACAACAACAAAAAACATCAACCAAACACACAGACAAGCTGGCAGGTTCTTTTTTTAGCATGCAGCTGAACTTTATTTTGGAGGTATCTTAATTTAAATCACTACATGATATTCTGTTTGCCCTTCAGAATCACTTTCATCTCTGTAAACTTTTCATAGCTTTGGACTTGTTACTTCTGCTATGGTCATGACAGTATGTCAAGGAGTTAGCCAAGCTAAGCCAACCCATGACTTGGAGAGACAGCAGCCTAGTCTTTATCATTTGCAAGAATCCTTTCCCTGCCGCTTTCTCTGGTATTTCATTTTTCAATCAAAGCTTCACTAAAACCGCAGCTTTATAATGTTCTATTAAGCTTATTCTTGTATTTCTGAGCTGTATTAAAATACTCTCAAGTTGTTTTTACTTCAGAAATTTCGGTGTCTGTAGAATACCGGCAGAACAGATCTAGCTCAAACATATGTTGACTCTTACATATCACTGGAGGATCAAACCAGATCTGAATATCCACGGGTTTGCATCTTATTTTTAAGTCTGTAGGGGGAAAATTCCAATTCTTATGACAAAGCAGCTGTATTTGGGGTGCATTTAGAAGCATATTACAAAGACACAAGAGGGCAGAGCAGACTTAGCTTTGTGGGCATGACGCTAATCTTGCCATACCTTTAAATACAAGGAATTTTGTACTGCATATCTATGCTAAACGATCATCTGCAGAAGCAACAGTCTTGATGTCTAATAAACTGGTGATTTTGGAGCATCTGGCCAGTGAGTCAGGAAATCTCATAACTGAGTATAAATAGGAAACTATTCAAAAAAATCCCAGGAACCTGCCATTTACATGCAGTTTAGGAGTGCTAATAATGGCGTTTGAACACAATAAATTCAGCTTATGTTGGGAAGCAATGATAGAAGTTGAAGAAGAAGTAAAGAAAGCCAAAGTAAAGCCAGACTAATGGAGGTTTTTGCCCCCAGCTTCCCTTACTGAACTCTTCTTCAGCAATAACCATTTCACAAAGCTATGGTCTGCCCAGTGTCCTCCCCTACCTTCTAGGTCCAGATTTTCATCTTAGGCCCACTTTCCTCAGAAACAGGGTGCTCCTGTCTGATTCCCAAGAAAGGAATTCACCTTTCTTGGGCAGTTAGGTGGAAAGCAGCAGGCTTTGCAAACAAGCGTGCAGCTTACTCACTGTGTTTGAGCCTCACGGGTATCTGGAAGCAGACCAGTGCAACTACAGACATGCCTTAAGTTAAAACAGGCCTCTGGTGAAACACGCTCATTGACACGGCTGATAACATGAGCTCACGGAAATGCAACAAGTTAAGAGGTGAAAGATTATCTCATTCAGGAGACAGATCAGAAGAGAGACTGGGAGATGTGTGTTGATCATCAAATTGCCTAATTTTTCAGTGAGTAAGAGCGGTTGCCACCACCTTGCAAACACAAGGAACAGGAAGCTTTGCAGTTTAGTTTAAACAGACAAGAACAACCCTTCCACCCTTCCCTGCCCTCCCCCCGTATTTTTAAAGTACTTGACTACAGGTGCTTGAGAATGCGTCATTTTGGCTATGCTTATACTTACTGTGCCCCCAGCTTAAAGCCTGTTCTGTTTCCTGCAGTGTAAGAGGATCACCTGAGAGCGGACTATCCACAGACCTCATCCCCCTCCGCTGTTGTTCAGGTTTCATAGTAGCACCACAAGCAGAGGCTCTTAGGGAGGCACTCTGACATACCTGGCAACAGAAGTGGGGGAAATGGACCAGCTTGCCAGCAGAAGAATAAAAAACTTCTGGCGCTTCTTAAGCTCTGTGTAAAGAACTATCTCAGGCAAAACTCTCCAATAAATCATGACAAAGGGTGGAAAAAACTGCTAGAACCGCTTGTGTTGAAACTGTAAGATTTATTCTTTAGAGCAATGAAGCTGTACCAAAACTCAGGGAATCATTTTACAGACTGGAATGTTTCCAGCGTTACAGGAAGAATGAAAGCCATTTTCCTCATCAAGTTAAAAAATGAAAGGGATTACTTGGCAGGCTCAAGGAAGACTTTATCTGCATTTTACCCCAGTAATGTTCCACTCAGAACCCTGGCTTTGCAAGTATTAATATCCGTGAGACCCCAAAGAGACTTCCAGAAAAGAGAGAATGCAAAATCTGCTCTGCAAGTATGCTTTATGTTAATGTGGAATACCTGAACCCCTACTAAAGGCAACTCCATGGTCTCCAAACAGTAACTTCTACCTGCTGTGTTTCACATACTTACCTACATACCTGGGTGTGGTAACGATAGTTACAACTGCCATTTTGAAGCAACAAAAGTCTCCAAGCTTAGCACTCTCACCAACCCGGACTGCTTTGGTACACAGAACGATAAATGAACAACAACTCCCTCCTCTGAAACACAACAGTTATCTAACGGTCCAGTGCAGCTAATTTCATGCTTCCTCTGCCCAAATCCTGAGCTAAGAAACTACTTAAGACAGTTACAAAACAATTTCCAAGCTGAACGCCCACCTGCAAACTACACACCTCCAGGACAGGAGCTGGTGGGATGCTGGTTTGCATCCCTCTGGCCTAGATGGTGGGTGAGAGCAACAGGTGGTGGCCTGCGCTTCCCTGTACAAACACACACAGCTCGAACAGGGCCAGGGAGCACCAGATTTGGTGCAAAAATGCTGTTACACACTATGTGTTGGAACTTGAAGGAAAGGTGTTAGCACCAGGGCTCTCGTGTGCTTGAACAGATACTGTAGGATGAAGGATCCTCATAGCCAATTGATGCACATGAGAAATTCAGCTCACAGCAGAGCAGCAGTTTGCTCCATGCAGTAGGATGCTAATCACACTGAGGAATATAAGGTGAGCCTTGAAGGCCCGACACCGAAATCCCTACTGTTTTTATTTGCATGCAACTCTATTGATTTAATTGAGTTACTTCCTGTTGGCTGAAGAATCCCTCTCCATGTCTTATACAAAGTATATTGTCTACCAAAAAATAAAACCACCAGCGAGTATATGCCAGGGGGGATGAGGGGATGATGCCAGACACAACATAGGCAGCTTTTTCTTGTCCATGACAGAGTTCATTTGCAGACATTAGAGTACCCAGAAGAGCAGAGAGTCAACGGAAGCTCTTTATAGCTCTAATCTAACAGGGCTGATGGCCCTTAACCAGATCAGTTTAATGAGCTTTTGGAAGCTAAATCCTGCGAGAGACTACACAACGCATGTCCCATGCTTTCAGCAAATACCACTTCCAAGCTGTACATGCTGGGTCAGAAGCAAAGCAGCAGCCCCCAAGGACTGTGATACAGCTTCCCCGAGGCAGAGAGGCTTCTCAGGGCTGGCCGTGCAGGAGCGGGCTCTGACAGCACCAGCCCACGGCCAGATTAAGCCTCTGGAGCAGAGCAGAGCCGAGCCGAGCACCACTTCTGCAGCAGCTCTGCTCCAGCTCACTCCGGGCAGGAACAGGGCTCCTGGCTTCTAGTGCAGACCTCACTGCTGGCGATGGGGGAAATGTGAATAACCACTCACCCATCACTGCCTCACCAACTCACGTGTGTGTGAGCATGCCGTGAGGTGCAAGAGCTTACACACAGACCTATAAAGCACAGCAAGATCTTGGGAGAGCACGAATAGGAGAGGCGTATCGCTGCCACTGTGCCCCTGAGCAGGGCTGACAGCAACTGAGCTGAGCATCTCCAGCCTGACATTTCGAGGGTCCAGCTTGAGCCTAACACAACACGGGGCCACCTTGGTGCCGTGAAGTCAAAAGGACTTTCCAGAGACTTGGTGATCGCTGTTTTTATTTGTGTTTCATTATGTAAAGCAGCTTCCCAGAACAAAACTATGCACTAGCAATGGATGTCTCGCTGCATCACGAATGAAACACAAGAACATGGTATTTCAGTAACAGCGGAAATAGCTGTTTAGTCTGAAACAAACATATCTTTAAACAAGGATAGATAAACCCAAGCAGAGACTTAAGAATCAACTCAACAACATATGTAAATGACCATGAGCCCTAAGCTTACATCTAACAAAAAAAGTAACATCCTGCCCTACACTGCCTTTCCTCAGATTAGCAAACCTCTAATATATGGGGGGCATTTACCACCTACAGTTCTCATAGCTCAGAGCTTGCACTTTGTGGTGTGGAAGGAACAACCAAATGAACAGTGTTTTTTTTAATTAAGGAACATTTTGTATTTTGAAGTTAATACCTTAAAGAATATCTGTAGACAATTCTGAAATGCTTAGGAAAAATGTAATTTTCCTAACAGGAGACCTGCTTCTGGCCTCAGAGGGTTCTGTTCTGCATGTGCTTGCAGTGGACACAACTGGAGCACACATCCCAAGGCTGCTGCCTCTGCGGGCTCTGCTGCAACTTGATGGTTTTCCAAAGTGGAGTGGATAGGGCCCACTTTGAAACCACTGAGAAAAATAACTTTAGACAAACAAGCTCTGGGCATTTTTATTTAACACCGGAAAGGAAAAAGCAAAGGCCTAGCTACGTGGGAAAGCTTTGTTGGTGTATGTTTTTCTGTCTTAATTATGTTAGTATAACTAGCAGAGGAATGCACACACACCACTCTGTTTACATTGGGTTAATTTCTTCCTTTAAAAAGTCTTCAGATGGCTCTGTACTTTTTTTTTTTTCCCCTAAATAACTGCAAAACACTCTGGGTAGACATTGCAGCATTCCCACACTGGATCCTAGATGATCAAAAACAATGTACTACACATATGTAAAGGTATCAGGGGGCAAGGACCAGCAGACCTTCCTGGGTACCCCAGAAGCCGCGTTGTTTGAGTGAGCTGACACTATTTCCCCTCCGCTGCCAGACTGCAAGGAGGAAATACCGATCGCCAGGACTCTGGCCATCATGAAGAAGGAAAAGCAGTGGCTTGCAAATTCCACGGTGCACGTGTCCGAGCTCTGTATTTCTGCTTGTGTCATCTGCTAAGAGGGCAGCCCTCTGTCGATATCCAGAAGAAAATGGTTTCTACTTCATATGGATAGCACAGCCACATGATGCTCCTTGGGGAACACCTACTGCTGGACCCCTTCCCTCACACCGTGAGGCTGGGGCTCGGGCACCGGCGTTGGTGCCATCAGTGCTTGAGCCATGGGTCTGAGGCTGGGCGCATCAAGCAGCCAGGAGCAGCAAGGAGCCTCCTGCTCCTTAGTGAAAGCAGTTGGCAGATGGCTTTCTGACCGTTTCACATACAGAAACCCTTCTGTGGTCTCCTCCTGCGGGAAGTGCAAGCGTTGGCAGAAGTAACTGGAGACCCAGTCCTCACAGTTAGCGCTCAGATTTAGTACCACTTCTCCTGCGCTTGCTGTGCTAGCTGTTTGCATATATTTGCCTTCCAGCCCTAGGGAGATGAATACAACCATCTCCCTAGAGAGCAACAAGGTTCAGGACCTCTAGACAGGTTTAGATATAAGCTGATTTAAGGGACTCCATACATACCAATCTGTTACAACAGGAGTGCCTGCCTGGTCACCCTGCTGCACCCACAATCGGGAGGCAAAGCTGCCCAGGGGGCCCTGAAGCGGTGGTGGGGTTGGTTCGAAAATTCCCTCTGAGAAACACGTCTCTTGTGTCCGAAACAGCAGAAATGAAAGCACGCTGAGATGGACGACATGTTTTGATTTTAGAACAAAGCCAAACCAATCCTCCCAAACAACTCACATGGAGGGACACAAAATGGCACACCTCTGTGCCAGAAATTCCACCCCTCTCCACGTGTTTAGCATGCAGCCAAACCCCACGTGAAAGCTTTCCCCAAACTATGCAAGTAACTGTACAAAGGGATTCCTCTAGAACCCGGTCTCTTTCACCAGCCAGTAATCCCCTGGGTCTGCACCCTCTGCATCCATGTACTCTGTCAGACTATCTCCATCGATATGGTGCTTTGGGTGACCTGATCTAGAGAAAGATCTCCCTACCCATGGTGGTGGGGTTGGGCTGGATGATCTTTAAGGGTCCCTTCCAACCCAAAGCACTATGATTCTATAATACTCTGCGGCCATAGCACAAAAAATCCCACCTTTTACACTGGAGTCTATTGCTGCGTCCCAATCCAACATGTCGCCCTCTGGAAGAGTCTAGCCCTGAAAACCTTGGTGCTTCAAAGCAGCAGGCCTAGCACATGATCTCCTCCAACAACTTGTGCAGGAGGACTGGCAACAAAAATGTATGGGAAGGAAGGATAACCCAGCTGGGACAGAGTCCTTCACCATCTTGTCAGCACCGGCGGCAGCAGCAGGAGCCAGGCGTGCAGCGACTGCAGCCTCCTGCAAGCAGCTCAGCTGCGGCCTGCTGACATATGGCCATGGTGGAAGGGGGCATGCATCTCACCCACCTCATAAATCATAGGATATCCTGTGCTGGGAGGAACCCACAAGGATCATCGAGTCCAACACCTTGTCTATGCTAGCTGTCTGTGTACCAGTGTAGCCAGTGGAAATGGGCACCTTTGGACCATTCTTTACCTTATACGTTCAATAGTTTAAGATTAATCACTCACGGTCATATGTATCTCTGCTCAGTGATTGCAGAGGAATGCAGACACCTAGTACACAAGCAAATTTTAGCTAGATAACGTCAGGTACAATGACCTGCCCTTAGCTGCTCAACGATTACCATCATGTGAACAGTTGCTGCAGTCAGTCAAGAGAATCTTCCTTGTTTCCCTAAGTGTGTATTTCTGTCTTGCACTACACAACGCTGACCTGTATATTCTGAATACTCAAAGAAATACATACCCTTATCTGAGTTGCTACATGAAGCCAGAATTCATGAACCTGCCACCATCTCCTGTCAAAGAAGTGTGACAGCAAGAGAGGAGATGTCTGTATGCAAAAACGCCCTAAGTAAAGCCCAGGAATGACAGAGAGCTTGTGGCTGGTTTGCTCAGTTTATATCTAGCGATGCTAGCCAAGACAAATAGTCTCCTGAATCACATTCTCCATGTTAGCAACAATAAACTCCCAAATAATCTTACTAGTTTAAAAGAGAAAGAAAATATTACCCTGTTCCATCTGACTGTAAGCATGTCTCTGTGGTTTCATCTTGGGCTCCTCAGCACAGGCTTGCTGCTGCTTATTGAATCTTTTGCTTATAACATATTAACCCTGGATTACACGTCCTGTTCTTGAGTAGCTGGTTGGTACGGACTGAAGCAGTGGGAACAATCTTTTTCCTATGTATCTTTGTATGGCATTAAGCTGGAGGAGTTGTACCGGCTTCAGCAAGTAGTTCCCATCTGCTGATAAAAGGACTAAGTGTACTGAGGCATACTTTTTTTTTTGTATAGGTTTATGCGTTTAAGGTTTGATATAAGAGCTATCTCTGTGATGTCTAAAACCCAATTAGTCAGAATCGAAGGTGCACGGGAAGTGCTTTTCCTACAGATTAAAATACTTAAAAAAAAAAAAACCACAACACAAACATTGCTGTGTTTTCTACATATAATGCCCACATCTCTGTTATTCTCCTTTCTTCCCTTGCTGATAGGAATGCTGGTAGGAAAGCATTCACTGTCTCGGTCCTCTCATCCCGGGGGTCCTTTAGTTCAAGGACTGTCCCCGGGCCTCCTCACACATTGCTGGTTTGTCCCCTCAGGGGACCTTCAGCTCCCTCCCTCTTCCCCACAGCCACCTGCTGTGCTAGCTGGTGGCTCGGGCCTCTTGCCATTCCTCCCCTTCCCCTACCTACCTACTGCCATCTTTTCAAACACTTTCTCAAGATAAACTTTTTTCTGTGACAGCTCTAAAACCAGGTCTTTCCTCAAGCCTCCTCTGCCAAAGCTCAAGCTTATACAATCGCTTTTTTCTCCTTTCCCTGGACGGTTGGGTCTCTTTGACATCTCTCCTATTTAATAGCTTGAAAGCTGTACAGAACTGTCTTAAGTATGTGAGTCTTCTCAGTGAAGTCCATATGAAAAAGACCAACAATCCCTCATGAGGAAGAAGCCTCAATTATCAGGAAGGAGCCAAACAAAACTGAGCTACAATGCAGCCACAGGCTGGAACAGTGAAACATTAAAGGGTGCTGAGTGAGCGTGGGGAGCTGTGTAAGAAAGCTTTTGAACTCCTGGCTACCTGTCCGTAATTCCTAGAAGCCCTGCACCTATACTGAGAAATACAGGAACAGAGCCTCCTAGAAGGTCAGCCTGTCCCATATCCGTCCGTTAGCTAATTCCTACAAAGCGGGCTGGGAGCCCTAACAGTTTGTAACAAAACAGCCAAGTTTTCCCCTTTCACACCAGCCACTGCCAGGATCATGCCTGTGACATACAGAAGGCCCTCTGCAAGATGCCTTGAGCCACACGGGCAGATCCATTTAGCAACACCACCACACTGCAGCTCAGACGATCTGATCAGCAAAGAGCAATGTTCCCCTTCTGCTCAGTGTCAACTCCCAGTTTTCGCCTTTTCTAAAGGAAAAGAAACATCCTTTGTCTTCAGGAAATGTTTTTCTTTGAGAAAACTTCATTTACACCTGCTGACTGTCCTCCCACCTGCTCTGGTGGGCAGCAGCAGAGGTGTGTTGAAATCCCGTGCTCTACTCAGGGCACATCCTGCACGAAGGAATTTACAAGTTAGTAACAGGCTAAGTAATACCACAGGCTAAACTCTATTCTTAATTACGTGGAAACAAACGAGCATTAAGGACCATCCAGTCAGGAAAATGCTGGATTTATACCATGCCGGTTGTAGAATCTGAGCTCTGCTGTGTAGGTGGATTAGAAGTTATGGAAAGAGCTACATTCTTGGCTAATTTTCAAGCAGAGAAACATTGCTAAGCTCAACAAGCTAGACAGCTCTCAGCATGACCCATCATGGTTTGTATAAAACATCTTTGATTTCGTAGACATGCTATTTCCTTTTTGTCTGATGTAGTTAATGACCTTTTTCCAGGCTTCGGGAATCTGGGTAGTCATTTTCTTTGTGACAGACTGAGAATGCTATAACAAAGTCCGGGCGATAGAAGACATTCAGGGCAATAGCATTTCCAAAATGAGGAACTTGTCTGTAGCTCCGGGAAAGCTAAATACTCCAGGGCAATTAGTAGATTTCTGAGACATGCAGTCATGTCTTTCATTCAAAACTTTGCTAATCTGATTCCTATTAAATGAAAAGAATTAGCTTGTATTTGCAATGATTTTAAAAAAATAAAAACAAAGCCACAACAGCAAATACTAAGAATAAACATTTCAACTAGCTAAAATGCTCATGAAAGAATGCTCGCAGAAAACCCAGGCGTCTGTCACTGAGGTACATTTCATTTATGCTAATTTTTTCAAATACACAAAGCTTCACATCCATTAAGGATTCTTTCCACGTCCCTGGGCTATCCAGTGGGACTTTCACGTTATTACCAGGGAAGCTGAAGTGGGTCCACTTCAGTGAACCGAGCACAGTTACAGTGGGTGTCAGGACCAGGTTCAGGACCAGAATATAGCAGCATTTCTGCCGAGCCCTCACACAGCGCTCCTCATTTGGAGATCGTGCCCTTTTACAAAGGCACTCCTCATCACCACTCCATTTCACAGTCAGTGAAAATAAGAAACAAAACACTAAAAGGCTGTCTGCCGAACAGACAGCCTGCAGATGGGTAGAAAACCTCATCTTTTTTGTGTGATTTCACCTGAACCACGAACTTCCCAGCTCCTGGCCCTGAGTCACCAGCCTCACAGTGCAGCTGCTGAACGATGCTTGGTGAGGCAGTTAGATAGAGGAAAAGGAAACAGATACTGGAATTAAAGTGCAGTGGAGATGTTTATAAAACTATGACCAGCACATGGAGCATAAGCATGTCAGCTTATTCTAAGAATGCAGAATGTGATCTTAAATAACGTTAAGATTTGCAAAGACACCCAACAAAGACTCACTGCTGCATGCTTTAGATGAGACTTTTCTGTTTCTGGAAGCTCAAATCCATGCGCATTTGTTTGGTTTTAACTTCATGTTCTTGCATTGTTGCGATTACTATTGTGGTTTTCTGGCCTTTGTGCCCACAGATGATTTCCCGTGCTGTAGCTGTCGCCAGCACGGTGCAGGTACCCAAGCACGCTCAGTTCTGCAGAGCCCCCTCAAATACAAGGATCAGCACTCCAAGCACTCCAGAAACAAGCCTGACACGTGCTGTGCAAACACATCGCTTCGCTGGGGCAGGGGAGCTTCTCTTCCAGGCTCCAGCTCATATTTGGAGAAGATGAGATTATGCAAACACAAGACTTCCGAGACCACAGCTTTGCCCCAACACGAACATTTTAGCTTTTCTTCCTCTTCCCTGAGGCCACCGCTGGCGCCATGCATTAGCAGAAACCCATGCACCACGTGGTAAGCAACAAAGCCGAGTACATACAGTTTTCATGGGTAATTTCCATCCCTTCCCATTACCAGAGAAAAGGGCACCAGAAGGCGTGAGGCCACTGTGGGCAGGGTGCTGTAAACCCCAACACCGCACAAAGCAGCAGCACCAAGGCACCTTCTGTCTCGCAGGGAACATCCTCCAAAACCCGACATCACAGCTTCCCTGCAGGATTTAACGTGGGGGGTGCTGCTGCTTCTCGGTGCTGCTAAATTCAGCTCCGCAAGCATGGAAAAGCACTAGAGAAGGAATCCTACGTATTGTAAACAAGGGCACACCAGTACCCTACAGGGGCACAAACCCGGGCAATACCAGCCTGTTCTGCTCCCGTGAGCCTGGCTGTCAGTCGCATTTACGCACTGAGCGCAGCAGCCAACGCTGCAGTTGGACACCCGAGAGCTACACAGACAGTTGCAGAAACTCATTCATGCCGTGCCAAAAGACAACACGCTGCCAGTTCCAGGGGGATTCTCCCTCCAAGAGTAGGGGGAATATTTTGTTTCCAAGATGCAATAGGAGTCAGAGGCGTCGTAAAACCTGGAAGCTGGCAGGAGCGTACGAAGTCTCAGCCTGACACGGAGCTTGTCCTTGGGAAGCCCAGGGCTTTAGCGCAACAACAGGAGGGACTGCACCGAGCCCTCCTCGGGGCATCTCCGCGGGAAGAGAAATTGATTGCGCCGCTCAGCTGAGAAAGCGGAAAAAAAGCAGCGTGCGGAACAAGAGGATCACAGCAGGTGCCGATATTTCCCAGTCTCCAGGCACGTAACATCAACATCTCAGGCTTCTCCGTCAAGCGTTTATTAATGGTCCCGTTAGGTTTCTGAGGAACTGTCTGCACAGCACATAGGAGAGTACAAAGGCAGGAAACCGTCAGGAGATTTGGTGTTGTACTAAATGGGGGAGCAGAGAACTCACCAAGGTTTTTACGAACAGACGATGCCTGCAGGTTCAGTAGTGCTGCACGGGACACGACTGCGCTACTGACTGCGTGTGGGCTCTGCCGCTGCTTCTCGAAGTGCCACAGAGCCAGGGCCAAGGCGGCATCGAGTGAGGGTACCAGCAGAGAGCAGGCGGCAGTGACCTGCCTCCCTCACACAGATCTGTTGCTACTGCAACTTTATTTCCTGCATAGATGGTGTTTATTTTCACGGACTACTTTTATAGCGCTATACAGAGAAGGCAGGCATCCTGCGTACGTCATCCATCAGCGAGCACCAGCTCAGGTTCAGGTGGGGACAGGCGGTGATGAACAGAGCCGAGATGAAGTCTAACAGGGCTCCCGCCCTGCTGCTCCCTCTGAATGAGAAATCGAGGAGGTGCCCTTCAGGTCAGAGCACCTACTGCAGTCATTACTGGACGTCTGGGGCAGCACCGACGAAACGCACTCCATAGATCCAAACACTTCCATTTCCCTCTGTAGTCCTACTTGGGGCACGAGGACACAGGCTTTACTCTCCAGCAGACTAAGGGAAGGTAAGTATTAGCTCTGAGGCTCACTGATGATGAAACCATCAAAACAGAGAGATCCCTTTGTTACCAACATGCCCTCCTCACTCGGCCACATTTTGATGGAGGTGTATGAGCCTGGGAAAGAAGGCAAGCATCTACCAACGCTTCGGGAGAAGACAGGACACCTGGGATATTCACACGTACTTTAACCGTAAATTATCCACGACAGCACAGAAAAAGGCACACAGATGTTTTACTGGAACAACCAGCTTGGGAAACTCCATCCCTGGAAGAGGCAGGGACTTGGCCCTCCTGTGACTGACTCTTACCGCAAAGGGAAGCAAACACATGCTGCTTCCTAGAGGGATCCGAGCTAATCTCTGCCATAGAAGGCAGCCTAAGCGGGATCCTGAGAAGGATGACGCTGCCACGGCTGCTGCTGGCTAAGGCAAAGATGAAGGCGCGTCTAAGCCAGACTGATAACAACCAAGAGCCATGCCCAGGGCATGCGGAGGACAGCTCAGCATCTTCTGAAATCGAAACTCCTCTGCACCCTGCGTTTTATTCAGTTCCCAGTCTTCCCTCCCGAGGCTGAGCTAGATGCTTACTTGAATTTGCGTTTAAATCTGTAGGATGACCTCTGCTCTGTACGCTATGAAACAGCAATTATATTTCTCTTGGCAGTAGGTAAGGCCTGGTATTGAAGTGAATACCCCGTCCTCAATGCCTGTTTCTTAAGCTTGAGTAACAGAATATTCTGTAAATATATCCCTGCCAGCTAGCTAACACACTCACGTTATTTTCCATAAAATTGGTGTACTTTTATAGCTCTCCCCCTACAAATACTTTGCGAGTCTCTCACAGATGAGAAGAAATTCATTTTCCACGTGAAAGACATAGCGGGATAGATGTTAATGCAGCAGACTAAAATATAAAGCATCCCAAAGACATCGCTGCCAACGGGCAATTCTCTTTTCTTTGCTTGCAGTAGTTTGAGAGTTCGGTATGAATGAAGCTACTACCCTTTGCTCTCCACTTTCTCTTTATCCTTCTGAGCAGAAAATCCCAGAGAAGGCTCAGCACCTACATTTAATAATGCATCTTTCTAAGAAACAACTGAAGATTTTTAAAGGATTTTCATTTGTTACAGGTCATAATCACATACACAAGGCACCATACTCATTTTACTTCAGCTTCTCTCAAAAAAGACCCCAGGATTTTAATTTAATTTTCTTTTTAACCTTTGCATCCATTTTCAAGAGCACTTGTATTCTGCAGCACGAGTCTAGTCATCATGTTCTGCATTATATAAAGCTGCCAAAATCCAGGGTTAAGCTGCAGTCAGCCAAATTTCAGACCACTTCTTTAGAAAAACACAGCTCAGGATCAGTTCAAAAGCTGCTCCTCAGCACAAAGTGGGGTCCTGCACACGGAAGCCTGGCAGGCAGCATCCCATCTCAGCCAGCAGGTACAACCGGGAGGCACCAGCACCTTTAAAAAAAACTTCAAGCGCATTTCATTCCAGGTACTCAACAGAAGTGACCTGAAACACATCAGTTGGCTCCTTATTCCAGTACCCACTTGACTACGGTATGACCAACAGGAGGAACGAAAGGGGTTGGGATTTAGACACAGCAAAACACACCACGTGAAGCAGGTTGTGGGCTTCTAGTTTTCCTTATGCCCTTCGGTTTATGCTAGTGCAGGTTTCCAGAGGAAGGAAACTCAGCTGTACTATTTGTGGTGGTGGGTACGTGTTCACACTCTCCCATAGGAACTGTCCCCTAACATTAGTTTAGTTTCATTGCACTTTTCTTTGCCTTAGCTTCCCCACTTCCCCTTCTCCTTGGGCTTTGTCAGGGACATCTTCAGCATCCCTTGGCCAACTTTTTTGCCTTTTTATTTCCCAGCACTGGGATGATGCCTCATCATAGTAGGACAAATCAGTAGAGACAAAGGCTTGTGGCAGATGTCTAGGGAAGAACATGAAAGTACAGAAAGTTTACAATGACATTTTCTAAGTCATACCCCATTGCAGCTGCCATTTAGGGACTTCTTTAGGAAATTAAAGGGTTTATCTGTTCTCAGTGGATTTTTCTGCCATCAGTCTAATTGCTTTTTTGAACCAACACAAATCAGCATTCACAGCATCCTGTGGCACTGAATTTCCTTGTTTAGCTGTGCAGTAAGGGATAATGAAAATGTTTTTTTTATACTTACCACCTACTACTTTCATGTTTACCATAAGAAACAACACACTGCTGTTCCCATTCATCATCAGCATGCTGCTCCTGATTCACACAGGCCCCCATTGTACTCCCCTCTCAGCTGCTTCAAGAAGTTCAGAGTTCTCTATTTCAGTTTGATCAAATCCTTTGCCCAGTGAAGCTACTGTACTGGATGGAAAAGCAAAGCTCTGGCCACTATAGCGAAGCATTTCATTAACGTGGTGCATGTTGTCTCAGAAAACCTTTGACTTCGCCTGCAATGATTTACGGTAAGTCTTTAGGAGAGACACAGAAACACAGGCAACCAGATTGATCTTGTGATTTTTTTCCCAGTCTTGTGAAATAAATACATTTCTCTAAGCTTGCTTTGGGACCTTAGGCAAGCTACTTCTGTTGTGTTTCAGTGTACCAGGCTATTAGGTAGCCCTTGCAAGGCTAGAGCAGACACTGTCCGAAAGAAAATAACAGATTTGCTTGGAAGAAGTTGTAAAAATGCAAGAGAATACTATGCTTCTTGCTGCAAGTCCATTTTTGAACAGTCTCCTACACAAAGTCCCTACCTTTAATATGAAAGTATGCTAAAGCGACAAGCCTAGTTACTAAAAACTAAAAATTGCTCAAAAAATATAATGAAATAGTCTAAAGTTAGCTCTGTGAGCTAACTGAAATTTGCTTCATTCAGAAAGAAACACATTTCAGCAATTATAATGAAGATGAGAAGCTGTGCTTACCCAGTAACAGCGCATTAAACACACCACATTTCTTTCACGCAATTTAGAAAACTAATCAGAGGCCACCATCGCAAAGGTATTCTGTAATACCTATGCAGTCAACTCAGGCTGTAAATCCTCCCACCTTGTTTCAGAAGGAGGGAGAAGATTCATGCTCCACAGAACTGCTGCAGGCCCAGCTCAGTGTGATAGTGCCGGTCAGACTCTGACTTTCATCCACGACTGCATTTAGACATGAATCCTCAAGGACTCGTATGCAGGTAGGCAGGGAACAGTGCTGAAGTGCAATGCCTGCAGGGAACTTAACCCATCCCACCCCCAAATACCCACAATACACACACACAACACAAAAAAACAAAAAACCCAACAACACTTTCCTCTTGTAAAACAAAAAAATGCCATACCATGCATATTCTGCTCCTCAATTCCAATTAAGAATAGTCAGAATAATTTATAACCAGAAATAAGATTTGATTTAAGGTTAACTTTAAGTCAAGATTCAGATTTTATAACCGAACTGTTTTGTTGTTGGTTAGCTGTTGGTTTTTGTTTTGTTCTGTTTTTGTTCTGTATCTGCTTTGTAGCAGCAGATGTGTTTGGTTTGGGGCTCAGCTTGAAGAGCTCCGAAGGCTGCTCAGATGCTGGTTCTGAATCCTAGAGCAGCTCCGCACAGTGCTCTTTCTCTCCCTCCCCTCTCAGTGGAGATGCTCTCAGCTGATTACACAGGCATCCCCAGCCCACTGCAGCATGAAATGAACCAGATCTGCCTAATTCACTTCCATAACTTATCTTCCTTCTTTTACCTTGAAAAGGAGCTGTAAATCCAGAGCCTGTTATGATACTGAGCTAACACGTGCCTGGCAATGAGCGTTATCTCATTACCAAGAAAAAGATACAGCCTGGAAGAAAAATACGTTCCTCCTGCAACGTGCAATGCTCAAGGCTGGATTTAACCACGGCACAGAAGTAACCTGCCCCCTGCAATGTGACACACAGCACGCTCTGCACCCTGCGAACCGAGGGCTGCTGCTGCTTTAGGCTCTGCCACATCCGAGTGTAATACTTCAGGAAGGTGGAAGACTGAAAATCAAAGCAAACAGACTTCTCCAACCTCGTTAATGTCGCAGGGTGATGGTGAGATGGATGTTTTCCCACTATGGGAAAGCTTTCAGTAAGAGCATCATTGTTCCATACCATAAAGGCCAGCACTGGTCAAAGACGTTTCAGTAAGCCATATGACAAATGGCAGGTCTGTCCCAATATTATCTTACCAGCCATCAGCTAGAGAGGTCCCAAGGGGTAAATGCAATAGAAAACTGACAAATAAACCCTATTTTAGAAATAGAGACTCTCTGGTCAACTCAGTCTACCAAAGTTTAGCTGCAACTCTTCACGGACATGTATATTAAGAGTAATTAAAAAATATATATATGTCTGGTTTATTTGGACTACATTTGGTGACACATTGCCAGCCCACAGACTTTTGCTCCCCTACATCAAACTCTGACTTTAACATACGCAGTGCTTTATTTTATGCAAACATAGTTTTCCTGTAGGATAAAGATCATTACACTAACTTATCATTAATTTTAATTATCATGCTATCTAAACTTTGGATATCTTTCCCAGCCCTAAAGATATGTTTTGTTTCAAACTACAAAGCATTCTCTCTCTTTCTGGACTGTTTTTTTTAAAAACATTGCTTTTATTTAGCCCTAATGGCAATCATTATAAAGGAGAAAGCTAAATCACACAACTGAAATGGTAAACACTGAGTTCCCAGCAGCGTTAATCTTTCTCTGATCCCTCCCTTGGAGAGGCTGCTCCTTACAATCTGATCAGACTTGAAAGCCAACAAGTACTTTTGGAGATTAGCTGGTGAAGCAGAAGATAAGAGCGAGTTAGGGTGGAGAGCAAGTGTAGGAAAAGAGCTTCACTGTGCAAATTTCTGCACACTCGATCCTCGGGGTTCTTTTTATTAGCCATGTTTAATATTGCTTGAATGGTAACCTGTACTGAATTTCCATAACCCTCTTCTGTCAACAGCCCACAGAGCCCAGCTCTGAGAAGAGCTCCTTCCAGCAGTGATGATACCTGTAGCTGAGGACAAACAACACAAACTGCCTCATTTGCTCTTAGTATCCTCTTTTAGCATTTTGGTATTTGATATTGACAGAGAAGCCAGATGAAACACCTTCATTTGTTATCTTTTTCCTTGGTCTGTTCTCCTACAAAGCTAACTGCTATGGTCATGTCCCGACAGAAAAACACTGCCATGTGAATACCTGCTCTCTCACCACTTCATAGTCACTGACACTAAGGTCTACCGAATAATTTGAACAATTAGGTTTCATGTAGCTTCACACACACACAAAGGGCTTGAATTGGAATTACTAGCTTCTTTCGCTGTGTCCCTTTCAAAAGCCAACGCTATGACTAGCAATCTATTCTCATTATTAATGCAAACTCCATTACACATCTGAATTTCCTATTCCTCCGATCTGCCTTCTCTCATTCATTCATTTCCCTACTTCCTTTCTGAGGGAAATAGATGAATATCCTTCCGAAAAGGAGCATTGCTCAATCTCACTTTCATAGATCACATACCCAGAACGAAAAAGGAAGGCAGAAAAATGTCATAAGAACAAAAGGTCAGAAAACTGAAATTCTTCTGCAACATCATTCTACAACAAAAGGCAACGAACTCTCAGAGCTGACCCACAAATGTTACTTAGGATCAAATCAGCTGGATGAGAATTGCTGAGGGTAAAACAGAATGCCCTGAATAACTCCATTCATCTTTCATTTGCCTTTTATAAAACAGACAAACTACCTCTTAGTGCACCCAGACCAGGGACGGCCCAAAGCAGAGCTCCACACCATGATTCGCACCTTGCGGGTAACACAGAAGTGAGATCTGGGACCCACAAAGAAAACTGAATACTTTTAAAATGAGCACTGCAATTCTTCTGCTTCTAAAAATCAATACCTGTTCCTTCTCATCCCAGTGCTCTAGTGTAATCAGGGCTGCGCAGGGGTCCCAGTGAGTGGACAGGCTGCCCTTTTGGGGGACAGAAAGAGCAAAAAGCACCAAATCCCACCACCGTACATGGGAGATGGATCTCACTCCTCCAGAGCTGTACGAGCATTTCAGCCTTGATGTTACGTGCACTGTAATTTTCTTCATTGTTGCAGTTTATTTTATGGTTTGAATTCGGTTCTGTGAAGTTTGGCTGCCGGTATTGACTCTAACAGGCTGCAGAGATGAAATTCACAGCAGTTCCTGGTACAATGACTTTACAATCCCATTTTTCAACTTGAAGACGAATGTGCAGGAATAAACTTGGAAACATGAAGGCAATGGGCTGGGCTGAGGGACTGGGCACCGATGACATTCATCACTTCCCAGAAGATCCTACGATGAAACTGGCACACATGGAAGCAGGGATTGCTCATTGCTGAGAATTAAGCCAAACCGTTTGCTTCCTAATTAAATTAACCCTGAGATCCCTGTAAAACCTTTCTAGGATATGTTTGCTACTTGCACATCTTGTGTGTGGATTTATACTGTGAATTTGGTGGGGAGGGGGCACACGAGAGACCTTTTACCAGCAGCACTTTGAGCGTTGCGTGCCGTCCCTAAAGGAAGCTGCAGAGGCACCCGTCCACCCTGCCGGAGCTCAGCTGCACCGCTCTCTCCCCTGTCCTGCTGCTCTCACTTCAGCTTGCTTAGTAGGCACGAGTACCTACATGGATTTCTGCATCTGTGCTTTGCTGTATTGATACCCATATAGAATTTCCCATTCTAGTAATTACTGTTCATAATTGCCCGAAGTCCAGAGAACATCCCCTCAGCACTACTTTTTTGGTTTTTTTTAAGCTCAAATGCACTTGGACCTTTCCATGACCTCAATATTATTGTTGTTTTGCTTTAGTCAAGACACCTAGATCCAGGAGATTACCTACAGCACAGGTTTTGTCAGCCTAAACAATTCCACCTTATAAACAAACATTTCATCTACATTTTTTCCCCTCCCAGTTAAAAATGACACCTTTTCCCAGTAACTGCACAATAACCATGCCTGTGAAATCCAAACCATGACGGATTAAAGCCTTCAACTCTATGCTTATGCAAACACAACAATAAGGTTTTTAGCTTAAGCCAATTTACGGCTTGCAACTGTAAAGGTGTGCTACCAACCCTTAGCACGTCACAGCTGATTGAAGAAGTAAGGAGGATTCTCCATAGCCCTCTTCAAGTGTGTGCGTATATTGGAGATACGGCAAAATAAACTGAAATGATTGAAATGATGCTATAAAAGAGAGCAGGATCTAAATAGGTCTAGGAACTCTCATATTGTAATCTATGTTTTTCCACCCGGTTTTGGTTTGCTCTGAGCAAATCCCTTACGAACTGCATGTCAAGACATTTCTATAATGATCTGGAGAACAAGTATTATTTATGGCAAGATTTATATAACTACCTACACACGGGAAGCTCAGCATAGTGTATTTTTAGCATCAGATACTGCAGCCTTCAAAATAATGATGAAACCTGAATGTTTAAAGAAACTAGACCAGAACTCAGAATTCAGTTTTCACTAAGTGCTCTTTCAAGGTGTTTCCTCTGTATACAAGTGTAATTGAAAGCTACATGGACACCGCGGAAGGCTTCCTGATTATTTGTATTGCAGTAGGAAAGCTAATACTTTGAGCATTGTGCAAAACACATGATAAGAAGTAGCGCCTGCCCCAGAGCAGCTTCAAAATAAACAAATGGGACTGAAGGACAGAGGTGTGAAACCAAAAAACAAAGGGCTGGAGAGATGAAAACCTACCCAGGCGCTGCTGAAAAGGCCTGGAACAGGCTCAAGCTTTCCAAGTCCCAACACAGGTTTTTCTGTGTCTTTAACAGCTTCAGATCTCCTTCCGTACCTTCCTGCCTGACACACTGCCCTTGCCCTAGCGGAGCTAATGATGGTGCCATTCCTAAATTCATACTGTGTGCCCTACAGCCAACAAAAGCACGCATCAACACCTTGCTCTTCAGAAGCTGCACTAAATGGTATATGCAGTGGAAAAACCTCAGGACACCAGAGCATAAAAATGATCAGAAAACGTTTTGAAAATAACAGGGTTTTTTTGTTTGTTTTTTTTTTAAGCCATAAAAGAAGAGAAAGTCTACTTACATTTCGGTTTCAAAGAAAACAAACTTCCCTAAGAGCCCAAACAATCAGTGCATGTGGATTTACCTTTACAAAAGGAAATAGTAATTTTCCTATAAAGGCTAACCACGTATGGAAAGTTATTGAAAAGAAATTCTCTTAGACGAAATGAAATGAAAACCAAAGACTGCATGAGAGGGCAAAAGGAAAATGGATCAAACCCAGCTGCATATGGCTAGATACATTCAATTCAGTATGAAATGGAGTTGTTTTACTCTTCAGTTCCAGACAGGCTTTTACCTTCCCACCAAATAAATAAACACTAATGAGTTGATGCAATTTTCTAACTTGCATGGTTAAAAAATATACCTAGGAATAGGTATACTTACACTTAGGAGATACATTTTGGTTTAGAATTCATTGATACTCCTAATACAGAAGAAAACAATAAATGTGATTTTAGGATTAGACAGAGATAACCCTGAACATTTTTTCCCAAAGATAAAATCCTTTTAGTAAATCAAAGGTTAAAAAAAGCAAAGATAAGACAAGTGCTACCAGATTCGGATACATGTGTGCTTGTCTAGATGTCATTCTCATCCAGTAAATGTCTGATATGCTTTGAATCCCAGCTCTGTCTCTATTAGTTGGCTTTTGTTTGTGCCAAAAGTTCAGGGCTCCAACAAAAGGCAAAATGGTCAATGCAGACAGAAATCGGTGCTGTTAGGTGAAGGTCGTACTTACTTTTGTGGGCAAAATTAAATCAATTTGGACTTGAAATTAGAAAAGATTCTTAACTATTTCACTCTCCAGGCTCTTGAGCCACCTTGCAACTGGGATAAGGTGGGGAGAAGGGGAGGAAAAAAACCTGACTGCTCTTTCCACCAGCTCACCTTAATGTTTCTTATATGGATTGCATGCCGAAGTGCCTGCAACAGGCAGGACAGGACTTGATAAGCCTGGATACTGAACTACCGCAGAACAACCAATTTCCTTGTAGGAAGAACAAAAAAAAGGAAGGGCTTGGTGTGTATACTCCGTCTGTCTTTCTTGCTCTTTCTTCGTGTTTTTCAGGGAGGGAAGCAGCCTCCTCAGCACATATGAACTACTTGTTTAAGGTCTTTCACTTACTTCTTTACTCTCTTCTCCCTCCGCTCCTCTGGTCTTCGACTTGTGCCCAGGCTGTGGTTTAACAACATTATGCAGCTCAGCAGCAACCCTGCTTTTGTGTGTTCTTGTGTCCAGTGCCCCCATAAACGGACACTCCTGCCTGCCTGCATCTGCCGTCAAGCACTGGCACGCTGAGTTGTACTGGAATAAACACGTGTGGGGCTGCGCTGGAAAACACATCAGGGAACCAGCGCAGAACAAAAATAAAATAATGACTGGGAGACAGGGGCAGGTCTTAAAAAATGGATTAGTTGCCTGATCCAGTCCACGGCTTGGCCCAGCAAATGTTTGCGCTGGGTAGTGTGAGCTGGTGGCACATCACTGAGCAGGGATGTGCACAAATTGGGGGCAGCAAAAAGCTTAGGCAGCTACTGCTGCTGCAGCTGGTGCACGAAGCCAGCCCCAAGCATACAAACCTTCACACACCAACCACTTCGGGTCCTCCACCCGTACCTGCCTGTAAAGGGCAACACATGCCTGTTTGGCACAGGCAGCACTATTGTTTCAGCTGCTTGGTTAGATAAACAATCTAAAAAGCTTCACCAACCACTTAAACTGAAAACATGTAACCAGTGGCATTGTTTCACAAAGGATTTACCTAATTCTCAAGATCATCTCTGAAAATAATCAGCAAGGAGAAGGCAAGAGGGAAGAGGCAAAGCACTGCATGATCTTGGCTCAGGACAGGCGTGCACTTGCAGAGAGCTGCATCCACGGCGTGGTTGCTGCCAGAGGTGCAATTACCACCTGGAACAGTTACCCTGCACCAACACCTGCACTGATGTAGCTATACAGGCTGTAAGGGTGCTTTATTCTGGTACAGTTTATCCCTCTTCCCACGCAGGAAGTTGTGTAAGAGCATCCACATTAGAGCTATCATTCACTCGTGGAAATGAAAAGCAACACACCTAATATAGCCAAGTCCTCAGACCATTTTACAGGGGACTCTCATATCACTCTAGCCATATAACTACATTACAGCTATAGTAAGTCCTTAATGTTTAAGTGTTGTTTTTTTTTCCTTCTCAAAATACCGAAGAACAGAAGCAATCATGATCAGCTCCAGTACCGAACAAATTTACTTTCCCACAGTGTAAGACCTTGAGGGAAAGCAAGTTTACAGAACTGCCTGTATTTCATAAATAGCTCCCAAACAGGAGGGCACTGCGGGAGGTGTTGGAAGACACAACACTCAGAGTAAGTGTAAAACTAGCAAGTGGAGAGACCTGTAGTCCCTAAAATACTTCTACTACATAGATAAACACAATTCAAAATTTTAGCAGTTTAATTAACCGGCAGCATAACAATTGGTTAGAAAATTCATTGTCAAAATTCATGATCACAATAAAACGCCTGGGTAGACTTTTCCCCCAAAGTCAAATCAGACTACTGGTTACACAGCAGCACAAATTACCTGAACAAAAACCCATCTGCAGCCTGGCATACCTGCAAGACAACCTAGATCAGATCCATGCAATGCCAAGGAATTTATGGTAGGATTTATTTCCCTGCAGCAAAATACAAGGAAATTTCATTTGAACTGGTTAACTTTCTTATTGCAAGTGCTCCTCCAGAGCTGTATCTGCTTCCTGCCAAAATTAAGTTGTTGTGTTTTGTTGTTGTTGTTTGTTTTTTCAGTTTTTATTTTTTGACATTTTCTTAAATAGGAACTAAAACACTGTCCCAAAGAGCTACAGTGGCATCAGCAAATTACACGGGAGAAGAACTCAGCTGATCCGATACACTTCTCTCCTTCTAGAAAACCAACACTAATTACCCAATACTGAAGTAACTGCAGTTTATCTCCTAGCAAATTCTTGTGAGGATTCCCAAATCAGCAATTAGTATCTGTCCCATTGTGCTGCTCTGCCTAATATCTTATGCAAATTATACAATTTATAGCTCTAGATTTAACGTGCGGTTGCCTAACCAATGCCGCAGGGCAGGAGGAGCCTGCTGATTCAGGAATGCATCGCTCAACCGCCTCACCCTTGTGAACCAAGTGACAAACTCATTCCACAGATTTCTCTGCCGGGAAGGAAATATTTGGTCCTGCTGCACCACGTCCACGTGAACAGGTGCAGACAGAGCTCAGTTCCCCTCTCAGCATCCCAAATCGAGCAGAACGAAGCCAGCTTCAGCCCCAAAGTCAGCCAGCCATGGTAACGTGGCTGTGCCCCACCAGAACGTACGGCTTTTCATAAGGGAGCAGGGCCAAACGTACCCGTGTCTGGCTGCACCTACCTACGGAGACTTCCCCCAGCATCAGCCCAAGACTGCTCCGACTGCTTTGTGCTTACGTCCCTAGTAGTGAGCAGTTGTTACTCGTCTCCTGTGCTGGGCTGGCGCTGGACAAGTATCTGTCACCATTCCAGAGTGACACCATTAAGCTCCCCAGCTCAAGCTGCCAATAGTCGATGTTTTTCATTCTGAAGCACAACGAACATAAAATACCGGTCTGGGAAGGACCTCACCAGATTACCTGCCCCAGGCACACTGCATTCAGGCAAGATGAAATGCTCCTAACACCAACAGTGACAGGTGTTTGCCTAGTCTGTCCCTAAAACCTCCGACAAGGGAGGTTCCTAATGCCTCCCTTAGTTTGTCCTGGAGATACAGCAGCCTTGTGACCACAAATCTTATCATACTTACCGTCTCCTCCCCACCTTCAGACAAGCAGGTGGAGAGGCTTCCCAAGTGCTGACTAACCCTCAAAAGGTTTCCTTGTGAAACAAGGAAGTCTGGCTGGTGTTTTGGAGATCAAGAGACTAAGAAGGGTTGTAGCCAAAGCGGAGATCTCTCAACAGCAGAGATCTTGATCTCGATCTCTCAACAGCGGAGATCGAGAATGCCTGGTTCTGGGCCCTTCAGCTCTACTCGTGGCATTTCCTCAGAGCATCAGACAGTGCAAGTCTACCAGGACTATTCAAACAACTAAAGTATCCCCACAGATTTGGCTGCAGTGAACCTGAATACAGTAGCTTACAGTTCCCAAATCTCAGTGTTACATTCTGGCAGACTGATAAATTCCCTTAATATGTGCCTTGCCTACGATGCTGCGTGTAGACTGACATGAAGCCAAGCCTTCCTGACTAAACATGAACCAGGACTTAGGGCAGGACTTAGCTCGGTGTCCCTACCACCGGATGGGTGTCTTGTCTGTGCACCAGCACCTCAGTAAGCTGGTGTGACAGACTGGGCTCTAAGTGAGGAGAAGTTGAACTTCTTCAGTGAAGTTAAACCTCCACACGGGACCAAGATCTTTGTGGATCTTCAGCTGTTAATAAAATACGGATTAGAAAGGAATAAGTTCTTCCTGAATGTTAACATCTTCCATTGCCTTCTTAATATGTTTAGCAATCCTCAGTCAAGAGAAGGGCCCTCCTCAGAATAAGCACATGCCCTTCCTCAGAAAAGACACGCGGTGGGTAGACGTTTGCACTGCTGACACGTGGCATCTCTGCAGGATGGATTTCACTGCTGGCTGCTCACTGAGTCTGAGACAGAGCAAACACCCCCATAACATCCTCAAGCTGGAAAAGAAGGAGCTGGAACATGAGCACTCCCTCATGCAGAAATCCTGATGCCACATCTACATTTAACAGGCTCAGTAACAGCTGGGTTCTCACCTGTCTCCTTGTCCCACGGGACATGAAAGAAGCTGGCAGCTGCGGTGCAGCATGGGGAAAAAGCAGCAGCTATTCTGATCGTTGGCCAGGCTCATTAAGGCAACCAGGAGGGCGAGACCTGTGAAGTACTATTTGTTTGTTCATTTTCATATTTACATGGGAGATGCACTTTGCAACTTGTCGATTTTCCTCATGATAGTGCCAGGCAGCAATGGAGGAAATGAAACAAGAAGTTCTGAAAGTCACTGAAGGTTCCCAGTGTTGTAACGCCCTGTCCCAGACAATGCACGAACATGATCTGGAGAAAAGTCTTTGATCCTCTAGTAGAACAAGAGCTAATCATCAAAATCCTTCAAGGGTGTTCAGTAATGCTAAGCCCCTGGCATTATACTACCAGTGTCTGCTCAGCCGTGCCATGGTTCTGTCCCCACGTACACACCCTGCCTCACTCCACAGAGCTTAGTGTGGGCTCTAACACAGCAGAAGAGAGCTATGGAAGAAAAAAATGGTCATAAATGTATCATCAAGCTATGTTTCTGATAAAATAATAGTTCTATCTTGTAAGGCTGTATTTGAATTTCCCACTTAAGATGCAGAGTGCTGATAATAATTAATATAAAATCCCAAGACTTTATTCACAAGATGGTAAGAGTGCCAAAATATTACTACTTGTACCAGGTTTAAAATGTATGTCAAACTAAGAAATGTTTTAAATCACCACCAGGGTTTCAGGGATTCCTGCTACATGGGAGGTGAGAACCAGAAGATAGGAATTATCAAACCACATGGGACCACAGATCAGCTGAGACAGTGTGATCTCAACTTCTGCGACTCAGCAGTGGACTTCGGACCAGAGGAACGTGTGATCACATTGTATCTGAAAAAAGCCCAAGTTATGGAGTTCAGAGTTCATAAATCAAGTTTCTTCCTAACATCCACTTGTCATTGCCATACACCTCAAAACATGACTGTTTGTAAACTTTCAAAACTCAGCTGTGAACATTTCCTATCTTTGTCAATCCAGCTATTCTCTTAGATGATGTTTTATGGAAATTGCACAGATATTCTGTGGAACCCTATTGGAACCCCACTCTGACCTGGCAGGAAAAAGGAGACCATTTGTCCTTTTCCATATATTCATATTTTGTTTGCTCAGGTTCTGTTCCATCTCTGACAGCCCCAGCTTTATCTCACTTTCCCCTTGCATGGTTGCCTCTTGGCCCTGACCATGTCTCTTTTCTCCAACACTTCTTTCATTTCTAACACATTTTTTTAAATTCAGGAAAGCAGAACTGAAAACAGTCTTCTGGGGAGAGAAAGCACATTATTTCCATAACTGTATGCTCAGTATCTTCTACGCTATTTTTGGCCACCATAATCTTTTTGTTTGGTTCTGTTGGCATGTTCTCTTTTGACTATTGAGGCAGAGGGGGCAGAAGTTTCCAGTGAGCTGTCCACTGTGACGCCGAGGTCTTTCCTGAGCAGTGAGTCAATTTAGAAGTTAACAATGCATGACTGTTCATATTATTTCTTTATGGGCCCAAGAGACCGCAATAAACTTGATCTATCATCACGCTGACTCTTAACTTACTTTGGTTAGACCCACCTGATATTCCTGTCTCCCATAGCTTGGAAAAAACTAAACAATTTGGATTTATCTGAAAAAAAATTGCCACCTCAAGAGGCAGTTCATTTGCCTTTTCCAGACTGATTACTAAATGTCCCGGAACACCACTGCTATGGGATGTTTGGCTCATCACATCGAAAGCAGCCTGTTTCTTTCTCTCGCTGTCTTTGGTCTTTGTCTTGCACTTTGTGATGTTTCAGTTTACTTTGTCAGCTCTCAAAGGAGTCACTTTTTTTTTTTAAAGTAATTTCCATGTGCAAACTGTAGTATCCACTTATCCAAACTTCACTTGACAACTTTGAAGGGCTCTAAAGACCAAAAGGCCTGAAGGCAACCAGAGCAACAAGGCCAGACAGCGCCATGTGGGACAGGCACAATTTCTACCACTCTGATTATTTTACCCTGATTTAACAAGCAGTGGTTCACTCCCAGCGTACAGAGTTTAACAAGTTGAACAAGTTGGGTATTTCACTACAAATCCCACCAGTCCTGAAACATGCTCTAAGTACCTCTTGCCCACCAAACAGGCTACAACAGGATGCAGCGTATACCTGTAACACTACCACACCTTCTTCTCAGTGTCCTACCTTTCCATTTTCATCGATCTAAGCTGTATCCTGCAGAATCAGTGGTTTGTTTCCTTTATACAGAAGCAGTACAGTGACCTGAACCATGATCAGGGACATTCCAGAAGAGCTGACTGTCCCCAAACAGCCATGCCTGCCTATGGATGCATTTGGGTATCTCCATTTCCACCTCATGCACAGTGCTTACACATCAGGAAAAAAAAAAATCAGTGCTTTCCAACCTTTACTGTAAGAAGAGTGTCCCAAACAGGAACGACAAGAAGAATCCTCGCTCCTCCTTTCCTAATTCTAGAGAAAGAATAACCTTCAAGAATTGATCGATGTTCTGTTCTTAAAACAGAAACTGAAGGTGTCTTAGAAAAGCCACACGACAATGGCGTGCAGTGATTTTACCCCATAAAAGCCAATTCAGCCTTTCTTCTGGTACATCCAAACTCCAGTCACAAAATTCATAAAGGTCTTGCTTAAATTGCTATAAGCTTCTCCATGTTTCCAGCTTTATTGAGTACACACATGCTTTGAAATGATGCACGTAGGTGTAAACCAAAAGTCACCAACACTAGCATGCAATAAATGGATAAAAGGGCCAGCTTTTTTTCTTTCTAGATGCTGATAAGCAAAGGAGACTGAAAGTGGGAAGCAGAATCCACATATCTGGCCAGAAAAGGCACACAAGATTTAAAGAGTAAACCTAACTGCACCCAAAAATAACATCTGAACTTCACAGACAGGCTTATCTGGAAAGCTTAGTGACTGACCATCAAAACTACTGGGATAGAAGACGACTGTTTGTTGGTTCAGGGAGTTCTGACGTGCTATGAGCCAACACCATTAAAATGCTTTGTATTTTCTTCTCTGGGTTTTGTGTCTGTGTTGGACTGCAGGATCTCCTTGAACAATGTCAAGCTCATGTATCTTAGCAGGCCAGAAGTATCAAGCCAGCAGACTACCAGTCCTGGTTGGGAGAACTAGGACCATGAGCAAGTCTTTTCATTTCCACATCGCCCCCTCCAGCTCTCTGGTTCCCCCTACCTTCTCCAACAGCTCAAAATGATAAATTCTGGGAAAGGGGAAGAAGGGTAAGAGGGGAAAGGAGAGTATATTCCTATTTTCTGTTTATGAAATGGATAGCTTTCAGCATTCTTGACAAGAGCAAAAAACAGTACAAAAGAGGAGATTCCAGGTTCCCATTGTGGCTTCCCTCTTTCTTTTCCTGCTACCTCTCTCAGGACAGGATTAGTCCTTTGGAAGCAGCTGTCTACTTTGAATTTCAAAGCCTGGCATTCTTTATTGTAATACCAAGTTGCCCTTGCCTCTGTCAATTTGCTCCTACATGAACGAAGGAGCTTTTATGAGCAAGATGCCAGGTGACACCTCTTTGGGTCAGAAGTCCCAGAGTTTTTGCAGTTTGGCACAGTGGGGCTGAGATGTACAAAGGTGCTGGCAGCCAGAGCACACAGCACTACCACATGCAACATTGCTGTGTGCTGATGCTCTTTGGACAAGATCCTTCCAGTTGCAGAGAATTTTGATTATATTCCAGTTACTTCCCTCAATGCTTGTACACTAGTTTTCAGACAGAAATTAAAATGCAGTGAGGGAAGATGCACCACACTTGGAGCGAGGTAGTAAGACATCTGTTCGTATGTGCTGCTGGAGGGAAGAGAACATGTAATTAACAAAGAAGACTTCTGCATCCAAAACTTGGCGTGGCTATTGCACTAACTAACATCCAGCCTTCTAACTCGGATGTTTTAGTGATACGTTCTTACATAAACAAGTGAGCCAGAGGTGGATGATTTAGGGCCTTTAAATTAAAACAGATTTTTCTTTTCATTTTAATATGAGCTTCAAATGTAGATAGAGGTGCCTAAAGTTGACCTATGTGAATATTCTTCTCCCTCCCTTCTGACCAAACCTGCTAACTAAAGTAGGCCACACACTGCAGTGACCACAGCTTCAAAAGGTGAATGTATAGCTATGTATATAAAGCTATTTTCAGGCACTTTAACTGGGTGGCCTCATTTTGGGAAGTTCTGAGTATGCCCCACTCCAGATATGTACATCCTCCATAACTTACAAAAAATAAAGTCAAACTACTTTCTTTGCTGTTGAATTGTAAGAACCCAGGTTTCTACTCAACAATAGACCTATGATTTCTGATAAAACACTGCCCACACACATTGCTCGACATCAGAGGCAGTGTACATATATTTGGAAAAGAGGTTCCTGCCTGGAAAAATGCGGCATCTATAGGGAAGAGACAGGCAGACAAGTGTCAGGAGAAAAAAGAGATGCACAAGGGTGGCGTGCTGTGCCTGAGGTCATGAAGCAAGTCAAAACCAGCACCAAGCAGAAAACCCAGTCACAGATCAAGTGCCTTACCCATTACATCACGCTGAGCCACTCTCCCAGGCACAAAAGATACATGCAGTTGTTCAAGAGGTATTTCTAAGACAGAGACTCAGAATCTAATAAAAAGAAGTTCAGGGAAAAGCGAATGGTGCAGTGCTCTGTTCCTTAATATTGCCAAAAATCAGAAAGGAGCGCACAGAGCAATAGCATCTCATGTAATAGTAAACAATCAAACATAAATGATTTCAATTACACACCGCGATGAAAATATCACAGCTAAATGGTTTTGTATTGTTTCACTGTCCTCAGGGAATAATTCCCCTATTTCAAAAAAGATCATTAGGAGAGAGAGGAATTCAGGAGCCACAACTAGGTTCATATAAGAACTCTTAAAACCATTAAAAAAAAAAACAGGTGAAAATATTTATAGAAATGAACTCCAGGGTCTGCAGTATCTGAAGCTCAAACACCACTGAAGAAACTGTAAGTCACGTACGGGCGACAGAAAAGGAAACTGAGTTTTATATGCAAGCATTAACTAGACAGAGCACCTAGTGCGTAGCAAGTTGATCAGTTTTGATTTTAATTCCTTCAGTTTAGATTATTACTATTACATTTAAAAGCCTTTAATCTTTAAAATAAAAAGGCTATATTCCCAAGCCTACTCACAGTGATTATCTGTAACCATCTTAAGCATAATTTAAAAAGTCAGATCTTGAACTCCGAGGCTGTAAGATCACAGCTTTTCAAGACAGCTTCTGAGAATTTAGTTATTTTTCACGAGGTTGAAGCTTCAAAAAGGCTGACCCAGCTCCAACCATACAGTAATCTGCAAAAATGAAATTCGTTAAATAATGCTCCTAATCTTTCACTGAACGTTACAGAAGCTGATCTAGAATACTTTTGTATCACAAGTCACTCTTCACTGATAAGTAAACAAAGCCATACAGCTGCCAAGAGAACTCAACTGCCACACCAAAAAAATCTTTTCAGTGATTTATTTCAAGATAGACCTGCCAGCTATGTAGGACACAAGCAGGGAATGCAAACTTTATTTTTGAAGTCTTTTTTTCAAACGACTTAGAAGTGAAGGTTTCAGAATGACTAGGTCTGTTCGAGCTTGCACTCAAAATAACAGAGTACAGGAAAAAGAGGAAGTCACAGCCTTGATTGGACTATTTCTTCCAAAAAAAATAATCCATGAAAATCAATGCTAAAATAGCTTTTCATATACGTATATATATTTTTAGAAGAGAGTCCCACTTCCTTCCAAGGGAGATATCACTATCTGAACTGAAAAAAACAAAGGATCTCTGCAAGTCACCTCACCCACTGTTAGCTACGTCCTACCCTGTTACACGCTGGGGTCAAGGTGAATGCTGGAGCAGGTTGCCCGGAGTGGTCGTGCAGCCTCCTTCCATGGAGATATACAAAGCCCAGCTGGACACAGTCCTGCTTTGAGCACTGGGGGGACTAGATGATCTCCAGAGACCCCTTCCAGCCTGCAGTTCTGTGAACCCTGTATTTCCACAAGTGTCAGTGGAAAGAGTGGTTACAGTGCCAATCTAGGACCTGGAAAGTTCAGGTTCAGCTCCATGCTTTGCACCAAACTGCATGTACAGCTCTTGCCTACTTGCAGTTCTCCTCACTGTTCATTTAATGGCTACAGACTGCAAGAGCAGAGAGAAAGCTTGGGCTACGAAACATCTTTCCAACCCGTTCTTATGAGGCTGGATCAAAATGCTTATTATCCAGATATTTGACTCCATAAAGAGCACGGACAGGACTTTCAGAAAGCCTAACAATGTCCAAGCGTCCACTTTTAGACACTTCATAGAGTGATTCCCTTTTTCAGGCCGTATGGAGAATTCACTGTTGAAAGGCATAAACTTGGATATCTGAAAGATAATTTCATTCAAAGCCAAGCTGTTGGTATAACACTGTGCCCTACTGCTGCAGAACACGGTCACCTCAGCAACATCCGACGTTTCCAACGATGCAGGCAACACAGAGGAGGATTCAGCATTGTACAAAATGGAGTGAGCAGAACACGTGTCCCTCCTCCCTTCAACCCAACTGGCGTGAATCTTCAATTATACAGTTCTTTTATGGTGTACAGGCTTGAAATGAAATGCAAACTGAAGATCATAAAAGAAGACTTTACTTTGTTTATAGTTACTTTACAACGTAATTCAATTAGAGGTTAGGATTGCCTGAATCCAAAACTGCCCTATAAATGGAACACTGAAATATAAAGGTTTTCAAAAGCAGAATGTTCCTCCTTACACACGTATTGAACCCTCCAGAGTTTATGATATTCCTCTGGAAGAGAGAATCCCTTGCACTGAGCTTAGCCCACCACGTCACGTTTGTATCCTGTGGTAAAACGGGCTCTCTCCTTGCAGCTACATACTAGGATATTATTCTTGGTAGTGACTTCCTTCTGAAATTCCAGAACAAAAAAGATGCAACTCTTAAGACCTTACGCTATTTACAGATGTATTACTTCTTGTTTGAGCTCTCTAAGTGCTCATTGCCTTGGGATATGACATGACAGCTGCAGAGCAGAAAACACAGTTTAGCAGGTGAAAACAAGGAGGGGAAAAAAACCGCCACACTGTCTAGAGGGATGCAGCTTTTTTTGGCCTCCTGAATTTCTCACCGCAGATGATTACATGTGGGAATACAGAGGCTGGTCTACTTGGACCAGAGCGAGAAGTCAGCCAATTATTCATCTCTCTTGAGATTTCCCCTCCTAAGTACAAAGTTGGTTCAAGGTCTCTGCCGTAATATTTCTGATGATGAGAAAAAAATAAGCTGAGATGTAGCTGGGGGACTTGGGGTGGGTGTAGATATGGTCACCTAATACTAAAGCAGCCAGTGAAAATAGGTGGTGTCTTTTTCTACTTCATTCCTAAATTTTATTAACAGCTTATCTTTGACATGTCAATTTTAACTGACACTTCAACTCTTCCGTAAGGAAGAAAAAATTACTTTTTTCTCACCAGTTTGACCAGAAAAGGCCAAGATACGTGCAATTCAACGTCCTTGGAAACACTGGATGCGCTCCTGAGTATAATGTTCCCAGAGATACAACACCAAAAACAATATCAATAACAATTTAAGGAAAAACAAACAAACCCATCCTGATTCTCCCTGCTACTAGAAAAAAAACAATCCCTTCCTCAGAGCACAGGTTTCCCTTAGAACCTGTTGCCCACTCACACACAGCAATAACCACTCCAGAAAAGAAGTCCTTTTAAACTAACTGCACTTTTTCTTGTAAAGAGATTCCAAAGCACGTGGGAGAGTGCTGCAATTATTGGTCATACTTTTAAATACTTGAGAGGCTCACAAAGTCACTACTTATGGGGCCAGACAGGTCAGATGCAAACAATACATCTAATAAAACCCACAATTATAAAAATACAAATTGATGAACTTCTTAGGAGCCCATAAAACAGTGCTAACACAATCGTAATGGCAATTGCAGTAACACCACATTAGAACATAGATCAGAATTGCAATTTCCCTAAATTATAGTCATCTAACATATGAAACAGTTGCTTCAAGAGCTGCTCTAAAACTGAAGAAAAAAGCCAAGAAACGTTGCAAGAAAACGGCAACAGAAGAAGTAGAAAGGGAGGGAAAGACTCACTTAACCTAACAGTTAACGGGGTAAGACGCTAGCATTATTCAGGTTTAAGAGGCATGACCTCCAAATATGGGATGGCAACTCTAATGATACCAATTAAAGGCAACAGTCTGTGTCAGGTAGCTAGCCAACACCAGAAGAGCGTTTATGTTTCTTCCTAGCAATTAACTTGAGCAAGCTTCCATCTTCCAGCCTTTCTCATATATCTTAGCTCTACTTACAATTTAATTTCTTTCAGTCTTTTCCAAAATATATTTTTTTCTTCCATAAATCTCCCCAAAATTCAAGCCTTCTGGTGAAGCCTAAGGATTCTTATGATAAGCTGTTAAGCTTGTCGAGTTATTTCAATTTACCGGCATGCGCAGAAAGAATGCTTTCCAGAAGCTTTCTGGGGTTGCTCACTGTAGTAAATATACTGCCCATTAAACCCACATCATGTTCTTAACCGGATGTAAACCTCCTTGGCATACTTTGAAAAAGAAGAGCATTGGAGTCCAGAATGCAATCCTGTGACACTGGAATGCTTTGGTGTTTGTGCTCCCATGGTGCTAAAGAATGTGAGAGGCCCAAAGCCACTATTTGACACCTCATAGCCAACCTCCAGAAGCCAGCTGCTTCCCTACGAGTCACAATAAAAGCCTCCTGGGCGAGGAGGCAATTGGCCTACCTTGCATGTACGCCTCTATTTGCCGAATGAGCTCATAAGACTTGGATCGGTCCAGAAGTGTCCGAATAGCCGGAAGAGGGTCCAGGATAATGGTTTCTGGATGAGCATCAATATACTCCTGCAAAACAAATACAAAGGAAAAAAAAAAAAAAGGTATTAGGTTGGCTGAAGACTGTGGAAAATACTGAGATGGAGAAGAGAATAAAGTTAAAAACCCCAGTCAATGTCCAGCTTCTCTACTAGAGAAGGCAAACAAATTGGCAATGCAGAAAGTGACCAGATAGTCTAGACGCTGACATTTGAAACAGATACAAACATGACAGCTAACTCTTTCAGGATGGCAAATTCCTCCTGTAGACTCACCATCAGCAGTGAAACCTGCACTGCAACCCCACCAACTCAGAAGGGAGCCAGTGGCAACGTGCTACGATAACAGCTGTGAGCAGGGCAAAGAAGAGCAATTAGGAGAAGAAGGATGACACGCTGCTATCTTGGGGTCAGCCCTGCATTGAATTACTCCACATGAACATCAAAACTGCCTGAGCTAAGCTCAGAACTACATCTGTGTTCTTTAATGTTGTTATTATTACTGTCCTCTAGCTGTGCTGAATGCTGTGTTAAGGGCTGAATGATAAAGGTTGGATTTTTTTTGGCTGAGCTGAGAAGATTGCTGTTTTACTGTGTCTTCATCAAGGTCTCAAAGTACCCATCTTGCCATTTTTCTAAGCTCATACTCTCCTCACCACAAAGCAAAGTAACGTTACCATGGATCTCCTCCTTGCAAACTCAGCTCCCCATTCCCTGAGGTCATGACTGCACTGCTGCATCTTGGCCATGAACATATACACAGCTGATGGTACCGCCCTTGCAAACCCACCCGTGGCTACAAAACTTTCTTCTGTTTCTTTGAACAGAAGCTGAGTTCCACTCCTTCATCCTTGCCTGAACTTGACCCCATAAAGTCAAAGAATAAACAAGAATCCGTCTTATCCCATCCAAAACAGGACAGACATTTCTGAAGTTAGTATCTGTCTTTGTTTAACCCAACATCCCAAAGCCATATTTACATTTCCATTTGGTTGTTTAAATCTGTTCATGTACACGCATGGTAAATGCTCCTGCAAGTACCTCACTTTCATGAAAACCTACTTCCTTTTGTCGGTGGCTTCACAGAAAAAAAACCGCACTCCAAAAGACACTAAGGAGTGTGGTGAGGTGGCCACAGGAGATGCACTTTGCTAGGCACCGAGATGGGAGAGAAAAGAGTGGTGCCCTCTGTCCCCAGCAAGTGATCTTCCTCCTGCCGCTAACTGGGGAAGCAGTTCTCCCCCGGCACCCAGCACTGGCAAACTTGGTTGCTGCTGACTGCACAGTCTGGGCTGAAGGCTTGCTAAAAAGGGATTATTCTCTTGAGGCTAAGAGGATCCAGTGCTGTGGTTTAGTGAACCCACTGCATCACCCACAGCACACAAGTAGCTTTCCTTTACAGGCCCACAAGGCACACTTTAGCTGCAGTACATGTCTGACAGAGTTAATAACCCCTGCAGAACATATAAAGTGAATTATATATTATTATATATCCCTAAAGGTATGCTCAACTTTGCTGCCACCTGGAAAAGGTGAGGGACAGAGCCTTTCGCAGGGACTGCCACCAAAAGCGTCAGGCCCAGCTGCTGCCTCACCCTTGCAGCGCCCCTGGACAAAATGTCCCCTCTGGCTCCCCGGAGCACAAGCTGGGTTCATTTCAAGCCATCAGCACTGAGAACAGTTTTCATTAGTCTCCTGTCCCAAGTACTTCCAGAGTTTCAAGCAAAGCAGTCAGTCAGCTTCCAAATACAAAAGAGATTTGCTTTTTGGAGAGAAAAACTTGTTACCAACGCCTCTCAGAGCCCCGCGTGTGTCCGTGCACGCAGGCCCTTCACACAGCAGCCAGAAGACACCTTGCGAGGCTGGGCTGATCCCATGATTAGGGCATTAGCTTAAACTTGCTGATCGTGAAACTTCACTTGAGTATCTCGACACATCTACACAGCTCCTTCAGCCCCTCTATGCCTCATCTGAAAAGCTTGGAAGCTACCACATATCGTGCAGCTTCAGGAGCACAGGGAGGGGGTGGTACGGGAAGGACGGCCGACACGGTGCTGGGGGCCAGGTAAGCACACACAGCAAACAGAGTGAGCGAGCTACAGCTCAGAAATCTGATCTCAGCACGGATCTAACAGCAAACATCCTGCAGTGTTTCTGACAGGTGTACTAGCCCTTCCTTTTGTACTGCGGTGACTGCCCCTCTGCCCTGGCCGGTCCTGGTTCCTCACTGAATTTAAGCTCCACCATGCCCATCCTGGCCCCCTCTGTACGCACTAATTGTTCCCTTCACACACACAGTTGTCCTCGCTTTGGCCTCCATCCCCTTCACTCCCCTCCAAGGAGGGAACGACTTTTCCCTCTCTTGGTTCCTTGTGCAGCTTCCCCAATCCTCCTGATGCTCGCCTCAGCATTATTGACTATCCTCCCTGTCCTGTGTTCAGGTATATTCCACGTTATTTTGGCTCACGTTACTCCATGTATTTCCAGAAGTACAAGTGTTTTTTAATGAGTTCTGTAGGGAACGTCACGGTGCTTTATTTATAACGATAATAGCTGTAAACCATATTATAAGCTCATCCAAGCACTAAGTTTGACACAGCATAATGAAGTTTAACAGCAATGAAGGCGTGCTCCTGAGGCAATTGTACACCAGGCAATGCTTCAAGAGCAGCGAGCATCGCAGCTGGCTTACCAGTGACTGATTTCTGATCCTGCTGCCTTAAGGAGACTCCAAAGAGCTCTGGAAGGCAAACACAAAATAACCGAAGAGCATGAAGGTGGGGGCTGGTTCTCAGAAGCCATTTAGAGCCTGGAGGACTTTAACAACCCCTGCTCATGTTGAAAAGAACTTCACAGTGAAAGACAACAGCCCCTTCAAACATACACAGGAGCCTGAATACAAGCTTTTTTTTATTAAAAAAATAAAAGAAAATTTCTTGGCATTTCACAAACTATTCTTCAGATATTCTTTTATAGGCTTAGGTAGTTAGCCACAGGGCACAGGAATGACAAAGCTCAGAGACTGTCAGCAAAGGGCGATAAAAACCTGCATCAACTGAGTAAAGTAAAGGACCGGGACCAGAAGTGAGTGTCTCCTAGAGCTGATCTTCTGGGGTTGGCTACACAGCTCTCATTTTAGCTAATCCAGAAATGGCCTACTCTTTGAAGCACAGAAGTCTGTCAGCGCAGAACAAGGTTGATGTATTTGTATAGGGCATCTCTGCTTGGACACAGCTAGTGGTTAACTCCTGAAGAGCAACACTGATTGAGGGACAGAAGCATTTAAATGTGCTCAGGTCCTTATAACTCTGCATCTGTTCTCATGGCATTGTGTGTTGCTTGGATTTCCATCACAAAGCATTAACCCCGCATTCAAAAGCGGAGCCATTGAGTTGCAGCAGGATCCCCAAAGCAAATGCAGGGCCTCCCCTTGCGCGTGCATGCTGCCAACACTTTCAGCACATGCAAAGAGTTCCAGTATCTATGCACAGAAAAGCACTTTAAAGGAAAATCAAAATCGAAACCTTAACACTTAACATCCCACAACAGGAGATTACAATACGAAAAATTTTGTCAGCTTCAAAGGAATAATTATGGTAGCGTATATGAGACCTTCTGTACACTGATTCTTTACTAGGAACTGCTGCACGCTCAGCCACCACGTTTTTCTGAATAAATGGCTTAACAGACCAGAAAACTCTTGATTTAGCCTGAGTAGTAGCACTCTTCCCATGGCATAGAATAGCTCCACCACCAGAAATACACATCTGTCGGTGAACATGAAATGGTTGCATCTAAGAATTTTGATAGCAGCTGAGCTACTACAAATATAACTTGAAAATGGAGTAGTTGCAGAAAGAAAGAAGAAACACTGAAGCCAAGGGACTTTATTCAGTAAATCACAACCTTTCAGCTTTTACTGTTGAGCTCTTCTCTGGTCATTCCAACAAAAGAACTGCTTTATTGTGATGGATTTACCAAAGACTGGTATCCAACTGCAGACTCCAACAACCCAGACAACAATCTGTTGGATATTTAGGCTTCCCTGCAGTATTTTGAAAGGGCTGTCCCTGGGCTGCAGTTCAGCTTGACCCAGACAACGTCTGTGTTTTCCTCTTCTTAATCTTTGACATAATAAAAGCAAACAAGAAAAAAAAAACAAGGACTTTTAGCAGATCCTCCTTTGTTTGTACTCCAGGCTTGGCATTCAGTAATGCTCTGTACCAGCCCTGTCACTGGCAGAAGGCCAGCAATGAAATCTGAAATCAGAAGAGCTTCAAATGAGAGAATCAAATGAGAGACCAAGCATCTGATGTTCCCTATTAAGTACCTCTGGATATAGCCCACAGATTAAAAAATAGCTTTTCTTGAGAAGCATATATAGATGAGAACAGAATTGATTGTCATTTTACCCAAAAAGGTAGTTAATGATTTTTTTTCTTCCATTTTTAATATTTTAACAGAAAGTTGATATAGTATCTACTGCAAATATTAGGTCATTAGATGATAAGAGATACTCACTGACTCATTGACTCGATTTTATTACTAAGTAATAAAACTTCTATAACCTTTTGTTTAATATTAAACAAAAGCTCCATATAAAAATGTTAGCAAATGAAACAGTAACAAGTGTTTGGATTTGTGCTTTCCTGTGTACAGAAACACAGAGATGACTGCTTATAACAACAAACTGATGCTTTCCAAGGGAGAAAACACGTATAGACAGAAACAAAATTTATCCAAAGACTGCATCAGATTCAGACCTAAATTATAAAAGTTCCTTTTCATTGTCTTGGGTGGTGATGCTTTCTTTTCACGGACACCTCTTTCCAGAAGGAAAGGTACAGGCAAGGTGGATCTTGAATAAACACTGATCTCAACATTGTTTGTCTCTAAACATAAAGAGATTCTTACTGTGGTTGGGAAGGATGAGAGTGGTGGCACAAGGCAGTGGACAGAAGCCTCTTCTGTTCCTTTTCTATTAATTTCACATCTGAAAGCAACTTTCCGAGTACTCATCTTCCCTGATTTTCCTTCAAGAGTCCACCACAGCTTCATTTTGCAAATACCTATCCCCAGGAAAGCTATCCTACAACAGTTAGCACTTGGAAGGGAGATTTTTAGTTAATTCTGCCTGCTTACAAGGCTCTTCCAACACTAATATAAGAGAATTATTTTTCAAATGGCAAAAACACAGGCACTGCCCTGTGAATTCAAGTGTAAATAGACCATTTCAACTCTCTCTCTCTCTCTCCCTGGCCCCCCCCAGTACGAAAAAAGCTACTAAGCTTTGAAAGTTTCCTTTGATTTTTCACTTCCCTTTTTTCAGCAGAGCACATGAAAAAAGAAAAGAATCACGCAAGTATTTTCAGAGTACAAAGGTGGTAACTAGAATAATAATGGGCTAGTATATTAAAAAGAAAAAAAAAACAACTAAAAATCCACTCGCATTATCTCCACAAGTACATACCCAAATCATCTTTTTGAAGCTGATACTTCTGATGAAAGCAATCAGTGCAGCAAGAACAACGCACTCCCCCCTCCTGAACAAGAGTAATGCCTAACTTCTCTACTGCCAAAATATTTTATATTAATTTCCCTTCATCCCAGCCCTAAACTCTTCTAATGAATCAAGAACAGAAGAGCTCTTCCTGGACAACTTCAGAGTAGGAGAGTCAACTGTAGGAAATATGGGGCAGGGGTGGGAAGGATGAAGAGAGGGGTAGGAAACGTTTTCAATTTTCATCAACCTGACAGCAGACGCCTAGGAATAAAAACCATTTGTCATCCATCTTTTCAAGAAGGCTAATGCAAAGAGAACCTGTTCTAAAAAAATGTCAGAAAGACAAATTAATAACCCTATTGATTTTCCATCACTTGGGCCATCAATGTGAACAGAACAGACAAGCAGGAAGCTGCAATGAATAGAGCTACCCAAGCCCCTGTATAGCTATGACAGGCAGCTGTGCAGAGCATTTTGCTATAATCATAACAACGTTTCCCTAGTCAGCAGTGACTTACACCAGCCAAAACATACTCAACTTTCAAAGTCATAAACTTTGTCTGGAGGGCAGGAACTGGGGGAGTTTGGTTCTCTTCCTTATCAAGGCGAAGGGAACCGAGCGCCAGCGAGTGAAAGGGACTCTTGGGGACTCTTCCCACCTGACTTCTCCCCCATATTCCTCTGGCCAAGAAGGAGCCACCAAGGACTTTAATGGTTTTGTTGTTGTTGTTTGCTATTACTGGCTGACAAATAATCTATGCTCAATCAGATGAGCCCAGTGTTGCTGTGGGTAGGAAGGGAGACTAATCATCTCTATATTCTGCCATGTAAGGCCTATGCATCCTATGAAGCAAACTGGAAATTTTCTCCACTTTGCACTTCATGAACTTCACCTGGTGCTGCACATGGTCTTCATTGCAGCCTTGGAGGAGATCACCAAACACTCATCACTAATGTTAGGTGAAGTGGAGCATGATTTGCAGCTGCAAATACTCTCCAGAGGAACCGCAGTCCAGACCACACATCCAAGCTGTATGAAGACCTCGGAAAGCTCAGTCCCAAGGTCTTCTTCAGCTACAAGCCCTTGGTCTGTAAATTACATGTAATCACAGCTACTACAAATTCATATCAGAGCTCCAAAGAGACAAAAAAAATCCTTATCACAGCCATCCTGAGTTGACAAAAAGGGCTCCTCATATTGATCTCAAAGAGGAGTTAATACTGTTTTCTTTCATTTATGACTTGCAGAATGAAACCTTGGGGATGCAAAGGGGATGGCCTAGATCACACAACAAAGGTGTGAATTGAACCCACATCCTCGAACTCCCTTCTAATTCTTTAGGCATTATATTCTACTTCTTTGCCGGAAGATGGCATCCTCAAGAAATAGATATATTTGATAAAACACTGTTTACTGAACAACCAAGGATTAATGACAGGGAGAAAAAAAATATCAAGCTCTTCTCTAACATACTTGGGATTTTGATTATTGTCATTTGCAGTTCAATTTAATATTCCTAAATATGAAGGCCTTGAAGGCACTAGCCGGCTGTATCCAAGCATTTTGTAAGAAGAATTAAGTTTCTAAGGGCAGCCCTGCAGCAGCTGCTCTAGAAGATGCCTGGCCAAAGCCTGCTGTTGCAAGCACAGTAATGCCAAATTCCAATTAGGAAAAATGCTCAAAGGAGACCAAACCCACCATTACCACTGACATGAAATGAAGATGAAAGATCAGAGGAGTCCTTAACGCATGAGCACAATTCACCTGCACAGAAGACTGGTATAGGACAATGCTTTGTGTTTTTCACCCAGTTTATTTCTTTCCCATACAGTTCAACTGTTAGTTGAACAAATTTGTCTAACAAAATTGGTATTAACCTATCGAGTCAGGAGACAGGGAACTATTTCTTCTGCATCTGACTTGCTCAGACCTTATCCTCAATTCCATCTGCCTCTACTACTTACGCTCTGGAAAAAAAAATATAGAAAGCAGGTATTACTGTGGAGAAAGATTTTCTAATGATACAGTTGCTTTTTAATTAACAGATCTGCAGACAATTTAAGGGTGTTCTGACTTAGATGTTGCATATGCTCCAGGTGCGTGAGCAATACTTTGCTTTCTACAACATTTGACATACAATCCAAATTTCCAGTATTACCAGAACGAAAACTTCCAACTTCCCATCAGCACATGAGAACTTTTTACAGGAAAATCGCAAAGTCCTTTATTAATAAATAGGGATCAGTTTATGAACAGGGGATGGTAAATTGAGGCATAGAAAGGCAGATGTATTCTTCAAGAACAAAATAGTGGAGATGGTAACAGACTAGAAGACTGAATTTCAGCCCTATTATCCAGTTCCTGGATTACAATTATTTCTGTTTTACTCTACTGTAACCTAACCCTGTTCCAGCCTAATTTGCTTCCCCTTTAGTTCTCTGTTATTCTTAGAAGGCAGCAGACAGGTCTGCAAAAATACGTAACAAAACAGAATGCTCTCGTGCTGTGCAGATATTTAAATCTATTCATCGCTATGCAAATCCTACAGAATGGATCTGACTTCCTGTATCAAATACCTCTGTTAGTACTCTCCAGGACTCCCTGGTATATCTGAGATGACTGTTCTCACCTCTACATGAGTTAGCGTGCCTCAAGAAGCACATCCCCAGCCCAAATCACTGACCTGGGAGGTCTCTTGTTCCTTTACACTGCACGTGATAAGGGCCATGCTGCCAACAACAAAAATCAGGCACATGAAAACAGAGGGGTGGTGATGTTAACACAGCTGAAGTTGGCGTTATGGGAGAGAAGAGCTGGGCTGGGACACACAGGGAGCAGGCAGATTTGTTTGCCCCAAATCTTAAGGTGTGTGGGGGGTGGGATTGTTAATGGTCCACTGAAAAAACAGATCTGTGATATCCAAGATTAACAAAGACAGCAAGAGCTGCAGCACAGTCCTAAGAAACAGCAAAGCACAGCAATATTACTGCTGTGCTTCCTTTAACATGGGATTACCTTGAATACGGCAACACTTGATTTATTATTTCTAATGGGATGGAGAGGAGAGGCAAGACTGAACTGTTGTACGGGCACACAAGGCTACACTCGAATAGATAAATCAGTATTCTGGGGAATATCAGTTTGATTGCTTAGCTTTTATTAGGGCTATGACTTAAGCCTGCTAAAACAAGTTTTAACGCAATTTGAGCACGGAAGTTAACAGCCTGTGAGACGTGAGAGCAGTCAGTAAATTCACGGCAGGACACGGACAACCCCGTCCTGGAGAAGGGCAGCGGAGGTGGAACAGAAGCGCCATTCACGGCCTGCGAGCCCTGACCGCGGGCGATGCTGGGAGGTCAGCGGCCCCGGACGACGAGGAGGCACAAACTGCAGCCAGCGTTAGCAGGACGGTCCCCATCCCGTGTGCTGAGGTACGGGGGATTTCAGCACAGCTATTTCTGAGCCGCCCTGAAATGAGCGGTTTGTGATTTGCCAGCAGTAGCAAAGGCTGTAACGCTGACCCCAAATGAACACCCCTCTACACCAGCCACGGGTCTGCACCATTTTTTGATTTGCGTACCTGTAAACTTCTACTGGGAGTGCGTAAAGAGGCTGTAAGCCTGCTGGGAGCATGCTTGGTTTTCTTCACAGCCTTGGCTGACCCAGCACAACAGCGCAGGCGGTACTCCTTCCCACCCAGCTCCCCCAGCACCTTGACTTTGATCAAAAAGTCGAGATAGTGAAACTGATGCCATCGTGCACACCAACAGCAAACAAATTTGATTAGTCCGACAGAAATGTATGATTTCTGCAAGTTTTGCCAAGATTTTATCTAAGGTCTCCTATTCCTGCCCCTGCCACGATGTACACTGTAAATATGTAGAAATTTGAGATCTCTGCAGTAAGCAATTGCATACTGAAACTAAGTTATATTTTCTGACAAAAAATAAAATTCAAGCTGCGCTATATAAAATACCTTATTCCTGACAAAAACTTTGAAAACAGAAATAATATTCAAAATACATCTTATTTTTATGCTCTATTAACCACTATATGCAAATTAAACATTTATCACTTCTGAAAGTTAAAAACAATTTCTAATAGTCTGTAGTTAAAAAATACTGCCGTATTTGATATCAGCATCTGAAAAAATTAACTGCCAGAAAATCAGTGATACAATTTTAACTTATGTAGCTCTGAAGCATTTGAGAATGTTAGAAGAGACTTCAGAGGGGGGGAGTTAGGTTTCTGGTTTGTAGGTGCAGCTTTGTTCGGGTTTTAACATTTTCATATGGTGATGTTTCTGTTTTTAGGCCACTCTACATCCCTATTCAGGTGATATTATTCTTTTGCAAGTGCTACCAAAAACAATACAAAGAACAAGTCCCTGAACTGAAGAATAAATGCATAAATGTATGCACACACCACTTATCTCTCAGTACTCTCAGAACCTATCCCACTGACTCATTAGATAAAAATCACATTTTCACTGAGATTCTAATTTAAATAGGTTTAAAAACAAAGCTTCCATATTTAAGCTATACAAAAATAACGGATTAAGTTATTTAAATGCTAGCAAAGGTACACAGAGTAATGTCAAGGTATCATACTGTCATTACTTTAAGAAATGTACTGGGGCAAGGGACTTAGCTCTAGCAGGTCACTTTCCCTCTAATAGCATTCCACCGGTGCAGCAGCTGTCACGCCGACAGAACAGCCCATTAAGTTCTCAGCCAAAGCCGAGGCTCTCACTGCAAAGTGCTCTGCCCCATTTCATACTGAACTTCACCTTGGCAGCTAAGTGCAGCTTTAGGAAAATATGTCCTCTATACTTAGCACTGCTTCTTCCAGACCTCACTCAGATATTTGTAAAAGTAACAGCCTAAGACCTTAGCAATTACATGCAGTAAGTCGGCTAGCTGAAATTCTTACTAAAAATATTCAATAACCATTGAAGAGTTCTTGCTCAGGAATAAAAGAAGTGTTTCAGATACTAACTATTGCTACACACTAACTGTTCTCTAATGCTTGCACAGTTTCCCTATCAGCATGTTCTCCAGGGGACCAGAGAGGTGCCACAGTATTACAAAGAGATGCAAGTTTCTGTGCCTCACACTCACGAATGCAACTGATGTAGTAAGGATTGGGAATCATGAATCTCATGAGTTTTACACAGCTGTGAGCAACTCAATGTGTGTGCCCTTTTACGTCTTTGGGCATCAGCTTTTACCAATAATATGTGTATTGTGAAGCCAAATTAGTTGGTGCTTGAAATGGGCAAAGACTGTGAGCATTAGCAGAAAGTCCCTGAAGTCCATCTCTCCATATGCTGCTTTGGTCGTTTGAAATTTCAAGTGCTGTGGGAAATGGGTGCCCATGCTACTCATCTACTCTTCAGGGAACTGGGGCCAGAGGGCCGGACCCACAAGCCAAACTTTTCATCTCTTGGATGAATTTGAATAATACACAGGTAGGAGGAAGTGGATATGGAGAAGCTTTGTAACTAGAGCAAAGAGTATTTCCTCCATTAAGTGCAGTATTCTCTGCATTACTAGGAGTAGAACATTAAGCAGAGCAAACAGAACATGATTTCCCAAGACAGCAAAGTTGTCAAAAACGCAGAATTTGTCTGTTTTTCCACCTGACATAAGCATATTTCATAAATTTCTCAAAGTACCTCATTTAACTTTGCTTCTCTTTGAAAGAAAAGAATATACCTTTGATCAAAGCTATCCACCAGGAACACCACCTTTTAAAATGATAAATGCATCATTATTCAGACTACTGATAGGAATTCTTTCGGAAAACAGTTCTCTGTACCTTGAGAAAAAAAGTTAATAGAACGAGATTGTATTAGAGGACAAAAATGCTGACACTAGCCTTGACGTATAGAAATCAGCATTCTGAGAAGCAGGACAACTGGACAGTACTGGGCCAAATTAATTCAGTACCTTCTATCATGCAGAGACAGGTATATGTAAAGGGCCCTGCAAGCACCTGCTTTTCCTTGTGGACAGCACCAGCACTTTTGGAACATCAGAACAACATTTTGTGGGAAACCAGTTATTATTAAGCTTACCAATGCAACGTAAAACCTATCCAGAGGTGAAAGTCCACTGTAGACTGACAACATTTGTGGCGGGCTCTCTAGGGCAGGGCAGCAGTGTGCCTGAAAGCTCTTTTCATCAAACATCAACTGCACAGAGAACAGACTGGATGTGCTGCACCAAGATCACCCTCCTGCTTGAAGGGCAGTGAAAGAGCCACTTACCTGGAACCTTTGCACCAACTCCAGTGACTGGCTGTCATTCTGGTCTGCTTCAAGGATGACGTCCGTCAGTTTATGTATGATCACATCCAAAGGGCCCTGGTCTTCAATGGGTTTGGTGAGGTCAAGCTGAAGAAACCAGAGAGAAACCTTTTGTTATAATGTGGAGGATCTGAGGCTCTTGTCCCTGTCCAAGGTGTTCCCATCACACAGGTGGCATTTACACGCTGCCTTTATTTCGATACATTACCTAAATCCCTGAGAAATGACATTTCACCGTCTGCCGAAAAACTTTACTCAGATATTTACTTCTCAGCAGTATACATCGGACTTCATGAAAAAGCGGTGAAATTGTTGCCAAGCATCCTTCATCCAAAGGCCTATCTGTGCCGCTTCTCCACCCTGAGCAAGTATTTCCCACTTCAGCTCTCTTCCCCGTAGTTACACGTACACACAAAAGGAATGAGCCAACAATAATTAGTGCCACTAATAAGAGGAACGCCTACCGTGCCCTTCACCCTTCGGGACTGCACAGAACAGCACCCAGGGCAGTAACACAGGTAACAAATACGCAGCTCAGGATCACTGCTGGCTCATCTGCTGCAGGGAGAGCACCGAGCAGTAGGGAGGAGCGCTGCGCCCAGAGCACAGCAAATATGCTTTGGCAGATAGCTGGGTAGGGGAACGCAGATTTGGGATGGGCTCAGCCGAAATTCAGCTCCGGACAGCAGGGAAGGGCCCAACAAGGAAGGAGATGTGTCACAGGGCTTGGTCCCCAGTACCAAGGCAGGGTTCAAGGAGCAGAGCAGCTCCCTGTACTGGAAGAGGGTGGAGGTAGGGATCTCCTGAGAAATCTTAGGCAGGGCTCCTGGACCTGACGGGATGCAGACACGAGCCCTAAGAGAACTCTCTAATGTCACTGTGAAAGCTCAGACTCATCCCACCAGGCCACATATCCAAACAGTAGATTTCTGCTACACGAGCAAAAAACCCTGCACCACGAGGACCACCCGGCTGCAGCACGGAGTCCCACAGAGGCTGGAGGATCTCCACCCTTTGAGGTTTTCAGACCTGACTGGACAAAGCCCTAAATAACTTTATCTGAATTTAAAGCTGAATCTGCTTTGATCGAGATGACGTACTAAAGACCTCCTCAGGTCCCTACCAAACATCCCAATCCCATGAAGCTACTTATCGGACCTGAGCATTTTCAGTGTAAATAACCGAGCAGGCTCACGTTCTTGCCAACACGCCTGGCTGCCTGCAGCACAAAGGCCACCACAACATCAGCTGCTGCTCCTCCAGCAGTGCCGAGGTGCGCTGCAGCAGCAGCAACTTACACCTGTAAACAGCAGGGTGGAACGTCTTCAAAATGGAAGACAGACGCGTGCTGCGTAAACTGCAGGTGGCATCTGCTCCTACGGGCACGGGCACGCTCCTTCCCACGGCTGCCACTGCTCCTGTTCGCCCTGGCGTTGCAGATGGTGCCCGGCGGGGAGAGGAGGAATGGCCAGGAGAGGCTGTGGGTGCTCTGTTCCGGGAGACGCCCCATCCTCACCGTCTCATCAGCTTGGGTTTTGTGCTATATAATTCCCCACCGCGTAGAAAGGGCTCTGCTTTGACTTAGGAGCGCCTTAAGGAAGGTAACAGTAAGAAGGGATTGCTGGGGCTCGAGCACCAACAAAACTGAAGCAGCAGAAATTTCGCAGCCTTGTGATAATACGCCAGTTGCCAGTCTCACTGACCCGTGTAGCTGTTTAGGCACTCCAGGCTTACTCGAGCAAAGTAACTGGAGACGAACTGGGACACAAGCATCCTTCCCAGCAGAGACCACCTCTGCTTGCACATTACATTATGCTCCTGCTAATGGTCACAGGTTGAGGCTCTAGTGCTATCTTTGAAGTACTCATGCAAATCCTAATGAGACTGGAAAACGCATTGCACATCTTCTGAGGAGACTCAGAGGCACCGTTTACAGGCAGGCAGCAGACCCTCTGTATGGGAAGGTGATGTAAAAGCAAAGACAAACAAGACGGACCTGAGGGGGATGCTCGGGGTATGGCAAGGCAGCCCCCAGGAGGTCTGGCTGTTCTAGCACATTTTGGCTCCCATGAGCAGTGCAAACCTAAGTGTCTGCAGAACCAAGGCAAAGTGGTGTGAGTTGCAGCTTAGCTAAGGACGTGGAAGGAGACCGTCTATTTTTGCAACCAAGTTCCAAAAAATTAGTTAATATCCTTAGAAGAAACCTCAGATGATCACACTGCTTTTCCTGATATTTTTTTTTCATCTATCACATCTGGAAGGAAACTCCAAAACAAAGGGTCCATTCAGCCGAGTCAGAAAGTTCCCAGTTGCCAAAGTATAAAAATGTGAATTAATCCTTTTCCAGGGCTTCCACTTTGAAAAACAGTGAGAAGCAAGTAAGTATCTGAGATTGGCTACCCCACCGCATTCTTACCGCAGTTGCAGCTCAATCTGCACAGAAGCACTCAGAACCCAAGAAAACAGTCCTCCCTTTCAGCCTTGACCCAAGAATAGAAGAAGCCTTCACGGCATACGCAGGCATTTTCAGCAGAGCGTTTTCCAGAAACATAAGACATCTGGGCAAGATAACTTCCTCACAAAACATGTCAGCTAAAACCAACAGGCGTATGCCGAGCATGTAAACAAAATGCACCTACCAGGATTTGCACAGGCAAATCAGAAAGTGTTAAAAAGAGCTCCTGTAACAGTGCTGGGCTTCCTCCCTTGCAAATAAAGTGATCCTGGATGCAGCAGCACGCCCAGGCAGCTGCTTCGTGGGCAGCTCAGCGATCGCTTCAAGTGGCTCAGCAAGGGCAGCAGGTACATTTCGGCCACACAAACCTTCACAATTTGATCCGAGATTTTGTGGATTGGCCGATCAAACCGCTTGCAAGAATAAGTTCTCTGTGTTCCGGGCCACGCTGTGGAAAGCAAATATTTCTGAGCTGTGTGGAATTTGGAAGTGTTCCACCTTCCTTTTATATACCAAGGAAAAAAAGTTAGAGTAAAAATAAAAAGGTTTGAAGGGGAAAAAAGGAGCCTTTTCAAGTGGAGTATCAGGCCCAATCACAAGTCAGTGAAAGTACAGTGCAAAATTTCTGATGGCCCTCTGCTGAGACAAACACTGATTCATTGTTTGTCATCAGCTGGAATTTGAGCCCTCCTACTTCCCTTCTCTTTCAGCATCTCTCTCTCCAAACGATCTTTGCGTTTGACATGATCACCCCAAGGTTTGTTTTTGAACAGAACTAACGCCATAGCAACAGAAGGGAGAGAAAAGATTTATCAGCACTAGCTTGAAAAAACAAACCATAGCCATGGCGTGCTTTCTTCTGCAAAGTAGGCTACGGTCTGTATTTCCTATTCTGCTTTCAAAAAAAAAAAAAAGGCCAGCTGGGTATTGGTTTCATGTCACTGCTACTTACCACCAGAACCCAGCAGAGATCAGGTGAATGACGTGGAAGACAGTGTCAAAGCTGTGCACAATTTGTAGAAAACACCAGATATGAGGCATTTGCCTTCCCAAGTTTTACAAATCTGTATATGGAAGAAAGCAACCACTAGATAAATGTCCTCATCACTACACCGCTCACCTTCCAATAGAAAGGCTGGCTGGGAGTTAAAAAGCACGCCATGCTTAGAAACCTCTCAGCCCCCCAAGAGCATCCACCGGAGAGCAAGTTGCATGTGTGCACGGCTCCATCGCTGCCCTCATCTTCCCTCCCCTCCTTCTGCTGTCCTCCAAGCACACAGGCAACACGTTATCCAAAATCGTTATACAGGAGGGCAAAAGCAGTTTGTTTCCATTAAGCGTAATTTGTTTAAAGTCTTGGGGTTGTTTTTGTCCGGAACACTGGCCATCCATCGACACTGTGGGGACGGGACGGGCGCCTGGCGGCGTGCCACCGCTCCCCCATGCTCCCACCCACTGGCAGCTCTGGGAGCAGAGTTCAGAAATAAAGCCAGGTCCAAGGGAAGAGATCTGGAACCCTTCACTTTCACTCAGGGGAAAAAACAAACAAACAAACAACCCTGCAAATGCTGCATTTAGCAAAAAAAACATTTATCTAAATGACTAATTTTTTTTTTTTTTTAATTTTATCAACGCTCCCATCCATGCTATAATCAACTGTATTTCAGAATCTGGCTCAGCAGGATTGCTTTTTTTCTTTAAAGCTCTTTTGCAGAAATAGTTTTTGCATTATCATTCACATGAAATGAAGCCTTAATGCCAACCTGTTCTGTTCTCTGAACTGAAGACAGGATCTGCCCCCTGCTACATCCCTGAGGAATTTACAACACATTTCTCCCTTTCCATTTATCCTCATTTTTCTCTTAATTTATTTCCATTAAAAAAATAAAATAAACCTCATTTTCTTCAAGCATTTTGCTCCCAGTCTGCAAACAACTAATGACCTCCCCTCCCCAGACCGCTGCACCAAAGTTCTGGCTTTGTTTCGGTTTTTATTTGATCTGCTGCTTACAATACGAGTGCGTGCGCCTCTGCAAGCGGCCTCTCTTGCTGCAGAGGAAATCATGAAACTTTCACCCAAAAGGGGTGAGCGAAGATAAGGAGAAACCATCAGAGGTGATAGCTTTATTCTGAGCCTTCTCACTGGACAGACGCAAGACCAATATTATCTCGAGTGCTAGAAAGTTTAATTAAATGCCACACAAGGGGAAATTCTGTCCAATTTTCCCTCCCTTCTAGTAGAAAGCCACCGATGCTCTGCAACGCTGTCACAAATCAGAGTCCAAAAGTCTGTGTGTGGCAGTTCCACCATTTCCTGGCACTGAATCCTGCTCCCCAGGCACCGGACGCGTAGCACCAGCCTGACTTGACCTCTCTGCTCCCTGAGCCCCGAGGCTGAATACGGCGTTTTCTACACACATCTATTGTGTCCTGTTAGTCGGGTATTCAGTTACGGCTGCACTGACCCCAGAATGCGTGGGGTTTATTTCCATCATAATTCTCCTTCTTAAACTCCACTGAATGTAGACCTTTGGGTTACAGTCACCACCTTTCTCTGCTGAGGCTATTTTCTACCCTGTATCTTATCACAAATTTGCACCAAAACGCTTGTAAAACAGAGCTCCTTCCTTCCCCAGCCACAGCCCCGGTGTTTAGCTCCGCTGTGCATCAGTGCTGTGCGAGACACGCTGAAAAATAGGCACGGGCTCTGGGTTAGAAAGCCAGGTCTTTGAGAAGCTGAAAACTGACGGCTGATGTATTGGTGTACGCCGCTCTCTCACCAGAAAGCTCAGAGATGAAAGGCTCCAAAAATATCTTAAGCATTCTGGAGAGGGAAGGGAAGAAGCAAAAATCAATAGTGCCAAGTTCACTGCTTTGCACTGTAGAAAGTAAAGGAAACAGAAACACATGGGGAAGTCTGGTTACGGGAGGGAAAGTGCTTGTGTTTGAAAGGAAGTGGGGCAGAAAGCAGGAAAATGGTTTTGTGTGTCTACTTCTACCCCTGCACATGAGACCTTCCGCCACAGCTTGGAGCAACAGCCTGGCTCGGAAGCCTGCTTGCTCTTGGGATAAATTCAGGGAAACTCTCGGGACCAAAGCAACTCTTGCTCGTTCCCCCCTGCCGAGCCAAATCCTGCAGGAGCTGCCCCATCCTGCCCCTCCTCCAGGGCATCCCCACAGACCCCCGTGCCAGGTCCACGCAGGTACAGAGCCAGCACGCACGACTCCAGGTCAGAGCCCACGGGAGGTGGCAAAGCACATCCCCAGACGCCGGGCGGAAAGACACTTATCTGGTGGATGAAGAGCAGGTAGCGTCACCGATACACAGCCTTTCCACTTCTCCTCAAATATTTACATATTCAATCTAAATAAGTATTAAAACTTTTAAATATTTAAGACTCGCTCCCGGTCTCTCCAGCCAAGCAAGCCAACGACCTCAGCTGTCCTCGCGCACAGCCGGCTCGGCTGCTCAGCACTGCTGCTGGGGCCAGAGCACGCAGAGCGAACAATTCTCTTTGTGGCAGAAACACCAGTTCTGCCCCGCTGCAGAGGGTAGACGTGACCCCAGCCATCAGAGGCTGCAAAGGAAGAGTAAGAAGTTCACCAGGAGGATCTCTTTTCTCTCCACCCCTTCCCCAGCCACCCGTCCCGGTGCAGAGTCAGCCTGAACGCTCAGCAATCTGAGCAAGGAAATCCGCTGGGGAGAGGAGACTTCCCCCGGCTCTCCTGCTCTCCCCTCACAGCCCAAACGCGCACCACGGCATCGACAACCACCGCCAGGGCAGGGAGGAACTCTCCCCCAGGCAGGAAGGAAACGCAGCCTCAAAACACCGTACCTTTCTGCTTGTCTTCTCAGAATCGAGGAAATTCAAGAGCAGCTGAGCTCACCTTCTGCCCCTGCAGGCCGTTAGCTCTGCGGGTTACCTTCTGCAGCCCTGCCCAGCTCAGCTGTAAGAGTGCCACCAAAGGGCAAGGAAAGCGGGTCCCGCGCTGGGACACACCGTTCATGTTCCCAGATGCCAGCTGCAGCCCAAGGAGCCAGGGTTGCCCGAAGGCGAGGAGCAGCACAGCATAAGCTATGAAGCCCTGCTGGGCTCCCATTTTCTCAGATACCGAGATGTTAACGCAGGAGGAGCAGATTCTGGGTTTAACAGATGGTTTCTTTGCATTTTCTGTCACTGATGGCAGAGCTGATTCCTTTGCGTTCTGTTTGGCACAAGCTCCAGAGGATACGTGCAAGCGCTTTGCGTGCTTGCAGGAGTTACACGCTGCTGCTGCCCTGGGAGCGGCCATCTCCAAAAAGCCTAGGAAGGGAGATGCTGTATTCCAGACAAAACGGGGCAAAAGAAATCTTACAGGTTTGGGGGTTTTAATTTTATGCTACATGCACTTACATACACGACTGTCATTTATGGATCGGTTTGCTAACCTCCATGTAAAAGCACAGCACTCGCACACCTGAGGCTTGTCCCTGGAACGACAGCAAGCTCCCGGCTCCTCCTCAGCCTGCAGAGCATGTGGAGAGCTGCCCCCTTCTCCCTCCTCCGGCCACCGAGCATCACCCTCCTAGGGGCGCCAGCTTTTGCCCCTTCACCCCCTAACAAAACAATGAGTCCCATGTCCAGGCTGGGGACAAAGCTCTTCAACAGTACAGATTTCCTTTCCAGAAAAAAAGTGTTTTTTTTTCTTTTTTTTTTTTTTTTTTAAATCCAAGAATAGAACTTGGTAACTACATTGTTTTTGATTTTAAAAAAATTCTAGGAAGGAAAATACATCTCTGCTTGGTTTATCTCCTGCTTATATGTACAATATTTTGGCACTCGCAGCAAGTTCTTTCCAGAACTTGCAAGGATGCAGGAACAGCTGTTCCTGAGCACAAAACTGAACTGCGAGCTCTCGCCCCATTCGGGCTGGACTGCAGCAAACAGACTTCGTTAGGCAAGCGGTTAAGCAGCTCAGCCTCGCTCACGGACGGTCTGAAAGGCAACTGTTGATTTTCAGCACTGCAGGAAGAATAATCAATGTGACTCAAATCCAAAAAAGCCTCTTGCCAAGGGTTTCTTCTGAGGTCACAAATGCTCTTGTGGATTAGGAAGGGCAGCAGAACAAATCCAGAGATTAGCAGAGGAAAAAAGTTGAACAGAAAATGTGTGACACAGAAGGATTAGCGCTCCGAAGGAGGAAAACGAGTGATAGAAAAACAAGATCCTGAGCAGAAATCGCAGTAGGCGGAACCTGCTGCTGAGACGGCCTTGCTTTATTTTCTGTACCTGTCAGAAAAACGTTGTTCACATCCGTCAGATTAAGAGACTCTAAGTAATCCCAGAGAAGGAAGGTATGGGAAAATTACAGAGTGGCACAGAAAATTTCTGGTTCACTTCTTGAACTTAAAGCTTCTGAATTGGCAAGTCAGATCCAGAATGACCAGGAAGAATTTTAATGTTTCCTGGAGTGAACTGGGTCAGCTCTAGCCCGGTTACTGACCTGACAGCTCTATTAATCAATCACGGGGGAGAGCAGGCACTAAAGGAGGAATGGAAGGGAGAAGCCATCCACAGCGAATGCTCGAAGCAATCCAGACGCCAGGAATACCGCAGCCCTACAGGCAGCACAGCCGGAGTAAGCACGGGGACGGGAGGGGGGTGTGCTTCTCCAAAGCTTTCAGAGCTTAATTATAGCACTGCATAAACACTCAGAACATCAAGATTGGACATTACTGCAAATATTTATTTATTTTTTAGTAACTACTGGCTACAGAGATAGTTAAGATGAAGGAAAAGCGTACTTCTGAGTGCTGCTCTTGGACCCACGTAAACACGTGCTGCGTAACTTCCCTCCCGTTGGCAGTGGGGTCAGTAAGTAGGGCAGCTCATCCGTACAGAGACAGACACCAGCGAGCCTGGCTGCCATCCTGCGCCCTGAGGGCTCAGATCTGGACTCACAGCACAATGCTCAGGCTCAGCTTCAGGACAATTCATCTCCAGGACCTGCCAAGCAGCAGCAGCAGGAGGTGCTCTGGGTGCAAGACCGTGCTTCCCAGGGAGCTCCGGTGTCCCTGCTGCAACTCTCCTGCAAGCACAGCTTCCAGCTTGCAGACCGAGGGGTACGGCCAGGCCTCTGTCAGCCTCTTCTGTTCGTAACTGGCACAGAATATCTGGTTTTCTAGGTTCCTCTTCCATTCTAAAGAGGCTCTGGATGACACAGAGCTATAGGCAAACGCAGGTAGCATCCAGTGCACATTGGATCCAGTCTGCTCATCGTTTTGCTGAATTTATGTGCTCTTTATATTGCGTTTATATACCTTGAAATACCAAAATACCAAATCCCCTTGAAACAAGAGCGATATAAAGTCTGCCTTGTGCTGCGGAGGTTTGACAACCCCACAGCATTAGTTAGACACAGCCAGATATTAACGAGAAACAAAACAAGAGGAACTGCATCATTAGGGGAGATTCACTCCTGAGACTCAGGAGAACAAACGCTGGTACTGACGGGATGCTCCAGCTACTCCTGAGCAGGGATTGCTAACAAATTCGGTAACAGAACTGCTAGATCAAGCTGGGTTAGCTTACATTACAGAATAAAATGGTGGATAGCCAAGCGTTTTTTTTTTTTTTAATCTCAGGATGATGAACAGATAAATTAAGGGAAATAATTAGCAGAGACAGCTGAGCTGTGAAAAGCTCAAGGATCTGAATGTAAAAGAGGCTTGGCACTTCATACAGACACATTAAATAGTGAAATGTATTTTCGAATTACATTAAAAAAGAAGAAAATACAGGATCTTTGTGCAGCAAGTGAAGTTTAATGTTAAAGACAATATAGGAATGGCCCCATGTTTTGCACAGATATTTTGCCTCAATTTTCAGCCAGAATAAGGATGCTGACTGTGGGAGCAAGGCAAGGAGGAAAAAAAAAATGTGTAGAGATATCAATAGGTACCAGCAGTCAAAACTAGAACTCATAGACTCAGATTCACTTCATCCAATTTTAGAGTCAGTAACTGCATTGTAAATACAGGCTTTTCAATGGAGTCAGCAAAGAGGAACACATAACTACCTTGATGTTCTAAATTCTTCTAGCCTGCTTTAGATTCCTGTTCTAGGATACGAGGGATTACACCTGAAGTATGCCTGAGCAGAGGGAGCCTGGCTGAGGGGCGTCAGGTGGCTCTGAAGAACTTAACCCACTGGGGTTAGGGAAAGCCGCCTCTCCCCCATAACTGAGTTCTTACTACCAATAATAAAAAAATCACCCTAAAGAACAAAATCCAGTTAACCAAAGCGTGGCATATGAAATCACAGGACGGAGATACAAGGGTTCCAGATAACCGTAGCCATTATGGAGCACTTCCCAAATATCAAGAAATAGCAACCTTATTTGGGAAAGAGTAGGAGGGGGAAAATTATACCTACAGACCACACAGCTGGCCTAGTACTGTACAAGCATTTCAACGCCTTTGAAGATGGTAAATAATCAGATCCCCAGAGGTAAATATATAAATAAAAACACAGTGAAACATGGCATGGATCTACAAAAGATGTATCAAGACACGCTGTAGGACAACTGAAGCTCTAGACACAGAAAACGCAAAGCTATTCTCTCAGACATCAGCAAAGCACGCAGTCAGGTAAAGCAGAGAACAGCAAGGACTAACAGAACAGGAAGGGGAGCTAAATAAAAGAGATGACCATGGCTTGCAGGCTGAAAGAAGCACTGGCAAACCAGAGCGTGCATGCTTGTGGCACTCCTCAGGCACTACTCTTGTGACTGTTCTATTTAATATTTTCATTAGCATCTTAAGACAATAATTAGATTACTGATAGCCCTTAATTACACAGAAGTGTGACTGACCACCACCACCCAGAGGGAAGTATCACACAGAAGGGAGAAGCAGAAATGGGTCAGTGTGACTAAATACAAAATGAAAGGCTGCACCTAGGTGGGCTAACAATGAAAAAAAAATCTGCCCTGTTCTCAGGGCAAGATGCAGGCATGGTAGCTGAAATAGGACTGCGACACAGATAAGCCAAATTTCACCAGGATCAGAAATGGGTTTTTAGATGAGGTTTGCAGGAATCCAGTTAAAATGTAAAGCTCTACCAGACCCCAAGTAACAAATGTGCACAGATTAGGTCATTCATATCTGGAAATATAAACTGAAAATGAAACTAAACACTTAAGAATTCAACCAAACTTTGACATATATATATAATATTATGTGTGTGTATATATATTTATACACACACACACACACACACTGTAGCTACCTCTGGGTGGGGGCAGTGCTCAGCTCAAGATCCTAGAAAATCCCTCTTATAATTTTTTTCCCCACGGTAATGGTCCTTAAAAACTATGAATAAGAGTACTTGGGCTAATGCAGATTCTTAGAGCGTTACTCACTTTCTGGTAAGAAAAGGCTTACCACAATCATTAAACCTGCTGATGTACTTCTGTGCTGATCTATTTTATGCTATAAATTTGTGTTCCGGGTAAGCAGTACAACAAAGATCTGCTACAGGAACCTGAATGGTCCAGGAGCTCCCTAAATATTCTTTTAGGAACAAAAAAAAAAGTAGGAGGTGCAGCAGTGGAAAAGCCTTACATTTCAAATTATTCACTCAGCCTCATGTTTTATTCCATTATAAATGGAGTTCTAAATGAGTAGCACATGGGCTAGACGGGGAAAAAAAAGACCATCAGAAACAGCATTCAAGGAGAAGCAGGTGAAGAGGCACTCTGTCATCTAGCTGTAAAAAAAGTCTGGCACACTCCATAATTCTGGGCTCTTTCCACACCCACCTGACTGAAGAGTCTTCCTCACCAGATGGAGAAGGAAGCTGTGGTTCCTCCTTTGGCACCTCACCAGACTTCTACAAGGATACTGCAGGTATTCTTCCCCATTATGATGGTTGCACTGACTTACAGGTAAATCTGTGATGCGAAATTAGGTCAGAACTTTATTTTAATTAGTTAATAATGGTTTCGGGTGCCATCGCCCAGTTCTACAATCTGATTGTTGGGGCTTTAGAATGACATTTCCCATCTCACACTATTATTTTTTTTTCCCTTTCACTGTTTGAAAGGCTCAAATGAACAGGAAAATGACTTCCTATTCAGGGAAGACAGTGAATGCAGCAGTAATTAAACAGGCTAGAAAAAGAACAGCTGAAATTATAGCTCTTTATCTTCATTCAACTGTTTTTACAGGAATCTCAGGAGTTCCTGTCACAGCAACAGGTAAAACATCCTGTTGGATGGAAAACGGGATCTATAAATTGTTGGTGCACCTTCAGCAGACATCAAATCTGAGCATTCATACTAATTTTTAACGCGCAAAGATAGGAAGAGAAGAAACTAGCCAAAAATGCAAGAACAGAGCTAAAGTGTAAAAAGCACTGTGTAGACTTCATACCCTTTTTTCCCCAACTCCTGCTGTGTGCCATGCTGCCTAAGAAACCTTTCCATAAAAGTCACTTCTAAAACAACCAAAATACCAGGTTTATGGTGATAACCATGACTGCCTTGTGTCATCCCCTCACCTCTCATGACCTGCCGTCCCTTGCCTCACAGTAAATTCTATGGAGTAGGGATGCTTTCTCCCCTTGATGCACGTTTGTGAAGTGCCCACCAAATTTGGCTATCAGTTTGTGACAAAGGCTTTGAAACACTGGGGTTGCACACACAAGTTCTCCTGCCGTTACCCCAGAGGACTACTTGACTCCTTCTACTGGCTCAGCCACATACAGACACTCAGGAGTCCGTGTCCCTTAGTAATGGCAACAAAGGCCCTGAGCTCCAGATGCACCAAGTATTTGTGCCATGCAGGCAACATAGCCAAGCCAAGATTCATCCATACATATTAACTCCTGGCTAAATTCAACTCTTGCATGTGCTTTTATGATCACTTCCATCCTTATAATTGGATATGAACAAGCTTCCCATTTTAATTTACGGCAGGATTCACATACAAATATGCCTCACAAAACTTCAGGGAAAACTTTCATTTAATGAGGATTTTAATGGACCGTGCTGGGGGGGAGGTAAAGCATACTTCACCCCCTCTGCGCTCCCTGATTGATCGTACCTGTTCAATTCACTAGCAAGGAAAAGCTGACAACCTCAGATGCCTGGCAGAAAGAGTTCCCACAGACAAAGTTTACCCTGAACATCAGAGCTGTGAAAAAAAGCTCACTGCTTCCCAGCAGGAGCCAGGAAGGCAGTTCGGAGAGGCTGCTTCCCCCGAGCCCCGCTGGCAGCGCAGCACGAGCACACGTGCTCCGTCAGTGATTTTTCCAGGAGGCCGGCTGCACAGAGCTGTCCAACTCCTGATGCTCCTGTCACCACAGAGGGATTAATTCTGAGTTTCCTGACCACTACTCCCCTCCCCACTGCTTTGCATCTCCACAAGTACTCTTGACTTCCCTCCGTCCCTCCGTGGCAGATGAGGATTACTGCCCAAGCGGTGTCTCCATGTTCTACCAGTTCACATAGCCACAGCTACCATCCCGCAGCCCTCGACGCCGTCCCTCTCAGCTGGTTAGACAGGAAACACCGAGGTGTGCGACCCAGCTGGCCCCTGTCACAGATAATGTTATCACAGCTCCAATTGTTCCTGTCTACATCTGCTGGTGGGAGGAAATAATCTACTTGTCTGAGCTGGAACAGGGGATGTTGGAGAACTATGAATCAGGAATCTGCTTGTGTCAGGAAACTTCGGCCATATGTTGCATTAATAAAGGATTTTTTTTCCGTGGCTGTGCTAATAAATAGCAAGTTACCATCATTTCTCCCTATTTCTTCCTCTTTGCATGGTAGCAAAAGGAAGGATGGGGAAGAGGTGGGGTGGAGGAAGGCTGAGCCTTACATGGAAAACCAGAGGTGAGCCTTCCCTGTGCCTCACACAGGCTCCTCGTACACAACTGCAGCCGTAAGCAGAGCGCAACGTGTACAAGGCCTCTGCTGCAGTGACAATAACGCTGCTACAAAACAGGAAGCGCTGCAGGATCCACATGCATGTGCTGAATCGCTGAACCCCAAGCCAAGCCCTCAGAAAAGCACTCACAAACAATGGAGGCGCTCTCCAGGCCAGCTTCCTATCGACCTACAGGAGGACACACCGTGGCTGCAGGCACGGGGAGAGCCCTTCAGTGCCGAGCTTCAGGGAGCTTTGCTCTGCGCAGCAGCATTTCAATGGAAAATATAGGTCTTAATCACTCAAGTTGCAACGTTTTAACTAAAGGATAATGAAATACGCTCCAAAACATCATATTCACCTCAAAAAGGCTTGTTTTCTGCCCTATTATTACCATCACTACCCCTATCAGTTTTAGCAAGCTGGCTTCCTTTAAGCTGCAGTACCCACATTAGGATGTTCTAGAAGTTCACTATTTGGCAAGTCATTTAAGTCCTTCTCCATTTTCCCCCACCTCGCAGTTCTACGATTAACCTGTTTTACTTCACGTCCAACGACTGGATCAGGACATCGGAGACAGGCTTAGGCAGCCACACGAACCGTGAGCCTGACAAGAACACACAACTGACACACACTGATTAGGCCTCTCCAAGATGTCCGAGGCCCCAGACCAGCGGGCACGAGGGTCCCACAGATCATTGCCGCAGTACGCTCAGTACTGCTTGTTTATACCGCTTTCACAGGAGGCCAGGAGCACAGGCCGTGACTACAGCCCAACTGCACGGCAATAACCCAAGCTAAGGCAGCCTCCTGCCCTTGGTTCGAAATGCAGACATCTCTCCACACCGGTGATTTGCCAACTGCCATACCCGAGTGGCCTACACAGCATCCTCTTTCACTTATCAATAACTTCATGTTTTCCCCTAAGAGAAGCAAGCCATGGGACTACTAACCTATTCTGAAGTGTAACTTTTTTTTTCCTTACAGTCCCCACACTGGCTGGCTTCACAAGGATGCTGAAGGCATGGAGCTGCTTCCGTATGACAAAGCTCCCCCCAGCTATGTGCAGCTACTTAGGCAAAACAGTGGGAACCGATTTCTGGAAAAGCAGCCTGTTCAGGACTGGTTGGAGTGGGGTTGGCTGGGAGGGAGCTAATTTTCTTCACAGCAGCCTGCAAGGCACTGTTTCAGATGGGTGACCAAAGCTGTGTGGCTAACACCGATGTCTCAGCTGCTGCTGGGCCATGCACACGCAGCACTGAGGCCTTCTGACTGCCGCTGCCCCACAGAGAGCAGGTCAGGAAGGGACATGGTGGGGACAGCTGACCCAAACTGAGCAAAGGGATGGTCCATGCCATATAACGCCATGCTCAGCAATATAACTGGGAGAGCTTTTCCAAAACAGCCACTGCTCAGGCACTGGCTGGGCCTCAGCCTGCTGGTGGTACATGATCGGTTTTGCATCTTTTTTTCTCCACTCAAACTGTCTTTATCTCAACCAGTCTTAAATTGTCTTTTACCTCAGCTTTTTTCCTCGCTTCTGCCCTTTTGATTACTTCCCCTTTCCCACTGGTAGGGAACAAGCAAGAAGCTGGGTGGGGGCTTAGCTGCTGGCTGTGGTCAACCCACCACAGGGGTGTACAGAGTATCTGCCAAATTTGAGCTCAAGCCACTGCTAAAACTCAGATTTAAAATCTGCTACAGGGTTAAAATTAAAAGAGAAAAACATGTTTTAAAACATGTGGCTAGTAGAGGCCAGTTATTCCTATTGCTTGGGTAACACCAAAGCTCTTTTTGAAAGTCCCCTTCCCATCTCTATACTACCACAAGCAGACACTCTTCTGAGCTGGAAAGACATTGCAACTGCAAACTTACTGCCACATTTTGCATATTTATGGCAATGTGACATTTTCAGATGTATGATTTAAAAAGGGAACTCATTTCAATATCGATGGATCTTGAGTTTTCACATTCCATTTTTTCCCTATTACATCTTTTTCTCCAGTTATTTCAGCTGTTCAAAGGTTTTCACATCCTTCCAGTAATATTTAAATACGCTGACCGCAAGTGCCCTCTCAAATACGGGCACAAAACCAATTTCCCTAATTTATGGCTATGAAGATGGCCAAGAGGCATTCCCATTTTCCTATGAAAATGAGCTGGCTATCTGATAACCATTCCTTAGCTAGGCCATGGCATTACTTATATACCGCTACTGCTGATCAAGGCCTGCCTAGGAGAACACAGGGGCATGTGTGCCTTAAGGGTGACCCACTGATGCAAACCCTTAGTCCACACAGCTCTCGCCATCGCAGGCTCTTTAGGGAAGGAGGTGACAAGCGTGTGCATGGCACAGCATGCCCTCAGCAGGGAGGGCAGCCCTGTGAAGTCAGTTGCTGTTCAGACCAGCGGCAGTGACCACAGCTAACGTCTCATTTGCATCTTCAGTGGAAGCAAACTCTGCGGACATGGGTTAAAGGTGAACTGAAAAAAACAGAAGCAATTTGATTTTAATCATGTGTGCGCGCTCTGAAACAAATATCAAAAGATGTATATAGCAGTCTGGCCAAGAAGCTTTACTCTCACTCTCCTAATTCTAAGTGAAATTTGAGTGCAACTATTTGATCAAGGTCTGTAAAATTTCTCTCCCGATATTGATAGTTTAGCTAAAGACAAAAATCTCAGGAATTTGTATGAAAGCCTAGACATTCTCCTCATAGTTACTGTAAAACCTCAAACACAGGGAAGGAAAATAGCCCTAAGTATATCATTTTCAGGTTACTAACCAGTGCATCGTGCTGTCTCTGTTTAATAAGCCCACTTCTTCAATAACTGATCAATAGCAGGGAGGCAGGAGATGGGGAAGGCTCAAAATAGAAGTGTCATTCAAACACCACTAGATCCAAACTAAAGTACAACAATACTGACCAAACAGAGATACAGAAGACCTGGCCTGGCTCCAGAACACAATAACCATTTGTCTTCTTTGCCAGAGGCAAGCAGCAGCTGGGGATGCCACTCTGGGGGGTAAAATAGCACCGCACTACAGCTGGAGGATTACTCCCAGGAGGAACACAATACATAATAATAATAAAAGATGACAAGTTCAATGAATGCCCTCTGAAAACCTCTTCAGAGAGGACCAAGTGTTCTTCAGGAGAAGCAGGGAAATTAAGGATGAAAACACTACCAGCAGTTTTCCTAAATTCACTCGAGTGAAAATGAATCTACATGCAAAAGGCTTCATCTGAATCGGCCCAAAGTCCTACGGGGAAACCCTGTAGGGCAGATCCCAAACAAGGGAGATGCCCAAATGGTAGTTTATACAGAATTATTTTCCTAAGATTGAATGGCCACCTTTGAAACACTCATCAGAGTCTGCAGGATGATTTCACACACACCAGTGAAAACTTCTAAGTGACAAAAAATGTCCATTTCACAACATAGCAGGAAAAAGAACAAAAGAACAGTAAATGCTTTTTATTATTTTGTTGTAATACCGGCTCTAAAATTAATTTTATTGTGACACCTGTAAACCTGCTCTGCAGCTAGATCAACCTTCTGGGCAAGGTATTGTAGTATAAGACTGGATTCAAATGGAGAACCCCTCTCAACACTGACGTCGCAAGACACAAATGCTCCATAAAGCCACAAGAGTCGCATTTTCTACCACTGTTCACTCCTCAGGTGACTGTTTCAGTAAGAATATACTCAGTGAAAGCAGAAGTGTGTATGCCTTAAAAATACACTTGTGGTAACGTAATCAAACTTGCAAGAAGGACCAGCAATACAGGAAGCTTTCTGCTGTGGAGTGTGGGAGCTGAACTGGAAAAGACTTTACAAAGTGCAACCAGGAGGGAAGAGATGAAAGGGAGAATAAACTTCTATCATGACATCAAGCTTTATAAAAAGTAAATTACAGCCCCTTAAGCACCACTAAGTCAATACACGGTATCCCTGCTAACAACATGGAATGGAAACTATTTGTCTTCTGCACCTCTCAGTGCTGCCAGGAAAAAGATCACAACAATGCTGAAAGGCACATGGTGACCAGCAGCAAAAAACAGGTTCAATTTCCATAAAAAAAGCTAAACATAGCCTAGATACCCAAGGACATGCACGGGTTCAAGTTCCCAGGTCACAACTAAGTTTACTTAGGTACGTAGATCTCCTGGATGGTTAGTTTGAAACTGTTAGCTTACAACATACAATCAAATTACCGTAAGATAAAGCCTGTGGATTTACAGCTCGTGAACCTTATTGAAGCCAGCCAGCTGTGCAATAACCCTACGTCACCCACGGTCAGCTTGTGGTATGGCAAAATAGCAGTGTCTAAAAGGTGCCTTGCCCTTCACAGGCAAAACGCCCAAGACGAGAAGCATACAAGAAGGGTTAACCAGGACTTACGTGATGAAAAGAAGAAAGGAAACATATGGGCTGATTAGCAGGAAGATTTCCTGGTAGCAAAACATATTAGACCATGGAGTACTCTCCCATAGGAACTGGGGAAAGCCCGATCTTTGGAATTTTTTTTTTAAATGTACACTGAACAATAGAAAAGAATGCAGGAAAGAATCCCGCACTTCAGGGAATCTTAGTGGTGGCTCTTCCACCTCTGCAGAGCTCCCCTCCTCAATTCAACCAGCTAGAAAAGTTCTGTGCAGGTCCTTTCCTAACCAGGTCCCCTCCTGCATCTGCAAATGACTTTCTGCACTTCTCAGGGATTGCCACGTCCTTAAGGAGGTGGGCACGCAGAGTTAGTGTTCTGGGATAATATATTGCTTACTACAGATGTGTGTCACTCAAGCTGCAGCTAGAGCATTCCCAGTAAATCTGCTCTGGGGTTTAACCAGTGCTTACAGGGCTCAGCTCCATGCACGCAGTAGGCAGCAGCACATCTGAATGCAGCAATAATACGGGCAGACCTACTGCAGCTGGAGCTCAGCCCGTTAACTACCCCGTAGCAACGCACGGCTGAGTAGCCACCGCACTATTAGCTGTGACCTACAGCAATTTGCAAAGGGACATAACAAAGGAAACGTAGTTTGGTGAAGGGCTGTGTGTCATAACGCACGCTGTGGTTCCAGGCGCTTCCTTGCACCCACTGCCACCAACGCCCAGGATTTTTAAAAGTCCACTTAATTTCATGAAAGGGCGAGAGCATCTCCCTTCGGCCCAGAAACGTGAAGTGACTGTTTTAGTACCTGGCAAGTTCATAGTCTGTACAGCGTGTGCACTTTGACATCAAACAGGCTGCCAGTGCAGCTGGGAACGCCCTGGGCAAACAGGACCCATTTTGCTTGCAGCCCGATACGCGGGCGCAGGGGGACCTGGCTCAGCAGCCGCGAGGCAGCAGAGGTGAAGGAACGTGTGCGCTTCTACGGCACGTCCTGCCAGGGCGTTTCAACACCATGGGCATCTGCCTCTCAAAGATGCTGCAAGAGATGAAGGGCGGGCGTGAGATGGATGCCCTGTCATGTTTAACACCGCAATGAGTAACTGACAATCGCACCTCCAGGCACGTCAGCCTCTCTCACTGAAACCTGTAATCTTTCTTCCCCTTCCTTCCCCTACGCATCCCACAACCCAGGATGACCCCAGAAAGCGCAAGCTCCAGACCAGTCATCTCCAGGCCTCACTGGTAATGTGTACTGTGCTGTGGGCAGGATCACCTTTGGCTTTGCTGCCAACAGTGGCTATTTTAGATGTATTATTGCCTGTAGACATAAGCAGAAAGTTGAGGAGAAGCTGAAACGTGCTGGGTATCGCTACATTTATCAAGATAACACACACTGCAAATTCTTCCTATGGTTGAACCCAACAAAACATATGTACGTGTGTACGATACCTCAGTTCCTTCTCTACTTTAACACAGTTGATCCTGTAACATAGGAGGAAACAGGAGAACAGGATTATTGATAAAATTTCAGAGAGTTACCTATGCTTCTTTTGGACTCAGCTAATTCACACGTGCCACAGTTGGTGACAGCAAGCTACTCCCAGGCAAGCAGAAAGGCAGAGCTACTTCAGAGCAAAACGCAGCCACTGCCTGCAGCACCCACAGCAGCTCCTGTTCTGCTGGTGTGAATACCAACAGGGTGCACACGTGAGAAAATGCCACGAGCAGCTGCAATTGCAAGAGCACATTCTTAAGTCACAGTGATTTTGCATGAAATCTCACAGAGCTAGTGCTGCAAAACTAACAGAGCTAAAGGAAAGAAAGGCAAAAAGCAGCAGCTGAATGATTTGGCCCTAATGTAATGGACAAACAGAAAGGGCTGTCCGTGCTGGCGATAGTGGAGTCGAGGCACTGCAATCCTGTTGCACTGGATCATCCCAGCGAGCCTGCTGAGCCCAGAACAATTCTGGTCGTGGGCCAAAGTAAGGCCCAGAAAAATTACATGAGTGATCCAAAGTCTCCCACGGGGGAATGAAAACAGGTATTTTAACTGCTCGGAACACCCACCACAAACTGGCTCATAACATCTGTGGCTTGGTTTTTGTTTTGCTGCCTTCAGCCAACTGAGTCCCCAGAGAACACGAAGACCTGCAGATGAGCCAGCCAGCCAGATCCCTCCTGAACAGTTTTGCACCTCTCCGCCGTGCCACGGGACCGGCTTTCCCAGCCGTTTGTTCCCTCCAGCAGCTTTTCAATTCTGTTCCAGCAGGATGCAAGTCACTGGATGGGGCAACTCCACTCCAAACCCTTCATTTGCAGGCTGATAAACGAAAGGTTATAAAATGCAGCTTACCAAATTCATGACTTAACGTCCTCCTGCTTGATTTGAACCGTGATCACGGTGATATGTCTGAGATCGACGGGCAAGAAGCGTAGAAAAGGAGGTTGTAGTACATTTTGCCTCCTCTTTCTAGTAAAGTTTCCAAGTCCCTACTCTCCACAAGAAATACAGATGGAGCCTGTCCAGGTGCAAAAAAAAAAATGGAGATTCACCCAGCAGACATTACAAACATGTACAGGAGAACTCAGTTGTTTTCTTCTCTGCCTAAAATAAATGTCTCAAATAAGCCCTTCAAGTAACTTTCAAGTATTAAAAATAGTTTATGAAAGATGGGTGCCTTTCAAGCTATCTCCTTCTAGGGAAGCATTCCCAGCAAGCATGATGGGAAACAACTGAGACCCTACAGCTATTAATTTCCAACCCATCCAATAAATTGCATCTTATTATTTTGATTTACATCTCACACTGACATAAGACAGACATAAGCGAACAGCCTACTACACAAAGGTGACATCAGCACAGTAGCAATTTATTGGACTTATTCTGGGCTCTTTGATTTGCTTGGATTTTACTTCAGAAACCAACGGCAAGGGAATTATTTTTACCAGGGAATATCAAAGTTTCTCTTCTTCATCCCATGCCTGCAGGAGGGGTGACCTCGGTTTTCCTGGTAATAAAACTTTTCTTTCCCAGTCTTTCTTTATGTTAGACATACCAAGCTGATGACCTTAGTCTGCTATTTCAGAAAGTTCTCAGAGTTTTGGAGAGTATGGGTGGTATCCTCAAAAGCACGGCTGGGACTGCTCTGTCTGCAAGGCACGGTGTTTTAAAAGCAGTGAGAGATGTAGCTGTGGCACGGTCACACACAATTACACACATTAGCCTTAATCTTCCCAGGAAAACAAGCAGCAGCAAGAAGGACGCGGTGCCATTGACGCAGGTCCAGATTAGCAGCATAACTATACACCTGATGCTTGTCTCCAGATCGACCAGTCCACGTGGAAAAGACACCTGTAAAACCTGCGGCAGCTAACGCTGCGACCCCACTTCCCAGCCACACCACGGCGGTGCTGCCCCAGGGGCACGCAGGTGCCTCTTCCAGCTGCAGAGCGCACCAGGCTACACAGCGACCCGCACAGACCTCGGCGTTTCCAAGCCAGCTCTGTCTACGCTGGCAAAACCAAGCTAGGCAACGACCCACGTCAGCCCCGGGTAAGTTAAAAGTGTTAAACTTGACTACGTAACGAGAACTGCCTTCAGATCCTCCCTATTAATTTTCTTAAGCCCTGGTGCAGACTCACCAAACAAACATCCTGCTGAAACCCTGTTTGCGAAGACGGCTGATACAAGAAGCACCTCTACACGATCAGAAAAAGAGGACACTCGCCCCCTCATCCCTTCTAAAACACAAAAGAAAAATAGCACATTAAAGGGCTCTCTTACAGCACGAGCTGCAATAAGCTGTCAGCATGCTATTTTCTTTATACGGGCAGGCTTTCGGCAAGTCGCTACGCTGCTTGGTTTCTATATTTGCATCTGCTAAATTTAACTGGTTCCCACAGAACCGAAGTCCCGCACTGAATATTTAGAGCATCTCAACTTCTGGGTTTATTAAAATTTTAAAAAAGTTTTCAGTGATATTTATGTCACTTGCCTCCTTTCCCCCCTCCACATAGCCAGCATGCACATGCAGTACACATGTTCCTTGTGCATATGGTATCTCGTCAACTGCCAAGAGAGGAGGTGTTCAATCCCTGAAGCATTAACAAAAAAATCTTGTTTTGTGACAGTACTAGGAAGTAAATACAACTTCAGTAGGTGAAGTCCGTAATTTTAGCTTTCTTTTGCTATACTGGCATTAACAGTAGGTTTACAAACATAATATTTTCTACAGAGCCACGAGAAACACAAATGCTAAAAACGCAGATTTTGTGAAGTATAATCATATGATAATCTCATTGAGACTGCACTTCTGCTGATGACACACAAGCTGTTGCATGTGGGATTTAGGATATTTTGGTCTGAAGTTAAACAAGGAAAAGTCTCCCAGAAGTGGCAAAAAAATAACACTGCAACTTCTCCAAACGTTCAGACAGGGACAGACACCAATGGATTAGCTTCAGCACAGAGCTCTGAGGGGTGCTGTTTTCCTGCGCCCCAGAACTAGAAGTCTCCCACACCCGTTTACATCATTAAATGATAAAAGACGACTAGAGCGACCCAAAGAGGAGCAGGGCAAATGTAAAGATGGTCAAGAAACCTGCAGGCATTTGGAATTCATTCATTCAGGATTTTCCAGCTAAGAATTGGGTGGAGGGAATGACATGAATGATAGGACTGACTTACACAAAAAGATTGTGCAGAATGGGCGTCTGCATTCATATTTATGCCCAGAGGAAAGAGCAAGAGCCTTTGACATTTTGCACGGACCTTAATAGCAGCTGTCTGCACCTTTGAAAAGCAGGCTCATTACTTCGCAATTTACCTCCCAGACCTTCAGATTAAAAAAAGGTCCAATACGATCAAGCCACAGGACTTCCCCTCACTAAGACCTCTATCATAACTGGTGGCCTGCCAAAACACTTAGCTTTGTGAAAATAAAATCCTGATTTCAGAGAGCTTCAACTAAGCGGGAAGCTAATTTGAGGTCTAGTAGTGTCTTCAAATGATTATTTCTCCCTGATTAGGGCATCTCATTTCCATTGTAGTGTTTGCAAATTTTAAGTCCCCGCCATCCTCTCTATGGCACATCCAAAACCTGCAGAAACACCATGGAGCGCGGGGCTGGCAGCACATTACACCAACACAGGACGTGGTAGCAAATGAGGTACACGGCACTCTTCTGCCTGCCTCAGCCCAAGAAACAGGGTGCTGGGAAACACACCAGCACCAGCTAGAGCCCAGCTAGTAAGGAACAGGAGAGGACAGTCCCAACAGACAGATCCTCATGCTACAGGAGACTTCCCGGTTCAAGTGTTTTCTTTGCATAAAGTCATCCAAACGCTACGCCCACAGGAATTAGCAGATTTGGGGTAGGTGTGTGGTGATATGCAGGCACCGACACGTCCCGTGCAGCCAGCACGGCTGTAACCTGGCCCTCCCAGGGATGCTGCGTGGCCCCGCCGATGCGGCACGCAGCTCAGGAGGCTAGCGAGTCTCACTGCAAAACAAAGCCTGTCCCCTGCCACGCCAGCACAGTTTTGCAACCTCAGAATGAAGAGCTGGCTTGCCTCCAGCCAACTTCAAGAACAAGCACAGGACAGGCCCCAAAGACACGTCCTTCAGTACAGCCTGTTCTGAACACCCCAGCAGAAACGTTTGTGAAGGGGAACAAAGACGAACACGGAGCCAGTGCAAAGCCTGGTTTGAAGTTCGAAATTTGCTCTTCTGAAGCTCTGTCCTTCAGGCTTATCCTGCTCGTGTGAACTGCAGCAACATTTGGCTCAAAAGGAAGTCCCACACACAAAACTTAAAGGAGCCTATAAAACCCTATAAAGATGACATGCAAACAACTAGGAAAAAAATAAAGATGGGAAGTTACACGCATCCTTGACATAAATAAGTGCTTTTCAGCAAGGAGATTAAGGGACTTGAACTTTTTGGTGTACATGTCATTGCTCAGTTTTGAGCATCTTGTTCCCGAACTACAACCCACAGAAAAGTGCCATCCAACGTCTTCAGCATTAGCCTTAACAAAACATATACACAAATACTATTTTAACTGTCTTTAGTTTCAAAATCAGCTTGTACAGAGTCTATCCTTTTACCCATTTATTCTTGGTCAAGTGCTCAGCTTTTGAAATATGTGAAAGGATGAACATATGAGGCAATGGATGCTAAAGTAGACAGGTGTTCACTGTTTCACACGGAAGTCAGAGAGGAAAGTCTGCTATAGAGTTCCAAAAACCAGACTGAAATCGTAGGAAACACAGCAAAAGTGCACTGAGGGCACTTAATTTAAAGTTCTAACACAACCAATTAATTCATGGCTTCTCGTTCCCATCAAATGTAGGTTCTTCATACCATTGGCCACCGTAAGCATCTGCAGAAAGGACGGCACAACCTTAGATAATTCCTTTCTGCACTGCACAGAACAAGACAACCAAGACAGGTTTGTTTTGACCTCCCCTGCTAGGTTAAGTAAACTATGCGATAACCCTGCCCCAAACAGACTGCATGTGTAAAGACATAACCTGTCCTAGCTCCTTACAGCTGGATTATCTTAGATAAACCCATGACCTTGACAGAACAGCAAAGTACAATTTTCGACGTCTGTAGTGCTATGAACAAAGCAAGTGTGCAGCCTTACAACCTTCAAGCCAGTGAAGGGTGCTACACACATATTTCAGACCCCAAGTCTTAAAATACATTACAGACAAAGTTTTGGTTTTGCAAACTGACAGAATTCAGACTGTTCTCTTGCTGAACTGCTCCAACTTACAGGTTTATCTTGTGCCAGGGTAAGATAGCAATTGGTGAAAGACGATTCCCTTCAGTAAGTCTACCTCCGTTTCAGCTGAGAGCATCCCTGTTCACGCCCAGCACTCTATCTTCACATCTTCCTCCCTACCAGACTGTATTTTATGACTTTTTTTCCAAGCAAAACAACAACATGCCCTGTTTTCTCCTCATTGAAAGAGGAAGGATTTTAAAGTCCCAAAACTAAGAATTTGGAAGTGACTACAGGGATACAAGGATCAACAAACTGAATTCCACCCCAAATCCACTCTTCCATTAAAACTTACATTCATACCCAAACTCTTTGAACTCTGGTAACACTAGACCTAAATGCAAATATTGCAGTCTGATTTCTTCTTTAAAAGGTCAAGAAATAGTAGAATTTCTTCAGCCCGCATCCCCAAATGAGGAAGAGTAGTTTATATATACATATATACACACACACACACAAAAACAAGAATGTCTTTGAACACTCAGTGTTTTCCCCCCACCTACTATGAGTCACTCAAACCAACAAGATCCATAAACACAATGTCAGCTATGTTCCTGTCAAGTTACTGTTGCCAGCCAAACACAGATGTGGGGCATTTACTTTGTATTGTGTCCACATCTCAGACACCAGGGACAATCTCTAAGAAAGAGAATGTTTGCTGATCGCATTCAGCTTTCACCTCCAGTGCAAACTAGGTCATTTAAGTCAAGCAAGTTACTGGTATTAATATACAAAAATAAATGGCCTGAAATATGTAATAAATGGCCTGAAATATGCAGAAATTAAGATCTGCATTTACAATCCTCCTGGAGCTCAAAAAAAGAGAACCAAACAACAAAAAAATACAAACAAGATAAAAATACCACTCTTGGGAAAAGGAATGCTGATTATTAGAAACAGCAGAATCTTACAGCATAAGCACAGAGCTCCAAAGCTGAGATCCCAGGTTATTCCCCAGACTCCTCCTGGGAACTTTTATTCCTTAGCTATGGTGAAGGACTAATTAAGAAGATTTAGGAGATTAAAGTGCAAGTTGCTTTAATATCAAAGAGTTGCTTCTATTTTAAATGCTCAGGAGATGCTCCATTACACCAGCTGCAGACCTCACATGAACATCTCTAGAAGCAGAGATTATTGTGGCATCAGGACGACGGTCGTGTAAATAAAGACTGAAAAGCAAAGAATTTTACAAACAGTGCCCCACAGAAATACAAAGCTCTTCAGTCCGTGAACTGCCCTGTCTGGCTGTAAATTTGTATTTACTTGCTGTTTCTGGGTGTTTCCTCGCTGTTCTATGGTTCATCGTGCTAGCTTCAGCATGTCGCAGACAACCTCGCTGTGCCATAGGCTGTTGCTAAGTGATCCTCTGCAAACACACAAAGTTCTTCAGGCAATATCATAAACAACCCTAATAGATTCAATAAATAAAGTCGCAGCACATCAATCTTAAGAAAATTTAGAAGAAATTCAAATTCACAGTCACCACCAACTATACTCGGTATGCCTATCTATTGAAGCTGAAGTAAACTCTATTAGCTCTTCTTTTAAACATTAACGTGATGGTATTACTGAACCAAAACTTGGCTACAGACAGACATATCTGGGCAGTAACGAAGAATACCTTCAAGACAGCCTTTCCACGGACAGGCTATTTTTCACACACGATTATGCAGTATTGACATTGCCGTTCCTCACACAAAGCAAAACAGGACAGCATGGTATTATTACTTGCAACGTATATATGCTGTAAACAGAGTTAAGCTGTACCCACTCCCTAAGAGTCTCTGACTACAGTTACAGAAAGCAAACCTCAAAAACGGGGAATATTCAGCCCTATAGAAAAGGCAAAGGCAGCCCTTGATTTGAAAAGGACACGCCAAAAGATTCACAGAGCAGAGAGCTACAAAATGCACAGCCGACCCCCTTCTGACTGCTAAGGGAGCACAGGACACCCCACAAAAGCCTCAGCTGCTGCTGGGCTACCACAACTCACACAACACGACCGTGGCTTAGGTGCTGCATTAGAGCAACTCCCACGTCCCAGGCGGCTCAAGGGCTGCGGGCTGCCCCCAGATGACTTCAGGGAGCATCCTCAGTGCGAGCTCAGCCCCTCCGCTGTGACCTGCGGTGCTTCCAGCGGGCTCCTGGGGCTTGGCCAGGGCAGCCCTCGGGCCAGACGCTCCCTCCTCCGTCCCTGTCTGGAGAGGTCCCCCCCGCACAGGGGAGCGATGGTGTGGGTCAGCTGGCAGAGCTAGGACTTGGTGACCGATGCCAGGAGCAGGATGAAAGCAGACCTGCCGAAACAATCTTCAGACCTCACAGAATCATGAGTAACTATGTCAGCACTTTGCCATCGGAAAAAAAAGAAAACTAAAAGAATAGGAAACAGACAACTCGGAAGTTGAAGAGCTAGGAAAATGTTTACTCTCCTCTCTAACTTTCCACAGCACAAACCCACTGACCACGGGGTGTCTTGCTATCTGTCCTTGTTCCTCCCCTGCACCTTACTGAAGTCGGACCGACTTTACAACAAGACAGAAGGAAATAGAAGCCCCCGAGCTGCTGCAAAAAGGTCTGAGTGCCCTAAATTAGTAAATTACACTACACCAACCAGCCCTTAAAAGCCTTTGTAAGGCCTGGACCATACTGGACATCCCTAGAACAGGGATGGGGAGGGAGGGAAGACCTGTCACCTGCAAGGAGCAAATGCTCTCTCTACCCCCTTTGCAGCCACTTAGTTCGCTGATAAGCAGCCACTGAGGGCTGGAATGGCACACAACTCGTCGCAGCAGGCCTATGAACATCCAATCTGCTTTGGCTTCGTTTCAAACTGCTCCGTACTTACAGTTTAAAAGTAGAAATTCTGCCTTCCCCCTTTATAGCTGCTGTTCTTTTTTCAGCCACTTAAGGATGTTACCATAAAGGAAAGGATATTACAAGAAAAGCTCCTCTAGGTCACAAGAACGAACATTTTCCAAGCTAGCCTAAAGTACAAATGATCTCCCTGCCATCAACATAAATTCTCTATAGACAGCAATTAGCTTGTCCTCTAATCTTTTCTATCAGTTAGCCAATGGACAATTTTAACTCGGTGACTGTGCTGCTAAGGTTACAGGACAGCAGAGTTGTGCAACAAAGATTCTTGCACAAGAAAACATTTTCAGATGCACTTAGACCTCCGAGTAAAGGAAGCTCTTGGCTCCAATCAACAATTTACTACAAAAACAAAGCAAGCTAAAAAGCTTTTTTCTGTTTGCAAAGTCAGCCAGAAATTCCTCTGCAACAGTTGTTTCCCTTACGTTTCAGTCTCTCACTCAGTCTCAGAGTATTAGCTCAGTCCCAACGGCATCTTTTCCATCCCATCTTCAGATGACTGTCAAAACACTGTAAATAACTTGTTTGCACTTTGGCAAGGTGCCGGGAGGATTTATTTTAAGTCTTCAGTAACTACTGAGGTGAACACCCACCTTAGAACAAGCACTCAGGCAGGGACACAACATACATACAAGTTAATCTGTGTAGCAACCTTAAATTAGATCCAAGACCCCTTTGATGCAGGGAAGCATACCAGTTGGGAAACTAAAGGAGGCAACTGTAATTTACTGAAGCAACCTCAGGTTGAAAAGTTGAAAGAGTTGTGACAATGAGATGCAGTGAGACACTGCATTACCCGGGATCCTAAAATAACAGCCAAAGAACAGTACAAGGCAAATCCACTGTTTTATAATGACAGGAGTAGTCTATATGGTTTATATACAGGTCTGTAGTTTCTGCTTTCCTGCTCATAACAACTGTTATGCCATTTTTCAAAGACAAAGGAGCAACATCCACAACTTTAGTTTTAATCATGACTGAAGTGCCCGATACCTTAACGACTGGTTATTTTACAGCATTGCCTTAGGATCCTACAGGTCAACATGCAAACTTTAAACAAAACTACAGAGGACAAGTTCTCTTTATATGCTTTTATTCATCTGTAAGTGCAACAATTAATTCTTTTGTCTCCTTTACAAGAATAACCTTAATATAAGAAAAGAACAATTAAAACATACTAAGGCATCACTCTTTCAGTGATGAATCTATGCTATAGACTGAACACAGGCTTGGATGTGTCTTGTTCTTAAAGCCCAGCAGAATCACAGAGAAAGCACCTGGAAACCAAGCCTCTGAAGAACAAAACCATACAGCTTCTGAGGAACAAAACCATGCAGCTTCATGAAAGAGTCAGCGGGAGGGAAAGAAGTGGAGAGCAGCCTGGAACTACCATAACATCATGCTGTAGTGCTACATGGACAAAGCTCATCAGCTTTTGCAGTTCCTTTCTTTGGGATTTATACAGACCCAATACTTTGTCGGTAGCCACCATCTACAAATACACTAACTGTGCTGTCCCCAGCATAAACCTGAGCAAGAGAAATTCATGTGAACCTGCTGGAGGAGGCTCCTGCCTCCAAGCTCCCTCCACAGTCTGTGCAAGGAAAGCTGACTCCTGCCATGAATCTTCTCTTCCAGAAGAAGGGGCCTTATTTCCACCATTTACAAAGGGACCTCTTAGGACAGACCATATCCATCAAATGGCTATTTCAATCCATTCGTTAACAATGGTTGGACCCTCCTTGGCGTGGCCAACAGAGCACCACATTCATTTCATCTAGGAAGTTGCAGCAGCTGTCTCTTTTGACAAGTCATGCGAGAGAAGAGGGATGAAAACAAACAAACTAACAAACAAACCACAGCTCTCAAATTTTCCATAAATGTGACCTCACGTTAAGAAGAAACACATTTTGGATACCCTACTGCTATCTCATTTTAGAGGAACTATGTTTACAATCATCTGAATTTTTCCTGGCTCCCTCCTTTCTTCCTCAGATGACATTGAACAATTCCCACCCTAAGCTAAGTGCTTTTGGTCAGCAGTGCAAAGACACCTCTCAAAAAATAAAAAGACAGTAATTAAACTATTAAAAAGTCCATGACTGTTTTCCATCAATATGCTAGCTCTTACAAGATGAAAGATATTGCAAAATAACCAAAGTCATAGAAAACATCCACAGCATACGCAGAAACCCTATATTTGTCTGATCTGCGTACCTTTAGATATGCAGCAAAGAGAGGTCCACACTGGTGTTAAGAGAAGAAAAGGGGAAAAAAGTTCAGTTGTTCTGAATGAAGGATTAAGTTGAAGCCACTCTTCTGCCTCGTCCCATTATAATTTCATGAAGGCAGTTGAGTTCAGTAAACACTTCCAGGTCTCTCTGTGTTTGAATGTGTCCTGTTTTAAACAGGGGCAACCTCCATTTGGCTTTAAGAAATTCTTGGCACATGTTGGCCAAAGACCAAACACAGCAAGTTTAGAAACTTTATGGCTTAATGTCTTTACGTACCATTATTGGCACATCATTCAATCCCGTGACACGAGTATGTTTATCTCATTTAACTGTAAAGCACCAGAAGAGCAAACAAGCATACAATACAATGGATTTCCAGCTGCAAGTATCTCAGGTCGCAGCTAAGATCAAAGAAGTAATTTCTGCAGAAGCTGGAGAAAGGAAGTCGACAATGTCGACAAAGGCAAAAGCCTTCCCCGAACTCCACGGGTCTTCCAGAGTCTGCTGGAAGCTCAGAACTACCAGCACCCTCACTGAAGACTGAAGAAGGTGGGCATACAGATAGCCTCATTTACTGCTCTGATGATACACTCTATGAAGCTTTTGCCTGAAGCAAGCAAGCCTTAGCTATGGTAGAAACCAGTCATTTCTCCCAAGGGAGCATCGCTGTTCCTGTGGAACAAAACCCCAGGACTGAGGGCAAGGTTAAAGTTAGCATCACAGGAATAAGTTTGTAGCTTTGCGTGTGCAGAAGAACCAAATGATTTCACCCCCCAAACTGATGAAGGATTGTCATTCAGCTGAGAGAGGACATCTCAGCATTAGGACCCTTGGACCTGTATCAAATCAACTCCTCATCCTTCCCACTCCAAGAAAAAAGATGTCCGAAGAAAAAGGCTAAAAGAGCTACATGCACATTTATACTTCAACATACGCTCTGCAGTTTCAGCAAGCCGCAAACGTGACATATTGGTTTTAAAATAGGCATTTCCTGAGTTACACACTCCATCTGCCCTGGTTTGATACCATATCATAACACCTGCATCCAGAGAGACAAATAATCCTATTGTTTAATGCAGCCTAAAATTAAAGCTTATTCTTAGCTGGCCCATGGGTACCACTGCAGTAACCCTGATTAATAAAAGCAATATCTAACTGCCATTTTGTGCCAGGACTGGCCTGTATGCTGCGAGGTATTTGTAGTCAAAAGGAGGCAAATAGAGGATTTTATTCCCAAGCATAAGAATCAGCATTTCCTTCAGGGTCTTATTTTTATCCAAACTGTTTCTTGGAAATGGATTTGTGAAGCTTTACAGTTCACTGAAGTATCCGGGAAGACACGTTGTGATGGCTGAGAGAGTGCTATGCACAGCAATCCTCAGAAATCACCAGCATCCATTAATACTCCAGTTTTCCTTTACACACCCATCTTATTCTGCATCTTTCCCTCTAAGTTATCTGAAAGCAACTTAAATGGCATCCCGGTACATGGGATACTATCTTCATTAGAAAAGGGAGGCAGAATTTCTAAGGGAGTTGCCCAAAGTGCCTGCAGTAAGCGACAAGGCGAGGCACCTCCCCACTGCAATCTTAGTCTCTTTATACTCAGCAAAACCTTTGGCAGAGTTCCCAAAGTGACTGGATTTCCACCTAGGACATCCCAACCCCCAGCCTTTAGCTTTGTTAGGCATCACTACCTCATCATGACATACCAAGGAGACAGGAGAAGACAAAGGGGCTGGGCAGAGCTGGCTCCATGGGCCAAAGCTGAAGCTCAAACCTGAAAGGTATTCATTGCGGATTTCTAAATCTTAGTAATGTTTTCACTCACCAAGAAATTGCTGCAAGTGACTCCAGAGCCCACACCTCACTCAGAGCCAGTTGGACGCAGAGTCAAAAGAAAGCAATCAGACCAGTCAGTAAGAGGCTGCACACCTCTGAGCCACAAAAAATTTCCTCACAGATCTGTCATTCACTCCCCGGGAATAAAATAAAGATCTAACTGCATTCTGATTGACTGGCTTACTTGGTCTAATTTCTAAGAATAAGTGCTTATTTATTTAATCTGCTTAATCCACATCCTGGAAGCGTTCTGCTGTTTTCTCTTCCATCCCTGCCCCAGCAGATGTGTATTTATTCTTCCCCACTGGACCAGAAAGGAGCATGCCGTACCTCACTGACCAGTCTGCTGATGCAATACACAGCAGCGTGCCAAAAACATCGCTCCCTGAGCTCGAACCCGTGCTTCGTTCCTGCTGGGCAGGGCTGCTCCTTAGGTACCAGGAGGGTCTCCTGTAGAAAGATCTCCCCTACTGGGAAGGATCAGAGACAGGATTCGGCTGGGGATTTGGCTTTCCACAGTCCTGCTGTTTCCAAGGGATGAAGCTGAAGTTTTTGTTTATCACTACAGGTTTTTTTTTTTTTTGGAAGACCCCACTCCGAGGCATCCAAACGCATGCCGTAGCACAGAAGCTAAGCGGTATCACTGTCTTCTCAAGACTTTAACCAGCAGCCCCCCTCCTACAAGCACGTGCAAAGTACCTACACCATCCAGACTGGGCAGGGTTGGAGGGCTTTTGTAGCATCACTTCCAAAACTGCATTTAAGGCAAAGCTGACTGCCATATTGAGGAGAACATGGACAGGAGTAACGGGCTGGCATGCATGTAAAAATAAACTGTCTTCTCCATGTACTGGAGAGCCAGCTCTCCAACATCTCAATAAACCTGCTTGCTTTGGAAGCTTTCCAGTCACATCTTTCTGCCCATGCTGTTGGATATATGTTTTATAAGCTCCCTTCTCCCAGCTAGAACGCCGCTGTTCCAAGCTTACTCCATTAATACTGCGTATGAAAATAAACCTCCCCACATTTCTAGAAAACAACTGTTCCCTGGCAACAATTAGTGGAAACTGTTCTCTTTGGTATTCCACTTCGATTGAAGATTTAGGAAAGGGGGAGGGGACCCTTAATTCTCCTTCGCTGTCTTCAGTAAAACACAGAGCTCAGGGGACAGTTTTCTCCTTAAAAATAAAAGATTTCAAATATCTCAATTCCCAGAGACCTAGGGGGGGAAAAAAAAAGGAAACCAAAAAAGCAGCCTAGACCATTGTAACTACTACAATCAGCTGTTCCACACTGAAAAACATGTTGTCCTCCATATCCCATTGCTATTAAAAAATGTGCAGCTTGAAATACAATGACTAATCCCACTTTTATAGCCAACTGACTAGAAAGAACATCTCTCTAATATAAAAGAGAGCATTAGTGCTTGTTAGAACCAAAAATACCCACGGAAAATAGGAAATCTTAACTATTTTAATATTTAAAAAAAAAAAGTGTGCTAGAGCTCTAGGAAAATTTGGGTGTGGAAGTGCCTGAAAGGCCTTTGAAGTCGCGAGAAGTACGAAGGCTCCGCACTTTGTCACACGAAGACTGAACTGGCAATTTGTCAGAAGCCAAAGGGCTGCAGCTAATTATTCTGGATTTGCATAGCTTGTGAAACAAAAATAAATGCATGTCCCCATCAGAGGTACTTGTGATGATTTCCACTTCACTGCACATGTTTTCAATCTTACGCTCTCCAAACTAAGCCAAACAGATTTTTCTCCTGAAAAACAAGGTATATGGAGATGTTCTTTCTTTTCCTCACCAGTGGACAAAGTCATAAGAAACAGAACGCTTTATTGGCTAAAGAAGAAGTGACAATTTGCAATTCTGAATTTGCCCCCGCGTTAATTTGGAGGGCTGAAACTGAACAAAACTAAGCTTTTTTAATAAAAGTTCAAAAACAGCTTTATGGTTTAGAAACGATGCAAACCCCTTCTTTGCTAAATTCCATCAATAAAAAATAGATTTTATTTATTTATTTCTGTTAATGCCTCATTAGACAATCACTGCATAACTTTAGAAGTAGCCTCTCCCTTGAAATGGTGAGGGTAGAAACTATTAAGAAATGTTTCTGTTGAAGCACTTACTGACCCGCTGCCCACCTGGTGGCCACAGCAGACGTGCTTTGGGCACAAGTCACTGTGCAGCACATCCCCATCCCGGGCCACCAGCTGAAGCCACTCCAGCTGAGCAGGCAGCTGCAAAGGGCTGGAGGAGTCAGCAAGAAAACTGAGGGGACGACAGGGAACATCTGAGGTTCTGAGAGATCCCCACACGTCCCCAGGGATCCGCGGCCGTTCCCTGTGCCGTGCAGCTGTGCCAGCACGGCGCCCAGAACACCACTGGGGCTGGCACAGCACCAGCTCTCCTGCAGAGCTTGGACACGTCCCAGTCCATCATGCTACCTGGAAGCCAGTAACTGAACCTTACCTCTCAACTCACTACTTCTAACTGGAAAGCATGCCTGCATCCAGAAAAAAAAGGTGAACTTATGTGAAGAGGAAAACGGATAAACAGCCCGTGTACTGTTGTGTTTTGAGTTACTTGTCTTTTGCTGGGCATAAGAGCTGGCTTCCCTCAAGACAGCTCACAACAGGGTAAGCTCCCTAAAGGAGAAGAAGGGGAAACAAATGAAAAACTCTGCTGCTCAACACAGGTAAACAACATTGCCACTATTAAGAAAACTTTGTCCAGCAGATTGACACCAAGACATCCCCCAACCAGAAGCAGGGCTAGCGGAACGGATGGGCGAGGTGACACAAAGCTTTCTAGTAATGCTGGGTGGGAAAAGAGCACACTTCTGAGACATCCCTTGCTCACTACAAGTACACGCATCAGGACATATTAAGCAACGCATGTGCTGGGCAAGTCACGATTGCACGTGGCCATTCATCCTGTTCTAGCAGAGCATCGGTGTTCCAGGTGTGCCTCTGGGGCACAAATTCCTGGTATAGGTTAGTCTGGCATCTCAGCTATGCTGGGAAATTTGAAACCATGAAGTATGTCTACACAAGTCCTGTCTAGTTCTGTCCAAGTGTTTCGCAAAACACTCTTCCAATAAAGAAATGACTAGCCATTAAGCTACACAAACATCAGAAAAAAAAAGCACTTGTGTATCCTACATACATTGATACAGTGAAGAGTAACTGAAGCAACATGTTGAAGGACAGCAACTTCAGCCCAACAGATAAAATGGAATTTGTTCTCTGCTCAGCTAATCAGAGTATCATTGAGTTCATCTCATACAGCCACCTTGCTGCTTAAGTGTACGCAGCAGGCACTAGGCACATAAAACAAATGAAGACAGTTGATTGGAAAGCACAGGGCTATTATTGAAGTAATAGCGTATCACAGAATGACACAAGTATAGGCTAGCTTTCTCCCCATGCTGCTTGTGAAGCTGTGCTTTGCACATGCTGCTTGTATTTATCAACCTGGGGAAGCTGTATCAGAACCGATAAAAGAAGCTGCTCCTTAGCTCTGAGCAATAGGAGGTACAAGTAAGGAAGATGATGCTGTAGTGGTGAAAGGCTGCTGGAAATACAGCTAAATCCGGCCAGTAAAGTATGTGCCTTCCTTCCTTGTAATATCACGCAGCTCTCAGATAACCACGCACCAGGTAAGCACCAGGAAGAGTGAAATCTATGATACACAGCTCTTTTAAGGACACAAAATAGGCCAGAAGGAAAGAGCATTTCTCCCCCTTTGATCTTCCAGGGCTACAGTTCTCTAACGTATTATTCACAGCAACACAGCTGTCACAGTAACATAATTCCTTTTGCAAGTTGGCATCATCACTTAAGTACCATCTCATGTGAATACAACCATTCAGAACTGGGAAACACAAAACATAGCCAACACCTGAACTTAACAGTACGTGGGCTAAAGCCCCACAGCAGTTCAGTGTCACTTCTCTGTGCCCGGGGTTGCAAGAACTTGCCTTCTGCCACAGCTTTGTTTCAAAGAACAGCTCCTACTTCTGATAGGCCTGACCATCCTTAAGAGCAGTAAGCACAAACTAACATCACCTCATCAACCATTAGATTTTACTCATTAACAAAAATGGGAAAGGCCCACTTCATCTCCACTTTGGATACCTGTTTGCTTACGACTAGATAAGTTCAACACACACCACGAAAGGGGATCCACTGTTTCCAAAAACAGTATTCATAGCAGAGAAGTGAATGGAAAAAAAATGAATATAGTTTTTACTCACCTGTACTACTTCCACTCCTCTTTTCCTGAAAAAAAGAAAAGAAAAACAAGGAATGGTTATTATTGGAAACGTGGGAAAGATGTAACAAACAGTAATGGAAAAAACATTGTTTCACGCTAAAACACAAATAATAAACATTGGTACCCGATTCAAATTCGGGCGAGCACTTCCCTGGTTCCATTCCCTGCCTAGGAAGCACCTCGGCAGCTTCTGAGCCGTGGCCCCGGAGGGACGCAGGACGCATGCTAAGCAGCTGCCCTGCTGGGAATGCTGCAGCTGCCCGCAGGGCAGAGGTGGGCACTGGGTGCTGCGGGGGAGGGAGCACCTCGATTTCAGTCGTACATCGAAACGCTGAGGGCTGCAATTGGTAGAGCCAGCTCAGGCAAATCTGTAGACGTGGCTCATCTACTCTGCCAGCATGAGAATTGAGATTCAGGTATACGCAGCCCGGCAACGCTCAGTCACTGCATCTGACAAGTTATCAAGGAAAACAAGCCACTTCTGCTTTAGTCTGGAGAGGAGTACTGAATCTCTGGCACAGAGCCCAGCTGTTCCTACGCCAGGCCACTTTCCCACTATATGCAGGCTATTTAAATATATTATAACCTTTTCACTTTGAAGACGTAGGGAATTTAAGAATGAAAAGCCTCAGTGAGGACATGACTGGAATCTCTTCCTCGTTCCCACTAATCCCATATGTGAAAGTCAAAGACCCTTTTGGGGCAGGCCGCAGAGCAGCGCTGCCTGCCTCTGTCTGCAGCACCCGTCTATCTAAGGGCGCCTGTGTTGTCGTCCCCAGTCGCAACTGCTGCACACTGCTGAATACACAATGGTTCCTCCAGTTTTCTGTCCAATACAGTAAGTCTTTCTTTTGGAAAGCCATTACAAAGCTGCCCAAAGGGACAGGCAATCCATCAGCATCCACGACACAAATTGCTCCCTTCTTACACTTCACAAGCCCGAAGTTTCTCTGGCCAAGAAGCAGCATGCATGCACTGCACAACCACAACAGAGCTCATCCTTCCTCAGCAAGGAAATTAAAAAGAAAATGAAACCAAGCACCTCTTACAGAGAATTTCAAAGCCCTCTTACAGATAACGGCAGCCCATAACTGGTGGGCGATTGATATGTTGCCATTACAGCGTGGGAAGCGTTGCCGCAGAACGTCACCTGAGGCTAGCCAGATGCATTCCAACTGTGTTTTGGGAAGAAAAAAGACCCTTGCAGAGAAAGAGTTAATAGCCAAATTGTTGAAACAATGACTTTCACACAGCTAAGCAAGATAAACAAGAAATATGAGGTAGGAAGTGCTTTTTTGTAAATCAGTGCAGCAGCCCACTCAGAAGCATTCCAAGTAATATAAGCTAAGACTTAAAATAACAAAACGAGCTACGCTTTTGCTGTGTCTGCCCTGGAGTAAACAGAACAACTCCAAACTACCATTAAAATACGCCAGGCTTCAGAAAGGGCTGCTCCAGAGCTCCTTGAAGGATAGAGCTTGATGGGAAAGGCTGCATTTTTTGCCATGCATGCATACACGCTGAATAAGCTTTGTCCTACTTTGAAGAAGAAAAATACTCGCAAGCTGGCTGCCAGAGCCACTTGAGAAAGAATTGGTCTAAAGGTTTTCTACAATGCCCCCAAAATGGACTTTGCAAATTTACTGGGATTTACTGAAGCTGACTGTACTGCACCAGCAGAAGGCAGAAGCCAGCCTAGGGTTTTCGTTTACGCTAGCACAGGAGCAGTAAGAGGAGAGGCGCCGGGTGCTGGGTATGCCATCACACATGCTTAAACAGCTACGGGAAGGAGGAGGTGATTAGCGAGGTTGGCTTGCAGTGCTGGGTCTTCCTCTTTCTCACTAGTGGGATTTCCCCTCTAATTCGAAACATTAGAGCTTTTAATACTTAAACCCAGGAGACAAGAAACCATAGAAGCATACATATTTTGAGGATTAGTTAATTTGGGAAAAGTCCTCTACCAAAATAGCTTTTTTTGTAGCACACAACACGTGCTGAGCACGCAGCACCACATAACCACACCAATTGCCCCACATCCCAGGCAAAAGGGCTTGGGCCTAGCACAGGAAGCAGGCTGGTCCCACAAACACAAACTCCAGGACCCCATAAAATTAACAGGCAGAAGGAAGCAGGCTGCAGGCCACAGGCGATGGACAGGCCAATGAGGGGCCGTCCATGAGGGACAGGCGGCGGCGCTGAGGTGACTGCCGAGCTAACTGCTGGGGGAGGCTGCAGCGAGGGGCACAGGAACGCGCCCAAGGCCTGACCCAAAGGTGCTGTCCCCTGGCACCGTGACCACTGCTTGTCGCTGCTCTGTCCGTGGGCCTTCCTTCCTTCCCTCCATGTAGCCTGACACCCAGCCACATCCTTCCCAAGGAAGGGCTCCGACTCCCTGCTCACCCAGCCACCTCATGGCAGTGGCAACCCACAGCAGGCCCGTTTTTCTGAGAGGCCTCAGAAAGACGGATCCCCACTTGCCGTATTTCCCTCCTCCTTCCAAAGAGGCAGCAAAACTGCATCAAAGCAAGACCATCTGCCTGCATTCCTTGAGCAGATGTTTGAGAACTGGTCAGTTCTCCACAAGGCTCCCAGAGGTCACTGTTCTGAGGAGGCACTGCGTTCCAAAGAACATCTAGGCAGGAATCCTACACTGCAATCATCAGCCCAAGGGGAAGAAAAATATTTAACCAAATTTAAGCAAATAAGAGAACCTCTGGGGAAAAAGAGAAGGGAAAAAGCGGTTGAAAGTGGTAAAACCAAACAATTTACAGCAAAGCTTCAATGCCTTCAGCTGGCACAGTACACCTAAACCTATGGGGACTTACCCAGAGGCAGCACAAATTTCCGACTAGTGCTCCCAGTGCACACTTACTTCAGGACAAAGCTCTCGTTTAATCATACAATACAACATTTAAAGGAAAAACAGACACGTATAAATTACCCGCAACACTGAATAAAACCCAGAAGCTTGTTACGATTGATTGGTTGTACACCTGAAGCCAGTGGACAACTCTACTGGATAATGCGAGCCTCACCACATGCAACAGTGATTAAAATCAATACCACGCCAGTTGACTTCACGTTTAAGCTTGGATGACCTATGGATTTAGGAAAGCGTTCAATATCAAGTTACTATGAGCCCATGAACTGTTTTTTATCACAGTCTCAAACTATGCAGAATAGCTTTGGTTGCTTGCTTGCTTTAACATCCAAAGTAAACAGCTTGGACTAATTCCCCATGGCATCTAGGACCTGAACGTTATAGAGAATGACAGCTACAAAGGGAAAATGATGCTCAGGTCATACATTACAGCCATGGTTCAATTAAGTAGCATATTTTTGCTGTCTGGTCTGAGTGATGGATTGAGAAATACCACACAATTTACAATTTGAAAAGTAAAAAGCAATCATGATATCTGTTCTAATAGCCTAAGAAGTTATTAATGCACGCAGTGAAGTTCATTTTCTCATATATGAGAATGTTTCACCTCCAGATGCACACATTTAAAAAATTGCAAATAATAATATATTGCTTTGACATAAAACAAAAAGCATTTTTCCAGAAAAGCTGTATATTGGCTTCAAAGGGAGTTGCATAAATATTAATGAATCGGAGAAAAAACCTGCAGCCGCTACGGCTTTCTACCACGCTGAAATTATCAGACACAGGAAGACACCATGCAAAGAATACCAAAGCAAAGTGCAAAAACCAGCAAAGGCCGGCCATCCACAGCCTCGCGGACATCCTGTTCCTCTTCCAGGCACAAAGGCGAGCTCAGATAATCTGCACCAGGTTCACCAGTGGCAGAGTACCTTGCACTTTTCTCAGTGGAGATCTGCCAGGATCCTTGCTTTTATTATTTCTCAGGACTGCCCACTAGAGATGCAAGCAACCAGCAACCCCAGCTCACACTGAAGTAAACTGGAGGCACCTGAAATACTGCTAGATACAGCTGTAACAGGGGCAATTTTTTTGTTGTTGTTCTCAACCTATTAAGCAGGGGATTAATCAGAGGTAATTTTGCCAACTTAAATCCAACTATTCATACCTTTCAGTAAGCATTTTCTCTTCTTTGGTCAGTATTTTTGAAAGATTTATGACTGAAATGGGTGAGAAACTGGCATTTGGAGTGGGATGTGTGTGGGGGGAAATCCTCAGCTTCCTCTGTCTCTCCATAAAGCATCACAGATCCAAAGGAGAAGGGCAGTAAAGTACAGTCAGGTAGCAACAGATAATGCAGTACAGGAGAGGTCTCATTTAGAGTTTTAAGTGCTCGTTAAATGGGCTGAAGAAATGAGACTTCTGGCTGTCTCAGAGGACTTTTTACGCACAAAAATCACAGGGGGTAGCCCCATTTGTGTATTTCATTTCATCCTTGTTTTTATAAATAGGGAACAGTCCTTGCAATAGGAGCCCCCGTAGATCAGAGACTACGGCACTGTAAGTGATTTTCACACTGCCATCCCCTTCACACATGACATTTGGTAGAGCCATCTGATCTTCTCTACATCTTGAAAGCACTATATTATCCCATTTACAGCTATAAAAATGCTGCTTAGAGGGCCGCATCAGAACACAGGGCCAGGAAATGGACCAGAAAATCAGAGAGCATTTTGGTAGGGCAGGCAGCGGCATCACTCGGGCATTTACCTGAGGCACCACAATGCTTCCACACACCTCAACTTCCCACCACAACACAGGCAAACATTCACCGGCACCTCAGAGCAAAGAGCCAGCTAGAAGCCCACTAACCCATTATGCTGCCAGACCAGAGACAAACTGAAGCATCCAACATCACGACTTCAGAGGTTCAAGCTGCAGGGAGGAGGAAGCCGCAAAAGCAACCAGACACTTCAAACAGTAACTAGAGGAAATAGTATTCAGTGACTAAGGGCAGTTTAAGACTAAGTTTCAGTAATGGGTTAAGGAAACACAACAGGGTTACTACTTTCAGCATTAAAGAACAGGCATTGCAGAAATAAAATCTGTAAGTACCAAGTCATAAAAGCCATCAAGTCATTAACTACAAACTTAAAAGGGTCTGCTTTCGTCTGTTTAAACTGGACATTCAAGACACGTCAGTGGTGCTGACCTCTGCAGGACATTCTTCCTGAAACTAGTGACCCCAAGGTCTGGGAGCCCATACTCGCTGTTTTCCCAGCAGGGACACAAAACCACTGTCTTTTAAGAAAAAAAGAAACTGAGGAGCCATCGTGGGAAGAAGGAATGATTAACAGCTGCACAGAAAAATGATTAAAGACAATGAGTTATTCATCCTACCAGACATTCAAAGACATATTTAGTACCTGATGGCAATTATGAGCAATTATGCAGGGGTTAGCCTTCAACCACAGGCACACAACACCAGTGGGACCTTCAGACGTTAGCAGATCCAGTTTCCAGCTATGGCAGCCAGCCACACCACGTGCTGTCTTTATAAACTTATTAAAAATCATCTTCAAACCAAGCTGCCTTGGCACTGTATCTTCCATTACAGGACATAATTCCCCCAAAAGGTCAGAGTCCTTCAGATTTGCTTGCTAAATTGTTCCAGCCCCATCCTTTGGCTTCGATAAACCGCTTGCCTCCTTAAGCACTGCAAAGGGCATGCACGTCCTCCCTGTGCCAAGCTCCCTTTGTCTCTCCGTGACCCCAATCGCCCTACTGTTAATATGACCCTGTGCAAAAAGCAAACATATGACCCATCCCTTTCAAAAGCCTTTCTAAGGTCACGAGGCACCGGTGATGGCTGAAAGACACCTGAGAAGGGGCAGCGCAATCACAAGGCAGAGGAGCGTATTGCTGCTGGGGACGGATACATTTATCTTTTACATATATTTTAAACTCTTACTGTAGAAGCTATCACAGGCTTCTAGAAACATAGACATATTTACAAACAAAATGAGCAATAACCTCGCACAAAAGGGTCTATAAATATGAAAAATAATTAATATTGCATATTTGCTCTCCAGTGCCATAATAAGTTCAATTAGCTGTTACACTGAGGCAGAAGTTTTCCGCATGCATTGATAAAACTCGGTACTATAACCATAAGACTTAAGAGTAGATTTTATTGTCCGAAATCATGCTTCTAAAAATTTACATTTTGTATTGTTCTTCGTGAGCCTCCTCTGATATTAGTTTAAGCCAGCAGTCACAAATTACTAGCTTCTTGTTCACTTGTATCACAAAGTCATTAGCCAGCAAGAAAGATCCTAAAAGTTCCTTCTCCATTGTCACTGGAGCCCTGGAAATCAAGTACGCAGATTTTCTTCACCAAGGGAATCTTCACACAACTCGGGAAAGAAGGGCAGTCCTCTCATTGGTGACGAGGTGCATTAGCTAGCTGATGGGTAATTTGTTTACCTCTGAATTTCCAGATGTTGCCAAAATACAGGGAAACCTATTTCCAATTTCTTAATAGCTATTATACTGACATAGGAAGGCAAACATTACTGTCTCCTCGCTCTGCTAGCACCAAATTGGAATGCAAGGAAGCTAAAGCCATACTGAAAGGTTTGCCACGGAAAGGCTCCCATACTGAAGCTGAATGCAAAACTCAGGCCGACTTGAAGTTTTCACCAGCATCGTGGCTGGTAATGCCAGAACTGCTCTAGGCTGATAGCTAGTGCCAAGGGGTCCTGCCAATTCTCACCTGCACCAGCTGAGTTTTAATAAGCACATGAGTTTTCAGTTTTCCAGATGACAACCTAAGTGGAATCCTAAGAGGAATTCATCTTCAGTAGTTAATTCCACAAGCCCACGCCAGCACTCAAAGCAATGCCTCTACATCCCAAACAGCACAGAGCATTAAACTGCTCTCTCACTGGCTGCTCGGAGAAACCTGTTTCATCACAAGCAAAAGCACACTCCACGTGCTCAAAAAGCACAACGTAACGGGAAGCCGCTGTGCAAAGTGGGATTAAAAAGGATTGACAGAACAATGCTGTTTCAAAAAGTGAACAAGTTGGGATGGTCACACACTGTATGGACACAAACTGTAACACAGAACAAAGAGCACTAAATTTAAAGAAACACTCAGCAACCCTGCTGCCAATTAATTGTGGATGTTTACTCTTAGGAAATACCCTGAAGCTCTTGTGCCTACAGCTAACACGTTTCTCATGCTGACGCTCCCAAAAGTCAGTCCTTCTAACTTTAAGCTCAGACATCTCTCAAACAAAACTAGCAAAAAGCATCAGTGAAATGCCTGCTCTCGTCGACTGAGATACCATCAAATCTCAAGTCAGCTGAAGTACAGCTCCTCCAAACTCCACCGTAACTATGTTGGCCCTGCATTGCTGCCGAGCAGTACCACTCCCGAACAGAACAGCTTTACCAGTAAATCCTTGAACGGCATCAGACGAGCTGATCGAGCCTTCTGCCTGCCTCCTTTCCAAGGCCGCATCTTTTGCGACAGGAACTGAGAATTAACACGAGCTGGCGCAATGCACGGGGAGTTGAACCAAGGCCCTTCAGCCTACCTACCTATGAAACCGTCCAGAAACCAGAGCCTCGCCCACCTTTAAACGCCACAGCTGAGGCGCTACGAGGCAGCTCAGCGCACACTGCAGCTCTCGCCTGAGGACGCGGCCGGCTTCTGCCTTCTGCAGCCCGCGCTGCTTCTCTCACTGCCAAAGTCTCCTGAGCTGGCCAGTTAAGAGCTGCCTCACGGGGATCTTCTTGTACTACAGAAAAAAGCTAGACTGAGGTGTAGGTCCATTCCGACTGGCAAAGGAAAACAGGATGAGAAGGGCAGAGAAGAACACGCGTTTTTGTTCCAGCACAGGTAAGGCTGTCAAAGTGAGGGGGGAAAAAGCTCCACCCCACATTTGTGAAAGCCCTTCTTCTGGAAGGGCAGCAAAATCATGGTGCTCATACAGATTTCTATCTAGACAGAGAGCAGCTCTCAGAAATAAAAGATTTAAGGCGGATGCAAGCAAGCCTTCATTTATTCTGGAGCTTCCTTTAGGCTCCTGCCTCTCCATTCATTATGGCCCAACATAAAATTACTTACTTTCCAATATAGTTTTTAATTTTTAACTCGTGTACACCACGGCTTGTAAAACCTGCATGCATATTTTATGAGCAGCTTTCTCTCAGAACTGTAACAACCGCCAATGTCTCCTTATTAAAACAGCTGCCTCTCGTGTCTCGGTTAACAAATACACTCAGGGCTTCTGGGGCTCCTATAAGGTGAGAGGAGGTTTACAGAGACAGCACGCATTTCTCCTTTCATGTGGACAATACAGAAGCATGACATGTATTAAGACACCCAGAAAGTTGTTTCATTGGTGATTTTAAACTTAAGAGCATATGTCTCTGCATTTACCTGTAAACCTAACTACCCGTATATCTCACTATATCGAGAGAGAGAGAGCGTTTCAGATTAAATATTGACGTCATGCCCTACATATAAACCTTCCCAATGCCTCCCTGTTCTATTTGAACAGGGAATTCACACTGAAGAAATGCAACACATCTGGTAAGCTAACCTAAAATGGGCATAGCTCTGCGGACGGCAGCTGTCTTTTTTTGGAAGGGGAAAGAGAACAGAAGAGAAAGACAGAGAAAAGGTGAACTGGGCTGGTCTCTCAAGGTCACACAACGATTTTGATTGCCCCATCTGTCTCAGCCTACAGTAAGCAGACTTTCTGAAAGCTTTTGACAATTGCCCTGAGAACCTGACCCTTCCGGGGCTTTACTCAGCTCTAGGCACCTGCCGCAGTCACCTTTAACAATCTTCTTGCTGGAGCCTGCCCATGGCTACCTGACAAAAGCACCCAGGAAAGCAAACTGTATTAGGAGCACTCATTTACTGTTATCCATGTTTTGTCCTACCTAGACCAGAATCCCTCTGGGCAGTGCATCTGTAAAGCACCCACCAAGCTTTCATTTAGAAGTGGCTTTTATTCCACCACCCCTGAAACCAAATGCTCAACTTCCACTGCAGCTTCGCAAGCCGCTGGCAAACAGCCTTGAATAAACCTTTTACAAGTTTTACATAGGCCAGACACCCACTGAGACATCCATGAGAAACGTGTAATACACTTTTTTTCCTCACTTCTTGGATCTCTGGAAGAGACTGGGCATTTTTTGGCAGAAATCAGAGACTTCTTTAAGCTCAGCACCTTGCCATGCAAAAAGGAGTTTATTCATTTCCAGCCAGGCTTCAAGTAAGATATATAGGTGTCTGGGGCTTTTTCCTGCATGCAAAGCTTCGTTACACTAACAAGAGAAAGTTAACACAAGACAGTTAACATGTCTGCTCACTACAGAAACCTGATTGCAACTTCTTTCCTTTTTTTTTTTTTTTCCATAAAGGATGGCCCTAACGTTTCAGCACAGAGCAAGTCAGACACCAAGTCTCCCTCAAGCGTCGTTAGCTCTGAGAGCATTTGTGATTTCTTGTCTCCAGCACTCACCAAGTGACCACTGTTTGCATACACAAGAACAAATTTTCCTCTTCATGTATGGAACCAGAGTAAGTAATTTACTCAGACGTAACCAACAACAAGAGTCCGTGCGGACAGCTCACTGTGGCCAGCTACACGCAGCCCCAGAGCTACCAGTCTGGTGTTTCATCAGGTTAAAAGGACATCCATGGAAAGGGTTTGCAGGAAACAATTAATGCAGGAGAGGTTCCTAGAAATCTTTCCTCCCCAAACTCTGCACCAGTTCAGGCTCACATAACTCATCCAGCCAGTTCCTGTTTTGTTTGCTCCCTTTGAGAAGCATTTCATGCTTCAGCCTTTAGTTTGGGGCCTTTCTGAATGCAGCTACTATTTTAAAGAGGACTGTTTCTTTAGGCCAAAATTAATGGCTGGCTAAAAAGCATTTCCATCAGCCCAGTTTCATCTGAAACTGGGTTTCACACTTATTTTGCTATTCATCATCCCACCCTGTCCTATCCCCCCCAACACTGCATGAACCATGTCAACAGCAGACAGAAAAGCAACTGCATGTGAGAAGTGCCCCTCTGCTGCCTTGTCTCCTATTTGGGGAGAAAAAGGTGTCCAGCAGAAAATTCGTTGTACAAATTAAAAGTGAACTGGATTGCTTCTCTCCGTTTGAACAGATTCAGATGACAGTACCAATAACGGGAAACTCCCTCCCCGCAACCTACTCCTCTGCTTGAGTTTACATCAACATAGATCAAAAAATGATTTTACTTTATTTGGAAGCTTCATTAGAGAGGCTTGCAATAAAATGAAAGCTTGGCTTCCAACAAGCCATGACCGTACTGTTTCAAAACATCCTGCTTATTGACATGCGGCCAACTTCCCCGAGAAGAAACAGGATAGAGCATTTGACAGAGGCACAGTGAATCATCTTGGTGATCTACACAAATTACACACGATCCTGGAAATCAAATAAAACACAAGCTACATGAACTTAGCATTGAGAAAGGATCTAAACTGGGAGACAACAAGTTAAGGAATTATTTTTATTATGTGGCATGCAGAATAATACTAATAGCTGATGTGACCATTAGAGGGAGGAAAAAGAAAAGCCTTACCAAAAGGTTCAGATAAGAGAATAGGGTTTTTTGCTAGTCTCACTAGACAGGGCTGCAGTTTGAGGAGCTGGAAATGCAGCATACGAACAACATACTGCTGCCAGCCTTATAATATCAAGTCAACGTAGGTCAAGAAGATTCATAGGAATACACCAAAAGATTTTGGCAGTGAGGGATGTAGGATCAGCCAAAGTCAGAGAGAACAAACTTGAAGCTGGAGCAGAGATGAGGCAGCAAAACAGAAAGTCTCCATCACTCAGGATAGTTTCTGTACCTGTAAAGGGCAAAACAGCATCTCCAAGAAATCTCCACCCTGGCTGGAGAAAATTCCTTGCCCTAGATGTTATCTGTAGGTTCATGCCTGCTGCGCCCACTTTGTAAGTCACAGAGGACAGCTACTACCTGGTTTTGATCCAAGCCATTACTCAAAATGCACACCCTTCGTAATGCAAAAATGAATGACAGAGCCAGAGTTCTTCAGCACAAATCCTGATGGCTTACAGGAAGTGTAGAGCAGCCCATCTTGTCGAACCAAGCGGTTTTTTCCCAGTCAGCTTCAACCTTCTGCCAGCACCACTTTGCCTAACTTTCAGTGCCCTTCCTTGGGCTCAGACGCCCAGCCCGTGCCACGCTGTCCCCCACACCTCTGATCTTCTACAGCACTTCTTGCTGCTAATCTCTCTCAGGCAGACACACACGCACAGTGCCCTAAATAATCCTGCCCTTGCTTTTTCGTAACCTATCCTAGACAGCAGCTGTCACACCCATCATTTCCCCCAGTGACCGAGCTGAGGTGTTCTAAGACTGCAGCTTTCCCAGATTTGGCCCAGGGCACGCAGGAGGTGCTGCACAACCCCAGAACACCATCACCCTTTCTAGCCAGACTTCATTACTGCCCAGATTTGGCTCTGCTGGGAGCTCTGTCGCACTGCATAGCCAGGAACGAGGTAGTGTCTTGGGCCTCTCCAGATTTTCTAGAAGCTGCCTCGACAAGCAGAACCACGCAGGAGCGCTGTTACTCATACTCTCGTTCTCCCTCTCAGAGAAAGAGCCCGAGGCCAGCAGTTCAGCTGCATCTTTCACACATCTCCCTTTATGGAGCTCCCTGGGTTCCCTGGTACCTGCCTCTCCCCATTGCAACACCAGTGCCATCAGCATGCCGATGAGTTCAAGATAATCTGAATCCCTCTTCAAGCCAAAAAATAAATAACATTTTTTTAAAAACTCCGTTTCTATTCTAGCCTACCAAATTACCGCTGTCCTTACCATTGCTAAGGAGGCAGACACCGTCAGCTGATGCAGCCTTTCAGTAGGAGCTGCAGAGGCAGACACAAAGGCGCAGTGAGAGCTAGCTGCTTTCCTCTGGTTATTTTTGTCCAGCTCCGCCCCGAAACTCACTCTTCAATCCCAATAATTGGCAGCAACTAATTAGAAGGAAAAATGCTAGTCGCTGATTAAATGTTTGATTAAGTGTTGATTACATGTTTGATTAAACAGGATCACAGAACGAATTTCCCTTGGACAAGCGTACTCATTTTCTGTTGCTCACTTCTTTTGTTTGCAGACACGAGATAAGGGACTCCGGAGATGATGCTGTACCACACACTGGGATTTCAAGCCTATAGGTGACCGCACAGCACAGGGCAAGGAGAAAGCGATGATTCCTCCGCTGTTGCAGGTTGGTTTCATCATCGGGTGCATGTGGTTAACTGCCCATGTTCTCTTTTTTGGACTTGGACATTTGACCAGGGTGTCATACACTGGATCCAGCTCAGATATTGCCAGAATTATTGCACGGGTTAACTGGAGACACAATCAGCATAGAAGAGAGGGACTTGTAGAAATGTCACAGCTTTCAAATTGCTGCAATTCCAAAATACGTACAAGGACTTGAAGAATTATACATAGGGGGAAAAGTCCACATTACATAATTATCTTCAACTGCTGTTGAAAACTCTGGATGTCTTAGGCTGGTCCTCAAAAAACAACAACCACTGAGGAAAGCGATTTTCATTTATTCCATTTGCTGTCGCTTAGACAAGATAGCAAGTAACAGTCAATGAGAATGACTGAACCACATAAGATTAGGATTTTCTATACAGAAAAATACACACATGTACCTCTCAATCTCTTAGTACATAAATACACCATTTGCTCAGAAGGTTTGCAGGAATTCTTGTTCGTGAAGGCAACAGAAAATTCTTGCTTGAACATCTGCTTTTACAGCCCACCAGCACATACATCTACCTGCAGCAGCAGGATTTCTTACTGCAAGAAGCCGCTTTCCCAGGCAGAACATTTTCACAGCTCTTCGCACATCAGATCCCTGCAGCCAGCCGTGCTTCATGAAGAACGAAGCTGCTCCACACCCAGCGTGATGTAAGGACCTTGCACACAGCTGCACACCCTGCTGACTGCACCCGGGCGCTGGGCAGATGTTATCTGCCCTGCACTTGGACCTGCAGGGTTTCCTGCTTGGTCAGCACGCGGCTGAGATACCACAGTAAGCTGCAAAATGCACAGGCGTCACCTGAAGGGCAGAAACTATCCCATTCTAACAAAAACGTTCCTCTTCTAAACCTTCCCAACCCTCAGATATGGAAAAAAGTCGCAGCTGTTATAAGAAGATAATCAAAACCTTGGGAAAGTTGCACTCTCTCAAAGAGGCCATAAACAGGCGTTATCTTATTTGGACTGCACCCCAAATTATTTTCTCTAATTAGTTTCTAGATAAGAGTTCAAAAATTTACCAGTAATATAGTATGGTGTGCTTTTTTTTCCCCCCCCAAGAATATTTTGACCACCTACATTTTCTTCCCCACTGAATTCTAGCATCACCATCCACCACGTGTAAGGGAAGTCTTCCTCCCCGCTGGCCTCCACGCTCCTCCAGGTGTGGACCCTTGCCCCAAGGGGAGCACCAGAGCATCCCACAGCCCCCAGGGCACGGCTCACCGGCAGTGTCAGCCTGACAGCGCCAAGGGTGAGCCTCAATTTTGCAGCAGAACCCCCTCTGGAAGCCTGGCATGGACCCGACAAAATCTTTGCTCGTGTGCTGAAAGCCTGAAGCCAAGTTCAAAAGCACCGGCCAGCATTTTGGTCAGGCATAACGCCTACCGCCCAGGTTACCAATCGCAAGGTGGAGTTCACAACAGCAGCTATGTGCCCCAGAGCACTTTCAAACCACAGACCCTGCCTGCAGAGACACAGTACAGCTTTGTTTATATCCCCTTCTTACTTGTGGGTGTTCAGTCAGGAGCAATGCTGGAAAGGTAACACGGACCATTTCTTTAGGATTTTCTTCCACTGTTTTCACGCTGTGGTGTTCTTCAAAAAATGCTAGCAAGGTCGTGACTAGAATTTTTCAGGAAGGCTTTTTTCGGTGAAGAATAACTTCTCTACTCACGTCTCTCAAAGAAAAAAAGAGTCTACAGACAAACAATTAGGAAATGAAAGAAAAATCTAAAACTGCATTTTTGGCCATTTAAGGCTATGAACTGAGAAAGAATGAACAAGCCCTTATGTCAAAAAACAAAACAAAGTTTTAATATTGTTAAAAGCAGAAAGATTTCTTTCTTTCAAGCATTTGTCTGTAAAATATTTCACTGTAACTAAGTCCTTAAGCCACAGAGTCTTGCATCCTACCCCAACAACAAACTAATTGCAGATGCTCCTAAGGACAACCTGCCCGCTGAACTTGCCATTAAGCTCTGCCCTCCACCAGAGAGGGAGAACTACACGGAGAATACAATAAAGATCAAATTTCTTCCCACTTTTTTCCACTGCCCTGATACCAGGATGTCTCAAAATCCATTGTCTAATGTCTTTATCCCCCTACAGCAACACATTTCTTGCGCTGTAACTTAGTGGCACCAAGGCTCTTGCACGTCTGTAGCAGTGTCAGTAGGTACGGCAGGCTTCTGCTGCCAAGTATCAGGCACCTCCGCTGATGATGAACGTGCTAGGACTGCATGGGCAACAGAAGCAGTGAATGATGCTTGCCATTGCAGACACTTCACGCAGCACTGCTGTTTCTCACCTTTCCTCTGGGTTTTGCAGAGGAGCTGTGAGCTCTTCCTTAAGGTGCTGCCCACAGAGACGTAAGGCCAAGGTCTGCTGCTGCACCAGGCAGCTTTAGGATCAACACATCTGGGATAGAAACCTGCTAAGGACCCCGTGGAAGCAAACAACTTTCACTCAAACCACTTCCACGAGGCACAGCTAAATGCTCAGTCCTCTGATTTTTGCACCTCTCACAACAGGGCCTTATCAAAACCGCCTTTCAAGGCATTACAGGCCATGCGGCTTTAGTTGGGATAACAGCAGTCTTCCTCCGTTGTTGATTCCATGACACTAAAGCAAAATCACTGTAAATCACTGGATACCAGTGCAGAGAGATTAACCGGACCTGTCTGGAAGCAAGCCTACTGGGAAAGCGCTCCTCCCACACGCACACCTTAGGGTCACGTTAGCGGTGGTATTATAGCTATCAACTCCTCCACTTGCCACATAATGTTTTACACAAACATGCAACAGATAACATCTACTTCTCAGTAATTATGTCACATAGAAATCTTCTAAGATGTTTTTTAATAAGTAGCTTAACAGATCCTCCAAGAACTGACTCTGTCAAATAACTGAAGCTAGAGAGCACTACTCCCAAACAGTCACTGTCCCGCTGGAAACCTTCCTTTAAAGAAGTCTGTATTTATACCATAAACCTGGATATGAAGGTGTTTTTAAAGAACCTTTTAAAAGTTAAAACCCTTTCTTTAAACACTAAAGTTGCATATGAAATGGGTTTCAAAACTGACAACCTCTAAGGACGTACCGAGTTTTCCACCAACGCTTCAGCCAGGACAGACCCCAGGGCCAGGAGCAGGGCTACAACCGCTGCCTCTCAGCCTGCCCTCCGCCTTTCAGCAGATGCTCTTTACCCTCCTACCCACGTCGCTTCTCTCTCTGAGGCCCCTCTGACCTGGGCTCTCCTAGGACTTTCTCTCAAACACTCCTCAGAGCAGAGGCTTCCCCGGCTGCATCCCACAGGCTCAGGCTCACCACTTGTCCTGCCCCCTTCTGCATCTCACCAGAACAGCCCCCTCCGCCTACACTCCTCTTGTGTGGAAGGAGCTTCTCCTCTTCCATCCATCAGCACTCCCTGCCTTTGCCTGCTGTTATTAGAAGCCCTGACCGAGCCACCAGCTCATTCTGGGACCCAAAGTCCTCAGTCTTCCCAGTCCTTGTCCAGGAGGGTCCCGCTGCCATCCTGGCCACCCCTCACTCCAGTGGTACAGGACAAGGCCGCAGCTGTGGTCCTGCCCTTTGTGTCCTCCATGGCAGGGCAGTCTGCGAGGAAGGGGAGAAGCAGCTGCTCGGGACCACTGTGTTCTTCATAGACAAGGCTACCAGAGCTTTTAGGTACCAGTGATTACTTGGGACATCCTGAGCCATAAATTGGCACCTTAGCTTCTGTGCTCATGCTCAAGAGGACAGTTGGCTTAGCCACCCTGGACCAGTACCACCACTGAGCAGCCCATTCAGAACGGGAGCTACTCCAACAGCCTCCTCAGCAGACGTTCACAGTCTGCTCAAGTATTTCCCCCTCTCCTCCAAGCAATCCAGCCCTGATCCTTCCCTTGCTCTCAAGTTCTTCCCTTCAACAGCCAACCCGACACCACACATCATCTGGCTGTCAAGATCTCGGACCAGGTTTGTCCTGTTCTACCTCTCTTCTTTCTGGAAAGCCCTGGAGGTGGCACCTCATTCACTTTCCTCTCAGTGCCTGGAACTGCTGCTCTGAATCCCCCCTTGCAAGACTTTTCTCCATGCTACAGCTGATAGCCAAAAGGAAAAGACCACATTAAATTCTGTTCCCATTGCGTGCACACACACAGAACAAAACAAACATACCTCGGAGAGAGGAGACAGAAAGGACAAAGGCAACGTCTACTAAGTCAAGAACATTTACTCCTGAGGGAAACCGCGGGACACTGTCACTCCTAGCCCATTTGAAAAGCAACATGGGGAGGAGGTACAGGGCCTTGCAGCAGTCCTAAAAAGCCTTCAGTCTCTCTGGGACTCTTCTCTCCTATGACTGAGGCCACTTCTTTAAACTTTCGGTAACACAGGGAGGTCACCTGAATGCACCGTGTTCTGCGACAGACCATTTTCAGTCCTGCAGATGAGACAATCCACGTAAGCAAACCTCCCTTTAAAATACTAAGCTTCACCTAAGCAAATTCACAGCCTCTCTCGTTTTCACTTGGGATTTTAGATGAGATTCCTCCACTGTCCGCCCAGCGCAGGTTCGTGCCTGTGCCAGCCTCACCTGCAGGAAGCCCCAAGCACTGCTCACCATTCGCTTCCAAGAGGCACCACCACGTTGCTCAAGCATCGCTTTAGAAGATGCGCCAAATAATCCTACTTCTCAGAAAATATGCAGTCTTAAAATCTCCTAGGAGATTCTTGGCCTCATTTAGAGGGGAAAAAATAGTTTCTTGGTACAATGGTGAACAGCAGCTTCCTTTAGAAAAAAAGGCTGCCGAGTACCTGATCTTTTCATTTTTAAATAAGCGTGACAAAGCCAGGCTGCTACCCACGTCTGATACGAGCCTCAGCCACCAATCAGTCAAGTCTTTCAGAGGTTTATTACAAGTAAAATTGTGTATAATAAACACAAAGGAGTAAAGACTTCCTGAAGAGCCAGTCACAGTAAACAGCTCTGAAGATGTGAAGGAAAATGAATCACTTCTGAAAAGCAATTTATTCTTTTTTAAGTCACAGCTAAATGAGTAAGTTACACAGCACCTCTTTAGATAAGGTGCTATTAAAAAACCATGTTTTATGAGAGGTTTTTTTCCCCAAAGTTTCTGTGTTTGGTAAACTGTTTTATCATGAAAAATAACTCCCATTAGCCTTAGCAGGTTTAGGGTCGGGCTCACATTTCTTTGCAGCTTTCAGAGTTTCCACGTTTCCTGTGTTTTGTCAGGTTCTGTGCCTAGTTGGAGAAGAGCAGCCACAGGCTGTGTCTGCAGGGCTAGGGCGCCTTCTCTGAACTCAGGTACCCCCAGAAGAAGCAGAGAAAAATGTGATCAAGGAAACAACCCTCTGCACTGTCTGTGGTGGAGGGGATTGCTACACAGCCCCCTGGCTCCTTCCCTCTTTGCTTTTTGAAGCAAAGCTCCACTGTCAGCATTGAAGTGACTGGGTTAAGAAAGTCAATGCAAGAAGATGAAATCTTAGCTTGGCAAAAGCCGAGCGATCACTTAATCTGTATACGATGAACTGAGAACATTTACCAGTCAAATAGGTCTGAGACAATCAAGGGGGCTAAAACTTTTAAAAACATGTTGCAGTCCCCAACAACTGCGTTGAAGGTTACTTCAGAGAATTATTCTGGTTGGAAAAGACCTCTAAGGTCACCTAGCCCAGCCTTCAACCTACCACTGCCAAGCCCACCATTAAACCACCCATGAGGAAATGCCAAATTTCAATGCCTTGGATTTTTAATTTTGAACCATACCTTGAAGCAGACAGACGTGAATGAAGAGCTGCTGATAAATATCAAGATAAAGTAAGCAATGCTTTGTGTCTCCTTTGAGATCCAATAATCCTTTAACAATTAGCTACCAGCTCAGCCATACAACACCACTGTGATGTGTTTTCATTACTCCCGCATTTGACAGGTGGAAGAAGTAAGATATTGGGAAATTCACTGACTTGCTTATGTTACAATAAAGCCTACGACAGAGCCAAAACCCTATTGTGATTGCCAGCCCAATGCTCAATTCAAGAGGCTTTTCTCTATTCTCCCTCGGATCAGAGAACATTCCTCAATTCAAAAACTTCCTTAACGCCCCCCACGCCCCAATTGTAGGTACTGATGAATACGTGGAAGAGATCAAGTATTTAAACACATTTCAATTGTTTGCAGCTCATCTATGTATACTTAGGGCTTTATTCATATTTCAAAGCTGTCTGGGCAGCGTGTTTAAAAATACCTTGACAGTCAAACCGCACATTTATAGCAGAGCTGAAAAAGAGCCACCTCGCAGGTTTTGGGGATTTGCCTCGCAGGAATGTCTCCGAGTTCCCGAGCCAATGTGGGCGTCCAAAACCGACATCAGACGTTTTGAATAAACAATTTAATTTCCTGACGTTGTTAGAGGGGAGGAAAAAAGCCAGGGAAAGAGTTTTCACATTCAGACAAAGATGTATAGAAGATGGGGGGGGGAAGTTAACTATTTAATAGTTTTTATTGCATCAAAAGGAGATCGAGCCTTACCAAAGGAAGCCCTCATCCCTGTTGTTAAAGAAGGCTCTGATAATTATCTCCTTGAAGCCAAACTGGCTGCTGAAAACACCCCAACACAGACATTACTGCTTTAAAGACAGAACAATATTTACAAAACCACTCTGCAGCACAAGCCTTCCTTCACTGTAAGGTTAGCAGCACTGCCAGTCTGCTCCACCTTGCCTGGATCAGCCCCCCGAAATTGGGGATCTACTTTGATTTAAAGGGGACGAGATGGGACAGGGAGATTTTACATGGACTTCACGCATTTTCCACAAATAAACATTTTGTATTTCAACTTCTACTACCAGCAGCAGCAAGTGTGCTAAAAATCTATTCTTACTGGGAGTTTTCACACCCACACAGCAGTTAACACAAGGCAAGGCGGCAGCAGCACTAACAAGGAACAGGAAACTCAGATACTGTACTTGGTGCTACAAAGACATCTCAAATCACCCTACCAGATACTTCCCTGGGTCGAGCAGGCATTCAATGGCATCATTGTAGCATGTTTTAATTACTACCTACCACACTTTTGATTCTTGGCCATCAATCGTTGTTACCCAGCCATTCATTACACCCTTTGAGTGCCCGCTCTCGTTATGTCTGGTGCAACAAAGGAAGAGCACACCAGCAGCAGAGGTCCACATGTTGTTGCCCACAGGTGTACCACTGAATTCGTGCCACTATGAACAAATTCAATTTCAGTCCCTGACTCTCCAATTTTCCATTATAAAAATAAAAAAGAACGAGGTCTACCTAGTTCCCAAGGAATTCAACTAGATTTCCAACAGCCTCAGAGGGAGCTGGATCAGGCCCAGGTCTGCAGCGTCCTCAGCTCTCAGTGGGATCAGGGGAACTCAGCACCTCCACAAGCAGCAGCTTTTGAGTGCATTGGCCTAATTCACGTGCGAGGATTCCTGTTTTAGGAATAAGCTCTAGGACCAAGAATTTGACTGCTGTCCAACTGAACTACAGAACAACAGGTATAGAGATGTTGATCTTACACATCAGGAAACAGCTTTGCCCGAGAAGAAATCTGTGGTAGAGCTGCCTGAGAATAACTAACTTTGTTTCCAAATTCTTTGCTGAGCTAGGAACCAGGCATTTTAATTAAGGTCTGCTAATTGCAGTTAGTGTAATTTGGGGTAGGGGGCAGGGAGGAAGTACGCTTTTCCACAGTCCACTGGTACCAAAGCTGACAGACAAAGAAAGGGAAATCATTTTAAAAATACATGTTAGGTAGAGTAAGTGTTCTACATGTGATTTGTGGTTTCAGAAACAATTTTTTGCTAGAAGAAAGCTGTGTTGTCTGGTTCTACGACCTTTTTCACAGAAACTCTAGGAACGAGGGAGAATCAGGGAAGCTCCCTGTTAAAGTAAGAAAGAACAGCCACAGCAAGTCAGACTGACAGCCCAACCTACCCTGCCTCCTGCCTCCAATGTGGCCACAGCTTCTCTGTTTTATAGCCAAAAACACAGAAGAAACATCCCAGAACACTGTTTTTCTTCAGTGATCTCTTGCAACCAGAGCTACACTGTTTTATTATCTCTGTAACAACAGCGGGGGAAAACCTGCCAAAAAGGAGTAGGATTAAGAATTACATTTTAACAGATTACTCAAGACAAAGGACAGATCAAATCACAGCACAAATACATTGTGCCAACCCTCTCAAAACAATAGCTATTGTGAGCTAAGATGCTGTACTATGCTGATCAGGAAACTCTTTGACACAGTCACACAACAGCACAAAAATGAGAAAAAAAGGTTTCACTAGAAGAGCTGGTGGTCTGCGCGGTCCCCGTGGAAGCGACAGCCTGCTGCACCCACAGGTCTGTACAATGCACCCACAGTTATTTTAGTCAGGGAGAAGAGACAAAACACCCTAAGTCTCTCACAGTCAATCACTTCTGTCTCCGTCCAGCATCACCGAAAGGCAGACTCCAAGTTGGCTCACAGGAGCACTTGCATCCACCCCACCAGCGTCTGAGGAACTTTTACAACTAAAAGACAGCAGCTGACAAGCATCAGTCACGTCAAGCCTTCTCCACTCTCCAGAGCCTTCTCAGGAAGGTCTGAGCTTGTACATTAGAGATCCATTTGGTCTGATTAAAATACCCAGAAATGGAAAGAACCTGGCTTCTACTTTAAGGCAAAGATAGACAAAAGAATCTTTAAATTACATTTAGGCCAGACAATAGTAAGATTGAGTGTTAATGGAAAAAAAAAAAAAAGAGTCCTAATCCTCAAGAATATTCTACCTTGCAGTGAATTGATCCTTGCAAACAGGCAATCCTTCACTAGCAAGCAACAAAGTGATGAAGATCAGAAGATCAATGCCTTACAGCATACCCAAAGAACAAAGCTATGATCACGGGGCATTAGGGAAGGAATCAGAAGGTGAACTAGCTAGACAGTTCTTGAAACAAAGTTAGTCCCATGCAAAAGCAATTTAAACTTGGTAATAAAGTCTACGACCAAAGATTTTCACTCTACTCATTTGTGACTAAAACAAAATTCAAAGCACAAGTTCTCTTAGATGGTGAGAGCTGAGAGCCTAAAATAGCATCAGAAAAAGAAAGAAAAAGCAAATGGGGCTTCCACACCCTGTCTAGCAACAAGCCTGTACTTCTATCCCTCAAAGCACGCTAAAATTTTGGTTCTATAAAGGACAAGAAAAACACCAAGAAAACCTACCCTCTTCAAAATTGACTCCAGCATAAACTTTGATCTCTTCCTTGGGACAGAAGGAAACGTAACCCCAAAATGACAAGCCCTAAAGCCAAACCTGCAAGCAAGCCTCTTCTCCTCCAGTAGGCCCAGCTCCTACCTGCAGTCAGTGCAGCTTGGTAGAGCTACAGACACAGCATAAAACATGTTATCTCCACAGATTAAACCACCGTTGAGAGGCAGAAGTTTGGAAGAAAACATCTCCCAGGTGACAAAGGCCACTCACTGCTCTGTTCGATCGCCACGTGCTCTTTGCGCAGCACGTGCTGCCCCGGCCCAGGGCGCTGGCAATAACACCGCTCCCCTTCCATGCCTTCCCCTCTCCTGCCAGGTCCAGGGTGCAGGTCAGCAACTACAAGTGCTATTTTTTATTTGGCCATCAGCCTTTCATCAGAACAGAAGGCTTTCTTAGTTTCTGTTTTGTTTCCCTCCATTCAAGTCTGTTTTTAAAGCAAAGAAAACTTACTTTAGACAACTGCGTGAAAGAATGCTGAGCTGAAACAACTCTTAAAATACATACCTGAGGCTACAGAAAGGCAGCATTAACTGAAAACCAACACGAAGACCAGAAAAGAATACATGCTTTCAATATCGAACAAAAGACAGATACAGATTTTATTTGCAAATTAATTCTACACGCGGCATAAAGGCTAGAGAGACAGGGCTTGTGTCACTTTGCAACACTAACCCTGTACTTCACATTCAGAGGGTGCCCTTCCGCTATATGACCACGTAAACTGGTCGGGCACTTTTCTCTCTATCTGCAAAGGGGTGTTAGGTTCCCCAAAACCCTCTGCTGTTAGCTGCAGGTCACAGATAGCAAGCACTAGATGAAGTCAGAAGGTGGCCCCTATGCTGGACCCAGCTGCTAGTTCCTCCTCTCCCTCTTTTGCAAGTTTTTGTATTTTTAGCAGGGAAGTCCCTGTTCTTTGGGGAAGAGCTTCTGAACTTCTTACATCTTTTTGACTGAAATGATTTTTTTATTGATCAAGAGTCAGGGTGTGTTAGGAAAATAAACACACATACGCTTAGAAATAAGTAATGCCTATGCCTTTACAGGTTAAAAAAAGTAGAGAAAAACAGAAGCAACTTTGTATTTGCTCATGTTTTAGTAACAACAAAACTAGAGGGTAGCCAACACATGCTGATACCTTCTCTGCAGCCCTGTGATATCAGAAATGAAAGCGAGTTCAGAAAACATGTTTGAAGGTTTATGCAGAGCAGGGCCACCCGTGGCCCTTGAACACAGCATCACGGATACAGCTGCTGCCAGCAGAGCCTCCAACCACCGGCGGCTGGCAGAAGGCAAGAGGCTCTGCCAGGGGGAAGGTGAGCGCGTTTGTGCTGTGCCTCGAACCTCCTCCAAGCGCCTGCTGCACACCACCTCCAGCTCTGGCCGGCTGGCCTGGCTCTCCTCAGCTGGCCTCGATGCCGGGCTGCCCCAACAGCCCACGCAGGAGCAGACCTATGATCCCCTAGGACCACAGGGCCCCCTATTATCCCCCACCACCCCTCAGAGGCCAGTGGGGAGAGTGCCCGTGCTGGCTGCTCTACCACCAGGCACCGGTGCTGGATCCTCTCAGCCGATGTGGGCTTTCTGCAACAGCAGGGAACGGCTCTGGCGAAGAGCTGACAGGCAGCTGTACAACAAGCATACCTGGCTGGGTTTAGGTGGCCATTACCAGACTCACCAGAGCACAGCATATTGCTACAAGAGGCAAGTGTTCACGACCCAGCTATACAAGTGACGACACTTTCCGCCCTGGTAACGAAACCAGGCTGACGAGACAGAGAATAAGCCGAGTCATTACGCCAGCTCTTGTAACCACCGAAGCAATTTAGGAGGGGCAGGGAGCAAGGAGGGCCACGCTCTGCCAGCGCAGATGGCAAAGGAGTGGCACATTGCAAGTGGACCTGTGTGATATCATTTCCTTCCAGCGCCATTAATCACCCCAGACATCGTTTGTTCTATCAACTGCTAAGCAGTTACCCCAGCACGCAGATAACTTTATCGAGGCCGGGCAGTGACAGCCATTACCGAGCACCACGCCAGGCAGGACACCTCGCGTCCACTGAGCCCTCTGAACTATCTCCTGCTGCTGCGAGGAGAGGCGTCGCACCAGCACCGTCCGACCGAACACCGGGGGGAAGTAGAAGAAAAGTCGCAAGCACTTTTAAAACACAGGATTTCAAAAGAGAACAACGCTGTTGCTCACAGCCACAACACGCAGTCCAGGCCAGGTCTCTGAAGGCACCAGGGTTTCGGCCTGTTCACATCCTGCAAGGGGACGAAGCTCCCTCAAAGCGCAGGCACATCTGTAGTATGGTCTGACAGGGCAAACACGGGGCTTCAGAAACACTGCCAGCAGCAGCCCAGCTTCAAAGCTCAAGATTTATCACTTTGCCTTCTGCTACAGACACAGCTCAAGTATTTTCTCCTTCATGAAGGATCCTGTTTCACAAGGCAATGCCTGGGGACCCAGACCGAATACACAGAACTGATGCGTACAGAGGGAAAGGGCTGAAGACGGCTTGTTGACAGGCAGAAAGAAAAGCCTGCGAGGAGTGTGATGAAGAGAGAAAAGTCAATCTGTTTTTTTGAGGAGGAAGGACAGACCTCAAATTCTTCCAAGCAAGCATGACTCAGCAGTGTGTGACAAGACAAAACGAGATGCGCTTATAAACCTTCACCAGCTGGTATCCCAGGGGACAGGATTAAACAGCTCAACGTGAACTGAACTTGCTTCCAAGTCCCCAGCCTGGCTCTGCCAGCTGCTTTCCTAAAAGCACGGTTAGGCCTAGAAATATGAATTCCTCCACTGCACTGAACAGGTCCCTGGGAGCCCCCCGAGACCTCAGCATGCTCACAGCCACCCGCTGCACAGGCAGCAGCCTGGCCACAGCAGTGAGCAGGCTTCCATTTTGCTGCCAGCAATCCTTCCATTTTGCTGCCAGCAATCCTTCCACCATCAGTGGCGATCACATCCCAGACAAGAAGCTCAAAGCACTGCAGTTAGGAGGAAGGAGAATGAAAACTAAGACAGCTTTACCTGGAAATAAGCCCCCCCCCCAACGAAACTCAATCATTTTGAAAGCCATTCGTAAAGTACATGGTTGTCCTCCAGTGGTGATTTCTCCCTGCAGAGGGACAGAATACTAGCCAGTATTTGTGCAGTGTTTGGACAGTGGGGAAACAGCAGCAGCTTCCTCCTCGATCACATAAAGGGCATGACTCCTTCTGAAGGGAGCTGAATTCCATCAGTACAAAACAAAGCACTGTTTCAAGGACTGAACGCCGAACTCAAAAACGAGAAAAAGATAACCATACAGAAGAGTGTTTGTTCCACAGCCCTACAGCGTAGATGAACCCAGCACAGGTGCTTATTTTATCTATTATCATGCTTATTTTAGTCTTTTACAATGCTTTGCTTCCCTGTTTCCTTGGAACACGTTCAAGAATGCCGCCTCACCAAAAAGTGTCAAATTTGAGATAAACAGCACATAATCTGACCAACATCATGAGATACACTGTCAATCAATGCTTTGCAAGCGCAGTACATTAAAGCAGACCAAACACTTTCAGCAGGCAGCTCTGAAACCCCTCTCGGGTTGAGCCTATACACTTTTAAAAGCTGAATGCATTTAGACCTCATCTCTGGGCTTCCCAAGTCATGACTGCTGAAGTAGTAAAGGTTCTTCAGAGCACTCAAGGTACAAAGAACTTTTTCTTGGACAATTTCTGCACTAATATAGATTGGACAAAGCCGCAGCAGTGACATGAGGAGAGGTCAACATCTCTGCCCTGAAACAGGACCACGGGCTCGTGTCATTCCCAGCATGTCTGTCCAAACCCTTCTTAGAAGTTCTGAGCAACAAACTTTGCTGCCTAAATAGACAATCAGGGTACTTTTTCCAAATACTAGCATTCCTCCTTCTTGGTACAATTGAAGCTCACTGCTTTTTGCTTGACTCACAATGGAACGAGGGAATACACCATGCTCTTTTTTCCCCTACAGCAGCTTTTTAAAGCGTCCAAAGATCCTCCCGGTTCTTTATGCTGAATACCACAGTACTATTCGCTGCATTTCCAAGACTTCCAATCCTTCTCACTGCTCTCCCGTGGACACTTAGAGCTGACCTGCCTTCTCCCTGAAACACGGGGTCCCAAACCAAAGGCAGGGTAAGCAGCAGCCTTATCAGCACCATGCAGGATGGATACGCCATGTGCCTGGCAGGCCATGTTCCAGCTTACGTACTCCATCGTGACATTTGCTTTTTGGCAACACTGTCAATTTGTATTCAGCTTGTGATCTGCAGAAGAATCCAGATCTTTCTCTGCCACCTGACCGAGGTTATTGTTGTTCCCTGCTGCGTATCATCTCACACAGGCTGTGGTGAGGGGATGTACCGCAGGGAGGACACAGACTTCCTGAATCCAAGGTAAATGATTGCTAGATCATGAAACAGAGTCACCATGAAAGCAGTGATTGTTACAGCCACCTCTGCTGCTGCGCAGCCGGGCGCTGTGTTCCCATGAAACGGTTCTGCAGGCATAACACAGAAAGCTTTTTGCGAGAGGGATGCCTGTCAGTCAGGGCTCTCTGAGGGAGAAAACACACATACACCCGGTTATTCTGGGATGCCACGTTTCCTCCTCTACAGGCTAATGGAAGAAGGAACAGGAACCCAAAAACACACCGAACTTTTCCTCTAAGAAACATGCGTTTTTTACTACTACCTTCAACGTGTTTTCTTGGCTTATTATAAATTTAATCATTTAGCTAGTTGGAAGGTTTTGTTAGAGCTGATGTCAAAAAAAAAAAAGGCAAAAAACTATACCCACCCATCCTGCCCCTGGTTGCTTCTCGTGATATCCATTGGGGGTTGGAACTAGATCTTTAAGGTCCCTTCCAATCCAAGCCATTCTATGACAGTATTTCAGCCTAACACAAGCAACAATGGGAGCTATTGATCGATGCACATACATTTTATTTTATGGCCTTTAAGAATGTAAAAGTTAACTGGCACAAGCCACGAATTTTAAAAAAGTTGTATTTCGTGATTAACAGTGAATTGGGGTTAAAGAACATTCCCTCCCCCCCTCCCCTGCCAAGTTCTTCTTGGAAAAAACACACAATATACCTCACAGCCTGCAATATAAAGAAACAGACTTAAGAATAATACTGGTCTGAGGGCATTAAATTAATCTATCTCAAAGCTCATATTTAGGTTCTTGTGCACAGGTCGTGCTGCAAAAGGGACCATGTATAAAGTCTAGAAAAGAAAGAGAGCCATACAGACTTATAGCACTGACAGCAGTGTTTATACATTTTATGGCATTGATTTACTAAACAGAATAGCTTCTAATACATGCTAAAAGACAGCTGAACTATTTACCACAGACACAAAATGGGAAGAAGCAGGTTGAAGAACCAACTTAGCTTGAAGAAAAAAAAAAGAGAAAGAGCAAGATCGAGTCAGACAAAAACTTAAATAAGACATACTAATATTTTGCCAGGTAAAAAATAATTGGATGCTATGTTCAGCAGATTGATTTAGTAGCAACATCAGAATAGCTTCAACATAACAACAAATTAAAACAAAAAAAAAGTGATCTGTCACACTGTCAAATGGTCTTCAGGATGAAAAGCTCTAACAGGAATTGCACACCCAAAGTGCATCCCCTTGCATAAAACCAAAAGCAAGAAGCACTAAACTGATGCAGGTGGTTATTCAAGAACACAGGCTCAAGTTTCAGAACAGCCCTCAGCAGCAGGTAGCACCTAGGAATCCAAACCAGATCAAGAAGCCTTACTTTCATGTGTCAATGAATGCAATCAGTTTGTCACGGATGATTTCTCAAGGGGGGCTGACAATTCCGCTTGCTCTCTGTAGATCAAGGTGACAAGGCTTTACCAGAAGGTATTCCTTATTACTTCACTTAAATTTTCTTCCTTTATGATCAGAATTTGATTTTCTCAGAATTTCTAGAATTTCCTGAGAAATTGTTCCTTCCAGGCCCTCACTCTTCAGTGAAAAAACACTGCACAATAAAATCTGACCATAAGTAATCTGGACTTTAAGATGAACAAGCACAGCTCTGCTGTCTGTCAAACTGCAGGATTTATCATGACACAAATTACATCTTCAGGCAACTCTTCAACTCCTTTGCTATTCATTTTCTACGCGCTATAAAGAGGCTAAACTGACTCAGTACCTACACGGTTACACAGGAAAGCTACCACACTTCCATGGGAACTTAGGAGGTGCACATGTGAATGCTTTTTCCCCAAATAACTGAGAAGTGTCTTATAATTCCTAATGGGGTGACTTTAAATTATCTCCTCTTGGGCATGTCACTTCACCTTATAGCACTCTAACTTACTCACGTAGCCATAACTTTACTGCCTCACATCTTCATGGCCCCAAAGAGGCAATATTAACTTATGACACATGGAACAGCTACCGAGGAAATGGAGGCTTTTATAGAGGCAACAGCCCCTTGTAAACAGCCACACCTCGCTAATCTGAACTGGTGCCAAACATATACAACTCATTTTTCAAACAGATAGGCGCATTTTTCTGTACTACTACCGCTGCCCCTCCTCATATGGCATGAGTCTCTTTACTCACAACATCCACGGAGGCCTGGCAGTACATCTAAGCAGAAAAAAAAGCAGTGTACAAGAGCCTTTACCACAAACTGCAGCTCACTCCACAGTCCTGTCACCTCGGTAATGGAGCGGGGCATCTCCATTTCCCTGAGCTTGCCCTAGTGCTCACGCACCTGTACAGAGACCAACATTTCAATGTCAACAAGAGGAGCAGGGAACAGACTGGACTGAAAGTTTTTGCCAACTGCATAACCACTAAAACCAGCTTGAGACAGTGGATAAGGCCAAACAGCTGGAAGAAGGGGGAACTGTTCCTTTCAGCAGCAGCAGGACACATGACAACACCAGAACTACATTTTCACACCACACGCTCCTAACTTCTCACTTAGGAGTCCCTAGAAACCTCGCCTGACTTTTTAGCAGGCCACAGATAACTCCGCATTTTACCACGAGCCAGCTACCTAAAGCTTTGAAACCGTGCCATGCCTTGGTGGAGCTGAACGCCGCGGCTCCAAGGAAAGCAGGCAGGAGACGCAGAGGCCAGGGATCCGCACGCCGCAGCCGGGGGGGGCCTGGCCGCGCAGCTGCAGGTGCGGCACATATGGCAGCACGCAGGGGGTACCCAACCCGACACAAAGCACGGCGACCTAGCAGCTTTCAGTCAAAAGCAGAGGCCAACTTGGCAGCAGTAGCTTCTTTAATCGCCTCCTGACTAACAAATTGAGTGAGGCAGCAAGAGGCCTGTTCGGCGCAGAGGAGCTCAGCCCCACGCCACAGCTCGCAGGGGAGCGTCGTGGTACCGGCGAGGCTGACAGAGGGGTGCGCTCCTCCCCACCGACACCGCACGCTGAGGAACACAGAAGCCTTGCAGTGCGGACAGCTTGGGCAGAAAGCAGTCGCTGGGCGGAACTGAAAACCGGTGGGGGAAGCAGAGGCCAGACGCAAGCAGGGTGACTGTCCCGTGGCGTGGTGGCAGGTCCAGAAGGAGGACAGGAGCGAGCCCGGTCCCTGACCCAGGTTCAGCCTCCCTTGGGAGGTAACAGCTGCAGGCTCAAACCCGGCTTCCCCAGGCAAGCGCTCTGTCCTCTGGGTCAGCAACTCTCTGAGCACTTCCCTGCGGAAGCATTAAGGGTTGCGCTGGGACGCAACCCAAACTGGGAACCACTGCCTGGGCTATAAATGTGGAGGCAGATACCACCACAGCCACTGCTTTCATCTCCTCAGGCTATGTCTGGGAGGCACAGACAAGGCTGTTACGCTCCGTGAAGAATAAAGCCCTGGCAGGATGCCGCTAGTGTGCCACAGTGAGGACCACAAGCACAGGTGAGCTCAAAGACCCTCAATACAAGGCCTGTTACCTTGTGAATACAAAGCTCAGGCAAACATCCCAGACACTGCGTTCAGGCAGGACAGGGTGTTCCAGACCTACGCACCTGAGGAGATTTGTATCACGAAGCAAAAATTAAAAACAAACAAACAAAAAAACAGAAAGGAGGCACCTACAATTTTTCCAATTTTTTTTTCATGAAACTGCTTGGAAGGATTCAGATGCCAAAATTTAACAGGGAAACCTACCAAACCCTAGCCTAGGTTGCACATCAAAGCTGGATACAAACACCAGGACAGCGTTAAGAACCTGCCCAGTCTCTGCGGAGCACAGACCTGAAGACAGGGCTGCCTGTGCCCCCAGAGCAGCACCTTCATTGCTGGTGCACTCACGCTCACTCACATCTTGTTTCAGCTAGCGTCTTTCATAGTGTTTAAGTTCTGGAGTGCTGCTGGAGACAAAACCTGAAACCACTCCTATGAAAGCGGTTCAGCACTTAGACCGTCTCCCAGAGGATGGCTCAAGCTGGTTTTGAAATGTCTGTCCCTAATCCCTCTATGGCACCGGTGCCTCACGCTAGAACTGGCTGCGCTGGCAGACTGCAAAAAATTGAAGACTTTTCTTATCCCAACAATACTCTGGGTCTAAAAACAGCACACTTGAGGAGTTCATTAGGCGTCTTCTGTTACTTTCCTGGGTTATATAACTGCTTCACTGCAAACTCGTACAAACAAAACTGAACTTTGTAGTCATCCAGAAAGTATATCCCTAGGCAACAGGCAAATAAAATCCCAGTAACAGTCACCATAAAATACATAGAGTAGACAGACAGACACATAGTCCACTCTAACGCATGAATCACTGTACAGGAATGAGTACACTTGCCTTATTTCCTACTATGCACAATATTTCTGGTAAGATGTATGTTGAGCTTGGCACTACTTTTTCTGCCGCAATAAAATCATATAAATACACAAGTAATCAAGTAGATATTATGAATAAAATACACAAAATCTTTGCCTAAATGAACATGGCCTCCCGCTGGTATCAATGGAAGTTACCAGGATGGACGACCAAGCAACTTACTCCAGCAACTGCATTGATCTTTAAACCCAACACTTAACTCCGCTTCTAAAAACAGACTAATACTAAATGCCTTTTAAAATAAAATAATTGAAGCATGATCAAATGGACATAATCTATCCAACATCTGCAAATGGTATTTAAAGCAAGCTTAGCTTGTACAGAGTAAGGTAGCCTAATTTGCATCACAAAATTGGGAAAGTGTAGCAAGAGAGACACTTTGGGGTCAATTTTCATAGCACTGCCAGGACTTAAAACTATTAATAAATTTGTACAATACACAAAGAAATTGTGTATCTACGTTATGAAACATAAGCATAAAGAATTTCTGAAGTAGAGAAAGTAAAGCAAGGCATACAGTCAAAAAGAGAAACAAGAACAGCGGAGGACAGAAAGTCATCTTTGGAGATTCCTAAACATAAAGTACCGCATATGATACCAGGAATGAAAAGCAAATAACTATGAGAAACCAGCTATGTACTTTCTAAGATTCCTCTTAGTTTCTGCTTATGAAATCCAACCTATACCCAACATCAAGGCCCTAACAACAACATTTCTCTAACACTTATTAGAGGTTAAAGCGTATTTTCGAGCATCACAAAAAAAAATCTCTTAGGCAGGCCCAGAACTTGGCATCGCTCTTTCGGAAGTATTTTGTTTGGAGAACCACATGAAATTTAAAAAGACATTAAACCAGAACTTGCGGTCCTTTCTATATTTTAAGAAAATCTGGTAAGTTTTGCTGAGGTTTGACTGAGCAGATACAGAACGCCAAGAACACAGGCTGATGCAAAAGCTTCTGCTACTTTCTCAAAATAGTTTCCTGCTTCTTGTGCCTCCTTCGTCTTTGCAGAGAAGAGCCAGTGCTGCCAGCAGGAATTCAGAATGCGGGCACTGCTGTTTTTAGCACGACGTGCCTTAATAAAGCGTACCTGAAGTCTTATAAAATGTATTCTGCAAACTCTGAGCAGACTTTGCAGAAATTATAAAGATGGTGACTTGGGACATTTTCAATTATCGAAGTTTATTTTGTATCCTTGATATAAATGTAGTAATGGAATGAAATAAGACAAAACTGTTCTTCAGAGGCTATAACGCATGTGTCACGAGACCTTGGACCCACATGAAGTTCACGCTTACACTTCGATAATAAAACTGGTTGTACAACGCACCGTGCGTGAGATCCTCTCAGCTCCCCCGATGAAGCCCAATTACAGCTTCCCAAAGCGCCGCGCACCTCGGGGAGCACGCCAGCCACAGCTACCCCGCTCCAGCCGCCCCCTCCACGTCCCAGCTCAACCCGGGCTCCCGAGGGGCCGGGACACGCAGGGCGGGAAGTTACCCCCGCTCCTCGGGCTCGCCCCGGGGCCGGCCGGGCTGCGGGAGCCGCCGAGCCCCGACCGAGGGCCGGGCAGGGCTCTGGGGCGGCCCCAACGCGCCCCGCAGCCGCCCGGGAGGGCGCAGGCCCCGGCCCCGGCGCCGTGCCGCCCGCTTACCGGCAGAGCTCGGCGAAGGCCTGGAAATTGAGCTTCCTGATCTTCTTCTCGCTCAGCCAGTAGCCCACCCGCTTCCCCTTGAGGAAGGTCTGCATGGTGCCGGGCGCGCTGCTCCCGGGCGCCCCGGCGGCGGCTGCTGCTGCTGCTGCTCGCACTCGGCGTCTGCGGAGCGACGGCTTTAAATTCAAAATAAAAAATAAAAGAGAGAGAGAAAGGGAGAGCAATCAGACGGCTCTGCCGAGGGAGGACCCGGCACCGCGCCGCCGCAGCGAGCCGGCCGCGGCAGGCCCTGCCCCGCACGGCGGGCAGCGAGCCCGGCCGGGCCACGGCGTGCCCCTGCCGCCAGCCGGAGCCCAGCCCAGCCCAGCCCAGCCCAGCCGAGTCGAGCCAAGCAGAGCCCAGCCGGCACGAAACCGCTGCCCGGGAGCCGAACCGTGCCGAGCCCGGGCCGCCCCCCTGCACGGACCCCGCCTGCACGGACCCCGCTGCCGGCTCGGCTCGGCTCCGCCGCCGCCGCTGCTGCTGCTGCTGGTACTGCTGCTGCTGCTGCGCGGTGCTGCTGCAGCCGCTCAGCTCCCCATTTGCCCGCTATTCGCAACCGCCTCCACTTCCTCCTCCTCCTCCTCGTCCCTCCCTCCGCCCCGGCCCCGGCCCCGGCCCCGGCCCCGCCCCGGGCGGCCCGGCCGGGCCCGCCCCGCAGCCCCCGGTGCGGGTGCCGGGGCCGAGGTGCCCGCAGCTGCCGGGGGCGTTGTGGCGGCGGAGCTGCGTCCTTCTCGGGAAAAATAACTAAAATAAGTAAAGGCGTGAGTTCTCGCCGCACAGCCGAGGGTCTGCCTTCTGCCAGCACTTGGCAAGCGTCTGGAAGGGTTTACGCAGAACTTTCAGTAACAACAATTTCTTCTTTAACTTCTTTTTTTTCATGCTGGTTGAGCACCAGCACGAGCTGGCATTCCTCCCCCCCCCCCCCCCCCCCTTTTATTTTGAGGGGCGCATTCCTAAATGCCTTGGCAGCTGCTCTGCCTTTGATTCCAGCTGAAGAACCTCTCCGTCTGAGTTACTGCGGCACCTCACGGCCCGAGCATTATTTTCCATCCCTTCTTTCTCCCCTCCGTCTGAAACGAATATCACCCAGCCCGAACGCTCGCGGGGTGACTTGCGTTTCGGTTTAGGTTTTCTCTCTTCGGGGGCGGAGGAGTACTCCCTTCGCGGGGGCTTGGCAGCACCTGGGGCGCGGGTGATGCCCTCGGGCCGTGCCGCAGGAGCCCCGCGCGGCCCTGGCTGCTGACTCACGGGGCCGCGGCGAGCGCGGCCTCGTCAGAAACCTCCGCTCGAGGGAAGGAAGGGGTAAAGCCAGGGAAGCCTTAAGAAACATGAAGGGGGTCATTGACCCGGGGAGTAGGTAGAGACCGTTCTACATTCCTTTCGTTATTTACATTAACAGTGAAGTCATCCTAAGCCAAGGGTATATGTGAAAGTGTGCGGGGAGTGGAGTCGCCTACAAGCAGCTCCCACTGAAGTTGTTGGAAAACCTATAAAGTAGTACTCCTTGTCCATTTGCAGGGGCTTTGAATAATAAAAGTTTATTTTTCTACTTCAGCTAATCAAATTATTTGCCGCTAATGCGGCATAACCTTCATTTTTTTGGAGCAGACGATCTGAGTCATATTCACGTATTTTTGCACAGTTCATAAATATAATTGGAACCAGTAGATGGATGTTGGTAGCACGGTTTCTGCTGCAAAATGTTTCACTGACGTTTATGCACTTCAAGAAAGCATGGTAACTTCAGGAAAATGTGTAACTCAATACAAGGCTTAATCAGACATTGTCAAAATAAAGTAAGAATCCTGAAACAGTTTGTTTTCGCTTTTCAAATCAATGCTTTATTTCAGCTATCGCTTCACTGGCTTTATTTTTAGACTTTATTATGATTTGTGTTAGCATATTAAGCTCAAGATTCGTATTTATATCATAATGGAATATGGATGCATTGAAACATGATATAATTGAAGCCATCTTCCTAAATGATTTCTTTCTGATTTTTTTTTTCTTTAAGAAATGTCAGTTTCAGACCAATTTAAATCACAGTCTGCAGAGACAGAAAGATTTATGAACTTCTTTCCAGATATGGGAGAGCAGGTTTTCAGAGGTGTTAAGCATTCTTGGCTCTTATAGAAATGAAACAGGAGCTACAAAGTAGGAATTTGTTTTGCTCCAGTTTAGGCAAAATTAAATGACATATATCAGAGATGAGATTCAATCCTAGAAAAGAGAAAGCTTTAAATCCCTTTCAAACAGCCTTTTTTTTTTTTTTTTAAATCTTAACCCTTGAACAATTTCAGATATGAGAAATACATTTCAAATGGTGAGCCACTGCACTGTGCTTTGCTGCATAATGTTGCTAAATACATTACAATCCTCTGTTTACATTGCAGAGCCAGTTCAGGCAATGCCAAACCTGTGACCACACGAAGCCCCAGGGTAATGTTTACCCAATTCCTGATCAGGAGCAGGCTGATTATTCCTGCGATTTTCTATGGCCTGATGCTGTAAGCTGCAACTCATGAGCTGCTTCATGCTAATTAAAGGGGTGAGGGCTGATTAAGATCTCAAGCCCTCCAGCAGTCAGAACTATCTTCCTCTTCATCTTAGCTTCAGCTGCAGGTCAAAGCAGGTTTCCTTGTTTTAGGTGGAACCTCTCACACCTTATCTTCTGTCCCTTTCAACACATACAGGGGCTCAGATGAGGTTGGACACTTGCCACGTGGTACAAGTCAGAGAAATTCCATGGGAGTTCACTTTGGAATAAGATGAGGCATCTCCATTCGTTTCGCTAGTTATTGAAGTATATTTTCTCAATGAATGATTAAGAACGATTGTCTCATCACCTGGCAGAAGTCACGACTGGATCTTTAACAGTGAGTGGAAAAAAGAAGGTGATGCTATTTTCACTGCCTGCAGTTTAGCTTTTTTCTGTTTTCTTTTAATGCCCTTTCTGTCTGCAGGGCAGATGTTACTCTGCTGCAGATAGCCAAGAGGAAGGGCTGAGCCTTCAGTGCCAGGAGAGGCCTTCGCTTTCTCCAGCCAGTCCTACCACCGGGTCGGGTGACGTGCTGACAAGGCACTGCTGGAACATGTCTCTAGGCAGGAGGGAGCACGACAAAACCCTGCACAGACCGCGCTACAGCTTCTCCTTGGCTTTGAGGGATGTAAAGGAGACCCTGGTGTTGCACAGCGTTGGGGCTGGTCCTCACCAGTGAGGCAGCTGGAGAGACGTGAACGAGAAGCATGGTGGGCTGCCATTTGCTCAGCCCTCTGCCACATCCACAACAGATTCGTTACTGCAAGATTGGTAAGAAGGCCAGGTGTGACCTCTTTGGCAGTGGTCAGTAGAGGATGCCTGTGAGGGAAGCAGAGCTTTTCCGGTTTGTGGTTGGTTTTTGCCTAAAATCTGGCAAAACTCTGCTGTTGTCTGGAAACGTCCAAATGTACTCTGGACCGGCAGCTTTTCAGTGACAAGCCAGTGAAAGTCAGTACTCAGGGATGAAAGCTCATTTCTGATTTTTGTATTCCAAATCACAGTGCCTAACTCTAGTAGAGACGCAAACTTCAGCCAGCCCCTGTAGCGCTCCTGTACAGCCGGTCACGGGAGGGAGGCCCCTCTAGTGGCTGATTCAGCCCAGCTCCCTCTCTCTGAATGGCCTATTGTCCGTGCAGACAGCACAGGGGGATTAGCCTTGCTAGCTGGAAATCAAACTGTCATTTTACAGTCAACTAAGCCAGGCGTTGCTGTTGAGAGCAGCAGTCCCTCCAGAAACAGCCACTTGTCCTCGCTTCCTGCCGTGCCCCCCTTCACGGGAAACAGAAGCAGGGAGCTGGGAACTGTTTAGACTAAAACAAATTCAAGGTAGACAAAAATATTTTAGTCTTAATCAAAACCAAATCAATTCCCCATCTGCATTGCCATACCTGTTTGTAGTGGCACAAGCATAGTAATAGTGGCAGAAGGCAGTGAAGGGGCTGGAAGAAGGAGGCCAGGAAGAGAAAGCACAGAGCTGCCTTGCTGGGTGGCAATCCCATTTTAACAGCAGCAGAAGAGGATGGTGAAAGCATGGTGCTCACCCGTACGACTACTCCCTTACTCCCCAAACAACCTATGCGGTTCTATACAACAACAACCTATGCTGCAAAAAACTGCAGTATTTTGATTTCATAAAGCAAAGAAAGATTGGTGAACATTGGTTGAGACTCATCAGTATTTCTGGGATCTTGTAGAAAAAGCAGAAGAGGGAATTCAGCTCTAAGGGCTCAAAAGCATTCAAAAGAGGGCACTAATAAAGCCTGGAAGGTGACAGCACCTGTGTGGGCCAACGCAGTGCCGTTCAGGGACCCCTGAGCTAACTCTCACCAGCCCCAGCAGAGCGCTGCTCACTTGGATTGCTGGGTTACACCAGCGAGCTATTATGTTCCAGTACTGAAAACAGGGTATGGTGGTTTTTTTTGTTGTTGTTTTTGTTTTTTGAAACTGCAACAAAACCACCATTATAGGCAGTATCTCTTACTGTATGTGCATCTCAGGAGTTTGGCTATTTTGGACTCTGGTGAATGTACAAGCTGTGGGAAACTAAGAAAGGGTCCGGCTGCCAAGTTTGGTCACTTCGCTTGTAGCTCTTTGCGTGCAGGCTTCGTTTTGACCTCATAAGCTAAGGAAAGCGTATCATCAGTAACCAAAGAATCGAAAACCACAAAAAAGCGTGCAGACAAGATGTAAAAGATGACGAAATCGTGTAACAGTATAGTTCTGCCAGTTGGAGTAGATTTTTTGAACTGAATTACGTTTGTTAGTCAAATCCCAAGTGTGGCTCCAAGCTGCACTGACGTACGTTGCTGTAGCTCTTTTGCCTTCTGATATGGGAGTAAGTTACACGGAAAGGATGTTTATGTGACCTCTTTCATGCTGGTACAATTAGAGATACATGGGGAGATCTACTCAACTGATCAAATCATTAAAATCATTCAGACCACATGTGTAAGGGAGTCCGGAGACTATTCTCTGAAGAATCTGGGTAACCTGACAGTGCATCAGATTCGGACTGAGGCTTCGATAAGGATTAGGCTGGACTGAAGCTTTCTCTACCTACAGTCTTCATGTTAAGAGAGCTACTTGGGTTATAGGTCTTATATTTTTAACCAGGTGGCTTTAAGTCCATACGACCATTCCAGGGAGCATGCTTCTAGCAAAATGAGACATCTTTTCATCAACAACAAAAAAAAATCAAATTGCGTGTGGCTAGAATGTTTTACTTTTTAAAACAATGCAACCAGTTTTAAAATGATGCCTCTAAGTAAGACTGGCATGGATACAGAATTCGTATGTATAAAGGGACCTGGACATATATGTATCCTACCATTATTATCCCATATGCATTTGTCTTTGTCTCTTGGGTTAAGTCCACATTGTTCCAGAGGATCTAAAGCACATATCCTCACTCCAGTGGTCCTTCACTTCCACAAGTTGTTTGTGGCTACAGCTGAATATTTCAAACTGCTAAAATGGAGAAAACAGGAAAGATAAAGCCTGATGTGGCCTGCGCTGCCACACCATCACTTGCACTTTCTTTTCATGCTTAGGCCTTCAAAGATTGAGGACCCTCTTCCTGTTTTTTTTTTAATGCTTCCTTACAGTTCACTAAAAGTTCACAGGCCACAAGTTTCACAAAACCATTGTGTTTTCTGATTCCGCATGCTCACATTAGGAAACATGGGCTTTTTAGCTGTCTGGGAAGAGCGGTAATTTTCATATTTTCAGAAACTACCAGGATGTGTAGGCTTACAAATGCAAAAAGAATAGATACAGAAAAAACAGTTCCAAAGCTCATGCCAATGTCAGTCCAAAGTGAATTATCTGAAGTATATTAAAAAAAAAAATACAAAATCAATCCATTTGATGGTATCTCCAGCATACAAACATGTTGTGGAAGGAGAGACCTCATTTTTGCCTGCAAAGCCCTCACAGAGCAAACTCAGTCTTTGTCAGCAAGATACAGAAATGCTTTTGGAAACAACCCCAATCTTAACCAAAAGTGGCTTCCTCTAGACACTCACGAGTTCTTTAGGTCATACCGCAGCTATCCTGCAGTTAACTAAAGATGCTACAAGCAGATAATCTGCAGACACAGCTGGGGAAGCCCTTCTGTGAGTTAGGTACTGTTCATTTTTGCACTTACAAGCAACTCATCCTTAGGAATCAGCAGTGCACAGACTCACTTTCTACTTTCTCCTGCACAGGAGGCAGGAGCTTAATGCCTGTCTTGTTCTGCCAGTCATACCCTTCTTTGTTTTTTTCTCCACAAGGACTGTATTCTGAAATGTTCTTCCATGTCAATACTCAATGACCAAAAGACGCTTTTTTCCCCTTCTCACTAAAATACCAACCTCATATCCAAAGATTAAATTATGCATGTACATCTCTTCTTCTCAACATTCTCTGTCCTGTACCATATTGTTTCAAACTCCTCCTACATGCAGCCCTTCTGAAGGAAGAGGAAGGTCTTATAGAGAAGACTTGGAAATTCAGGAGACAAGCAAGTTACAGAAAGCAGGAGATGAGCGGCTGTAGCATAAAAAGAAAAAAATCAAACAAAACCAAGACAAAATGCGGGAATAGTCAATTGAGACTGCAATTTGGTTATAGCCCTGAGCTTCTACTAGATATCCAGGCTTGTTAACCAAGATATACAGCTTATTTCAGATAACAAACTTCCAGACATTTTAAATTGCCTAGACCCTGTAAGACACAGTTGCATGGGTATCAATTCTGTTGATATTTACTTGCTGCAACACCATGCTGTTAAACTTATAGTACATCTTCAGTGCTGATCAGCCTGTGAATAAAACATAGGCAAAGAGATCATCCGAATGTGGGCCATGTTATAACCCCGTACTGACATCAGGGGACTGCTTGGACAGGCAGAGCTTCCCAGCCACTCATCTGACAGCGCAAGGGACACTTCCCTAGCCAGGCTCACAGCAAAAGCTCTGAGTGGTTCTGTGCCTCTGTACTTCATACAAGAGCAGCCTTGAACAGCCTTGAATTACAAAGCTGCCCGTTGGTATCTTCCCTTCCCTCAGAGCTTGCTTGCCCTGTGCATCAGTTTTCTGGTGTGACTTCTGAAGTAAGCTTTTCACGTGGATGCACAGTTTGTAATAACCCGGGCCTATAAAGATTCCCACTATTTAATAAGGGGTGAGTTCATGTTGCACCTTTTCTCTCCACGGGGATGCAATCTCCCCAACTTATATAGGAGTTCAATGTCTTAGAGGTCTATCCTCTGATTATTTTTTTTTTTAATTATGCAACAAATCCATATGTACCTGGATAAATAACACACGTTACTTATATATTTATATATTCGTTTATTTATTTGGAAAAACTATCTGAAGAAATCAGATGAGGGGGTTAGAAGAATGTCCTTTCCTAACCCTAAGCACTCCGTGTAAGGGTTCTTTCTGCACAGAGCCTGTGAAGTGGGATACTTGCTCAAAGCGGCAACCTGACAGGAGAAAACAGAGAGGGAGAAAAACATGCTAAAGCGGTGGAAATAAGCCATGCCACCATTTAGAGAGAGGAGGACTCAGGACATGTCAAGGAGCTGTCATAAAGTGTTTCAACCACTGGGCTAAAAGGCCTTTTGGCGAAAGGCACCAGACATGGTGCCGAGGTAGACAAATTCTCTAAAGAACACAGCTGCTTTGTGCTCACACGCAGTGTTCCAGCTAAAGCCTGCCTTGTACTGTCTTTCAGCACTGTCATATCAATAATGGTTTTGTATTCCTTGACAGATGTACTTTTGAAGAGAAATTCAGTTGGGCACAATTCTCCCTAATAGCATAATAATCATAATAATGTAAATTCATAAATGCATATGCCTTTTATGTCACGGGGCTTATTTAAATTACCATTATTCACTGAGTAACATAGCTTCCTGCACCACAAACCTGCTCTGCAGCCCTGGATCCCTGGTGAACAGGAAATTTTAGTAGAGGCAGGCATCTTGTTCTGTCAAAAAAGTCCAAATAACTTAAAAGTCTTTCCTGGCTCAGTTCCTCAGCCTTCACTAAAATGCTTTCCTGTATTTTCACCTACATAGTTCAAAGCAACAGCAACATTTCTAATGCACAGTACATCTTCCTCATACACCTCCATCCTTTTTCTGATACTTTCACCATTTTTTAATCTCACAAACACATATGCTGGAGTTATTTTATAGCGACTTGAACTGAAGAGTTCTTCTACAAAGTGGTTTCATAAGCCAGAGAAACAGAAGTCAGACCAGATCGCTTCAAGGTAAAATTGATAGTGGTTTTGGGTGAAAATTCGGGTACTCTGCAATAAAATCTGTGAAGCTGCAAAGGAAATTAATCATGATTTGTATAACCATGACCTATTCTGTAATCATGAAGCCTGCATTAGGGTGGAGTAGGGGGAGAATGAAATATAATAGGCATGTGGACCCTCTCAAAAGATCCCACATGCTCTATTTTACAAGAATTCAAAGCTGGACCCTTTTAATAATCTCTACTTCAATGACAATAGTCTCAAAGGATTTGCTTATGATCACTCCACACGGCTGGAGAATGCAGAGCTTCCAAGTATCAGACTTTTCTACAGCGATAAAGCTCTCATATTTTTGGCTAATGTTGGTGCTTTGGGGTCACATTTGTGCAGATTTCCAGAGAAGCAGCAGCTACACCTTATATTCTGCTGTCCTTTCTGGTCCTCCCAGGTTAGCGTGGTTATTCTCACCCACTAGCCCAGTGCTTGCTGACTAAGTTTCTAAGCATTTTTACTGTGTAAAGCCACCCAAATATCATTCTGCTTGATTTTACTCTCATCCTCCCCCTCTGCATGGCATCATGGTGGTTATCAGGCTAAAGACTTGCTGATGTTTGTGAGACTGTTTTGCCAGAGCTGTTATCAGGAGCACTCTGAAAATGCATATGAAAGCAAAACAGCCTGAAAATTATACTGACTGGCTAGTGAAAAAGAGACAAGTGAAAGCACTGAAAGTGAAAAAACTCCAGATTGTAACTTCTCCACTTCAACACCCAAATTAGGATAGGTTTTAGGTTGTATCACAATCCACTGAAACAGTATCAGTGCTGCACTGCATTGCATTACTGCAATTTGCTGGTGAAACGCTTCGGCCGGTGGTAGTTACCCAGCACACTGTGAGCATGATGCAAACGAGCTCTGCACTATGTTGAGGCACCATTTGCAAGGAAGGTACTGTACGTCCTATTACACAAAGCAGTGCAGAAACACACGCTCAGCAAGACATTGAAGCTAAACACGTTTTCATGGCGAGAAAGTGTTGCTTTGGATGCATTTGTACTTGTTAACATCTCCTACAAGCGTATTTCTTTACCTTGTAAATACCTCCATATTGCCATGGTTATGTTTACATTCTGTTGGTAGAAGGCAAACAGAACACATATTTGTGTGGAAAAGCAGACACATCACCTCTGTAAGAACGCCGACAAATGCAGCAATATGTGTGCTAAGATGGAGACATTTAAATACTCACCTGGAGCTTTATGATAACGATAGAGCTGATGTAGACATTACAGCCTGAAATTTCATTTGATTTCACATAAGAGTAGCAGGTTACAAACTTTGCACAGTAAGGAAAACAAACAAAAAAAGCAGCAACAACAAAACCAACCGTAATACCTTTTGTTTGAAAAATTTGCTAATACTGCTTAATGTGTTTTTGTTAAATGAAATGCAAATATTCACTAACTAATAAATTAACGGAATTCTCCCTTTGAGAGTAACCACCAGCTGTTGCTAACGTCTCCATTCAAATGGTTCCATTCTGGGTCTGACCCTGTGACAACTTCTTGTACAGGCCTCTAGCACGCGTTTCAGAAAAAGACAAATTCGGTTAAAAAACAAGGTGAAGGTGTCTTACATAATAAACCACTTCTCAACCACAGGGAACTGAACTTGCTTTTTTCTTCCACTAAAGTCCATAACAACAACAGGAGCCCTCCACTTACTCCCAGATGATGAAATTTATATGAAAGCCCTTCCAGATGCTGGCACTTGGCCTGGCCTTTCACTTGAGCTGACAGCTCCGAGTGCCCTTGAAAGCATAACTAGGTGCTCTCCGGGTCTAACGCTAGGAACAGCCATCAGGTACTTTTGTCATTCAGCCTGACTCCGACACCAAGGCTTTCTGTTGCCTTGGACAAGTCTGTTACTCATCCAGGTTTAGGTTTTCTTTCTGTAAGGACCATGAGGGAATACTAAAGAGACCAAGTCACCAGGGATCTGGAAGAGACACCTACTGTATAGGCAACTCAAACACAGAATATATTACCAGAAGAGCAAAAGCTGTTGGTTTTGGTTAGACTAAATAAAGAGAATTAATAAACAGGACTGTGACTTTTTGAGGCACCAGTTACCCTCAAGTGCCCAACACAATCCTTTCCATTATTTATACCCCCCAAAAAAACCTAAATTGTGGGTTTAAAGTATAAAGTATAAACAAAGAATATATGTAGAACAGTTTTGAAAATAAACCACTAAAGGTACTGTTGAGAGACAAAACAGTGTGCAGAATCTTCTGTTAATAAAACATTATGAAGTGGTTAAATACTAGGCAATTTGATTATCCTAGAAAATGAGAAATAATAAAGCTTTTAAGAACCAAATAAAATGAGGTTGGAAAAAAAGGAAGATATTGATACTTCTGCAGGGAAGCGGGAGTTCTGTTTTTTTATATTGTCTGCAAACATTTCTGTGACTAAGAAGGTATCAACCCTCACGTCATGTGGATGGATGTCTTATACGTATGTCTCTTGCAGTGCATTTTAGGAGTTGATGACTATGTGCTAATTCCTAAGCTCTAACAGGACACAGGGAAGAGGTTCCTAAGAGAAGACAGACATGCACGTACACAAACACACACTTTTTTTTCTTAAATGAAAGCTTAGATTCATCGAATCTCAAAGAATATCCTATCTGCCACCCCCCAAATTTCTATCCTGATCTACGTAAAAATGCTGGGATCCTTATGAACAAAACTTGAATGTGGGAAAAGGACTGATCTGAACTGTGCTCTTTCACTGTTTGTTTAGTAACAGAAAGTTATGCTTTAGGAGAATCTAAATATAGATACTCCCTTCTGCACATAGTTCACAGTCTAAGAAAGATAGGCACAGCCTGGGAACAGGGCAGCTTGGAAGAGACAATAACTAAATCTCTTCAAACTCATTCTATGGTATTATTGACATCCTGCACAAAAGCATCACAGAAGAAAAGATAATTACTGGAAATTTGGGGAAAAAAAGTAACAAAGAAGAAAAAAAAACACACAACAAACCAAAACAAACCACCAAGGGTATCCCAACATCTTCTAATGAGGACAGAGCTGTCACCCTGTCAGGTGGTCAGATGTTTCTCTTGGAATGTGTATATGGAGGGAAGAAAGAAGGACAGTGCATACACTTTAATGACTGACCTTCACAGAAAAAGATTTTTGTTTTTTGCTTTTTTTTTTTTTCCCCTGCTGATAGTTGAAAAGTAACTCTTTTAGGCCAAATGGCAGAGGCCAGCATTTAGGTCTGCCAGACCCCTGGTTTCAAATCTGTTTTTCTTCCTAACATGGGTGACTTTTCAGTTAACTTGTTTATATGAACAAACCTGTTGGCAGCAGCAAACTCAGCATGGAAATTCAATAACTGTTCTTTTCTGGCAGCACGAGCAGACCTTAGCTGAAATCCCAGGAGAGTAGATTCTGATTTCTCAGCAGTTTAATGGCAGTCTTGGAAGTAAATTTTTGTTGAATATTATTTGCGTAGATTTAATTAACATCAATAAACTGTAATGAATAATGGTTTCGCTGAAATGCAGTTTCTAGCTGAAAACTGTTCTGGCAGAAATTCTGCAGGCTTGCTCTCTTTCTTTCTAGATCACTACAAGGTTGGGTCATACCGATGGAGCTGTGAAACCAATACCTGCATTGCTTCTGCATAAATTATGTTTGTCCTCTGCTTAAATACTCAGTCACTAACTATCTCTGATGGTACTCTTTAGGTATGTTTTGTCAGTTCTTGTTAAACTTTTGAGACACTTTGAAACTGGCTGAAAACATAAGGGAAAAGCAAACATTTCAACTCTTTCCTGCTACAATTATTTTTACCACAGAAGATGGAAATCTGAAGCTTATATTCAGTGGTAACTAATGAGAAAGGAGTATCACTGTAATGAAACCTAAAAGTTCAATCTATAAGGCAAAGGCCAAAAGGCCAAGGCCCATCTTCATAAAAGACTCAGTTCTTTAAAGACACTCTGACAAAGAGTAACATTCTGTAATTCTACCTTTGGCTGATGTTTGTTGTGGATGTTTGGGAGAATGATATAGGTATTTTACTTGTAAGTATCAAAAATGCAGAGTTTGTTGGAAAGATGGTAAATATTTCTGGAATAATTTTAGACAAACCGAGAACAAAGTATGTCTGGTATTCCACAGAACCTGGATAATAGGATTGCCTAAAGCTTTACTTAGATGTGTCTGCTGTAAAGAAACAAATGCTAGAGCAGAATTTCAGGATGAGACCATCAAGGTAATTGAAGGTCCCTGCATTTCAATGCATAAAAAGCAAGTCAAAGCAGGAAAGGATCGCCATGGATAATATACAGTTCACTGAAGATCTCTGCTTCGTGGGATCAACACAGACAAAACAAGCAAACAAAATATTTGAATTCAAACTGAGAAGAAATAAAACATAAAAATGCCAGTTTATTTAAAAGAGCCTTACTTGCTTCCACAATACTGATGTACTACCCCCATAAGAAAACAGATGCTTCCAACAGAGAAATTCAAAGAAAGATAACAGTAAAGACAAAACAACCACTCAAGAAAAAAAAAAGGAATCTGAAGACTGTCTTACTTTCAGAAGAAACAAAAGATATAAAATACAAAGTAAGGGTTCATAAAATGTGAAATAAAGCATACGAAACTGAGAGAAAACGATGTTTCTGTCTCCCAACAGATGATAGTATAAGTAGCCGATCAAAACAAGTTACTGCACCACAACAGGATACTCTGAAATTCAATATAACTACATGTAATAGACAACAAAAACTCCACGAGCTGCAAAAACACTGCACTTTCATTCACTCGCTGATAAAAATTCACATGACCGGTATAAATCTTGTTCTGAGAAAAAAAAAAAAAAAAGAAAAAGGAAAACTAAAACCATTCTCCTTTTATAAACATGCACCTTTAGCTTTCTGTGTTACACAAGGTTAACTGAAAAACCTTTCTATTCTGTATTTCTTTATGAACACAGTACTAACGTGTTCTTGAGAAAAATGTTTCTGTAATTAGTTTCTCACTTCTTAGTTACTTGTCAATAATGTGAACCCTACCTACAACTATGTCAAATCTTTATTCACAATCTTTATTCACAAATCTTTATTCACAAATTATGCAGGGTGCATTTTTCCTTTCAGTTTCTACCTTCCATTTGGAAGCCCAGCTACTTGTGGTTTGGGAATGATCTCAGCTCTTCTACGTTTGCTCTTCTACTTTGGCCCAAATCTAAGCCTGGTTAAGACCTTAATTTAACACTATGCATGAAAACTTTGTTTTGATGCAAAGATTACAACCAACTCTTGTTTTCTTTCTGTCAGTCCTCACTTGTCCTAAGTACTTTGTCAGGGTCCCAAGTGCACCAACAGGCCTTAATAAGCCCAACAAGCCTCACCTGCCCCCTGCCAGTGAGCTCAGGAGCCCCATTTAAGCTGAGCCCTGGGCCTTCAGACTGTACTAGAGCTATAAGAGCCTCTAGCTTAGCACTGGCTATGCTTAACCATAGGCCATGTTCATCTGGATCTTTGCCTTCAGACCAATCTCCTAGCTTGTCCTCAGTGTTTTCTTATCAGTATGGACCTACTTGGTAGTCAGTAGCTTATGCCTGTTGCTAGTACAATTTTCTCCTCTTGTTTGCAGCCTGAATATTAATCATTTGAGTCTCACTCTATATATGTCCCTAGTTCAGTATGGAGAGAATGAGTTGTTCTCCCTTCATTATTACTAGCCCTGGTGACTTTAAACCCCTCTGGAGCCGAGAATGGTCTCTATTTGTTCCATTAGTCCTATTTTTGTTTCCCAACAGCAGGGAAAAACAAAACAAACAAACAACAAAAAAATCAGCAGCTATTTGCTGTGTCCCTTCTCATATTGTGTTAAGGATTAAGCATAACACTGAGTTTACACAAATTGAATTCTAGCCCAAAGATAGTACAAATCACTCTATCTGATGCTACACCTCTACTTTCAAAAACAGCTTGCTTTTGCTATGGCAGATTCCCAAACTCTTTAAATCTTTCTCTTCATAACCATAATTCAGGCCTATGATTAATACAGAAGAAAAGACCAACAAATGAAGCACGTTAAATCCTAAGCCATCTTCCCTTCCCAATTCTAACCATTCAGAAGACAGACCTGTTAAGTATGAATAAACCATAGATTTCAATCCTTTTTCTTCAGAATCTTAAGTGCAACTGTGGGCTTTATGCTTAGCATTGCCAAGCCAATCACACAGTCGCATATTTGTTCTCACTGAAACCTTCCTCTTTAACAACTAGGTCAGCATTTTTAAGGAAATGGGCTCTATGCAGCAGCTATTCAATTTCCCATCACTACCTCTAATACCAATATAAGATGATGCAAAAAAGCCATACTTGATTAGAAGGTCAGTCAGGTATAAAGCAACCAGCAGGAAAACTCTATTTACTTCTGGATCACCTGGGACTTTAGTACCTGCAGGTAGGTAAGAAAGAAAGAATACAAGTAAGAAGGGAAAGAATAGCATTTAATGTTGAACAACATCCCAACTCTGTGTGGTTACTCGCATCTACAACATCATTCATTAGAACTACACTAGCAGTTCATTTAAACTTCATGAAAGATGATTCAACTGAAGTACAAAATCTCTTCTGAACTGGGAGTCGGGCTGGGTGACTCCTGGCCCGTGAAAGGTTGGCTTTGTCTTTGGTATTGAGCACCATCTAGTGGTCCTCAAAGTGACCAAGGAGATAGACTTTGAGCCTTTAGTTGTGGGATCTTCTCAATAGAGTCTTTTTTTTTTTTTTTTTTTTTTTTCCAGTGACAACTGCAGCACCATACGCTTAGTCCTCAGCTATTTTGGGTATAATCCAAAACACTACTTTCTAACATATTTTTATTGAAACAGCAAGCATAACAGGACAAGCTAGCCTAAAACTGATTTTGCAGAAGCTTTATATAGTGTCTTAAAAAAACCAAAACACCTACTATGTCCCCCAAGAAAAATGGCAGAAAATACTAGGTTTATTTTATCCCCCCCCCCAAGTTATTGATTTAATATCTTAAACGCCCCTTTTAAAATTTTCTGTTAGTCATCTTTTTAATTATAGCTGGATGTGTATGAACTGTGGCCATACTGTTTCTCTATAACATCCCATTTATCTTCTCATCTCTCCATATTTCCTTTTTAATGATTTGGATCACCAACTAGAGAGCAGAATTTGATGCTGACTGCCAACGAGTCAGACATTTCCAACACAAACTGAGCATAAGTCAAGGTGCTGACAAATCAAATGGATTTGAAATCCATTTCAGTCACAGTAAATTCAATGTATGGAGCAGTTCAGAAAGAAGAGTAAGTTGCATAAAAAGAAGCATAGGTAGTATTAGGAAGCGTTCAGAAAGGAGCATAAGTAGTATTAGGAAACAGCAGTTTGCTCATGACTCTGATATGTTAACAATTTAGCAAAAAGTTTACATTTGACGTGTAATGCTATGCACTTCCTGAAGTCTTTTAACTAGCACAGGAAACCTGTTAACCAGTTACTGAATTCAGACAGATATTGAAACACATTCTGCACGCTTTCCAACCATGACTGGGATGCAAACTAGTGAACCACATGGAGGTGACAAAACACATTTTTTGGTCAATTTAATCACAGACCCACAGAACTGTAGGGGTCGGAAGGGACCTCGAAGAGATCATCAGGTCCAACCCCCCTGCCAAAGCACGTTCCTTAGAGCAGGCTGCTGAGGTAGGCGTCCAGGCGGGCCTTGGATATCTCCAGAGAAGATATTTAGAAGATTTTCTGGCTTATTTTTTTCCGCTGCGGATTTTTTTCCTAATGATTTAATTCAGTAGCAACATGCAAGCAGTAGGAGTTTATGTATAAACATACGCTGTTGCACACTACGTTGTCACTGGAGGGACTGTTCCACAACACAGTAACCCCCCACCAGCACTTTCTGGTATTTTCCGTCGCTGGGGCTCTCCGCCCCTCGAGCGGGCCCTCTGTGACAACAGCCGCGCTGCGGACACCCGCGCCGCCACCCGCAGCGGCCCTAACGCCCCGGCCGCCATTTTGGGCGAGGCCACCAACGGCACGGCGGGGCGCGGGCCCGAGCCAAGATGGCTGCCGGCCAACGCGCCGCCCGGCCAGCGCCCGCCCCGCCGCGCCGCGCCTCGCCTCGTCCCGCCTCGCCCCGCCTCGGATGCGGCCGGGCGCGCCCCGGCAGTGGTTCTCCTCATGCCGGAAGCGGCGGGGTTCCGGGCCGGCCGGGCGGCGATGGCAGCGGGCCGGCAGCGGCGGCGCGGCTCGGCGGGCGCCTCCGCCTCCCGGTGCGGCGGCGCGGGCTGAGGGGAGCGGGCCGCCTGCCGCCGCCCTCCCGCTCCCTCCTTCTCCGCTGGAGGAAGGTGAGGGGCGGCCGGGAGGGTGAGGGCACGGGAGGAGCCCGGGGCGGGGGGCTCGGGGAGCTGCAGGTAGAAGCAGCGTCTCCAGAGGGAAATGAGCAGCGGGGAGAAAAAAACGCCTCACAACTTAAGCTGTGGGGTAAACGTGAACTCTGGAGCTTAGGAATCCATTGGGGAAAAACTTACCCAAATAACTCCTTAGGTGTTTCTGTGTTGTTTAACTAAAAGCATTAACTCGGTGTATTACAAAGCTAACATTACTGATAAGTTATATGTAAGTATAAGGTAAACAACAAGTATGCACCAAACTAACGGTTTTCTGTGGCGTTTCACTGCATGTCTGACTGTGTTAGCCACCTTAACCATAGCAGTGTGAGGGCCAGAACAACTTCCCCAGTGCCACCCTGGTCAGATTCTGCCGGGTCAGGACTGAGGGTGTCCTTCAGATGTGAAAAACCAGAAAGTCTGTGGAGATTGGTGCCTAGGAAGATTAATTTAGCCCTGGGAAGGGGGATCTAAAAAGATGTAATGGCTTTGGTGTCAATGGTGTCTAACTCTCATGTAATTCTGTTAATAGTCACTGTTCAGTATGCATAAAACATCTCTTAAACAAGCACGCTTGCTGTCTAGTATATTTAGAAATACCAGTTAGCTCGTGATATATTTGGTTTAGAACAGTTCTCCAACAATTGACTTTGATCCTCTCAAAAAATCTTAGGGAAGGCTCTGTTGGTCCGCAGTCTGATTAACTGTGCCTGGTAGAACTCCGGGCAGCTGCAGTGGAGTGGGGGCTCCCCCTGCCCTGCCCAAGGGTTATCTTGAGGGAAAGCAACAACTTTGCTATTAGTGAAGCTGCTTTACCTAGTGTGCTTGTGGCTGGTTTAAAGAAGGCTTCAAGTCACTTAGACCCGTACAGCCAGCCAGAGGTTTTAAAGCAGCTAAAAGTTGAGCACAGTGGTGTGTGTGGAGCCTCAGTTACTGTGCTTTTTTTTTTTTGGGGGGGGGGGGGGGGGGCAGACAGTTGATGGGTGTCTGGTTTGTTCTGCAATGAGTTGGTTACGAATACCCCCGTTACTAATACCCACGTTCACCTCCTTTCCTCCAGAAGGCATAGTGCAACTGTTTACACAGGTAGAGGAGAAATACAGTTAATTACGGGTAACATCCTATAGCACATATCCTCATGTGCACAAATGGGACAGGTACACAGCTTTAGTACATACCTTCTCATGTGTAAAATTGAAACTTTTTTTATAGGGTTCCTATATGGGCACTCAGCTAAAGCTTAATTAAACTGGATGTTGGTGCACTTCAAACAAGTAGTGATGCTCATGTTACTAACTGGCTGGCAGCATGTTTGTTTTAGACACGAAAGAGCTGTACAGAAATTCTGAATTTATGGAAAGTCTCATATAGTCTCACTGTGTGGCTAGAATCACTGGTAGCAGATTGGATGAATAACTTAGCCAATTCACAACTTCTGTTTTGTTAACTCAATACTTGACTTCAGCCTGGCAGAACTTAATAGCTAGCAGGCCCTACACTAGCCAGAGCTATTGATGGAGCAGTGTATACAGCTACCATGAGCCTGTTTCTGATGTAGAACTACATGATTTTTCTCTGATGTAGAGCGAACTCAGGTATTTAGAAATGTGTGCATGCTGGTTTTTTTACTGGTGTGTTAGGAAAGTTATAAAAAAGTTACCTTATGAAAATCAAGCGCCACCTGTGTCCCCCTTCTCCAAACTCTACTGAATGTGTACTTCTTGTTTTGTTACAGGTGCAGAGCATGGAGAATGATGAACTTCCGCCAGAGGATGGGATGGATTGGTGTGGGGTTGTACTTGCTAGCAAGTGCTGCAGCTTTTTATTATGTCTTTGAAATCAATGAGACTTACAACAAACTAGCACTGGAGCACATTCAGCAACATCCCAAGGAACCACAGGAAGGAACCACATGGACGCACTCCTTAAAAGTACGACTGCTATCCTTGCCTTTTTGGCTGTGGACTATAATCTTTTTAATACCATATTTACAGATGTTCTTGTTCCTCTATTCCTGTACAAGAGCTGACCCCAAAACTGTTGGCTATTGCATCATTCCTATCTGCTTGGCTGTTATTTGCAATCGTCATCAAACATTTGTGAAGGCCTCTAATCAGATCAGTAGATTACAGCTGATTGACACTTAACTCAATTTCTAGTTTCCGTAGCTGTTTTGAAGCAATTGCATATGCCTGATCTAATCACGAGACTGAAGTTCTGAGTGAAGGCTGGAAAGAGCCTTTTCTTTGAAACTGTTAAGCAATGAACGGTGACTGTTTTCTATTTAAAAAAAAAATTACAGAAGTTTTTTAAAGTATGGGTCTGTCCAAGTGACTTGAGTGGGAGAGCCCTGTGTGACACTTGATGGAAATATTCCTCATTTTGCCTTAATGATGCAAAATTGCTACACTCCATCTGAAACGTTCTGTGGGGAAATAAGTTTCTGGTCCATAACTTTACTCCTGTGCAAAAAAAAAAAAATAATAATGACTTTCTTTGTTTTCCCTTGGAGTAAAATCAATGAAAAGATGCTTCTTTTGTGATAAATGTAAAAGGACAAAAAATCAGACTTGATTATAAAAGTTGCACTTAGCACAATTCTTTGCTTTTTCTTTTAAGTAATCCATATCTACATCAGTGCTGGTTTTTAAGGATTTTTTTAAAAATAAATTTAGGAAATACAGGAAGCAAAGAATAAAGTATGTGCAAATCTTTAAAGAGAAAAAGGTACTTTTTGTCTGTGGTATCATACTTTTTTTTTTCCCGGTGACCAGAATACCACGCTGTAGCAGGTAGGCAGTGAGGAGTGGCGCAGGCCTGGGGGCTGGTGCTTTACGCTTTTTCCCTACGATGTCAAAAGCAGCTTGTGCTGGCATTGGGCTGCAGTACGCACAAAATGTTGTTTTTAAGCGTTGCCTTCTACCTATAGGAATCTCCTTTGATAAAATTTGAAGTGATTGGAATTTACTGCCATTCTGATTTCACTCCAGACATGTAAAAACATGTTCTGCGAGTGCTGGTGTATTAAGAACACTTCAAATTTGTGAAAGTTAACTGATACTAGGTTGGGGGGACGCTCCAAGACTGTTGTAAGACAGATACTATGTTTCTTCCAGAAATTTGAGTAAGATACATTCTTCTTCCTGCAGTGAATGCAGTTTTTCCTCAGTCATGCTGAAATTCCACTGACATTTCTTACCCTGGTTTCAGCCCCCGTTTTCCAGTGCTATTTCGGTATAGCATTTAATTCTAACTACTGGATTGTGTATTTGGAATAATGTCAAATCTGTTCTTTCTTTTCTCCTTTTTTGTTTCATAGTATAACTAAGCTTTTGAGCCATTGTGGAAGTAACCTGAATGTGAAAACAGTGCAAAACACAGACTTGGAAAGTAGCAGGCCCTAAACATTATGAGCTAAACTTCTCAGTTATCATTTTGATTGTACGTGATTGTCAGTACCTAATCATCACAGATGCTGATCCACTTCTGACTGCTGTAAGGGAATCCTGGAGCCTGTCAGCTTTCTCCAGCTTTGGAAAGAGCGCTATTTTCAGTGTTGCTATGTTCAGGCATGGTAGTTACAACACCTTAAACTTTGTTTGCATTTGGAGATATTTCCAGGCTGTGGTTTCAAATGCCAGCATTGGTGCTAGGACCCGAAAACACAATGTAGCTTTTACAAGAAGGTTTTAAGTTCTAAGTGCAATATGAAAAGGAGGAAGCTGCCATCCTAATATGCTGGAGTAAGAATAAAGTATCAACTCTGACTTCTAGTATCTTTCGGAGTCAGAGCTTTTAAGTTGTGTTGTTTCTTAACTCTAAAAATCATCATCTTATTTATCTATAAAATAAAAACTTTTCAATGTTTATAAACAGAAGTCTGTCAATGCAGATATATATGAATGGCATTTTCTTGTGTACGTTTGCTGTTAGAAAGCAGTGCTGGCAGTCAGCTGCTGTAGCTTATTGTTCTCCTGTCCTTCCCTCCGTGTGTTTGATCACTTTTGTTGTCTTTTTATTCTCTGAGTCCTAATTACTTGGCTCTCGCCTGAATTTTTGGGGATAAATGGATGAAACTGAATCCCTTCACCATTTCTCTACCTCAGTGTAACAGGGAGATGTCTGTCTGGACTTCTTAAATTTTTTTTAACTTGCTGTAGTTTTTTAACTGAGAAGTTGCTATGGCGTGTCTAGTTATTAAAAGAAGAACATCGTAAGAGGAAGCATTGAAAATAGAAGATGATAGGGAGAACTGTCTGAGCTATTTCTGAGCTATTGTTGTGCAACCCTATGGCCTTTAGCAAATTCATCAGCACATCTGATGCGATGAGCCAAGGCGGGATGTGGAGCACGTGCTGGACGCAGCAGTGGCTTACGGAACGGTGGCTCGTGTTCGCAGACTTTTCCATCAGAAGCCAGGCTTTAGATTAAAGCTGTCTAAAAGTGTGAGCTTTACGCTAACTACAGAAAGATGCACGAACTAGCCAGTGCTGTGTATATAAGGATTTGAGCTTGAGGTGGGAAGCAGCAATGGAAAGAAATTATTTAGGCAGTGTGTGGGAATACTAGATGATAGGGCTAGAGGAGGAAGGCATTTTTACCAGTATTTTTGGCACCAGTGGAACATAATAAACAGGTGAAGCATCACCAAGAGAGTAAACAAAGAAAAAATAACGATTAAATTGCTTTTTACTTGTAAAACAGGTAGTGAAATTACCATGAAGATTTTTAGATAGTGTCAAGGCTAATTCTCAGTTGTGGATCATTGCTTGCAACACAAATTGACGTAATGGCTAAGCTTTTGGGCTAATTGAGCTTGGTTTTACGACATTTTTAGAAGACTACAGTACTTCTCAATTAGTTCTTGATTGCAAATGACAAACAATAACATCCATTTCTACAGCAACGGAATTAGTAAAAGATGTGACTATCTCACACGAGAACTTGCTCATGCTAGTCTTCTCCAAGTAGACAGAGAAGATGAATTGCTACAACTGCTGCTTAGAGGTGGAAAAGCTATTTTTACTCATACTCTTTTAACTTAAAATGATTTAGCTCAGACTCAAACAGCTTTCTAAAGCAGAAGCTGTGAAAATAGAGGCAGTGATGAAGTTCTGAGAAAAAGAATTAACCTTTACCAGCTTAGCAGTCATTTGGAGCTTTTTTTTTTTTTCCCTGCCAAGTAAGTGAGTAGCTGTAACAAGGTTTATTAACATTTATCTCTGTGTCACTTACCCTGTGGCTTTTTTTTTTTTGGCTGTGTCACAAGATCAAGCTTTGTCAGACTGCTCGAGCGTTACTCCTGGGCAGTCTACAGCGTCAGTTTCATTAACTGCTCTACCTCCGCCTAATGGTACCTCCCCACCTCAGGAGAATCTCTGCCCCGTTTTGTAAGTACTGCCGAGCCAGTTCTTCGCCTCTTGTGGGAGAGCAGGTCCGATGAAGAGCCGAAGTTAAGGCTGCAGCCCTTCGAACTTGGCCAGAAGTAAGCTGCAATAAAACGTGATTCTGCTGAAGCATGTTTCTTCTGGCAGCAAAGTACAGCTGCAAGCTTTTTGGTTTAGCTAAAAATATGAGGATTAAGTTACCCTTGGAACAAAACTCCAGCTTGTGCAGGATACTTGCTATTAACTGCCCTTTAATTTTCTCTTGCCTTGTCCATTGTTGTTTTAAAAGGGTGCTCTCTGGTGGTTTAGTGGTTCAACTTGTTTATTATTGTAGTAGTTAAATATATATTTTATATACCAGTCCTGGATGATAAGCTCGTTTCAACACGACTTAATGAACGAAAGCAGCCTGGTAACCATCAGTTAATTTGCAAGAGCCAACTCATCTCTGGCTCTCCTTCAAGCCAGCCCTGCAGTATAGGCATGTTCTGGAAAGAAAGAACGTGCTGCAGCCACAAAAAGGCACTTCTGCTCGACTCTGTCCTCCGTAAGTAGCCCGGTAAATTTTGGCTAGTCAGTAGGCCCCAAACAATTGCTCAGCTCTTTATGCTGCCAGGTGCTAGCACAGTTACCACACATTATGATGCACGATCGGCGTGTGCTAACCAACAGATTACTGTCTACTTCAGAAAGAATCTGATTTCTGGAGTAGCGTGCGTGTAAGCTAACTTTTAAGGCAGAAGGAGTGGGAGCTACACGGGATGCAATGGGGGATAACATTCAAGTCCTTGTGATGAAAGTAATAGGAGGGAATGTCTGTGCTGGGAACCAGGGAAGGTCTTGCCCCTGGCATGGTTATCAGGCATGATGGCACTACCACCGATCCGTCAGTGCCTAATAAGTATCACACTTAGAGATTTTAAGCTTTTTTCTTTAAACACACAGTATTTACTCTGTAGACTAAACTGAGGCTAAATTCAAGCTTCATCTGTTTGAACCAGCAAATTCAGTTTTCCAAAGCTGTAACAGACTGTCATACGCTGAAATCCCGGTCTACGTGAAGCAGGCTTGCTTTTGACAAGTAAAAAAGCCACACCAAAGCTTTCTGCACCTAGGTACCTCGGAGCAGCTCTCAGAAAAGTAAGTTCCCTGCTCCAGGGTTATGGCACTTACCAGAGGCAAGCCTCTAGCTTAGAATTACCTAAGTTCCAGCAAAGCTTCAGTACCCTCTTTGTTCTTTAAGAGTTTTGTGGCCACAATAAGGACTACAAATGATTTTTTAAAGGCTGTTCTTGACCCAGTGCTCATCAATCTCTTGTGGAGCTCAGGTGCAGCATTTTATTATGCGGCCCTGCTGTCAGAGAAAAGCAGTTATCTTGTTACTGGTGCATTAGCTACATTTGTTCCCACAGTAGGAGAGGTAGGGTTTGTTGCTTTACACCAGTGGTTTTCAGCCTGTGATTTGCCGGTGGGCCATCCATACGCAGAGCACAAATTTAAGTCTGACGTTGTGTTGCTTTATAGTGATTCCACAGCTCACACCGTTGTTGGAGGGGTTAGGACTGCAGCCTGGAGAAGAAGAAAGTGAAACGCTGCTCTCGGTTTTGCAGCAGGCTTCCGAAGCTGCAGCAGTTAGAGCACATACAAGATGTCATGAGCACTGATCACATGAAGGAGCCCTTCTGATATGTTTATCAGTCAGGCTTTTTGTACAAAATGTTGCCTTAGCCATTTTGATAAGGCACTTCCTTCAATGCTAGTATGTTCACTGGACTTCTTTATCGGCTTCTTGCACTGTTTCAGATAAATGCAGGCAAGTTTGTGCTTGTAAAAATTCATCCTTAATTTCATTGAATCGTTAAGGTTGGAAAAGACCTCCAAGATCATCTGATCCAACTGTCCCCTAACCACTAGTATCACCTGCTAAACCATGTCCCTAAGCACCTGGTCCAACCTTTCCTTGAACACCCCCAGAGATGGTGACACCACCACTTCCCTGGGTGACCCATTCCGCTGCCTGCCTGCTCTTTCTGAGAAGAAAGGATGCCGTTGCCCTTCTTGGCCACCTGGGCACACTGCCGGCTCGTGTGCAGGCGAGCATCAATGAGCACCCCCAGATCCTTTTCCTCTGAGCAGCTTTCCAGCCAATCTGCCCCAAGCCTGTAGCGCTGCATGGGGTTGGTGTGGCCCAAGTGCAGGACCTGGCACTTGGCCGTGTTGAACCTCATCCCACTGACCTCTGCCCATCGACCCATCCTGTCCAGGTCCCTCTGCAGGGCCTTCCTACCCTCTGGCAGATTGACACTGCCCCCCAACTCGGTGTCATCTGCAAGCTTACTGAGGGTGCCTTCAATTCCCTCATCCAAGTCATCAGTAAAGATATTAAAGAGGATGGGCCCCAACACTGACCCCTGGGGAATGCGGTCGCCAGCTGGATTTCACTCCGTTCACCACCACTCTGGGCCCGGCTGTCCAGCCGGTTTTTAAGCCAGCAAAGTGTTTACCTCCAAGCCATGGGCTGCCAGCTTCTCTGGGAGACTGTGTCAAAGGCCTTGCTGAAGTCTAGGTACTAGCCTAGTGTCTGAATTTATTCAGATACTTTGTCTTTTGTACTCCTAAAGATTTGCTCAGTTTCTGCAGCACTCAGATACTATGCCAGCAGAACACGTGAGAACGAAAAAACGCTTTTCACGCTATTGCATCAGTCAGCGAACTGCTGCTAGGGAGAGCTCGGGCTCCCCAGTCGGGTGTTGGGGCTGGGCATCACGAGCGTTACGCCTGTTCACAGCACGCATCGCACAGAAACGGGGAGCTGCCGTGTGGGAAGCAGCGACACATGTGGGAAGCAGCGACACGTCTCCCCACGCAGGAAGCAGCCGCGCCCTTGATGGCGCTCCATAGGCCGCTGTCCTGTCAGAAGCGCAGGTTACCGCAGCAGGGCCGAGTTACCGTGATGCGTACAGCCGAGAACTGTTACATGTAACGTACTTGTGTCACTGGACTATTTCTGCTATTTCTCCTCTCTGCAATAAGCCATGCCAGCCTCTGTAAAAGCCCACTGTGTTTCCCTTCGTTCCTGTTCTGCTCAGAGATCAGCTTTTATAAAGCACCTCACAGATTCTTTTATTTTTTTTTTCCTTTTATTGTCATTTCGAGGCGACGCCGAGCTCCGCAGGGGCAGCACGCAGTGCCTATAACCCTGCGGGCCGGGAGGGAGCCCCCACAGCCTGACGGGGCCGCACCGCCGGGGCCCCGCCGGCCGCCTCACTCAGGGCCGCTGCACCCTCGTCCTCTTCGGCGGGGGGTCCTCGGGCACGCTGTTTCCCTCCACGCTGTTCTCCTCCTCCTCTTCGTCCTCCTCATCCTCCTCCTCGTCCTCGTCGTCCTCCTCGGCGCCGCCTGCCGGGAGCCGCGCGCAGGGCGGGTGAGGGCCCTGCCGGTGCCGGTGCCGGTGCCCGCCGCTCCCCGCCCCGCCCCCCCCGCGCCTCACCGCCGCTTCCCGCCTCCGGCCGCTCGAGCGGCGCCAGCAGCTGCGCGAGGCGCTCCTGCAGCTCGCCCAGCCCCAGGCGCAGCGCGCGCAGCCGCCCGCCCGGCCCCTCCTCCGCCGCCGGGCACCGCACGCGCACCGAGCGCGCCTCGCCGCCGCCGCTCCGCAGCTCGGCCACCAGCTCCATCGCGCCGCCGAGGCGCTGACGGGCGGCCCCGCCGGCCAATCCGCGCCGCCGACGCGCCCCGCGCCCCGCCCACCCGCGTCGCGCGCGCTCACCGCCGCTTTCCCGCCGCCTCGCCCTCGCTCCCTCCTCCCGCGCGCGGGTCACGTGGTTCCGCGCCCCCCGCCCCGCCCCGCCCCGCCGCGCCCCGCCCCCCCGCGCGCGCGCTTCCCGCCTCGGGCTCGCGGCCCCGCGATGGCGGCGGCGGCGGAGGGCGGCGGGAGCGGGGCGGGCGCCGGGGCCGGGGCGGCGGCGGAGGAGCCCGTGGTGTCCCTGGCGGAGGTGCTGGCCGAGAACGAGGAGCTGGAGAAGGAGGCGCGGGCCGTGCTGGGCGGCAGCGACCACGAGCGGTGCAGCTACGCCCAGGTGGGGCCGGCCCCGCGCGCCCCATAACGCCCCCTCATAACGCCCCCTCGTAGCGCCCCGACCCCCTCGTAGCGCTCTGCCCCGTAGCCCCTCACCCCTCCGTAACACCCCAGCCTCCCCAGTAACACCCACATAATGCCCCGACCCCCCTAACACTCTGCCCCCGTAACGTCCTAGCCCCCCACAACCCCCCAGTCTCATAACACCCCCTTAGCCCCGCACCCCTCCATAACACTGCCCCACAGCACCCCGATCCCCCATAGCACCCCCACCCCTCATAACACTCTATCCTCCCCCATAGCGCCCTGTCCCGTGACACCCCGACCCCCTCATAACACCCCCATAATACTCTGACCCCCTCATAACACCCCCATAATACTCTGACCCCCTCATAACATCCCGACCCTCCATAACACCCAAACCCATCCATAATATCCCAAAACACCCATAATACCCCAAAACTTCCGTAACACCCTAACATCCCCATAACACCCTGAACCCCTGTAACACCCCAAACCTCTCCCCACAACACCCCGACCCTCCTCCGTAACACCTCAGTCCCCCCCATGACACCCCAAAACCCCCCATAACACCCCCAGAGGAGCTGTGGATGCCCCATCCCTGGAGGTGCTCAAGGCCAGGCTGGATGGGGCTTTGGGCAACCTGGTCTGGTGGGAGGTGTCCCTGCCCATGGCAGGGGCTCAGAACTGGGTGGTCTGTGAGGTCCCTTCAAATTCTGTGATTCATAACACCCCGGCCCCACACCCCCCCATAGCCCCCCGGCCCCTCAGCCCCTCTCTGTCCCCGCTGTGTCCCGGCAGGGCGCGGTGAAGCGACAAGCGCTGTACGCCTGCAGCACCTGCACGCCGCCCGGGGCGGAGCCGGCCGGCATCTGCCTGGCGTGCAGCTACGAGTGCCACGGCTCACACCGCCTCTTCGAGCTCTACACCAAGAGGTATGGGGCGGGGGGAGCCCTCTGACGCCCCTTACGACCTGGCCCCAGGGGAAAGGGGGTGCTCCAGGGTGGCCCGGGAGGAGGTTGGGGCTCGTCTCAGCAGGCCTGGCCTTTGGGAGTGCTGTTGGGGGGGTGGCAAGGCTGCATGGCTCTTCAGCCGGCCCTCCTGCTTGGGCGGGCTGTGAGAGTGCTCTTACGGCAAACAGCTGCTGGGGGTTGTTATGTGCACAAAAGATAAGGTGGTGTCGCCAGATCAGACCTCTGAAACGCTCAGTTCTCCTTCCCAGGAACTTCCGCTGTGACTGTGGAAACAGCAAGTTCAAGAATTTGCAGTGCAAGTTGCTCCCGGTGAGTCGAGGCCTTGGTTTCCTGCATGCAGAATTAAAGTACCTCGGAAGTCTCAGAAGGCCGGTGGCTTGCCGCAGCAAGTGCTGGCTCATGCAGTGCTGCTGTTTTTCCCAGCGAGTTAAATGAGGTGGGAATATTGCAGCAGGAGGTGAAACAGTTGAGGAACCAGAGGGCTGAACCCCGCTGTGTGAACAGAGGAGTGGAGCTGTTGGTCCTCATCGTCCCTGACTGCAGCTGCTCTGTGTCTGTGGCCAGCGTAGTGCCAGAAACGTGTGGTGCCAGTGGTAATGAGTCCCAACAGCTTTAAGCTGGCTTCAAAGGACTTTTTGGGGTGCAGCTTTCACAGTTGTGTTATGGAATCTTAACGCTGTGCTGCCACCAAAAGGATGGTTCCCTTCCCTTCTTTGTAGCATAAATTCTATGGGTTGTCACCCAACGGGCAGTTTTTTCACTCTGTTAAGCCCCCTGTGCTCTCATCCTCGCTGGGCGGTTTGCACTCGTTAAGCAGTTGGTAATCTTTTTGCGAAGCAGTAGGAGAAAGACGCATACCCTGCCTGCAGGGCAGTTTCCAGGGTAATAACACTTAAAAGTAGGAACAGCAGGTGGTTTTGTGTGTGCCCATTTCGGTCTGGTGGAGCCAGGACAGATCCAGAAGCTAGTAAGGTGAGGACCGTAGTCAGGTGATCTGTGCAGAGATGCCTGTGACAACTTTGCGGTGTTTCTGTTTGTCATTGGAGTGATCAACGTGGGTCTGTGGTTGTTCCTCCCTCGGGTCAGTGCAGAACCATTCGTACGTTTCGGCATCCAGCTGTTCATCTGCTGACCTCGTGGGCGCAGGGCGCTCACGTCGTCTGTTCCTCCCTTCTCTGCACGGTGGTACAGAGCGTTTCGCAGGAACATCGTAAACGGCCACAGCCGTTTCTGCACGTGGCCTTAGGCTGCAACTACCAACAGTTCTGAAGTCCCCTGGCTGCACTGTACTAACTGCTTTTAGGAATGGGATTACCTGTGATTGGGGTTCAGTGAGCTTGTTTTGTAATTCGGATCATCCTTTCGCATAGAGGGAGGCGTGTATGACAAGAAATTAGTGTAAACTCAGTGGTAGGATTAAACAAAGTTGGGTTTGGATCATAGTGTGGGTATTTAAAAAAAAAGTTCAAGGGAAAGGTACATGGGAAATCTACAGCCAGTGCTGCAGTGGCAGCAGGCACGCATGATTGGTGATCAAAACTCTGAAAATAACAGTTTTAGATGAGCAGTAGCTCAAGAACACCACAGATTTTAACACATTTGTTACAAATACAGAATGTGTTTTTCCTCTTCCCTTTGGAACTTCAGTATTCCTTGTATGCCCTACCTTCTGCTCGCTGGATGGCGTAGGTGTTCTGGGTACTATCTTTGTGTTTAGATCTCTGGGCTGATGTGCATAATGATTGCTTTGGGGAAGTAAAGTAGAACAGGAATTGTTTTTTTTTTCCAGATTTCCATTTTTTCTGTCTTGTTTTTTCACTGCATTGTATATTGAAACAATTTTTTCCTTTCCTTCTAGGAAAAAGGCAAGGTGAATTCAGGAAATAAGTACAATGACAACTTCTATGGCTTATACTGTACTTGTAAAAGACCATATCCTGATCCTGATGATGAGGTAAGAAGAAATGCAAAATCTAGTAGTAACCGTATGTGGACGGTATTTATGCAGAACGTGCAAAGGGTGGTCCTTGAGCTGCGTTTCAGGGAAGATCTCACTTTAAGAATCTTCTGTTCCATATCAATTTTTGATGTGATGTGCTGTATGAAGTAATTAATTTCTCATGTTTTGTTAAATAGTAGCAGTTATTCATGCCTTAAAGACAGACAAAGAAGACAAACCATCGCTAGGAAAAAATGCTGCCACAGTCATCTCTGTTCTTTCTCAAGTTACACAATTGCCTTAGAAGATGTGTTTCTCCTTGTCTTGAGAAATGCTATGAGTGGCTATAAATGCTGTAACTGATTTGTAACAAATCAGGTTTTACTATAGTGTGTTACAGACAGTTCAGTCAGGCTTCTGGCATGCCTGTGTAAACCTGGTGATGTCGTGCATTTCGCTATCTTTCTTTTGCTTAGCTGCCTGGTTTTGCATTTCTGTCCACAGGACGAAAGATACCAATATCGTGTTACCTTCTGCTAGCTCTTTTGTGTGAGAGTGTCTTGCTCTACTGGGAAAACTAGTCCTGTAATAATAACAGGGAATTTCCATAGCCTTGATAGTATGATGAATTACATGTGCCGTTGAACTTCAGGAAAGCAGCAACTGCTTATTACTGGCAGCTCACTGTGGGTGGGCAAGGAGGGAAATGCAGTTCACTTGAGCAGGCTTCGCATAATGCTATAGTTTGAGCCCTGTGAAAGATTCTGCAGGTTGACAGCAATGCTAATAACATGACCATTCATCTAGATTCCAGATGAAATGATCCAGTGCATAGTTTGTGAAGACTGGTTCCATGGAAGGGTAAGGAAACTATAAGTAGCAGAATTGCCATTTGCATAGAAATAAAATAGCATCAGGTAAGTTTGTATGGTAATCTTTACTTGGGAAGTTGTGCTGTAGTTCTCAAAAGATGATAATGTATGTTCTGGGGTATTTTTTTTTTCATTTAATGCAGGGGAATATTAAATCTTTAATCTTGAACTGCTGCTCCATCCAGTCAAAAAAAAAATAATAATTAGGAAGCGTTCCACCTTTTTCAAGGCTCCTTCTGCAGAACAAGGAGACTCTTGTTAGAGAAGTTATTATTTTAATTGGAAAATTCTAATCATTCAAATCAGTGAGAAAAAGATTCTTGCTGAGACACATCATTATCAACTGTCTGAATGGTTCTTCATTCAGAAGAATGCTTTTTAAACTGTAGCTACTTTAAATAGCAAGGAACAAACTACGCTGTTGGTTCCTGATTACAAACTTCAGGGAAGTCTTTTAAAAGCAGCTGAAGCACTTTGGTGAGTGTCCTACTTAATGCATGAGCATTAAGGGTTCAGCCTCTTGTGCCTTCAAGGGCATGAGTGAAATTCCATCGTGGATTGTTAGAAAGCAAAGTGTTTGAAGTTGTAGGATCAAAGAAGAAAAAAGGATGATTGGCTTCAATTATAGGTTCTGTAGATACACTATGGGATTCTTTTTTATAAATGTATATATTAAGAATATTATGCTGTGTACTGTGAACTTTGTAAGAAAGTTTTCTCAAAATAAAGTAGGTAAGTGCTTTTAATTGCCTAAATATTTCTCACTGGTTTGTAGAGGTTTGGGGCCTAATTCTTCTCAATCCCAGTATGTGAATGATATGAAGGCTTAACGATCTTTTATATTTAAGGAAGTCATTTACGTGTCTAAAGTGTGTGGTAGTATCTTACTAGGCTACGTTTAGGACTATGTTTAGAAGAATAATGTTTCGAAATGAGATAAAGATAGAACTGAGGTTTCTGGATGTATACAAGGACTAAAAGGCTGTAAACAAGGTGTGTAAGTGAAGACAGATTTTTTTTTTTCCCCTGGCATTTGGTCAACTCTTTCCAGTCTGTTACGCTGATATTTGTTGCAGAAAGGTAGCAGGACTAGATGCTTGTGTTGAAAATACAGTGGCAGCTGATATTTTACTTCATCTAAAGCTGGAGTTGAATCTGCTAATTTGCAGTGAACGTTTAACTGCTGTGTCCTTGTTTCCTTTTGACAGCATCTTGGTGCAATTCCCCCTGAGAGCGGAGACTTCCACGAAATGGTATGCCAGGCCTGCATGAATCACTGCCATTTCCTATGGGCCTATGCTCCGCAATTAGCAGGTAAAGAAAATTAACTCAGCTGAGACCATGTTTCATTAGTATGTTTCTCATAGTTGGCTGATTAATGACATTATGCTGTTCAAGTGGTTGGAGAAATGCTACTCATTATATTGGACAATCACCTGCGGCAGTGGAACAGGCAGGGCTGCAGTAACTGTTCTGTTTAAAAAAAAAAAAAGGCATTTCAGATTTCTAAATCTTAATTCCATAGTGCTTACTGATTTATTTAATCAAAGATGTGCTAGCACCTAGATTGATACGGATTTAATACTTGTCTCAAGGAACTTCATCTCTAAGTTGAATCAAAGAACTGAAGAGGTATCTTAAGGGAAGCAGTAAGGAAAACAGCTGAGTCTAAGAGGCTCTGAGCAGAAAAGAGCCAGTGGTAGAGTGCCCTGAAAGGAATGTGTAAAACCTTGATCTGAATGGAGCTGGGGCTCTGCTCGGGACGCGTGCTCTCTGCGGTCACACCAGGCGTCTCGGTGTGTGCTCTCTAACTAGCTATGTCACAGCAAACAGATATGACTTGGCATCAGAACATACACTCCTTTTATGTAAGGAAGTGGTTAGTGTAGTTAATCTGTCATGGAGTTTGTTTTACTGAGATGCATCACTTGCCTCTTGAGTCACCCCAGACTACTGGGAGATAAAAACACTTGTGTGCGCCTAGGACTGATAGACGTGACTACTGCTAATTTTACTTGGTAGGATTTATTTCACATTTCAGGTACTCTGACTAAAATGAGTATCATCAGCAAAAGGTTTTATGGGTAAAAGCAGAGCTGCTGAAGAAGGATTCAGCTGAAATTATGTAACTGTAAATTCTGCTTATTAAGAACATACGCAGCAGAGGGTCTGAACGCTTGAGGAAGTGATGTGCTTGGTACGCTGTATTGTTACTAATGCACAGTTCTTTAGATAAAGAGCTATTTATTTTTTTTCTCTTGTAAAACCATATATAAAGCTGAAGATGTCTGTAAATGTTTAGAAAAGTGGGGTTTCTTTGTTTTGCTTTTTTTTTTTTAAACTTGTATCTGGAGAAAATGAAGGACTCCAACAAAAAGTCAACAAAAAGTGCATTACTGAACCTATAACAGGAACAAGGAGTGTCAAGAATGACAAGCTTATTAGTAGAGAACTATCTGAAATTGTGATGCCATTTTCCCTCTCCTAGGTTTTAGATTTTGGGAAGCAGAGTGTTTTAGAATGAGTATGAGAGGCGAAGAAGAGTGTGGTGAAAGAGGAAGTGGTTCTTTTCATACATAGGTCTGTGTGTTTGGACAGCTGTAGAATATATCCAGGACCCTGCAGTGTGTGAGGTAATCCAGGTGTTCTTAATGCTGCACTGTAAAGCAGAAGGAATGTTTGTAGTACCCTGTACTTGCTGGCACGGTGTTTTCACTTGTGTGTGCATCTTCTAGTTCCTGCATTGACCAAAGCGAACTCTCTTGAAGATGAAGGGATTGTCCTGAATGTTGAGGAAAGCGAAGAACAGAAGAAAGAAATAAAAAAAGAGAGTGGAGTAGAACACCAAGAAGTAAAGGAGGAGAAGCAAACGGAACAGTTCAATGAACCATCAACTAGCTCTGGGTCTACTTGTGCGGAGGTAAAACGCTGCCTTTTTGTCCTGTACATCTTCGTACTAGTGGTACAAGAAGCAAAACCCACCTCTTCCTGTAGAGGTTCAGTGGGGGGGTAAATGCTTTCCATCTGTGTTCCTCCTCAGTTGCTGACACTTTAAATGTGGTCTCAGTGGAGCACAGCACAGGCTACAGAACGTGCCTGTAGAGGTAGGTGGGATGGGGTATAACAGCTGCTTGCCGCTGGGGTACCCGCACCCCATCCTGCCAGCCGCTTGGCCTTTACGCGGAGGTGCCATTGTTCTACTACAGTGCTGTTAGGCATTGTAACTGCGTTTCTGAAACAATAGTTTATTATACATCCAGTGGAAACTGCTAAACCACATCAGAATCCTTATGCGAATGGAACAGTAATATAGGTTGTTTAATGAAATTGTATCTGAGACAAAAGAAAAATATTGTATAAGGAAATGACGTGCTGGAAAGAACTGTGTCTATTTGAAGCTGTAGAGCACTGAACACTGTCGTTTTAATTCAGATAGTTACCAAGAGTGAAGAACCAGTCTGCAAGCTGAAAGAACTCCAGAGCAAGCAATTTTTAAAAAAAGATACTGCCACCTTTTGGCCATCAAACTGGAGAAGCAAATTATGCACTTGTGCAGATTGTTTGGTATGTATTCCCTCTTCATTGTAAACGCTGAAGTGGGGGAGGCAGGGAGGAGCTCCCAAAGAATCTTGGAAGAGAAGCCTGTAGATAAAAATTGTGTGAAAACGTTCTTACTTTGCATATAAACACCTAAAAATATCCCTCCACCTGACGTAAAGAAGCACACTGGATCGTCTGGAATTAGTGCAGCATGAAGGGACTTCTAAACATATGTGTTTTCTTTGCTGTTTAAAGCCAGTCTTGTTTTGGAAGTTGTCAGGGGGGAATGGCTGAAATGCTTGATAGAAAACTTAATTATTTTTATTGTTGTTATTTGTGATACTGAATGCAAAGAAGGAATGGGGGAGAACATCTGTATCTGAGAAGTTTTGTAACTTAAAAGTAAATTTTGCATTGTTTTCCAGAAAATGTATTCAGAACTTGAAGTCCAGTTCCTGACAGATGAATATGACACCGTCTTGGCTTATGAAAACAAAGGTACCAGTGACCAAGAAACAGACAGGAGAGATCCTTTAATGGACACCCTGAACAGCATGAACAGAGTTCAGCAAGTAGAACTCATCTGTGGTAAATATAAAAGTATTCATTTCATTTCATTCTGAACGCCTTAGCGTTTTAAGTGAACAGCTGACCATGAGTGGTTACTATCAGGTCTTGCAGTTTACTTCAAAAATAATTTGAAATCAGTGTGTAGAAGACTGACAGGTTGCAAACCTCGGTCAGTATTACTATGGAGAAGTTTGTCCTCTCTGGACTTTACCTAGATGGTGTGGGAACTTTCTCCTATTTAACATCGTAGGTATGGTATCGATGGTAATTTCTTCTGACTTAAATAATTAAACACTAACTTACACTGGCTTAAATTTCATACCTTTTTCTGTTGTTTTGGCTGTCTGCTGTTTTCTGGGGGGAGTGCCGGTCGATGTGAAGCTGGGGTGAAGGCTGTTTCTTGGCACCTGTTCTGCAGAGCACACTGAACTTCAGTACATTTCTCATGAAGGTTAGCTGGACAGATGCTCAGACCCCAGAGGCTGGTCTGATAAATTATTAGGCATCTCTTGTTTTCCCAAACTTGTTTTGCTTTTCACTTCTTTATTTTTTTATAATCCAGTTCAAACCTAGATTTCTCTCGGGTAAATCTAACTAATGACAAGAGGAAGTGCAGCAGGTTGTCTTCCTGAGCCAATGTTAAACTAAAGCTCGATTTTTTTTTTTTTGTGTTTACCCTTGCCTTTGCTTCCCCATTCAGAATACAACGACTTAAAGACAGAACTGACCGACTATCTCAGGAGATTTGCAGATGAGGGAACGGTAAGCGGGAACTTGCAGAATTTGCAGAATTTGCCAGAAAGTGTTCTAAAATACTGTTGAAGGGTATTGGGTATTACAACACTTGTATTTTTTCTGTCTCTTGGAGTTGTTGTAGAAATGAGACATTCCTGATTCAATTGGAATTTAAAAATTGTATTTCTTTAATGGCAGTGCTGAGAAAAAAAAACAGGAACCTTACAGAAATCTGTCTATAAAGTGCTGAGAGCTGTTTTCAAATTTCAATGAAACTTTTGTTGTTCTAGGAAAAGTATGCAGGAATAAAGCTCTTAATCTTTGTTCTTAGATTAAATTCAATCTTTAAGGACTAAATATTGGCAGTGTTGTTGGTTGTTTTCCGTGAGGAGTTGCTTGCCATTATTAATCAACACAAGCATTTTATTTGCTCAGTATTAAGCCCCAGCTTTACTGAACCGCCATTCTAAGATGCATTGTTGTGTCTGAAGCGAGTGTCAAATCTTGCTTTGTGTTAATTATTCTGATCATCAAAGCAAGTAGCCAGACCCATTAAAAATACAAGGAGCTTTGCTCTCTGTGCTTGTTTTAGCGCTGGGTAGCTTGTTTCACTCTCTGTATTTTCCTATAATGGAATTTGGGCATTAATCGTTTCCTTGGGGTAAGACAGGAAAGCTGGTTTGCTAGCTCTATCACAGAGACTTCAGAATACTTTTAAATGCTTTGTGCATTACATATGGAATACATTTAAGAAAAAAAAAGAGGCTGCTTAATTGGGTTATTGTACCACAACTTCAGTTTCCTATTGTTTGCAATAGGTTGTTAAAAGAGAAGACATTCAGCACTTCTTTGAAGAATTCCAGTCACGGAAAAGACGACGGACTAACAGGATGCAGTACTACTGTAGTTAGAGGGAGAAGTTCTGAGGCTGAAAGGACAACTGGGAAAACAATATTCACTGACAAACAGAAGAGGCATTTTTAGTACTGGGCTTCTCCTAAAAATCCAGCTATTCAAGAAACTGCCTCCACCTTCTTCATTTTGTCTCATTTCCTTTATTTGTAGCGCATAAACTGTGTTCTGAACAGGTACACTGCTTTTATATGGATTTCAGTATCAGTCTATGTTTGTATTTCTTTGAAAGTCCTCCCCCTCAACTCAAGGGGGAGGACTGCTTGTTGACAGAACTTCGTGCCACTGTTCGTTCCCTTTTTCCTTTGACCTGTTTTACTTTTAGTGCTTATAGCTCTCCTCTGTCCTAAAACACGGGTGTGGGGCACGCTCTGCATTCTGCAAGCCGGGAGCGCGTTGCTTTCCTGCTCTGAATGGCTCTGTGTCATCTCTTCTGGTTGGGGTGACTGGCAGTTGCTCCCTGCACAAAGTAAGTTTGTTTATTTCTGCAGGGAGGCATGGGTCCTTAAAAAGTAAAGCAGGCATGAGGTAGTGATGATGGCTGTTGGTTTTAATCCTGTTGGATGAAACTGCATTCTCAAAGTCGGTTCTTATGTGAACTCAGTAGCACTGTGCTTCTGCGCAGCAGCTCTGCTGGGGAGGTACGCCCTGAGCAGGTGGAAAGTGAGAAATCAGAGGTTGGTCTTGATGCAGCAACATGTTGTATCCATTTTTATAACTTCAAAAACTTTGTTTCTAATATTGTACAGTGATGTTTTACATGCAAAAATTTGTCACATGAACGTTATCTGCTTGTTAGACTATAAACAATATCTAGGAAGAGGTACTAAATTACAAATTAATCATCGAGGGGTTTGTAAGAGGACTTCTAATGTGCTTTCATTTTAAAAACTGGCCTACTTCAAATTGTTCTGCTTCATAAATGTTCCTGCAAACACTGCAGCAGCCTGGCATTTTGTACAGTACAAAATGGATGATCTTTTTATAATCACTGTGATAATCAAGGAACAGGAGGTTTCACTGACTTTTAAGAAGCTACAGTTAACTGCAATTAAATCTTGATTTTTCATAAGTTATTTTGAGCCTAATGTAGGTTTTTTTTTTTGTTTTCTTTACTCACAAAGCCCAAACCCTGCTTTAAGAAAGCTATAATTTTTAACTCTTGCTTTCTGTAATTGGAGGATGTGTTTGCCATGGGGTACTATTCTGCTTATTCATTAACTATTCATGTTAATGAGACTTTTTAGAAGAAAATCACACGTTTATCATTCCCCCTTTTGTTTTTGACTACTTCATTTACAGAAGCTTTTTCTAGCATAAAGGCTCAGTCAATTGGTTTGTTCCATGCAAAATGACTAGTTGCTTTTAAACTTAACTCTGGGTATTGTATGTGCTTTTTTGTAGCAGTTGTTACAGGACTTGTAACTGCATATCTAACTAAGAAATAAAGAACTGTTCAATCATTCAGTCTGCATCGTCTGGTTTCTGAAATGCTGCTCTGGCGTTCTATTTTTATCCGCAATCCAGCCCAACAGAACTAGGGCGATGACTACACGGTCGCCATCTGGCCGAGATACCTGTGGGAGGCTGAGACAGGGGCTGAGCCAAACCAAACCCGGTATTCTTAGATCTTTGCTTCCAGCTCTCACCCACTTCATTGTGCAGGGCTGGCATCTTGTGTGCGGGTACACCTTTCAGCAGGAGAAAAAGCAGAAGGGATCGGGGCTCCTGGTTGGCGGCTCTTTACATTTAATTCATTAAACTGGTGGAGGTAGAAGGTGGCCAGAGACAAGCGCTGTCCTCAGTTCCAGCTCTAAGCTCAAATCACCCTGAACTGAAACCCTCGGTTTTCACTGTTTTGCTGTTCTCTTCCTAGCGTATATATGAGAAAACCACCCCCACCACACACAGAGCACCTACCACAGTGTAGCACAACTACCTACAGCAACACCCACTTACACCACAGTCAGTGTACCCAAGAAATTGAAGCACTGGTGCATAGAGGGAGTACATTTTAGAAATGTGAACCATACAAATTCCAGGACAACTGGTGCAACTACAGCTTCGCACCAGGTCCAGACTGAAGCCATGCATTGCCCTTTCTTGGGTATCCGTGTATTGAAGTGAGGACGCTATTGCAAAGTGAACACAAAGCCCCCACCAACAGCTTTCTGGTTTAGGAAACTGCCCTTAAACCCCATCTTCCTGGCTCTGCAGGGATGCCCATTAGTGTTTACGCTCATACAGTACTCCCGCTCCTTACCTTCCTCCCCCTTTCTGCCAGGACATCACCCAAAACATTTTGTTGTTGCACATCAAAGTGAGAGCGTAGCCAAAATCTGCTGCTGCTGGATGACACTTCTAAACTTCTGTCATCTCTCTGAAGTCATGAAACAGTTGTTCCTGTGAAACAGTTAACGAAGATTCAGCTGACACAGGATACCTGCAAGTCAAGGAGAGGATGCTGTGTATTTAATTATTAACTAGTCTTTGGCTCTGAGAAAATAAACATTTTCTAGAGCAAGGCTAAGGCTTGCTGCTTTATCTATGAACGCTGTTACAGACTAGTTATAGCCAGTTAGGCTCTAGCCAGAACTCACTGAATTATTTTAGTGAAGTGCTTTACTTTTTAATGAGTTTTTTTTTTTTCCCAGAATCACAGAATCATCTAGGTTGGAAGAAACCTCCGAGATCACCCAGTCCAACCTCTGAGAAGGGATGACAAAACTTACATTTTTTCCTAAGAGCCTTTGTTGTTACAGAGCACCTTATGGGCTGTGTCTCATCACTCCTGCCCCCCAGCCCAGCGGTCAGTCAGAAAAGCTCACACCACCACCACACGCCACGCTGCCGCTCGGGCACTGCTGGGGCAGGCTGCCGGGAGCAGGTAACTGAAGCAGCCACACGCGTCTTCTATACAAGCCATTTATTTGAAATGCCAACTATACGTAGGATAAAGTCAGTGTTACATGCTTCTCAGCAACAGTAGAAAAATAGAACCAGTGAAAACCTTTGTACAACTGTAATGGTACTCAAAAGAGAAATGTATTGTTTTACAATGTATCACACAAGACTAGAATTCAAGTTTGGAGGTACCTAAATAAAAATACTATTTTTTTTAAAAACACTATGTACAATTGAAGCGTAAACAAGTTTTACAAAGTACTGGTTATGCAGGTCGTAGAAAAAACACTTGCATAGGACATGAAGTCAGTTTAAGAAAGTTTTTCTGAGCCTTTAGCATTGAAGGCACTTGACTTTATACCAGTAACAACACAAGGACAAGAAACAGAACCGTGACACTGCAGAAGGCAGAGCTACCTTCTGGAAGTACAGATAATTACAGAAACCCCAAATATGGTTTTACAGTTTCATCTCTCAACCGCTCCCTGTATTGAGCAGAGCTCAGCACCACCTCTACCATAAGCATATAATTATTAGAAGAACTAACATTGCCTCAAACAGCATGTGTATTCTCTCAAAAAACCCCAAACCAAGGAAATCCATAAAGACAAACATTTGGGACGTTCCAAGACCAAAACCCAAGGCTTACAAGTAAGGGTGGCCACAGTCTTTGCTTTCAGAAACGAAAAGCATGACAAGAAACTGCCAAACAACACAGCAGTTATTAACACACAACTACAGTAACTCTGTGGAACAGTAAAACACTTCAAAGGAAGAATCTGTTTCAGGAATTAAGTTATTCAGCGATATATTAAGGAAAAGAGGAAGGGGTCAGGGAAAAGGGGAATAAGAAGTTTTTGCATGTTGCTCACTAAATTAAAGTCTGAGCTCTTTAACAGAAGAAGGAGCATAACTCTTCCTCATCCAAGAAAACGTGATGTCCATACCTCTATCCTAAAGCAAAATACAGTCACTGATCCATCGTCTCCATCAAATTTGTAGGAGGAAAGGATGTTAATTTCCAGCCTAATCAGAAAGTGCTTCATGTAAACAAGGAGTTTTTGCACCAAAGTTTCAGTAGAAAGAGAACAAAAAGTAGCAGGTAGCACAGCTACGTGTGTGCTACACGAGAAGCGTATGAACACTAGCTTCTGATTAATGCTTCCATGAAGAAGAATAAAGATGGTCTCACTCCCCTCCCTCCATGCCCAACTAGGTAGGAAATCCTACTCTGGACTACAAAAATACAGTTCCAGTAATTTAACAAATCCTTTTCCACTCAAAATCAGCTGCCATTAGCTGCTATCATCTTCCTAACTCAAAATATACAAGTGAAAACAGATTGTCTGAATGGCCTGATTGTCTGCGTGGCCTCAAAAGGACTTGCCTTTTAGTTTGAACCTACTTTTAAACACTTTATTCTTTTTAATACTGTTCTGCTTCTGAGACTTCAGAAGCAATTTTGAATCCTAAAATGCAGGCATGTCCCCCCCAGCCCCAGAAAGGCATTTCTCACCAGCTTATTCCAAAGACAAACCATTTCATCATTTCCCTCAAGCCGTAACCTCAAAACTTTTCAGTCTTTATCAGCCACGTCCCCACAAATTTTAAGCTTAAATCTGTAGACTTGAAGCCCCATCTCAGTTCAGGCACACAGTGCCGCATCAAACCATGAGTAAAAATAGTTTCCTTTGAAAGTACATTTATAAATTTCAGGTAAAAATAAGTTACTCAGAACAGTAAGTCTTCTGAGGACAGCTATGACTTCTTAGCAGTTAAGCTATCAACATATATATATGACGCAAATGCAGTGAGGTTTTTTTCTTCCTTTTGTGTGTGACGCTAACTAACGCTTCTAGTGCTCATAAGCAAGAGACCAGAGTGTCTGGTTAGAGCTACACAGTAAGACAGCACTGTGCTCGGATCTTCAGAATAAATCCAATGAACCTCAGTCCCTAACCCACAGGAACACTGCTCCCCTCCCCTCTCCTCCCAATACCTTCCTGGATTTAACACTGTTTTACACTGCAGTCCCACACCAGTTACACACAGCGGTGATGAGACCAGGGCTCGTTCTGACCGTGGTCAAAAAGCAGTTTAAAAGAGGGTAATGGAGGAAAAAAACACACATCTTCCCTCACCCACAACACACTTACATGACCTGTGCAGCTTAGCTGTGTTTCTCCTCCAATCCTACACCGTGCCTTTTACGGCTGCACCGCGAGAGGAGTGCCTGCAGAGCTTTCCTAGAAGCAGGAGGCATATGTATGTAAGCATGTAGGAGACATTATGACTTATTGGTCCACAAACCCACATCTTCGTTTATCTACAAGCTATTTGGTAGTTCTGAAATGCAGTATTCAATATAGTTCAGTAAAATGGTATTGTTGTCAGGCCTTGCATGCTTTAATGGAACAAGGTGGGTAAGAAGAACTGCCATCAGCTACAAGTAAATTTGCAGAAGATTTCTCTTTTAAGTAGTATTTAGGCATTCTGAACTGTAGGGAACAACCTAACCTCGATATAGTTCTTAGATCACACCTAGGATTAGTTTTCAACTACAGGGAAATCCTTTGTTATAGAAACTGCATTAAAAAACCACAAACAAACAGGTGTTCACCAGTAATCACTACACTGCAGTGGCATCAGAACCCTATCCTAAATGCAACGAAGCTGCTATAACAACTGTACACTGGGTATTAAGGATGCACTTAACTACAACCGTTACACAGCTGTGTTGTTTCATCTCAACCCAGCAGTAGGGAGCCAGCCCAAAATCTTCACATTCCCTCTGCATATCATGTTAATAGATGAATCTCATTCCTGTGCTTTAAAAAAAAAGCAAGATCAGAGAAGAGAAGTGTAATTTAAGAGTGCTAAAGCTTCACATGTTTGACAGTGCTAGAGCAGTTACTCTTCACTTTGATTTTGTTCACAGAACAGCGGCAACTACGAAGTCAGAAACACTTCAGATCAGATAAGGAACACTGAACGACATCGCTAGGAGTGAAGCCCTTTTTAAATCATAGGCAGGAGAAAGCAAGGCAATGTGCAGTCACCTCAGCACCTCTGTCGGAGAGGGACCCTCCCAGTTGGAGAGCTACCATTCAGGCAACAGCCTAAGATACTATGCCTTGTCTTCCTGACATGTCAGGATTTAGCATGAATCCTCAGCTCTAGTCTTCACTTACCCCCACGCAGGGGTAGCTGGAAGAACAAGTTATTACTATCCTTTTTACAGTATTTCTAGATTTACCTCTGCATGGTCAAATGAACAACTCGAGTCTGGCTAATTAATAAATGCTTTTGGGTGATCATGAAATTCTCCGTGGTCACAGGTGAACCACAAAGCAAACAGAATCAGAAAGTCAGATCCTGGTGAATTTCACTGGAATTTGGACTCCTAAATATCCCCTGGACACTTAAATACCCAAGTGTAATTCTTGGAGTGGGCTTGCTATATAAGGGTAAGACCAGCTGCCAGAACTTCTCAAACAAAACAGCCTGGATTCTTGCCGTAGTCATAAAAATCAGGAAGATTTCTGATCTAAACAAAAAAATTTAAACTAAAAATGTAGTATTTTGATGTGCTGTTCTTTGGAATTCCTATAATTAAAAAATAAACACATTGTTACTATCTCGTAAGAAAATACATTTCATTATGTGCAACCCAATGCACATAGGGAATTGGCAGGTGAAGGGGAAAATGCAAAAAGTATGAAAATACAGTCCTTTAAATGTGACAATAAAGTTTAACAGATTAGTACAAAACTAATACACTAAAATAGATGTACAGGTGCAAAATGCTACCAGGTTGTAGAAAAAAGGTACCAGCTTTTTTTTTTTTTAAAGGCTTAATTAAATCTGATCAAAAAAAGGTTCCCACAAAATAAAACCAGAAGCAGCATTAAAAAACCGATAGCATGCCGTCTCTAACAAAGCAATGTATGTATGTACAAAAGAAGTGTATGAAGCTGAATTTATCTGCTGGCATGAATGAATTTGTCTGACAGAAGTCAGGCCAGAAGTTGCAAAGAATGGGATACAACTCTTAGGCACAGAGAAATAGTGGAGGTTGCTTTCATAGAGCAGACTTTTTATACAGGAAGTCTGGTTTGTTTGGAGACCTCCTTCCTCTGCTTGCTGCATCTTCCCTCTCCAAATCTGCATTTCTCTGCGTGCCATGTTCCAATGGCTCATCATCTGCCAGTCTCCTGCTGGGTCTCTCTTCTTGCACTTCAGAGGTGTACGCAGAGAGCGAAGGTCTGTTGGAGGTTAGCCCGTAGGTTAAATCAGTTTCCATTTTTGTTCTTCCCCTGATGTGAACTGGGCCATTACCAGCATTCTCCTGGGTAGCCAACGCCAAGTCCAGCCGCTGGGGAGGTTGTTCTAAGACATCGAGGTGTATTGGCTCATTCTTTTGTCTGTGTTGATGCCCATCTTGGGAGAGCAGGTATTCCCTCCTAGAATCCTCCTGCTTTTTAGGAGATATCTGGGAAGGTAGATAAGCTGACTTTAAGCCACTTGGTGATGCCTTATTGTGGCTGTACAAATCTGGGCCAAAATATATGCCTTGCGAAGGCGAAGGGCTGTGCCTGTTTGGTGCTGGAGTGGAAGGTCTGCATGCAGCATTAGAGAAATCATAGAAGTCAGGATATTCCTGCTGATTTTCTCGAGCATCTAGTTTTTGTTCTATTGCATGTTTCTTTCGAGAAGTAGGCATGTGTCTGCTCTGAATACATGAAATGTGCTGGGGTGGACCGGGCCCTACCTCTGTAACTGTCTGGCTTAGTTCTGTGTCGACAGTGAGCTCGGGTAACCTTCTGTCTTTTAAAGACATTGCTGACACACCCATTGCAATATCTGGCATCAGTTCGTTTAGCAAGGGCTGAGTACACTGGAAAAGAAAAGAAATAGGTCCATGGGGAAAAAAGCAAAAGCCAAACACAAACCGTATTTAGCACAGTTCCTGCAATTCACAATGACATTTTCTTAACCTACCTTCACCTAGACTAACCTTAGCCAGCAAGTTTTCTACACTGTTTAAAGAACACGTGTTTTCCAGCCTCCACCCTCCTGCTAGCTTAAGACCTCTTCTTCTCTTCATGAAGTGGCTGTGCCACAACAGGAGTCCTTTCTTAAACGCGTTATATTGTGTTATATTTACTAAGTGCTCAGTGCAGAACCTAACATAAATGGTTTGTTATAGCAGAGAATTTCAGTGCAGGGAAGACAATGAAACATTTGTTTCCTCGCTGTAGATATAACCCCTCAGCTTGCACTTTAAAACAAGTTAATCATATGTACGTGTATCTGCACTAGCCTCAGGGTTGGGGAGCACCAGTTACAAGGCTGACAAGATCCACAAAGTGCATGGATCTTGTAGCTTGCCATTTTTCCCTACACCTGCAATGAGACAAGCAGATTTAGTCTTCCAGATAGAAAAGTTAACTTCCACTTGTATTTAACATTTCTAATGAAAGCAATTTTAGTAAGCATTAACTACTAGTAACTCACACACTGCAGAAAAATTAAGGAACATAAATACCATCTATACTACGTTTATTTCTCCTTCTATTTTTAATACATTTTAGGCAACATATTCCTACTGTGAAGCAGTGAGCTGTGCCCTCCTGCCTAAGCTATAGATGAACAAGCTCAAATTTATATCAACTATCACAGAAACATCTCCATAACATTTCCTTTCTGAAGTCTGCACTGACAAATCCTTCAACTCAGACTTATTTTTTTCCATTGTTTGTTCAAGTTAAATATTTTAACCTGAAATGCAGTAGTGCGATATATCTAGGGCAATTGCTAAAGAAAAAAATAAATCATGTTTCCATTCAGAACTCCAGATCAAACCTGCACCTAGACAGCAGGTTTTCAGTATGACAGAACAGTACACTGAAACAGTTTTCTCACTGAATAAATGATTACCAAGTTCTTTATTTAGCTTTTCCTGTACTTCAAAGCTATCATTTGGTTCATCATCTGTTACAGTTCACTGTTTTCATTGCATTATATTGTAGTTCAGTAACTATGTTTTTCTTTAAATGTTGCAACAAACTATCATATCTGCAATTACCAATTTCTGCTTGCCTATCCATTTTAAAATCTTTTCCACTGATGTGAAACCTTTCCATTCTCCACAGGTTCCCTTCACACACAACTGATTAGTTCAGGGCTACTTACCTGCAAATAGCCAAGATATCATCAATATTTCTACTGTTATAGCATGCAGTCCACTACTGAAGTTCACTTATGCTTTGTTTTAATGTGGAGCAAACCATGCTATTTCAGAAGCTTTGCAAGACCTATTTGCCCCTCCAAAACCACTCCTGCCCCTGGAGCATTCGTCTCCCAGGGATGAAACCCTGCCTTTCAGATGCAGAAGGCTGATGACAGGTTTTGACAGAAGAATCTCCTGACCAGCATGCTGTTTTAACCAAGCTGTTACCTCATCACAAGATTGCTCTCCAGCTCCTCTCAGGCTACTACAACCTGCCAGAGATGGGGAGGAGAACTTGTAATACTTACTACTTGCTTCTCAGCTGCCATCACTGCCGCTGCTGCAGCCACCGTTTGCCTCCCCAGACCTGTAGTGTTAGTGCAATCTGGAGGTGCTGCTTTCACGCTGGGCAAGTAGACGGGTGGCGCAGCTTTGGGAGCTGTTCGGGAGTGGAACAGTGAGTGATTACAAGGGTAAGAAAAAGAACGCGAGGGATGTTGACTTGGCACCCTTTGCTTCCAGCCCACTTTGAACTGGTTGTGAATAGGAGTTGCTGGTGGGTGGTATGGAGGCGGAGGAGGGGGCAATGGAGGATGAAAGGCCACAAAAGAGTCCAGTTCTGTAAACATGGTTTCTGCAGTGGGAGTGCTGTTAACGCGGCATCGTCCAGACTGTCTCATTGTCAGGAGCGGGCTTTCGTCCCCAAATCGCTCATCAGGAAAGAATTTGTGAGGATTCTGCAGAGGGAAAAAAAAGTAACAAAAAATAGGAAGTCAGCCAGAAAAACCTCCTAAACTGACACATGTTGGAACTTTAAATCTCCTAGCTCTGTAACAAGCTAGTTGTGCCACTGAAAACCTAGCCAAAGCTCAAAGCCATTACAGCTACCATGGCCTAATTTTATTTTTTAAACACAAGAAGCATCAGGTTCACTATGTGAAAAAGCTGCCCAACAAATGCAATTTGCTGCACAGTAACATAAAAACAGAAGAGGTTATTCCAGTTTCCCAGAACTGATACATCCTATGCAGATCTACTGAGTCACGGGAGAAAAAGGCCTATGTGATTCAAGAATAAGTAATCTAGTTTCCTAGTTATGTTTTGACTGTTTTATGAACTACCTCCTTAACAAGGAATATGAGCTGTTCATGTTCACTCAGGTTCACTCCCACCCAGAGTACTACATTCAGCTCCGCTCTGGGGCCCCCAACACAAGAAGGGCATGGGTGTATTAGAGAATTACTCCAGAGGAGGGCCACAAAGATGATCAGAGGGCTGGAGCACCTCTCCCGTGAGGACAAGCTGAGGGAGGTGGGATTGCTTAGCCTGGAGAACAGAAGGCTCCGGGGAGACCTTACAGTGTCCTTCCAGTACCTAAAGGGGGCTACAGGAAAGCTGGGGAGGGACTTGTCACGGGGTGTAGGGATAAGACAAGGGGGAATGGCTTTAAAACTAAAAGAGGGTAGATTTACACTAGATATAAGGAGGAAATTCTTCACTCAGAGGGCGGTGAGGCCCTGGCACAGGTTGCCCAGAGAAGCTGCGGGTGCCCCTTCCCTGGAGGTGTTCAAGGCCAGGCTGGATGGGGCTTTGGGCAACCTGGTCTGGTGGGAGGTGTCCCTGCTCATGGCACGGGGCTGGAACCTAGGGGATCTTTAAGGTTCCTTCCAACCCAAACCATTCTGTGATTCTGTGTTGTGCACTCCAGTTACACACCATTTACACAGTCAGTTAAATCACAGCATTCTTTTTACAGAGTTATTTCTTCACATCTTAATGATTCAAGTGTTAAGAAAAAAATCAAAAGAGAGGTAACACATTTGGGATCTCAGGAAGTTAGCAGGAACGAGTCATTCGTATCTGAATGCCCTCATTTGTATGCTACAGATATTGTACAAAAACTATTTGCCAAATATTTGACTAAATCAGAGTAACTATGATTACGTAACTCTGATTTTGTAACATTTCAAAACCTAGTTTCAACAGGGGAAAGACTGACATTCTGTCTCCTAGAAAAATAGCTTTTAAGGGCCTTCAGCTAAAAACAAATCTACTACTTCTGGTGCTTCCTTGAAAAATCAGACAGCATATTTTAAAAACTGTTTTAATCCTACTTAAAAAACAACCCTTTAATCTCAATCTACTTTAAATCCAAGATTCAACCTTGTTCCCAAATATCTGTGGCAGTCAGAACACCATTAATGGCAACAACTTTTGAGAAAAATATTTATACGTTACACCTATACATTTTTAAAATCACATCAATCAAATGCAGCAGTCTCAGCGCAATTTGCACCTGGACAGTTCTAAACTTTGAAGGCATTTCAAAATAGTGTTTGTTCAGCGTGTGCATGAAGCAGCTCTTTTACTGCTGATTACACATCCAGCTCAGCTCATAATCAGAACAGAACCCGAATCAAAGCATTTGTGATCCTACTACAGCAACTTTTCCTACCTGCAGAAGTTCAGCAGCAGCATCGGAAAGTCCAAATTCCCGCAGCACACGAATCTGAATCTCATAGCTGACTGTGGCACCTTCTCCACAATTGAGAGCATACGCTCTTTGCACCTGCTCAGTGTGACGAAGCTCCTGCAGCCGTTTGATCATCTCTTTTACGACAAGGAGGTTGGGAACTGGAGGGACGGCAGAGAACGGAATTAAGGACAACAGATTACTTTTCAAACTGTGAGACACCAAGTCCGACTGCAATGGGTACATTTAATTCTGAAGGAAAATCTAACATCGGGCTGACTAAGCTTTTTTTTTTTTTTTAAAGAAACATTCTGCCAAAAAGTTTGACTTGTACGTGTTCCTTGGAGCATCATTATGGGGTAAGGCACATGGGATGATGCACACATCATACTAATGGTAAAGATACACACCATTTTTCCAGCTTCTGCTAGAGTAAACCACAAATACAGCCTTCTTTTCAAACCCCTTATAATGCAGGAATTTTATGATTTGAGGTGGGGGTAGGATATCTTAAATAACAACTGACTGTTCCCTCATGAATACTACAGGCCAAGAATTCATTGATTTTTCTTGGCATCCACTTCATACTTATAGTGGAATTCTGTAATCACAAGACCATAATACCAGTATGTAAATTCTAAAAAAATTATACAAACTAAGCCAAACTAAACCTGCTAAATTATGTTGTTTTATGCAGCCATGTTGAAATCATTAAACAAAGCCTTTCCAAAAGGAAATCATATATAATTTGGGGGTATTTATGCTATTGCAAAACTTTCTCATGCCACTTTTTGCTGCTGTTTGATGATGAATGATATTTCTCTGCGGTCTTTCTGTCCTCAGGAAAATATGCATATCAAGAGAGAAGACAAATCCAAATATCTGAATACATAAGTCCTGGCATCTGATCCATTACCAGCTTTACAAGGGTTATATATTACCACGACCAGATGTCCATAATGAAAACTCATAAAAATTAAGTGGATCGGAAGGCAAGAACAGTGTGAAAAGACATTTGCATCACACAGAAGGAGAAAACCCAACACCGTGCAACTACAACTGTTCCCAATTTCATAAAGTTTATATTGGTACAAGAAATATATCTAAGTAATGCAAGATATATATATATATATATATATATTTTTCCAAATTGAGTTCCTATATGAAGAAAAAATACAGATCAATTCTACCCTGTCTTCAAGGCTTGGAAATAAGTCTTCTACCTTATGTTCCACACACTTCAATTGTTCTTAGAAATCCTAGTTTAGCAATCAAATGTTTTGCTATACCCAGCATTTTCCTAACACTGAAAAAAAAAGATTTGAGAAGTTTAACTCAGTTCTCCAAATTATTGGTTATATAAGTTATCTAAATTTATCATGAAAACATGCCATCTTCTCAAATCCTTTTTTTTTGTTTTTACACGCTATTATTCACGTGAAACATACAGAATAGATTTTGTACATATATATACACACACACATACATACATACACACACGCAATTCAGTTGTAGGATTTCCAATTCAAACTGGAACTGGAAAGCACCAAAAGAAACCCAATTACCTGTAGAACCTAGCCTCAAAGTAGAGCACAGACTTCAGTAGAGGTTTAACTCATTTCAGAGTAGTGTTGCAACAGGAGCACCAGGACAAGGTGCCAACAGCCTTCACACAAATCAAGTCTATGGGCAGTGAGTACAAGGAAGATGCAAGTGACATAGAGAATACCTAAGCTGCAGAGAACCTCCTGTTCCAAGAGCCCAGCTCAAGGGGCAAGGAGGTGGTGTTGCCTGACTCTCCCTTCAACAGCTCCTGTGAACCATCTGTGCTTCAGGGATGGATTTCTGAGTCATGTACAAAACCCTTAACTTGTACAATCTCCTCAAATTAATTGGCCCCCACCTACCCTTCCCGCCTCAAGCAACTGGCAAAATAATCAGTTCTTTTGCATAATTACAGAATGAAGCAAAGCAGGCAGTTACCAGACAATACCTGTGCTCCAACTACTGGCCAGGCTCACAGCCCGCATCCATGTCCAAATCAAAGGACTGGCAATAATTCCTATGTACTACATTGCGCAGCAGAGTTTCAAATTGGTCAAGATGCCTCACTGCCCCCAGAGAGATTTTTTTCCTGACTATGAGAACTTTTGCAAAATATCAGACCTCTGAGAACCTGTTTCCTTTATCAGCTTCTCCAGAAACTAAGATCTAGTAAAATGTTATCAAAGTCACATGTAACAATGAAATACTTCAGATTCAATTGGTGGTGAGTGTTTAGTATGTTTATGCTTTTCTGTAGAGGGGGAAAACCATCCGAATAATTTAATTCACGGCTGAGAGGCCACAGTAACAGGTCCCTGAACAAATACTTCATTGTTGTTGTTGTTTTTAAATCAAGGTATGGAAGTCTTTAGACATTTCCTTAAGGCTTTATCGAGTCTCCTCCTCAATCACGAAAACCAATCAAGTAGAACAAAACCATTCCAGGAATCTTTCTAGAAACTTACTGCAGTGCTTAACCAAACAGCTTCCTAATACTTCAACTTAAATACTCTTGCTGCAATTTAAGCCTCCTATTTTGTCCTGGCTCTAGCCAACTGTAAGAATAGTTTATCTACTTCCTTCCACATAGCTGACTGCAGGGAGACACCACAGATATACAAAGAGCTTATGAACTGCAGTGGGGAAGTGCATGGCAGGGGGAAGAAGCAGACCATTCTTCTGATGGCATGTCATCTTCTCTGCTTTTCTACAAACTCCTAAACTGATCCACATCTACTTAGATGTGATGCTCTGATCTAAAAATGGATGCCTAGGCTTTCCAAATCACTCAGTCAAAGCAGGTTAAAGTAAAAGCCCTTCCACTAGCTTACTTTTTACCTATTTATCATGCCATCCGTATATAATTAATCTCTTCAGAGTAGACCAAATCAAAAAGAACTACTGCACGGTACAAAGAAGCACAATCTATGAAGCATCCCTCTCTGAGGAGACTGATCATAATATTCAGTTATTCACATCCACTCCCCCGCCCCAGAGCCCCCAGCCACTCACTCCCTTGAGAGCAAGCAGCATTACAAGTGACCCAGCAGCCTCACCTGGGATTTCGTTGGCTATGACTGAAGGAGGACTGGACTGGTTAGCAGTAACTTGCTGGTGGGTGATCATATGACAGCACTGCGGCACCGCGTTGTTTACCATGTAGAGGGTGTCTGGCACGTTGGACATTCGGACCATCCGCAAGCGAACGAGATCGGTTTGTTCCACCATCATTTCGTCCAGGACCGACTGCAACGACAGCCATTGGAGCCCTCATGAAGGCACTGCGCACTCATACCCACCAGGAGCTGCCGCAAACACAGCCCCAAGGCCACAAGCCTAACAATGGTCTAAACTGGGTCCCACACTGTATTTGGCTTTTCCACAGCATTTTCTATTCCATTTTCCAGTCACCACTAGAGTTGGCTAACAGCAGTCAGGGGAATAAAGGTTGGGAAGACTGCTTTGTATGTTTTGTACCTGTCAGGCTGGAAGTATCCTTCTCAAGACAAGACCCTCTGGACTCTCCCTCAGAGGATTATTACCTATACTTGTCAATTCTGTGACAGTGAGTAGAAGACACTGCCTTCAAAATGAAGTGTGCTTCCCTCAGATGTCTTAATAGAAAGATCTGCGCTATGCACGCTTTTGGTTAAGGTTCTCATTTAGCTTTTTTTTTTTCCCCCCCAAATAATGAGAGGCTAACAGACGGTAATAACTCACAAGTCACTTATGTGCAATTTTTGCATTTTCCTGTAATGAAACTGAATAGGAGTACAGTCACCAGACAGAAAACAAGGATCATTCCTCTAAGGTAAAATAGCTAATGATGCTTTTTTTTTTTAAATAAATTAACAGCAAAATAAAACAAGTAAGATTCCTGAGGTAAAAAAAAAGTATAGAATGCACTTATTTTTAAGATGCTAAAGCATTCCCATACTGTATACCTGAAAACTAAGAGTCAGTGTTTTTATTACATGTTCTTTAACACATTGTTAGTTTTAATAACCCAAGGTACAAAGATACATTTTTATCTGGCTAGTCTTCCTTTGCTGCTTCAGTGCCACCTGGCACTCTTATCTGTGCCCAAAGCGAAAAATAGCATTCTTTCTCCCCTCCCCTCAATGAGTTATGTCAACAACAACTCACACTTAGAAAGCGTTTTCTTCCTTAAGCAGAAGCCAAAAGCTCTGACTTCAAGACAGCAGTGTTCAGTGTTTGCAGGTGGTGTGGATGCACAGAGCTCCACCTAATCTTCCTGTCCTGCCATCACCTGCACTGCTGGGACTCAAGCTCCTGACGTAAGTCAGAGCTGCCTTGGGGGGTGACAATGGCTAACCATTTATAAGGGTCCCGTTCTGTCAAATACAATATGGCACGTTTCTGTCCTGCACAAGAGCCCTGTCACCAAACGTCACCATCATAAGAGATGCTAAGTGGCCTTCCATTTTACAGTCCTCATACAAGATATTTAATAAGAAAACTACTGTGTGAATGGGACATGAGGAACTTCAGTCAAGTTGGACACCGAATATTTATTCCACTTTGCATAGGATCGAAAGAATTTTGCTTCTGCTCTAATTCAAATAAAAAAAGCGAAATATCAAAGTCCTCTGCCCAGTGGAACAGAAATTCTCCACCCAGCTCTAGAGGGAGCTGGGGAGCCTGAAAGACCTGGCACCGAGGTTGCTGACTAGCTGCAGACTGGGACTCTCAGGCTCTCACCTTGCCATCCGCCTGCCAGGTGGGCTGCCGAGGAGCTGGGCCGGCAAACTGGCTGGAAACCAGGGAGGTTTCCCTCAGAACGCTGCTTTGTTTCCGGTGGAATTTCATCAAGATCTGTCTCGCAAACATTTCAATTTCGACAAAAAAAAATTTTGTTGAAATTTTTCTGACCAGTTCTAGAGACTTGAGCCTGATGATCAAACTTTAAGTCTTGTTAAATTGAAAATGTTAGTATTTTAGGCCAGTACATGCAAAGAGAGACAAAACATACCGACATTTTTCCCTGTTTACAGAACCCCCTGATGACACCAGTTTAACAACAGCCAGATACTATTAATTATTATTACCTTAGCCTCCTCCACATATGGTGAGAACAGTCTTGGCCGCACATATATCCCAGCATTTTTTTGTCGCAGCCAGGCATTTGACTTTCCACCTTCTGACGTTGGTAGCATGTCTGAAGGAGGAGTACTAATCAGGCCTCTCTTCATCTTTAAGAATGAAGAAAAAGTTTCACGTTTTACTAAATAAAAAGTGTATGGGGAAAAACTTGCAAGAAATGCACTTCATACACTGAATCTGTACACCATTGTTGTTTTTTTTGTTTGTTTGTTTTGTAAGTTTCCTGATAGATTTAAAGTTCAAAAAACTTTAACCTGAAATTTATATATATCTCACTTTCAGTGATAACATTTTAGGAGGTAATCCTTAAAAAACAACACCCCCCTCATCCCTCCTCCTCAAAAAACCCACAGAAAGTCACACAACCTAAACACGTGTAGAATCTGAAATGCAAAGAACCCAGAGAGTACTTGTATGAGACAACTGACTTACTGCATCACTCAGTACTTCACTACTCATGGGTAAGATGTGCTCAATGCGGACAAAAGGTAAAAGCGGAGACAGGATCTCTCTCAGCTCCTCAATGTCAAGATCTCTTCTCTTTACACCTCTCTTGTTTACACTGTGAGCAGTACCACTCAGTAAGTTAGGCTCTGTGGGAAAGAACAACAAGAAATAGTAATTTTACACCAAAGTTTAAATAAGAAAGCAGAAGCTACATGGCTTACAGGAAATTACAAAAGAGGAAAGAAGAGTCTAACTGAAACTCGACGGCTCTTATCAGCATTGTTCCACAAAACCAGTGTATGCTCTAAAATCTGATATGAAACATCAGTGGAGTCAGATTCCATTTCTATGAGCATGGGTGATTTGTACAGCTGTCACTTTCAAAGCTTAAGACAGGAAGAAAGCACTAAAGTAGTGTCTGGGTTAAATGACCATAAAACTCAGGTAGAGTTACTTGATGAAAACATTTGTGCCTAGCTGCTGGCCGTTCCCCCGGTGACTCCCTCTTGCAGCTCCTCTTTTCTTCTACAGCAGTTTTCAGAAACTTATTTTCTACAAATTAAGGCCTGAATAGACCACTGGGGCAAGTTATTCTAGCCTCACAGGGTAAACCACCCTAGTAACAGCTGTATCACAAACAAATTGCTTTCACTTTCACACACTATTTATGCCAGCAGTGGGTACATACCTGAAGACCACAAGGTGACACCATATGACACTCCAAGGTCATTCTCTCTCTCACAGGTAACTACCTTCACCTGTATTTTAAGTATTGTGCCCAACCTGAACGTGACTAACTTCACTCCTTAAGGACACCTGTCAATCATCCTCCATTCATGACAGGCTGCTCAAGTTCTGGACAGAGCATATTACCATTTTTCAACGTTTTCCAGTATTTGACTGATGCCACCATGCATTCAGATTGCAAAACAGGAGTGTCAGTGAGGAAGCATCTTACATTAAGACAAAATTACTGGAGTAAATTTGGTCCCAGTTTGAAAGAACTTGGCATAGCTCTTATTTCTGCTTTTGTACACCACATTATCCAACGATCCCAGGAAACAGAATGAGCTATTTACTTAACGAACACTACTGATCACAAAGCTGTGCAATTACTCCAAACAAGCAGCTTTCTCTACCAGTCCAGATCTGTGACAGTTTAACCAGCTCCGTTATGTTCCAACATGCTAAAATCAAACGTGAAATCTAGTTCTAAGGACAGAAAGCTAGTATTTATTCAGATCACTAAAAAATCCATCTTTTAACTGCGTTTTTGTTTTATCTCATCCAACGTATCCATGAAAAACAGTTATATCACAAGCAATAACAATGGATTTCAAAAACATGGCAAGCCACAGCCATCCTGCTCCTCACAGCTCCCCAAGCAGGGTACAGCAGGTTGCCCCTAACCACATCCAGTCAGGTTTTGACCATCTCCATGGACGGTGACCTGATAACTTCCCTGGGCAGCCTGTTACATTGTCTAACCATTCTCACAGTAAAAAAAAGTGTTATTATATTTAAATTGCATTTCAATTAATGCCTCATTGCCTCTCATCCTGTCACTGGGTGCCAAGAGAAGAATGTGGTTATGTTTTCTTTACTTGCTGCCATTAGGTATTTATAGACATTGCTAAAATCCCCCCTAAGCATTTCCTCCTCAACGCTAAACAATCCCAGCTCCCTCAGAATTATTGTTTTCATTTTTTCTGGAGAAAAAGTATTTCTGCTTTTTCCTCTTCAAAACATTCTAGTGCTTCTGCTTAGTTTTGACCACACAAGACAGAGTAGATTAAGTTTTCTTAAATTACAGATTACCAACAAGAAAGGGACTTCCATACATTTTGCTTTATTTGATTTGGTAGTATGTGGTTAAAAGGATCCTCACCTCGGTCTGCTATTCTCTTCATTAACTGGTGTTCACCCCATTTAATTAGATATTTAAGAATATCTTGTTCACTTGCCTGGTAGAAAGAGAAAGTCAACAATTTGTATATGATTAGTTTAAATCACAGACGCCTCTTTCACAGATAAGAAGAAACAACAACTGTACCAAAATAAGTATTTTTACTTTATGATCTGCTATAACACTTGCTCAAAATATTTTACAGTAGTACTACTGGTGTATTGCCACCATGATTCCTAGATTTGTCCCTTATTAAATCCCCAGGAATTAAAACAAAAATTATTTCCACAGAAAGAAAACTTGAGGCCAGTATGAAAACTTACATGACTTAAATCTGAATTATTAGAGTTAATTGAAAGGGCAGTTCCAGCACTGACTGTTGTTTGAATCTTTTGTACATTTAACAATACATTATTTGCACAGACTCATAAGTTATAGTAACAACCAAATGTGATACATGATAATCTCAGTGAAGAGACATATTTAATTATACTATGAACAAAGCACATTTGTTTAGTTTATACCTACATATACACTAACCAAACATTTTTAGAGGAAAAAATCAGACTGAAAAGTAAGTTTTTACTTTTGTAACAACTAGGTTTAAATAATCTCTAACACTCTGTAGTTTAAAAAGCAATACCGGGACACATATAATTTTAAAAATCCTATCTTTACACTATATGGCTGGTCATCATTAAAGATATCTTTCTTGAACAGATACAGCAGCAAAAAAAAAAAAATCAAAAGCACAAGTTTTCTATTATTCAGTATGGTGTCCTCTCCCTAAAACCACTGAAGTCAACAAAAAAAAATCTGCAGTACTTGTCAGAAAAGTTATTTTTGTGTCTTCCCGGAATAAAATAAATTAAGCCTTCTGAGCGATTAATTTATTAGCTCTCACTGCCCCCAACCAAGATCTACATTGTTACAGCGTTAAGTATTACCACCACATCATTTTTTACAAAATGCTTTAACATGCAAAGCAAATGTTAAGTTCAGAAATGCTCCATTTAAAATAATTTGCAGCTGTTTCTAAGCTATTATTAGGCTTCTAAGTAACAGCATATACCACCAGCTTGTGTTGTGTTATAAGCCAAGAACAAAACAGTTTTCTTAATAACTACTTCAATTTCATTTTTTACACGTTAAAAAGAAGTGCTTAGCATGCATACAAAGCCAGCTCCTGACTACAATTTAAGATGGGCTACTCACAAATGCTTCTAGTAATGGTATCACATATCCTGCTCCAAGCAGGACTAGCTGTATTCTGAGCTGCAGATTACCTGTAAATAGTCAGACTGAATCGCTGTAAGCAGGTGGTCCTTGCTTAGTTCATAGAAGACATCTGAAGTCATGACCTGGGTAAACTCCTCACAGAGGAAATGCAGCGCCTGACGATGCACCCACTTGGAACCGTATGGCTGAGAACTCCACTTCAGAATGGCAATTAAGGTGTCTAGTGAAATGCTCTCAGCAATAATATCTTCACAGCCTAGGAAACAAAAGCAAAAAAAAAAATCAATAAAGTTGTTACAGAGACACTTTGATCCTGAAGAAATAATACAATTGTCAAAAATACGTAATATAAAGGATCATACGATTCCCATCAGAGCTACAGTGAGAGTAAAACCAGAAGTGCCATACAGACCAAGATTTGCAAACGGGGTTAAATTCTGACTGAAAGTCTAATGTATTTTTAATTGTGGTTTAGGGATTCCAACTACAGTCATTTACCCTCTAAAGCCACATGAAACTCTTTCTGCTGGTACGCTAAGATGAATGACTGGAAGAAAGCTAGTTCAGCTATATTAGGAAGCCCTTTGATTAACACACATTACCTGTGTGTTTTTAACTCACTTTAAAGTCACAAGTCTGAATTTGAGTCATTACAGCAGATTCAGAGGCATACATAAACTGTAACACCAGTGAGATTTTTGCCAGTATCACTTTGCATACGGACTCTCCTGAGACAGACCATGCAGCAGATCAGAAACAAGAGCTGTGACATGTTGCTGATACTCTGCTATTCAGCGCAGCATGAGGGCAGCAAAGCATAATTTTGTGACTAGCAGCAAAGGCAGAAAGCAGTGAGCAGTTGCTCTAGGCCACCATCCTGGCCTCCACACCAAACACGGCACAGAGGGGTGCCAGGGCAGAGAGCACCTCTTCAGACAGGGAGCCACAGAGTGAAGTATGCAAGAGGCAGGGGCTCAGACGTGTGTCGAGCCTGCTACACCTTCTCTGCACCCACTGCTGCATTAGGAGTTACTCCTTCACAGAGTACGTGTCTTCCAAATACACGACAGGATATCTTCCCATCCTGAAAGGAGATGGAGCAGATGTGGAAGAAGTCAGGGGAGACGCACTGCAGGAGGGCTGAAAAACACTGTTAGTCAGGATTACTGCACTAAGACAGGCTGCACCACAATGCGAATAACTTCAGTGCCCAGCAGCACTGTGCTGCTTTCACTTGTACATCTGGCTTAGATATTCACAGAATATGATTTCTATTTGCACTACAAAGATAGCAACTTGAAGAAAAAAATCCTGTGCTAGAATTATACATTCCAGTCTCAATCCACTATCCATTACAGCCACAAAATTATAGCTGTACTCAGGCCTGTGAGAGGTTCCTGGATGGCTGAGAGCAGCACGCTTACAGTGCAGTTCTTTTACTTCTTACACATTATCATTTATCCTCTGTTTCAGCAACATGAAAGAATTAAATCTTTGACTGTTGTTTAGAGAACTGAATCTCGTTACTGAACTCTTGGGTGAAGAAAATGTTTAGCTTGGTAATCTTAACATTTGTCAAGACAAAGACCAGAAAGACTCATGGTGCTACGTACTTCAAACTGGTTGCATACATGCAAAAAGATCCCAAAACACCAGCAAGTAACAGAACAAAAAGAAAATCTTACTTTTCTACATAGGCCAGCATATAGTAAGCGCTGACTCATTCACACTATTAATTGCAACAGAAATGAAGTCATTATGGAGTAACAAGTAAATATGCTATTTCAAACAAGTAGAACTCTATTTGCTAAAGTACTATTTAGAAGCAAAATCACTGAAATGGGAAACTTAAGCAGTAGAGGAGAGAAAGTACTAGGAAGCAACAGGTTAAACAAAACACAAAGGAGGTCACAAATTTGTCTGTCCTATCACATATGTGCATTTCTACTTAATAGTATAAAAACAGCATGTTAATTATGATATATGATATATATATAATATTCCAACATTTATTTTTTTCTGAACTTATAAGTACAAAAAAAGAATACAGTGAATGATATATACAGTCAGTGCTCAGCGAGAACATTTGCAGCAAATTCCAGGAACATGTCTGGATGTATATGTAGTTTTGGAAGCAGTTTTTATTTATTTTCCAAGGTAATTTAGGAGAATAATGCCTGCATCCCCCAGTATTAATATAAATTAGCCAAGCTTATAATTGAAATAAACTTTCTTCAACAAGCACTTGGGATGATTTGTATTTCTACATTTCTACCTGATTTGCTTCAGAAAAGACCATATATCAATGCAGCCACTGCCAAAACGTTTAACAAATGCATATACACTTCTGGAAGACATATTAAAGGTCGCATTATGCTATTCATCCCATGTTAGGCTCTCCATTTTTAGGCTCTCCATTTGTTTTTGTCAAAGGCAAACGTATGAGTCATGTTCCACTGCACCTGTTTAATCCTCGACCATTACTGAAGTAATACAGTACTTCTCAAACTACCTCTGACCATTACGTTACACATCATTACTACTAAAAATAAGGACAGATGACTTACTACAGATGTGGACCTCTAATCTGCAGAGCAAGGATCGGCCTAAGTGAGCAGTAAACATGCAGCTCAGTTTGTTTACAGTAACTCAAAGCATCTACACGAATGACAGCAGAGGATCAGAACCACTCTCTGAAATACTCTATTTGGCTTTTGGTAAGTGTTAGAGAAACTGCCCTCCTGAGATGTGGGAATTCCCCAGAAGCCCAGCAGATAAACCTCATTTTGTATTCCTCAAAAATTCCACTCAGGAACCCAAAAACTGGTGTTTAGGAAAAAGCTACTTTAAAAAAAAAAAAGCTCAAAATACTTCAGCATATGTCAGAAGTATGAGTAAATGAAGTCTGGAAGCTTTCCACTTCACAGTCCGTTTCTACTTACAATTCTACTTACATTTTCACTTGTGTCGTTAATGGCTGACCTAGCATTGAATAGTCTCTATCTCCCAAACCTGCCCTCCCCAACCAACCATTTTATCTTCCCTTTTGGGTCTCAAAAAAAAAAAAAAAGAAGAAAAAACCTTAAGCTAGCAACAGACTTGACAATGCCAACAAAAGCTAACCAATCACTGGAATGACCAGTTACAGTATGCTTAAAAGAGGAGTTAGCTTCCCTAAATAAGAAACATACAGTTTGAAACAGTTCCTTAAGGCCACCTGTTGTGTTGCACCAAGTCTCACCCTACTAAATCCTATCACAATTTTTTGCACATTCTAATTATTCTGTTTGCATGCAAGCTGATTTCAGCAGATGATTACATCCCCTCAAGTCTAAAGAGTACACGTAAGGAGCATTCCGTTTCAAAGGCAGTTCATGGGCCCATTCACCGAAATCAGCCACAACAAAACTCAAGCTGTAAGCACAACGAGACTTAACCCACAGTGAATGCCTTTCATAGCATTTCCTCATCCAGCATTTATTTTTGAAACAATAGGAATGCTGTCCCTGCAAAGATGGAAGACTATGCATCCACAAGAAATGCAGTTCTGAGGATCCGAGCACTACCGATTTACAAAAGCAGAGCATCAGCTCAGCCTCATTTCTGGGAAGCCTTTTTGCACAACTACCAGCAATATGACAGGAGATGAAAAGCTCATTTAGGATGCCTAAATGATGAAACAGTCATTTTCCCAAGTATTTTTATCAACGTGTCAGAACAGTGGGCATGTTAAAAGTACTTCTTCTGAAGCAAGCATGAGGTAATAATTAAAGTGTTTTCTGAACATCTAAATAAATTAGGGCAACCCAATTCTAGCTATGGAAGGAATCCAATCCTTTTCCTTGGCAGAAGGTTTTCTTGCTTTAACAATCAGCCACTTGGCAAAAAAAGCCATCATCTAATAGCCACAATATTGTTCTTCACAGAGGAATAGAGCATTTTTTTCCTATGAGTGCTGTTTTATAATATTCAGGCAGCAACAGCCTTTCCAAGATCTATTTGCAATGTCCCTAAGTGCTCTACCCCAATCTGCGACCATTAGCATCTTCCAAAGATCTTTCATTTCTTCAGACTCCAAGACGAATGACTATCTCCATTCTGGACAACTGGGGCTTTCGTGCCCTCTTTTTGCTGGATGCCAATAGCCATAGGTCCTGCCTACAGACAAATCCTTTCTGCTTCCCCAGTTCTCTCTCAAACACGATTCCACAGCCCTTCCAAGCAGGAACAGCTTGAGCCCCTGCTCAGCATACTAACTAGCAGCTTGGGATCTTATCAAGACAGTTGACAGACCTACCAAAAACAAATTACATGCCCTCAACAGTTAGCAGAAGTGGGATTAAGACAAGATCTTCCTACAGAGTTGTTAGCTTTATTTAACTCATTTTGTAGTGGAGACCTTTCCCCTTAAACTTATGCATACCAATTAAGCCAAGAAAACCTAAATTAAAAAGAATTCATCTTGACAACAAAACAGGATCTAGAGGCTATTAAATGGTTTCTAAAGTTTGTCACCTTAGAAGGGACCATGCTGACAACCAGGACCCATGTTTTTGAATCTGCTGGCACACAGAAAACAGCCCAAAGGCATGAGTCACAGCTAGTCTGGACTACAACGTATCCAACGTATCTGGAAACTCCAGAGACACGTCCCCCTGTACTCGGCTCTGGTGAGGCCGCACCTCGAGCACTGTGTTCAGTTTTGGGCCCCTCGCTACAAGAAGGACATGGAGGTGCTCGAGCGAGTCCAGAGAAGGGCAACGAAGCTGGTGAGGGGTCTGGAGAACAAGTCTTACGAGGAGCGACTGAGGGAGCTGGGCTTGTTCAGCCTGGAGAAGAGGAGGCTCAGGGGCGACCTTATCGCTCTCTACAGTTACCTTAAAGGAGGCTGTAGAGAGGTGGGGGTTGGTCTGTTCTCCCACGTGCCTGGTGACAGGACGAGGGGGAATGGGCTAAAGCTGCGCCAGGGGAGGTTTAGGTTGGATGTTAGGAAGAACTTCTTTATGGAAAGGGTTGTTAGGCATTGGAATGGGCTGCCCAGGGAGGTGGTTGAGTCGCCATCCCTGGAGGTCTTTAAAAGACGTTTAGATGTTGAGCTTAGTGATACGGTTTAGTGAAGGACTTGTTAGTATTAGGTCAGGGGCTGGACTAGGTGATCTTAGAGGTCTCTTCCAACCTAGATGATCTGTGTCATCCATGAGCATCCTTGCTGTTCTAACCAAATTCCTGATTGGAAGAAAAAAGACATTTGCTCAGCCTCCTTCCCATGTCTTACAGACCCAAGGATGCAAATGTATCCTGTACTAAAGAACGTTTAACAAGAAGGCTGCCCATACTCACAGGCTGGTCAACTAGTCACAAAAGCTAACCTCGTTGCACACTGGAATTAAACCAGACTACCCTCCTCTTACACTCCACACCTCCTGTTCTTGCGTTTCAGTGGCACTTGGGTGGCCATGCAGTGTACCAGTCAACTCATTTCTGTCAGGTATGCATCCACATCAGATCCCTGGCTGCACAAACCATGTGGGAGGCAGGGCAGCAGTACCACTTCTGGCAGACAAACCAATCTGTGTCAGATTCAAGCGACCTCACATAACTCAAGACAATTCACAGCAATATGAATTTAGGTTGTCCACAGCAGTAGGCAAAACATCACCTATGAAAACAGTAAGAGCAAGTCAGAAGAGTTAGATGGGCTATTAGTTTTCTGTCTGTACTATTATCTCATAAGCAGCAATACAACAACCTGTACTTTCCCATAACTGTATTGGGCAAAGGGCATCTTCTCTTCAGCATCCATTTCTGTCACATTTTGGCTAGCCCAACAGTTACAAAACAAGGTAATTTCAGTGGCTTGACTTTGCCAGTTGATTAACTCTTAGCTTCAACTCATTTTAAAGATTTTTTAAACCATTTGAAAAAGATAGAAAACTGCTAAAACTTAAGGCAGCTAGAAACCTCTAGCATTCCTTTAAGACAGAGAATACGGCACTACAGGGAAGAAATGTAACCTGATGCCAAGGCAACAACTTGCAGGTGCATTTCCCCACACACATACTGTAGGACTCTGAGGCAAACAAGTTTTAGTTACTTAGAGGTAAAAAATGACACGAGTGTTGTGCAGAAGAGAAAACAAGACCTAAGCAGTGCTGGAGATTAAGGAGTCTACAGACCTTAACAGTCAAACACTTCTGAAGTCTATTGTGAAGTTCAGTACCTCTTTTGAGGTACTTTTAATCCCTCCATTGATTTGTCTCAACACAAAAGAATAAAAAACGTTTGTGTACTCCCATCCTTGAAAAGCTGAATTCAAAGCAACACCTGCTATAGACCTGGTAATGCATATGGTAGTATTTCCTAATTCAAATACTGAGCTGGCTTGACTTTATAGCACTTCAGATGGTTAAAACAAATACAAAACATGAACTGAAGGTTAGGACAGGCAGCATTTTGTGTTATGCTAA